>NW_024870731.1:29327500-29927500 GCF_019054845.1 Dipodomys spectabilis | reverse complement strand
AAGGACACGTGCACCTCCATGTTTATTGCAGCACTGTTCGCAATAGCTAGGATATGGAAACAACCTAGGTGCCCCACCACAGATGAATGGATCCAAAAATTGTGGTATCTATACACAATGGAATATTATGCAGCCATTAGAAATGACAAAATAATGGCATTTGCAGGGAAATGGATGGAGCTAGAAGGAATCATGTTGAGCGAGGTAAGCCAAGAACGAAGAGACAAACGGCACATGGTCTCCCTCATAAGTGGATGCTAAATCCAAAAGGTTAGTGATACGACAAAACTAACAGGACTTAAGAAACAAAGAACTCCCGCTCATCTGGTTGAACCACTACTAAATATCCTCATGCTGCTGATCACAAATATGGTATATAACATGTGAACACTGTTATATATTACAGACTGTGGTAGACAATTTGCTCCAGGGAAGTTAGAATGAACTTGTGACTTTGAAATTATGTAATCATTTAATCACAATCAAAAAAAAAAAAAAAAAAAGAACCTCGGGGAAGGGAGGGAGAGAGGGGATGGTAGGGGGAAAACAATGGAGGGGGTAACAATGTTCAAGAGGAAGTGTACTCATAACCTCACTCATGTAACTGTGACCCTCTGTATAGTAGCTTTACAATAAAAAAAAAAAAAAAAAAAAAAAAAAATCATTGTGAGGGGCTGGGAAGGTGGCTCAGTGGTAGAGTGCTTGCCTTGCATGCCTGAGGCCCTGGGTTCGATTCCTCAGCACCACATAAGCAAAAAGAAAAAAACCGGAAGTGGCGCTGTGGCTCAAGTGGTAGAGTGCTAGCCTTGAGCTGAAGAGCTGAGGGGCAGCGCCCAGGCCCAGAATTCAGGCTCCAGGACCGGACCCAAAAAAAAAAAAAAAAAAATTGTGAGATCTTCTGTGTCCTTGCCTAAGGCCAAAGATTTTGTGAGAATCTGCTTCCTAAAAGGCAAGGTCAATTTAATATGCTTAATTGAAGTGATAAAGTAAAAACAAAAAGTAGATTTGTTCGAAGATATGGCTTTAGTGAAAGTTTCTTTCTCTCCATTATGGGGAAAGGGAACGGCATATTCCTATGTTCACAGTTTCTATTCTAATGTATGTGTCTATGACCTTTTATTTGTCTATTTATCAGCTGCTAGACATTTGGGCAGTTTTCATTTGTTGGCTTTAATGAATAATGATTCTGTGAACCTTTTTGTCCAAGTCTTTGCGTGAACATTCCTCTTTGTGGGTACTAACAAGTGGAATTTCTGAGACCTATTGGAGATCCTTATGTTTAACATTTTGAAGAACTACTCAGCAGTTTTCCAATATAGTTCCCAACCCCCCATTTTACGTTCACACTCACAATGTGTGAGCATTCTTGATCTTGCTACATCCCTACCAGCCCTTGATATTATCTTTTTTATTATGACCTTCATCCTGGGAGTGAAGTGGCATCTCCTTGTGATTTAATGGTGTTGAGCATCTTTTAATGTATTTAGTAGTAACATACACATTTTTTGTTTGTTTGTTTGTTTTTGTGTGCTGGTCCCTGGGGCTTGAACTCAGAACCTGGGCACTGTCCCTGAACTTTTTTTGCTCAAATCTAGCACTCTACCACTTGAGCCACAACTCCACTTCTGGCTTTTTGGTAGTTAAATGGAGATAAGAGCCTCATGAACTTTCCTGAGGCTGGCTTTGAACTATGATCCACAGATCTCAGCCTCCTGAGCAGCTGGGATTACAAGCATGTGCCACCAGTGCCCAGTGTCACTTATACATTTTTTTGTGAAGAAACGTCTGCTCAGCTCTCTTGCCAATTTTTCAGGTTTAAAAAAAAAAAAGTCATAGGAGGGTTTTAAAAATTGTATTATGGTTTTAAGTTCCTTCCTAGAAATATGATTTGCAAATATTTCTTCCTATTGGTGGACTATCTTTTCACATTCTTGATGGCATCCTTTGAGATATAAATCTTTTTAAATTTTTTTCCTGAAGTCTGATTTATCCATCTTTCATTGGTCACAGTTCTGATGGCATTCAAGAAATTGTTGCCTAGTCCCAGGCGACAAAAATTTACTATAGAACTTTCTTCTAAAAGTTCCCTATGTTTAATGTCTATAATTAAGTCTACCGTACACTATTCATTGTGGTGGTGGTATGGTGTGAGACAGTTTTTCACGAGAGCTGTTCCAGGATGGTTTATTGAAAAAAAAAAATGTTCTTTCTGTATTGAATTATCTTGGCTCCTTTGTAGAAAATCAATTGACCAAAAGTCAGAGCTTGTTTCTGGGCTCTTGGCTGAATGCATTTGTAATTTGATATCTTTTTGGGGGGGTTAAATATTTTTTAACTGTCAGGGTGATGTACAGAGGGGTTACAGTTACGTAAGTCAGGTAGTAAGTACATTTCTTGTCAAGCTTGTTACCTCTTTCTCATTTTTCTCCTACTTTCTTCCCCCCTCCTCCTCACAAGTTGTACAGCTCATTTCCAACATATTGTCTTATGAATGTCACTGTTACATTGGTTCCCCCTTCCTGTCCTTTGTCTCACCATTCCGTTATTCCCCTTCCCTTCCCTGATTCAGATAAATGTATATACAATACCAGAGTACCAGAATCAAAAACAGTGGCAACAGGGGATATACCAGGGGGAAGAACCTATGAAAGAAACAAAAAAAAATCACATAGTACATTAAAAACAACAACAAAGAAAAACCTCTTGTGACCATGTCTTGAAGTTCATTTCACTTAGTGTCATCTTATATGGTCATATGTACATAGCTATTGAACTATTCTGCTCATTTGCTAAGATTATCCTAGACGAATAGTAATTTTTGCAAATAAGGGAAACCATGGGACCTATGTTTCTTTGGGTCTGGCTTACCTCACTTAATATGATTTTTTCCAACTCTTTCCTTTTCCTTACAAATGGGGTAGTAGATGAATGGATGAAGAAAATGTGGTGTGTACACACACACACACACATACACACACTGGAATTCTCTGCTTCCATCAGAAAGAATGACACCACCCCATTTGTAATTTGATGTCTTTTTAACGTTGTGTGAAGGCATATAGAAATCCACTCTCTGGTTGTATAGAAAAGCAGCTGATATCTGTCAGGTGAACTTGGATTGAAGGCCTTTTAGTGTTCTTTGGCTATAAAATGAGTGTTTGGACAAAGGGTCTAGTGTTATCTACTTACAATCTGAAAAGAGCCTTTAGGGACTTCTCAGACTTTTAATGGGGTTTCATCTTAACTATCTTGACAAGGCAATATCTACTTTAAAGCTCTTTTCTCTTTTACAATTAAAATATAAACTGAGTGACAGAGATGAGCTTTACAGTCAAGATACAATGGGTATATTTAAATATAGTTGTTCTATCTGCAGTCATGCATATAGAATGCAATCTATTTCTACTTGAGATCTTTTATCTCATGAATTAATGATTCATCCATGATTTTGCATTTTATCAGCTTTATAAGCAAGCTGTAAGAAGCAAAGATATTAGATAGTAATTTCCCCAAGACTCATGTTTTTTTCTCTCTTCAAGTCTTTTCCCCTGAGCTGTTTTTGAGGGACTGTCCTTATGTAGTTAGTATCCAAAACTGCCTTAGCATCCCTAGACAGACCCCCCATTTAGTCCATTTTCATTACTCGTAACAAAATACCTGAGGAGAGTTGTCTTTATAAGGAAAAGAGGTTCATTTAGCTCCCAGTTCTGGAAGTTTGAAGGCTGGCTCAGCTCTGATGAGGGCTCCCTTGGCTGACGGGAACACATGAATGAAAGACGGATCATATCCCCAAACAGGAGCCCAAACAGTCTGGACCCACCATCCCTTCAGAGGACATGTTCCAGTTCACCCTAAGATCCTCCCACTAGGCCCCACTTCTTTTTTTATTTTTTTATTTATTTTTTTACTTTTTTTTGGTGAAAATACTGTACAGAGGGGTTAAATTACATGGGCAAGATAATGAGTACATTTCTTATCAAGCATTGTTGCCTCCTCCTTTGTTTCCCCTTCCCATCCCTTCTCATATCCGCCCCCCCCCCGCCACCCCTTCCTGATCCCCCCCCACACACACCAAAGTTGTAAAGTTCCTTTTTTGACATAACGACTTGTACATCTCATTGTTGCAATGGGTCCATCTGTATCCCTATTTAAATGATTTGTTTTTTCCCTTCCCCTCCATAAATTATAACATTAAATACAGTGAAAAGCAGGGTTGTACCATGGGGGAGGGACATACAAAGGAACAAAGAAATAATCTTATAAATATGTTAGAAACAATTGCATGAAAGAAAAAAAACATTTGAATACTTGCTTTGGGGTTCATTTCCCTGACATCAACTTATCTGACCTTTTCTGCTTGACTCAGATATACACTGGTTATTGCAAATAAGGGAAACCATGGGACCTATGTTTCTTTGGGCCTGGCTTACTTCACTTAATATAATTTTTTCCAAGTCTTTCCATTTCCTAACAAATGGGGCAATGTCATTCTTTCTGATGGAGGCATAGAATTCCATTGTGTATATATACCACATTTTCTTGATCCATTCATTTACTGAGGGGCATCTGGGTGGTTCCATATCTTAGCTATGGTAAATAAGGCTGAAATAAACATAATTGTGCTGGTAGTTTTAGTGTGGTCTTGTTTGTGATCATTTGGGTAAATGCCCAAAAGTGGGATTGCTGGGTCATAGGGGAGCTCTATGTGGATCTTTTGAGGAACCCATACTGCTTTCCAAAGTGGTTGAACAAGTTTACACTCCCACCAGCAATGCAGTAAGGTTCCCTTCTGTCCACATCCCCTCCAGCATCTGTTGTTATTAGAGTTCTTGATTTTAGCCATTCTAACTGGGGTGAGGTAGTATCTCAATGTTGCTTTGATTTGCATTTCTTTTATGGCTAGGGAGTTTGAGCATTTCTTCATGTGTCTATTGGCCATCCTTCTTTCTTCTTCAGAGAAGTTTCTCTTTAAGTCTTTAGCCCACTTATTTATTGAGCAGTTGTTTCTTTGAAGATTTGTTGTTGTAGGCCACACTTCTTAAAAGGTCCCATCACCTTTCAATACTGCCACCCTGTTGTCCAAAAGTTTGGAGCAACACACAAACCAGATTTTTTTTTAATGTAGCAGTCTCCTACTCTCTGGTGCTAAATGTCCTCCCACTGTATGATTTCAGTGGGATAATACTAATGCCAAACCCTTAAGCACTAGGCTTGTCCTTGATCATTTCTAAGAGGTTACAGTGGGGTTTGTCCATTGTCATGGGTTTTTTTTCCATCCATTAGCTCCCAGTCCTCCCAGCTAGTTCTCCTGAAGTAATGCAGTGATAACCGACCACTTGCTTCCCTGTCAGCTCTTTCTCCTCTACAGAGGTTACATCAGTTTTTAAACCTCCAAATCCCCATTGCTTATTGGATAAAACAAGTTTCTCTGCTTAATATTCAAGCTGTGTGCCCTCCTTTCCCTTTATTTGCTTTTCAAGCCTTATATCTAACTTCCTCTATATGAGTTTTCTTTTTTGTGAGTGCTGGTGGTATGATTTGAACTCAGGGCCTGAGTGCTGTCCATGAGCTTTCATGCTCAAGGCTAGCATTCTAGAACTTCAGCCACAGTTCCACTTCCAGCTTTTTGGTAGTTCGTTGGTCATATGAGTCTTACTTTTCTGCCAGAGCTGGTTTTGAACTGCAATCCTCAGATCTCATCCTCCTGAATAGCTAGGATTACAGGTATCAGCCACTAGCATCTGGCTGAGAAGGAAATTAAAAGTGAAATGAAAATAAAGCACCAGGCCAAAGAAACAAGAAGTCTTGATATTTTGATATCTTGATATTTTATGTAAAGGAACAGAAAGCTAAGATAGAGAGAAAGCTAAGAAATTTGAGCCAGGTGCCAGTGGCTCACACCTATAATCCTAGCTACTCAGGAGGCTGAAATCTGAGGATCACGGTTCAAAGCTAGCCCAGGCAGGAAAGTCTGTGAGACTCTTATCTCCAATTAACCACATGAAAAACAGAAGTGGCGCTGTGGCTTAACTGGAATAGTGCTAGCCTTGAGCTGAAGAGCTGAGGGACAGCGCCCAGGCCAGAGTTCAAGCCCCATGACTCACAAAAAAATGGAAAGAAAGAAAGAAAGAAAGAAGGAAGGAAGGAAGAAAAAAAGAAAGAATCTGAGGAGGTGAGCTCAATCTAGGTAAGGAGATCCAAATAGGCAAACTGACTCTACAAAAGCTTCACTTAGCCAAGTTGATCTCATTATTCACGTGTTCCATATATAAGTGGCTTTTATTTTTATTAGTATTTGTTAATTGTACAAAATAATGGGTTTCAGTATAACTTTTTTCCTACAGGCTTTTATTTGCACATGACATTTTCTTTCACACAAAAGCATTCAGTGCTTTCGATAAGGTCATCATCATGGAAAGTAAGTCTTCCATTTTATTTCTGTTGATCTAAAAATAACTATTTGGGTCCATGGTTGGTTTGCATTTCTTTTTATTTTTAGGAGTTGGCAAAGAGAATCTGTCATTCTTTTTCCACTAGCAGCTTCCAGGTTTTCTATGTCTTCTCCTCCTCGTGAAGTTTCCCAGCATGGAACGTAGGGACCTGTCTGGTTGATGACCCTGTTCCAGTGTGGGCCAGCATTTCCAGTGCTTGATCTCTCATGAGGGGAAGTGGTTTCACAATCAGGTCCAAGCTCCCCCCTAGGCAAATATGAAACCTTGGCATATTTGCCTTACATTGGAGACTCCATAATATCTTATTTGGGGAGGTGGAGTGGGAGGAAGAGCAGTAGTGGGGTTTGAACTTGGGTCATCATGCTTTTTCTTCAAATTTAACTTCTTGTGTATGTGTTCTCTGGTACCGGGGCTTGAACACATGGCCTTGCACCCTCTCTTGGCTTTTTAGCTCAAGGCTAGTGCTCTACCCCTTGAACCAGACTTTCACCTCTGGCTCTTTGATGGTTAATTGGAGATAAGAGAATCAAGGACTTTTCTGCCTAGGCTAGCTTCAAACTGTGATCCTTAGCTCTCAGCCTGCCAGGTAGCTAGGATTCCAGGTGTGAACCATAAAGCACCCAGGCAAATGTACTGTCTTTTTAAGTGAAAATAAATATTTTAGCATTTGCATGCCTACTTTCAAGGGAAGAGTAATATTCCTGCCTAAATTTGAACAGCACTGGGATGTTCAGTGCAGTGAAACACAATGATATTCTTATGTTCTCTCTTCCTACCCAAATCCTTGCTTTCCTTCTGTGTACTGAGTATGCAGCAGTTGGTGTTACAGAGATACTAAGCATTTATTTTTTTTCCCGGTTTTATGAGTGGTTTATTGGAGATGAGAGTTTCACGGACTTTCCTGCCCTGGCTGGCTTTGAACTGCGATCCTCATTTCTCAGCCTCCTGAGTAGCTAGGATTATAGGCGTGAGCCACCGACGCCCATCCACATTGGCTTTTTATAACTCCATCCCCCAAACCCCACCCACTTACTCCATTGCAGCTCTGCCCCAAGCAGATGCTAAGCATTTAGAAGCACCAAACCAAGACCCTGTGAGGAGTATTTGCAGGGATTAGAGGAACAAAAAAGGAATATATTTTACCTGGGACATACTGGGCACACCCATTGGGGACCATTTGAGAAGATCTCAGGTACTGGTTTAAGGCTTGTCTTTGGACCATCCCTAATGGGGATGTAATGTATTTCAGGAAATGCTGGTGAAAGCTTTGATTCTTAGGGTTACCAGAGAGATTGTTCTGTGATAACTAAACTTCCAGAAAAATCTCCACTGTGTGAAATGTTTGCACAAAACTTACTTTAAAAGAAAAATTGTTTTGCTGTCCTGGGGATTAAACACAAGGACCTCCTACATGATTGGCAAGTGGGTTCGGAGTCTTGTTTTGTACCCTCCATCCCCAATCCTGTGCTTTTTGGCATTTGTTGTTGTTTTATATGTTTTCAGATAGATGCAGTTCTGCCTGAGCTGGCCTGAACCATGATCTTTCTACCTTAATCTGTGGAGTAGCTGAGATTGTAATAGCCCCATGCCTGATGGAAGGAAGGAAGGAAGGGAGGGAGGGAGGGAGGGAGGAAGGGAGGGGGGGAGGGAGGGAGGGAGGGAAGGATTTTAGCAGTGTTCTAGATCACCCAGATTTAGTTTTTCTGTCTCTCTATATTTTTCTCCTTCCTTCCCATTCCCCCCATTCTTCTTCCTCTCCTCTCTCCTCCTTGTTAGCTTCTTTCTCAGGACTCTACCTGTGGGAGTGTTTTGATCATTAAGTGTGAAAGCAGACACACTCCCAATGTCTCTAGGGCATGCATGCTAATTCCCAGTTACCCAACTCTGAGATATTCTTAGTTATGGCCACAGAGACGCTCCTAGCAGTGATGCTTGTTGAGAATGTTTTTTAATACTGTGTCTCGGTGTACTCTTTTACCCTGAGCACAAACTAAAGTCTAAGAAGTTTGAACTTGGGTTCGTCAATGACAAGTCTACGAGCAAACCTATGTTCCAGCAGACCAAGTGACCGCAGGCTCCACAATTTTCTGAAACCCAAAATGTTGTGTTCTTCCCCACGATGTACAGTTTCACCTCTCAGAAGAATTTGTTCCATCTCTTCAGTTTTATGTGACTTTTGCATCCTTTTTTTAATTTTTTTTTGGGGGGGGGCCCCGTCATGGGGCCTGAACTCTGGGCCTGGGCACTGTCCCTCAGCTCTTCAGCTCAAGGCTAGCGCTCTACCATTTGAGCCACAGCGCCACTTCCAGCTTTTTTTCCCGCTTATGTGGTGCTGAGGAATTGAACCCAGGGCCTCATGCATGCAAGGCAAGCGCTCTACCACGGAGCCACCTTCCCAGCCCAGGACTTTTGCATTCTTTCAGGAAGGAAATTTGCATCGAGAAATCCAACCAAAATTTGTGAGATTTTCTGCTATGCTTTCCCTGGGCCACCTCCTTAAAGGCCCTGCCCAGCTAAGCTCTATTCCCTTGCATACTGAGGAGGAAGACATTCTATATGATACCCTGTTCTCTTACTGCTGGCTGGCCTAGGGATGGACAACTGATTCCAGCTGGACCAATGGAATCATTCCCTGGGGTTAGGACCCTGGGCCTCCTTCCTTTGGTCTGGGGTTTAGTAAACTAGCAGTTATAGAACTACCCCCCACACTTACCTCCAATAGAAAAATGAGACTCACTGCAGGAACTGAGCAGTAGTATCCAGCAACTAGACTCAAGGTCATCAGATGGTAGATTCTGGAATGACTGTCTAAATATTGCCCACCTGCTCATTTGCTTTGAGCTCCTTGGTTCCTGTCCTACTAGAGATGATACAGCATACTCTGCCATTAATTCCAAGAGCTACTGAGTCTTTCCTAAACAATAACCTGACTTCAGTTTGCTAGATGAGGTGTCTGTCACATGCATAAAAGAACCTCTAGCAGTGAGCAAATTAATGCCACTCTGGAGAGGAGAGCAAGAGTCAGACCATTGTGTGCATCACCAATGGGGATTTCTCTTGGGTGTTTGCATTTTAGAAAAGGATTTGACCGAGTTCAGTCCTTGGTAACTGTAATAGAAGATGGCTCTGTTGACTAGAGTAAATCTCATTTTTCTTTCTTTGTGTAGGGAGAATCAGAGAACAGTGAGAAGTTACATGGCAGAATGGGAGAAGGCTGGGTAGAGACAGGATCCTATGTGCTAAGATTTGAAGTGGCAGTTTTGTGTGGTGGCACTAGTGGATAAATTCTGCTCTTGCTTTCTGCCTAAATCTTGTGTTAAGGTCACTCCTTCAAACTCCTTACCAAAGGTTAATTTTTTTCCTCACTTAAATTTCCATCTCACGTTCAGCTGTGATAAGTTCTCATAAATTGCACGAGTTGTATTAAATTCTATTTAGACATACGTGCCTGTGCAGTTGGATTAGCAACGTTCAACTGACACAGGAGCATAAGGAAGAATGCAGGGAAGTGGAAGGTATACAGCTAGTGGCCAGAGTAGAAGATAGATGTGACTGGAGAGGAAGGTTCAGATCAAAGTGCAACAGGGTTCTGGGAAATCCATAGGACATGTTGGGACCTGAGGGTTAGTCCTACCCAGAGACAATTCTTCAAATTCAGTATGAGATGACAATCTATTTACCAACTGCATTGCTACTGGCACCAAATCGTAGGATATGACTTGGACTGAAATTCTGAATATCTTCATCATTTTCCAACCTTGAAAATAGGGTTTGGAGCCCAAATTTAGGAAGCGTTCCCTTGGTAGAATGGGTACATAGGCCTATGTACCCATATGCAGCTCAGCAGAGGCCAAGCCCAAAGAACAGAGAAGGGGGATTGTGCATAGTTGGAGTGAAATATCAGAAGAGAAAAAAACAAAGCAAAGGCCACATCTTAGTAATTGGTCTTTTCTTATTCGTATTAGATTATTCCTAGAAAGAAATAAAGGCTTTCTATTTGCCTTTATCCCTTTGGAAAAGGTCTTTTTTTTTCTAGTTAGAATCATAAAGAGGAGGCTCAGCAACTGTCATGCCCGATTTGAAAATTACATCCCAAATTGCTCTTGCTTCTTTAGAATAATGTATGTGGAGTGAAAGAGCTGAGAATGTAACTTCCCAACAAGAAGAATAAACTCACTTTCTCGCTTGATAATCTAATACACTCACTGGACTCGATAAAGCTTTCAGTCCTTTGACGTTCTCTGCTAATAGGAAAGTGTCATGGCCACTTGACCCATGAAAAGCCTATGAGATGCCATCTTAAAACTAGATAGCTAGTTTGAAGTAGAACTTGCAAATAGTATCTTCCTAGATAAATCTTTTCCCATGGAATAGCACCCTGAGAAATGAGACGTCAAACCAAACGTCTTAGCTTCTCCTTGCAAGCTCCTGAGAACTGTGCCCTAGAAAGAAATACGCATTTGGCCCAACATTCGCTTTTCCCATTAATGTAAATATGATTTTTATAATGGGCTGCAGGATGGTGCCTTTTTTGATGTAATGGCAAAGAGCTGCCTTGGCTGCACTGAGAAATCATATTTGCTCCTATAAATAATAAACTTGTTTTCTGCAGAAGTAGCTTCTTTGGGGAATACTGATCAGAAATATTCCCATCATCTTGGAGTCTTTAATGTGTTTTGCAGCTGGGTATCTTGGGGGCATCTTTCAACAAACCTCTGAACTAGATTTTCTGATTCTGTCCCACAGAGAACTGTACTGTACTGCTATTCATCCGGAGCATTCGCCGCAACACAGCAATTTGGTGAAATTATAATTGAAACATGCTACTTGACCCTGAGGGGACCGTAGAGAAAGGGATTTGCTTTGGTGGCTTCTCATGCATCATTTAAAACCCGCTGCTGCTAAATCAAAGTCTTGCTTACACCTTAACGATAGAAACCTTTTATCGATGGCCGTTTCTGCCAAGCTGTAGGCTAGTGTGTTCCTTGCCTGCTCTACCATTTTTCCCCTATTTGTCTATCTTGATTTTTCATAAATTGGATTACTCTGCTTAATAATATTTTTGCAAAATAGGAGATTGTTACAGGACTCTGGTGATTATTGAGTAGAACATAATTAAGCCACCATTGTGCTATGTGATTGAGGGAGAGACATTTGAAATTAAGGAAATCAGTACAGATCAGATGCTAATTTAACCTATTCTAGGTAATAAGCTGGGCTAACAAGAGCTTCTTCTAGAATCCACCTTAAAAGAAGAGATGAAAGTTTATAGTTTTACCCATTTCTAAGTAGATAGGCATCGCCAAATCTTTTCAGCAGGGGCAGGAGGCGAGGTAGATACTTGAGAACCTTCCTTTTAAATCTTGTCTACATTCTGTAGTTGTTTTAATTAGAAAGGGTCAATGAAGACAAATTAACCATTCATGTTTCTTCTGTAGCTGAGACTCTTAATTGTGTCCCAAAGTTTGTTTATTTTTCCCTTTCCTTCTAGTAATATAACTGGCATATGGTACCTGGAATAATTAAAATTTCTATTTCCCAAGCTCCTTTGCAATTGGTTATTTCTATATGACGAAGATCTGGCCGGTGAAGGAATTGTACACAATTCTTGAATCCTGGAAGGGACTGGGCAACTGTGTCCTTCTTTCTAGTGATGGAATGTGTATGTGCTGATATGACCCAACACACCTATCTAAAATGAGAAGATGCTCAGGGTGGTGGGGAAACTTGTGCTCTGAAGATTCTAGAACTTCTGTAACTTACTCAGGCCCATAGAGGCAACTCTATGAGAAACAAATCAATTTCTATCTGGTCTAAACCACTACATTCTACAGTATATTCATAGTAGCATCCCAAGCTGGTTGTTTAGTTTTGGAAAGCCAGACTGAGCAACACACAGGCTTGTACTGAAGTCAAAAGTGAATGATTTCAGGAAGAAATAACCGATACCTGGACTCAGATGGGCCCTATACAATGAGGCAGCGTTTTTACAGCTCAGAGTAGCACGTTCAGAGGTCGCACAGGCTTTAGGGATGCTTGACTTGAAAGCTTAGTAATATCATGAAGGACTCAGCTTCCTTCCCTCTGTCTTCTGCCATCTTGATATTGGCTTCATTGCCATGTTGGCTTCCTTGCCATCTTGGCAGCACATGTGGCTTCTCAGGTTCAGAGAATCAGGTCTGGAGAGGAAAGAAGAGGTTGGAGGCATGGCCTAGTTGTTAAAGCACTAGCCAATGAGCAAAAGCAGCCCAGTCTTGGAACTAAAATAATAAATAAAAAGAAAGAGGGGAAAGCATTTGTCAGCATTCAGCTACTGGTGCTCTTAATAAACACCTGAGTGCTCACAGTGGTGTTAGCTTCGTTTCCAAGATGGGAAGAATTGACTCAGAGAACTGAAGGAACTTGTCAAATTACAGAGGCCGCAGAGACCAAGTTCTTCTCATCTCACCAGTGCCTTAGCGATGCCCGGAGACAGATGCACTAGAACATGCCAGGATCTCCAGTTTCCACTTTGCCCAAATGAGGAACAGCTTAAATGACTTTCAAAGACAGATTCTATAGAACACATTTATTTTTTCAAGAGTTCTTTGGCTTCCAACGTGTTTGCTTAACTTTGTGTTACAAAACAATCCAAACACAAAAGGCAAACAGTACAATGAACACACATGTGCCCAGAACCCAGCTTCAACAGCTAACTTGTGGCCAACCTCAATATCTAGTACCTCTATTTCTTCTCTTATTTTGAGTATTGTGTTACAAATATTTCACTGCGTATCTTCAAAAGATATGATTGTTTTCTACAAATACCTTCAAATATGTAAGACTAATTTAAACCAATATTTAACTTGAATGTCTCCAAGAATTTACGTATATATTTTTACATTTATATATATATATATATATATATATATATATATATATATATATATATATATATTCCCCTTGCAGATTGTTTGAATCAAGGTATAAATAATCAGCCTTTGGACTGATTATTGACACGTCTGGGAAGTCTCTTTTAATTTAGAAGTTTCTGCTCTATCTCTTTAGTTTTCCCCTTTGCCATTGAGATGTTTACAGGTTACTTGGCCTGTAACGTTTCTCACCATCTGGAATTTCTTTTTTTGGGGGGAGAGGGTCTGGTCATGGGGCCTGAACTCTGGGCCTGGGCGCTATCCCTCAGCTCTTCAGCTCAAGGCTAGTGCTGTACCACTTGAGCCACAGCGCCACTTCTAGCTTTTCTTTTTGCTTATATGGTGCTGAGGAATCGAACCCAGGGCCTCAGGCATGCAAGGCAAGCGCTCTACCACTGAGCCACCTTCCCAGCCCACCATCTTGGAGTTTCTTAATTTCATTCTCATGGAATAATTTACTGTGTTCTTCTGTGTGTTAGCCATTGGTAATTGGATCCAGGATTTTATTTCCTTTTCTCAAGCCCAATTTCTCCATGGTATGTTGCTCCCTTAGAAACTGCATTGCATGGCTTCATCACTCTGTGATATTGGCAGACAGTGATGGGTCTGTGAATTCACTGGGGGTTGCCAAACAGTAACATTCTAAAGTTTGTGCTGCGTCCTTTCTGAATTGGCAAGGCAGCTTCTATTGTGCCTCTCTAGTGACACACAACTGCCTCCTGAGTAGTTATTTGGGCTTTCCTTAATATTTAGTCCCAATTTCATGCTTCATGGAAAAGACAAAAAGAAAAAATGCCTGATGATGTTATGTTATCCACATACCAAGCCTGCAGACATTGAGGTACTCTCTAAATGATCAGTAACAGTCAATACCTCTATCCTGTAACCACAGAACCTCCTAGTCACAGTATCTTTTCCTTACCCATCCAAATAGATATTGATGGGCAAAAAATGATTCTATTTAAATATATATTTACATTATTACCATATATTTAAATATATTTAAATTATTACCAGCCACTGTGGAATTCAAACCAGCCAATTGTTTATTCAAAACATCAGCTTTGCTCCGTCGCTTGTAACCCCAGAATTAAGAACAGAAGGAGCCATTCACAGTTGTTGCTCGATAACTATTTTTGAATGAGAATATAGGGCCCATTGCAGCCTTCCAAGGCTGCACTTGGGAGGCGAGACCTTTAGATAGTTCCTTGAGAATAGCCCTTCTTGGATGTTTCCTATCTCCGTAACTTTATACTTCCTTTGTGAGTCAATATTTGCTTCTGGTCTTCCTTAGAATCATAGTCACTCAATTAGTTCAGGTATTTATGGTCTGATAAATTCGAAGTAGATAATTTCATGAAAGCGCCTAAGACTGGGTTATCAGTGTTGCTTCTTTTAGGTGAGTCATTTCAAGTTACCACTTAACCTAAAGGGGTTCCTATGTTTCCTTATCTACGAGCTGAAAATATTTACCCCAAAGATTTAATAAGATGATTTAAAAAAAGCCATTAAGGCATATAATGCACTTAGGTCATTGTCTCACAGGCCATCCATTAAGTGAAAACAGTTTGATAATAAACTTTACCAATATTTGTAATTCCTTTGGCTCCTTCCTCCTCTCAGAGGCTACCTTTGTGCATCAGTGGATCCGAAGTATCATAAAGATTCACCTATATTAAGGAAGGTCAATTTCTAGTCCAGGTTCTCTGGAGAGCAGAGCACCAGGCTCATATGTCAGGCTATAATTCCATACATACGATGTTCTAGAATGGTCAAAGCACCGTAGATTAAGAAATCAGAAGATCTGTTGTGTTGGGGATGAGAAGTGTGGATTTACTGGGAAGGGAGACCCAGGAAAACTTTCAGGGCTTTATGATCTTGATCTGTAACTGGATATAGGTGTAGGTTATCAGATATTTGGCATTTATTGAAACCTACACCAGGTAAATTAAGCTCTGTTAGAAAAGTATGGGTACTAATGCTTTTTCCCTCTCAATCCCAGGGAAGCCAGAGTGAGTATAAGAAAAATAGTGAGGAAGGAAAGAGCAGAAGGTGACAGAAGTGTGTTATATGTAAGGAACTTTCCATTGCTTTGGGACAAGCTGGCTGCTGGTCTCACCAGAATGAATGTCTTAGAAGGGAGCTGTATGAAATCACTGTGTCTCTCAAGAGTTTCCCGGGACAGAGGGGAATCAAAGTTTATGTGTCTTTCCTTCAGAGAGCAGGAAGAATCTCCTACCACAGAGCTTATAGTCACTCGCTAGTTGGGGCAGAGGCCATGGTTACCTGGCTGTACAACCATAGGAATTTGTAAGGCATTATTAGAGCCTCTCAGGCCATGAAGTTAAGACCTAAGTAGGTACAGATCCTGAGTGGTACGCAACTGATTCAGTGTGGGAAGGTATGTGCTGTGGTGAAAGGTAAACCAGAATGAATGTGTCAAGAGTTGTCTCCACCGCTCACCAATTACACAGCTGTGGGAGAGTGACTTAGCCTAAGTCTGTGTCTTGGAGGTGCTCTGGGCTCAGGCTGGAGGTTTTATACGGATAGTTTTCATGCACATTTAGAAGGCTCTTTGTGCCTTCTGCTAACCACAGAAATGGACTCCTGGTGATGGGGCAGACCATACTCACTGGAAGAGGGGCAACAGCTCCAGCAGTGACCCCCACCACAGAGGGCCAGGAACTGTGGGATGACACTGTAGCTTCCTTGCCTCTCTGTGGGAAGATTTTGGTGCATGCTCACGTGACGTCTCATAGGGTTCCAGGCACTCACGCTGGTAATCTCATGAATGCACTGTGTTCTTCCTTCCTTCCCTCCTTTGTTCCTCTCTCTCCTACCAATTCTTCTTGAGAACAGTTCTTGAAAATCCTTTCCCCCAATTCCTTGTCTCAGAGGAACCCCAACCTAAGCATTATTATCCATCAGGAAAATATTATGAAAACTACTTGGGGAAAGCATCAAGACTCTAGGAGGAGTGTGCTCATCCAGGAACTATAAGCCAAGTGGAGAAATCATTTTGACTTTTCCATTGAGCTTGCCTGTAGGAAGGATGCCCCTGATATTATCCAAATGGGACACTGGACAGTACACAGGATTGCTCTGGAACAAGGGAAAACCAGGGCTGTCCTAAAGAAGCAGGATGCATTGTCAGTCGCCAATCATGGCTTTCAGTAACATACAAGTCACCTATGCAAAGGAAATTCCAGCCCAAACACAACAACACATTTCATGCTTTTTCATAATTGCACATTATTATATATTCCCTTAAAGTGGAATCTTGCCTGTTTCTGTTGTTTTAGTGCCTGAAAAAAAAAAAAGATAACCTGAAACTCCTAATTTACAGCTGAGGAAATTGTCACTCACAAACATCTGACAGGATACCACGCACAGGAGAACTTTAGGTCTGAACACGATGGAAATAACTACTTGAACATCTTGTAGAGGCGAGAACTAAACTTTGAGACAGCAAAAACCTTCAGCCATAGAAAAGGTAATATCCAAATACAGTACCTTTTGAAAGAATAGCACAGTGAGGATCTACAGAGTGTTGTGTAGGTATAGTCATTTCTCACTGTGATAATGAGAATGGTAGAATCTTAGCTACAGTTAGAGCTGGAAGGGGTCTTAGAATCCTCTAGCCTGAAGGTTCCCAAGTTCGCTAGCCCAAACCACATAGAACAGCTTTTGTAAATACACGGAGAAGAGGTCCTTAGCCAGAGAGGCTACAGATGGCCTAGGAAAGGGCTCAGCAATCGATAGCTTATGAGGAAGCTAGCCTGATCCTGACACATTCATTCATTTGTAAATCTAGGTAACCTGGTTGTGTTGAGTATGAGTAGCTGTGGAAAAGAGGCTAGCCATTTGAAAAAAAAAAAAAAAGTTTGCTAACCATTGGATTAGAGGAATCTATTTTTAAACGCCTCCCAGAAGATTTTGAAGCACAATCAGGTTTGGGAGTTTTTGGTGATAAAAACTTACATGAGCAGTAAACCAAGAGGCTCAGAAGACAAATGATTTTTTTCCATTGTTAGAAATGTCTTAACCTGTCATCTTATTACATCTCTCTGTCTCTTTAATGATGGTCTTGGCTTCTGTTTTTTTTTTTTTCTTCACTTGACCATTGTGGAGCTCAGCTGACAGCAGACAGCAGTCAGTTTGCTGGCCAACAACATTTGATGATGAATAATGCAGTGAATTGGCTTGTCATCTGGCATCATAACTCTCATGCATGCCAGAACGTCTTTTCTTTGTCGTGGCACCATCTGGACATAACGCCATGTGGAATTTCCAACAAACGGCATTTGATGGACATGTGTAATGAAAACGTCTGCAGTGTATAGCTGTGGAGAATGAGCAGGGCCATGCATCTTAACATAAGACCATTTATTTGTTCATTTGTTCATTGAGCAAACATTGTGTGTATATGTGTGCGTGCATGTGTGTGTGTGTGTGTGTCTGCATGCACACATGTGCCAAATAAAAGGATACTTAAGGATGTAGTCTCAGTGTTCAAGGGACAAAGAATAAATTGCAAACACTAAAGAGAAACTATAATTAGTATTGCATGTCCATTATCCCAGCCTTATCAGACAATAAAGGGAGAAGGATAATAAAGGGAGAGGTCAGCTTGGGATATAAAGTGAGGTCCTTCAATAAGTAAATAATAGGTAATAAAGGAGAAGCATAGAGTTGTGGAGGTAGGGAGGTAAGGGATGTAGAGGAAAAACAAAGGAGGGGGTAACAATGCTCGATAGGAAATGGACTCATTACCTTACTCATGTAACTGTAACCCCTCTGTATAGTATCTTTACAATAAAAAATATATATTAAAAAAGAATAAAGAAGACAGACAGTCATGACTTAGTCATACAATGCCTACAGTACAATAGCAACAAAAAGAAGCAACCAACAATTACCAGATGTCTGCTGTGCGCCAAGAAATGTTTGGAAGTTGGAGAAACTGATGTATAGATCGATTGAATTAGCATTTCCAATTTAGTCACAGAACTTAGAAATAGTAAATCCAAGGTTTAAATATACAGGTGAGCACCCTAGGAGGAACTTAGCATTCATATATTTAAGCAACAGCTGATTAAAAATAACTTCTGTGCCAGTCCTGGGGCTTGAACTCAGCGAGTAGGAGCTGTCGCTTAGCTTTTTTGCTCAAGGCTAGAAGTCTAACCATTTGAGCCACGGTTCCATTTCTGGCCATCTGGTGACTAAATTGTAGATAAGAGTCTCGTGGACTTCCCTGGTAGGGTGACTTCAAATTGTGATCCTAAGCTCACTGACACCTGGCTTCAAAAATGTTTGAGAAAAAAAAACATTTTGTCCATGTTAGACATGTACAGACTTTCCATTCTTGTAATTATTTCCAACTTAGTACAATATAACAATCAATAGTTGTTATATATATATATATATATAACAATAATATATATAAAGAACTATTGGTTGTTATATTGTACTGACATTGTGTTAAGTATTATATATAATCTAGAGAATAAGATTAAGTGTGGGGGAAGATAAGTAATCTAGATATTACAATTAAGTGTGTAGGAGGATAAAGCTGAGTGTAATAATGTACGCCCACAGTCCTAGCTTCTCAAGGGACTGAGACAGGATAAACACTTGACCCAGGAGCTTAAGGCCAGCCTGGGTAATAATACAGAGAGACCTTGTCTCAAAATAATTAATTTATAATTAAAGTGTATGGGAAGATATGCATAGACTACATACAACTACCATGTTATTTTATAAAAGCAACTTGAGCATCTGTGTGTTTTGGTACCCAAAGGGGGTCCTGGATATTGAGAGACAGCTCTGCACAGTGGAGGTCCCAAGAAGTCTTAAACATCATGTCTTGTGCTCCAGTAGAGGAGTCGCTATCCACAAAAGTCACCAATGCCTGGCACATGCATACAGCTTATAAATATGTGATGAATTTTGAATGAGTGAATTCATTAAGATGTATGCACAATTGATACCAACATCTTCTGAAGAATGATATCTGGTATAAAATGAGCTGTTCCAGGGGCTCTGCATTAGCCATCATTATCTTCCTCTCCGCGTATTTGAGCTATGGCTGCCTCAACCCTGCCGCACTTGTACATGAAAGGTGAAATACAGTAATTAGACAGAGCTCATTAAATCAGCTAAATGATGCTGAAGTAGGAGCTAGAGAACCATAATTTACTAAAATGTTTGAAGAATTAGTATGCAGTGAGAATAATAAAAAAAAATAAGGAGCAAAACTCTTACAAGATTGCTGCAAGGAAAAAAGGCAATCAATCAAAACCATAGAAATGCCAAAGACTTATTTATGTCAGTCTCTTAACACAGAAAGCATGATGCAAGAGGACCTGTGTTCAGGAAGAAGTTAAACTGCTTCAAAGCCCCAGGACGTGTGTGTGCTCCTGAAAGTTTGTGAAGAGTAGATTCTTCCGTAACTACTTCAGGGTTCATCGGCAGGAGATTGCTCTTCAAACCAATTCTCAATGATGTCTTTTTGAACCTGGAGCTGTGGGTTTTTGAAACAAGTTAGAATGGGCTCTTTCTTCTTTTTCTTTCTTTTTTTTCCTATATGACATTTTGTGGATCCACACTGTCTCTAATTAGCCGAAGAATCTACCAAGTATTCTGCCTCTTCATTGCAAGGATGTTTCTCCAGGCCATGTTTAAATTTTAATAGCAACTTTAATCCTCTCAGTAATTAATACCTTGAACATAAGCAAATACTTGCTCAGCTTTTGAGATCTTGAATATGTGTGAAATGAAAGGGAAGAGTATTTGCTAGCTATACATATATTTTGCAATCCTCAGAACCCCTTCCCAGGGTTAATCAGTTCATGAAATACCAACTCTTCTTGTTCAGCCTTTGTACATTCAGGAACTATGATAGCCTTGACCCACTCTTTGGCTGACTCCTACTTGAGAGCTCAGGTTAAGTATTTGTTTCTCACAAAACCTAAGTTTATTAATCTCAGAGGAGGTAAGATTTTCCTGTAGTTCCCCATCTTTCCGTATGTCTTGTGCAAGTCATTACTGAGTGTCTTCTGCTCTGTGTGTGTCAACTTTGTATTTCTAGTTTGCTGTCACACATCTAGCACGTGTGTAGCCCAGGGTAGATATCTAATGAATAGTCATGCAACAAATGATGTACCCTAATAATGAGTTCTATTTGATACCAGAAACAGGGCTCTATTGGGTAATTCTTGTTTGGTATTTTCTTATGAACTGCCTTTGTTTGAGTTTCTGCAAAGCAAATCCTAAAGCAATATTTTGGGTGTAGAAAACTCATTTGGGAAGAAAATCCATAGCAACAGGAGAGAGGGCAGGAGACCGCGAGCAAGGAAAAGGGAAGGGCCAAAGATCACCTGTCAAGAGTGCCAAGCTCACACCTACTCAGAAGGCTGAGATTTGAGGATGTGATTCAAAGCCAGCCCAGGCAGGAAAGTCCAGGAGACTCATCTCCAATTAACCACTAGAACACTGGAAGTGGAGCAGTGCCTCAAAGTAATAGAGGGCTAGCCTCAAGCAGAAGAGCTCAGGGACAGCACCCAGATCCTGAGTTCAGGTCCCATGACTGACAAAAAAAAAAAAAGAATTCCAGGCTTTCCTCTCTGCCAGCACTCTAAGACGCAGAGATTGGGACATTTATCTACTGTTCCCCCATTGTGGATGAATAACAAAGGCATGTCTACCTCCAGAGTGAGGTAGACACATGGTGGAAGGGGTAGATGGGTGTTGTTAATATTCTCTAAGCTATCTCCTTTGGATAAGAGTGAAGTTAGGGAAATGTGAGCAAGGGAGTGTGGTAGGTTCCTTTCACTGTCAAAACCACGTGGGATAAATCAGCTTATTCACAGTGTGAGAGGTTTGGGGGCATGACAGATCAGTGATTGGATTTGCGCAGCACATCATGGCTGGGAGTGTGTGGTGGACCAGAGCTGTTCACTTTATGGCCAGGAGGCCAAAAGAGCAGGAGGAAGGGCCTGCGCCCCAATCTTACCTTTAAGAGTATAATCTCAACAACTGGAAGACCTTTCACTGGGCCCTACTTTTTAAAGGTTCCACCACCTCAGGAAAGCACACTACTGGGGATGAAGACCTTAAGGCCTTTAGAAGATGCATTTGATCTAGCTAGATTGGCACAAGAGACACATTGCATTTTGACCACTAAGGCAGAGAACTGTTCTAATCGAGGTAGAAATGGTAAATTATGCGTTGGAAAAAGCCAACCCATATGTTGGAAGCATTGTTTAGGGTTTTGTTTTTGTTTGTTTACTGGTTCATTTTAACAAAGGTTCGCTCTGTAGCTCAGACCTATGCTGTGTAGCCTAGGCTGACCTTGAGTTCAAACTCTTTCTTCCTAGACTGTAGTGGGAGTACAGGCATGTACCACCGTACCTGGTGTAACTTTTTGTACAAAGAAAAAGAGGAAAGAGAGCTGTGGCTCAAGAAGTAGAGCACCAACCTTGAACAAAAAGCTGAGATAGCACCCAGGCCCTGCGTTCAAGCCCTAATACTGAAACAACCAAAATCCAAACCAAGCCCCTTTATTTAGCCAGCCCAAAAACTGTAGTTTTCTGACCTCTGATCTATAGAAGATCACTGAGAGCATACTTGCAGAGATACATGCACTTTTCCTCACAAAGAAATAGAGAATCACCCTACATAAGCTGCCTTGCTTATTTAAATATTTATTGGCATCTGTGAAGTGCTGGCTCATATGTATCAGTGCAGGCAATGTTGCACAAGACAGACAGAGCTCTGGCTCTTGTAGACATTATTGCAGGAGATGTAATTAACAGAATAAGTGTACTGAGAGTCATGGAAGGAAAATGAGCATTCCAGTGTGGAGCAACTTCTGCACCCAATCCCCATGGATGGGCATTTAATGTCTCTTATTATTTCTATTACAGACTGCACTATCATAAACTTTCTAAAGCTAAATTTTATGGGGAGAAAACATCCTTTTCCCCGTAGGGTAAATGCCTTCAAGTGTAAGAGCTGGGTCAAAAGTATATACATTGTTTCAGTCATGCGCTGTGCATTATAAACTGCTTTCTAGAAAATGTAAGCTAACTGTACTTCCACTTAGATCAGTCTCTCTCCTCTCCCTTCTCCTTCTTCTCTCTGCTCCTCCCTTCCTCTTCCTCCCCCTCCTTTCTTCCTTGGGTAAACACTTAGAGTTTCATGAATGGAAATATTGAAATCCACTCCTACTGTTTCAGGGATGGAGAAGGTAGGAGTCATTTGTGGGAGAGGAGCTCTATTTCAGATGCTTTATCCCTGGGAGCATCCCCGGGTTTGATCCCTATGTAACAGTTAGAAGTTGATCTCAGAAGTTCTTCATAGTTGGCTGCTTTCATCATGTGCCACAAGCTATGTTTAACCTCTCATGGGCACAACCTGAGTTGAGCCTCAAAGCAAAATGCAAGTGGTGTCAAATGCCTCTGATGTAAGCGTCAGAGCAAAATGGAGCTGAGCAAACGACAAAGAGCCAGCTAATAGGGAGCGGAACCTTGACCATGTCTTCTTGAAGCTACAACCTGTTTTTCTTTTGGCTTACATGATGTGGACATATAAAATCCACTAAGACTTTGGGAAGATTAAAAGGCCTAGATGTATCAAGTTGCCTCCTAACTTGCCAACAGTTGGGTAGATCAGAGCGTGGCTCCCCTCCACAAAGGACTTGCTTCTGGTGACGATCCTGACAAGTTAAGATGAGAGAGCACACAGAAATTCTTCCTCCTCCATTGTAATTGGGATTGGGGGTGGAGGGGCAGAGAGGTGTCGGAAGAATGGATGTCACAATTCCTCATCCAACCTTCTTTACTTGCTTGCCAGAGTTTGTTGTGCTAATATGAACACCTGGATAACAGAATGGAGGAGCACACACGGGTCTAGCCTACCTCAGTGAACCATCATGGGTTCTACTACAGGGATGATTCCAATCTTGCCTAGGAGAAGGTCGACCAAGCTGTATGGAGACTCTATTTCCAGGCATCCCCCTCTCTCTCCCTAAATCCATCTTTTATTCTTCGTGTAAATTTCTTTTATTTATCTACCACTGTCTACTTCTTCCCAGGTGGATTTCCTACTCCATCTCCTTGGCTTTTAAAAAGCCAGGCTTTGTCAGGTGCTGGTGGCTCACAGTTGTAATGCTAGCTCTTCAGGAGGCTGAGAGCTTAAACAGAAAGGCAAAAATGCTTGATAAGAAATGTACTCGGGGTTGGGAAGGTGGCTCAGTGGTAGAGCGCTTGCCTTGCATGCGTGAAGCCCTGGGTTCGATTCCTCAGCACCACATAAGCAAAAAGAAAACCGGAAGTGGAGTTATGGCTCGAGTGGTAGAGCGCTAGCCTTGAGCTGAAGAGCTGAGGGACAGCGCCCAGGGTTCAGGCCCCACGACCGGACCAAAAAAAAAAAAAAAAAAGAAAGAAATGTACTCATTATCTTGCCCATGTAATTGTAACCCCTCTGTATGGTATTTTCACAATAAGAAAAGAAAGAAAAGGAAGGAAGGAAGGAAGGAAGGAAGGAAGGAAGGAAGGAAGGAAGGAAGGAAGGAAGGAAGGAGGAAAGACTTTAAAAAAATAAAAATAAAAAAAGAGTAGCCCATGAGACTCTTATCTCCAATTAGCCACCAAAAAAGCCAAAAATGGAGCTGTGGGTCAAGTAGTAGAGTGCCAGCCTGGAGGGAAATAGCTAAGGGATGGTGCTCAGGCCTTGAGTTTAAGCCCCAGTACCTCCCCAACCCACCCCAACCTTGGCTAGAACCTGCCTTCAGAGGATCTATTCCCTCATCTCCTTTTTCTAGTTCATTTCTAGGAAATCCCATGTCACTGAGCCAGGCCACATGCCTGTCTCTCCCCTGCCAGGATCCCATACACAGCCTTATGATCTGCTGAGGAAGATCCCAGCCTCTGTGTAATTCATAACTATCTGTATGGCTCTCTCTAGGTTGAAAGCAGACTAGGATTCTGACAGCCCAGCAAGTACTTGGCTACCTTGTCTTCATGTTGTGTCTTTTTTGTTGTTGTTGTTTAGAACTTTTTGAAGCACATCAGAAATCTCCTTTTACATATATGTGCTTCTCCTGGACCAGGTACTGGGTACTGTACCAGGGCAAACCTCCCATGCCAAGGGCAGTGTGCAGTCAGAAAGTGCCATCAGAGAGCAGGACACACACCCAGAACTGTAAACCTTCCACCAGAGGGAGGAGGTTTGGAGGGTCCCTGAGGCATAGAGCTGGCCCTAGGAAGGAGGCAGCTCCAAGGTGCTGTGGTCCAGGACCCAGTACCTGGGAAGATAGGAAAATCACTCCAAGAAGACCTTCCATCCATGCCCAGGGCCACTCAAACTCACTTTCCTGCCTGAAAAGAGACAACTACTTCCATCTTCTGCATTCTGGAAGTGTGTTGTCCACTAGGGAAGATGTTGTGGACAATTAAGTCCCTGTGGCTGCAGAGCATATGAGCTATGTCCAGTCCCAACTGTGATATTGTGCAAGGTAAAATAGCCACTGGCTTACTACATGAAATGGAATGAAAAATAATGCATTCAAAAGCTTATATGACTTACGTTTCAAAATGATGGTTGTTGGCTCCATGGGGTTCAAGATATTATTAAATTTAATCTACATGTATCTCTCTGCTTTTCTTAATCTGCCTTTTAAAAATTTGAAAGTTTGCACATGTACCTTTCATTTCACTTCGACCCAGCCACATGGAGTGGATTGTTTCGGGTTTTTTATGATTTTTATCTTCTTTGCTATATATTCTCAGCTACCAACTAAGCACATGACAAGACTAATATCTCATTGCTCTCTGTCCTATCACTTCCTGTCCAAGTGCCCCATTTTCTGTTAGAAAGACCAATGCGTGTTTGATAATCATTCTTTCATATGACAAATATGTGTTGGAGTCATATTTTTATACCAGGCTTCTCTGAGAATTAATGACCTTTAACTCAGACTGCCATAACTCCAACAGGGTTATTAGCTTTCTTTCAGATGAGAACATTTGGGTAGAAAGTTTAAGTGACTTGCTCAACTCATTAGGTAAGGAAAGAGAATGTTAATACTTTTTGTGTGGCTTCAATTCGTGTTACCTTTCTGCCTAAGCATGCTGATCTTGTAGAAGATTCATTGAACCTACACATTGATTCCTAAATTCTGTCCTCTTCTTTGTATATGAACTTACTGTAAGACTTCATAGTCTATCTTTCTAATAGATTTCATTGAGGACAGAAACTATTTCTCTTCCAATCACTATTGCCATTCCAGAACTTTGCATATACCTCACATACCCTTCATGCTGAATTCTATTTCAGAAGACTAGAACAAATTACAGCAGAACTCTATAGCCATTTTTCAACATCTGTAATATAATAAACATCCCTTTTATATTTTATTAATTTAGGGCTTCATTATGTAAAACAGAAATCCACTTAATATGAGAGTCTGGGAAAGACATTTCTCCTTTCCTGCTTTTCTCACTTCTGCATATTATAGTTTCAGACCAACAGACAGAAGCAGTCACCTGTCTTTCGTCAGAATTGAATCTGCATCCTTGTAGCAGCTGTATGGTGGCTGTTGCCAGAACTTTGGTGCAAAGCTAGGAGTTGTGGGTTTCTTTAATTGTCTTGGCATAATTTATTCATTACAGAGGCAAGCTAGATGGGTTGTAACATGCCAGGACCACCTAATGGTTATAAGAACAGGAACACATCCAGCCCACCAGAGAAGAAAGGCAGCCAGACATGCAGAAAGGAATGCTGAGCTACACACCACAAGGAGTAGTTACTAATCTTAGCTTTGCCATGTAGTGTCTGTGCAATTTTGGATGAGCCATGATTATTCATTTTCCTTGAGCCTCAATTTTCTTATCTATAAGGTGCAGACATTAAAAGTGATGAGGAAAGACAGCAACATAACATGTATACTGCTTTGCTATTGAAGTCTTCCATCACAGACATTACTAATCAATCACAAAGTCCTTTCCCTCTAATCTAGGGTGTAGCGTCATAAACTTATCACACAGCACTTCTTACAGCTTTGACCCACCCGTCATTGATTGTTACCAAGTCTAGAGTTCTTTCTGAAGTCTTACAGATATAGGTAGCAATGGGTTTGTTTGTTCATTTTGGTGCAAGGTAGGAAGAAGGTATTATAGTAGTATAATTCTTTTTATTGTCAAGTATCTTCCTGCTTCACCCAGACATCACTAGCCTGGTGATGATGACATCCCCGTGAGATGACACTAGGGTGGGAAAGTCACCAGGTGCTCCTGGAGCCTGTCCACACTGAGGAGACAGAAACCCTGGATGGAGCTTTCTATAGCTTTGTAGGGAATTATGATTTGGACAGGATTATAGTCTGGTTTCTTTCTTATTACAAAGGTGAGGTACAGAGGGGTTACAGGTACACAAGCCAGATAAAAGAGTACATTTCGGTTTGGACAATGTCATTCCTTCCCTCGCTCTCTCTCCCAGTTTTGCCCTCCTGTCCCCACTCACAAGTTGTATGGCTCATTTTCAGTATAGTGTATTTGTTGTCGTCTGGTTGCTCAAAATATAATTTGCTGACTTGCAAGGACTTCTTAATAGTAAGACGCTCAGTATGTGGCTGTCCTGGTGGCTGTGTTTACATTTGTGCTTCTCCAATCTACCTTACCTCAGTGGAAAGGCCAATGGAGAATGACTTTTTGTATGGCAGATGTATTCGCTGATGAAAAGGCCAGAGTACTGGTTTCTTTTTCTTCGGTTGTTATCATTTTTTAAATTATTCTGAGGTGCTGAGGATGAACCCTCTCACATACTAGGCAATTGCCCTCCCCCTAACCTATATTCCCCTAGTCCTGGTTTCTATTTTTGAAAGAATAAACAATGTTCTAGAAGGATATAGCATTGTGATGAACGCTTTGAGTGCTCAATGCCAGACACTGAGCAAAATGGTTTGTAACTTGTATGCCCAACCTGTTGTCACCACCTTCAGTAAGTGACCTGTGTTCTCCACTTTGCTGATGAGGCTGGAGGAGGCTGAGCACTCCCATGGTCCTGGGCTGTCCCGCTGAGGGTATGAAGACAAACGTGTGACTCGGGACCACACTGTGTCCCTCAAGCTTAAGAGTACTATAACACAGAGCTGGGGTAAGACGTGATTCCATACTTGTTTTTCTTTTCTCCTGTCCGAGTTTGTAAAGTGTCTACACTGAACCTGTATGACTCATGAAAATGGGGTGAGGAACAGGAAGGGGGACTCTGAAAAACAAAGAAAAAAATCACATGACTAAGGAATTCAGAATCTGAAACAACAGATCTAATAACCAGCTCCTTTGAACTGGTTGTCTGAACTCAGGTTGGCAATTTCATTTTTTCTTTTCCTTCCTTCCTTCCTTCCTTCCTTCCTTCCTTCCTTCCTTCCTTCCTTCCTTCCTTCCTTCCTTCCTTCCTTTCTTCCTTCCTTCCTTCCTTTCTCTCTTTCTTTCTGTCTTTCCTTTTCTTTTTTTTTCTTTTAGTCATGGGGCTTGAATTTGGGCCTGGACACCATCCCTGAACCCTTTTTGTTCAAGGCTAGCACTCTACCACTTTGAGCCACAGTGCCACTTGTAGTTTTCTGGTGGTTAATTGGAGTTAAGAGTCTCACAGACTTTCCTGCCTTGGGCAGGCTTTGAACCCTGATCCTCAGCTCTCAGCTTGCCGAGTAGCTAGGATTGCAGTTGGGAGCCACCAGCTCCCAGCGCAATTTCATTTTTATTTCTAAATCTAGCCAATGATCTGATTTTATTTTCAAAACATGAAAGTTTGATTGGAACACAACCCTACCCAGTGGTTTATTGTGAATGGCTACTTAGGCTGAAATGCAGAGGTTAGTAGATACGAGAGATTAGAACACATACATACCCATTAATAAATAGTAATGAAAAAGCAGTTACCATCCCTACATTCTCTCCTGAGAATCGGAAATTGTCAGGATCACTACCATCTTGCTAAAGTTAAGAGTCAATTCTCATTTGTTTGTGTTTGTTTTTACCCCCATACCTCATCTACTAGCAACATTTAACTGAGTGAATACCTCTGTGGTAATTTCACAATTTAGGGGAAGAGGGGGCATGGTCTTAGTTTCCCTTGAAGTATGATCGTGGGACTACAGGAGCTATAAACTCCATTATGCAAGGCAATATGCATGTATTTCTGTGGCCTGGGATTCTCATTAGTATTTTTTCGTACTGGGAAGTGATGATAACTTGAGTCAGACACTTGGGTGTTGGGCGGGGCATACAAATTGGTAGTGGTTCTTATGTGGGGTGTTCTGGAAGGAGTAGAAGCTGCTTTTTATTAAAGCTGCGAGTTTCTGAAAACAGACGTTAAATTAGTTTGCCATGTGAATCTTCCATGCAGATCTTGAACCTTTCTGGTGCCCCCCGTTTCCGTCATCACTACTTGGCTGTCTTGTCTACATTTAGCAGTTTGGTTGCATGGAGGTCACAGCGGTAACGTTAAGAGTTAAAATATGTGGTATCTTATTAAATTGGTTACGGTTATAGATCTTGAGAGGCCTGAGGGTGATAAAAATCTGAGTTATGCATTGCATTAAGCAGAGTTATATAAAGCCTGTTGAATATTAATTTCGTAATGATTCACCTTACAGTTTTACGAGGCTGGATATAAAAAGATGGTGTGAATAATTGAGCCCATGGTCTATAAAATGCAGTCGAGTGAGCAAAGCGAGCAAAGCTTTTTCTGTCTTTGCTAAGATCAAGATAATTCAGTCCCAGTCCTGTCTTGCAAAGTCAGCCCCCTGATCACTTAGGTTTATATAAATGTTTATAGTCACTCTGTGGTATTCCCAAGAGATTGCTTCCAGGACCTTCTAGGGATTCAAAAATCTGTAAGGTCATAAGTTCCTTATAGGAAGTGGCATAGAAATTACCATACCACATACTTTAAATCCTTGGTGGGTTACTTACAATGCCTAATACAATGTAAGTGCTATGTAAATGGTTGTTATACTGTATTTCCAGGGGATAATGACAAGAAAGAAAATCTGTACATACTCAATTGAAGAATATTTTCAGTGTGCACTTGGTTGACTCTATGAATGCAAAACCTGTGTATATGGAGGTCTGACTTGCTGAAGAGTACAAAGAATGTTTACTAAAGAAAAAAGAAGGGCTGGGAAGGTGGCTCAGTGGTAGAGCGCTTGCCTTGCATGCATGAGACCCTGGGTTCGATTCCTCAGCACCACATAAGCAAAAAGAAAAAAGCTGGAAGTGGCGCTGTGGCTCAAGTGGTAGAGCACTAGCCTTGAGCTGAAGAGCTGAAGGACAGCGCCCAGGCACAGAGTTCAGGCCCCACGACTGGACCAAAAAAAGAAAAAAGAAAAGCCAGGCACCAGTGGCTCACACCTGTAATCCTAGCTACTCAGGAGGCTGGGATCTGAGGATCTTGGTTCAAAGCCAGCCTGGGCAGGAAGTCCGTGAGACTCTTAGCTCCAATTTACCACCAGAAAACCGGAAGTGGTGCTGTGGCTCAGATGGTAGAGCACTAGCCTTGAGCTGAAGAGCTGAGGCACAGCGCCCAGGCCCAGAGTTCAAGACCATGACTGAAAAAAAAACAAAAACAAAAAACTTAATTTTTAAAGAAAAAGAAAAATGTGTTGTTTTTTTTTTTCAGACAAGATCTCCCCATGTTACTTAGACTGGCCTTGAGTCTGCAATCCTCCCACCTCAGCCTCCAGAGAACAACAGTGTTACACGCGTATGCTCCTAATCCTGCCTAAAATGTGGACTTGTTTTTGTTTTTACCATGTTATTAACTTCACTATTTTTTAGTTTAGAATATGAACAGTTTTTGTTTAGAATGTGAATATTTTACAAATCCTTTCCCATATTACATTTTTCAAACTTTTATTAAATAAAGCAAGTTCTTGCACCTCAAGTATAGAATTACATCTTGCCCCTCAGCTTATCCTGTTCTGAAGCTAGGCAAACGGCTGATGAGCACTTCAAATGATTATCAGGTCACGATCCCATCTCCCTCGTGCTTGCTAAAATGGCTAAAATTGAAAGATGGAGAATACCATGTATTGGTGAGGATGAAATGATTGGAACTTCCAAACCCTGCTGTTAGAAATGGAAAATAGGAAAAAAAACATTTTGGAGCTGTTTTCATGTTCCTACAAATTTTTTAAAAAACTTTATCATAAAGCTTAGTAGTTCTACGAAAAGTTATTTACCAAAGGAAAAAAGTATATATGTGCACATGCACAAACATTTAGACTGGAATGTTCATGATAACCCCAAATGGGATCCAAGCCAAAATTCACCATTTGGTGCAGGTGAATGGCTTATATGGATGGTGTGAAAGCCATACTACAGAATGATATAACATAACACAAACACAGGGCTGGGAAGGTGGCTCAGTGGTAGAGTGCTTGCCTTGCATGCATGAGGTCCACATAAGCAGAAAAAGCCAAAAGTGGCACTGTGGCTCAAGTGGTAGAGTGTTAGCCCTTAGCTGAAGAGCTGAGGGACAGCATCCAGGCCCAGAGTTCAGGCCCCACAACTGACAACAACAACAATAACACTAACAATAATAATAATAATAATACAACCATAAAGGATAATGGTTTGGGTATATATAGTTTAATGGAATGTTACTTTCCTAGCATATGCAAGGCTTGGTTTTGATTCCCAGCAAAGAAAAAAGAAACAACAATAACAAAAATCCTTTAAGGTCCTGATGCCTTATAATGGAAAAATAAATCCCAAAAGCCTTATGATAAGCAAAGGATGACTGTAGCTATAATAATTCATGTGCATTTCAAAACAATTAGGGGGAATAGTTTAAAGAATGACAATGTTGAATGGAAATGCTAATCAATCACCCTGACATTGTATACATATACCAGATTTTCACACTGAACTCCAAAATAAGTACAAATATTATATGGCAATTTGAGATAAATAATGTCTATAGAAACAACAGCAGCCAAGTGTTGGTGATTCATGCCTATAATCCTAGCTACTCAAGAGGCTGAGATATGAGGATCATGGTTTAAAGCCAACTGGAAAAGAAGAGTCTGTGAGACTCTTACCTCCAATTAACCAGCAAAAAGCTGGAAATGCTAGCCTTGAGCAGAAAAGCCAAGTGAACGCTCCTTGGCACACACAAAAAGAAAAACAGAAAGGAAGGGAGAGAGAGAGAGACAGAGACAGAGACAGAGAGAGACAGAGACAGAGAGAGAGACAGAGAGAGAGAGAGATCAATATATTGAACAAAAGGAGCCACTCACACAAAAATTCAGATTGTATTATCCCATTCATGTGAAATTATAAGAAGCCTACATCACGTGTAATGACAAAAACAGATCACTAGTGTGTGGGACAGGAGAAATGAGGGGGAAGAATTAGAGCAGGACACACAGGAACTTTTCAAGGTATAGAAATGTTTCTTATCTTGATCATATGGGTGAGTACAGGAGTGTATGTATTTGTCAAAACCCATTGAATTGTGCCCTTAAAATGAGGCTATGGCTCAAGCCTATAGTCCTAGCTACTCAGGAGGCTAAGATCTGAGGGTTGTGGTTTGAAGCCAGCATGGGCAAGAAAGTCTGTGAGCCTCTTATTTTTGATTAATGGACAAAAAGCCAGAGGCGCAGCTGTGGCTCAAGTGGTAGAATGCCAGCCTTGAATGAAAAGCTAAGGGAGGGAGCCAGGCCTGGGTGCAGGCCTCAGTACCAGCACAAACAAGGGTCTATTTTTGTACATAGATGTTGTACTTAATCAAGTTGATTTTTTAAATGTCTTTTGCAATGTCTCATTGCTTCATTGTCATCTCTAGACGTTGACCTTCTAAGATCTTGACTCTACAGCAAGGTCTTGGCATTTGCACACTATGATCTATCAAGTCTCTTAGTCACTTATTTAAAGAAGGTATACTATTACATGTGGCCAACCAATGGGTTGATAAATTATTGTCCTGGGCAGAAAACTGGCAGCCACTCCCACTCTTTAGTTCACTCTGCATATCAGAATGAGATTGCCTTGGATTCAGACCCATTTAAAACTGTTGGTTAGATGATCCTCTTATTTGGGTTCCAAATGACTTCCCCTCATATTGAAAGCCTGGCTACAGAACTGTGGGCTCCAGCAAATTTCCTTACAGCTTTAAAGTGCCCACTGCCATCAGTACAGATGAAATACTGCACAACCCACTCAGACTCCAAACCCTCCATTTCCAGTAGTGCCAGCCTGCAGTTACCTCCACCTGCCTAGTGCTCCATGCTAGAGATTCTAACCTAGCTATAGCATAACAGTGAGGTTAGTTATAAAGCAGGGTGGGTCTCTTCTGCAAATTAACCACTTAGCTTCCAGGCAGGAAAGAGAGTTTTGACTCTGAGTAGAAGAAGTGGAGTTGTTTGCTATAAAACAACTCATGCATTCATTTAACACATAGTCACCGGGTGACTTGGTGGATCGGTCCAGATGATGGAGGGTTAGCTGTGAGTAGGACAAAGCAATGTTTCTCTCACTTTCCATTTGGGGTGGAAACTAATAAGCAGAAGTATAATTCCAGAATCATACAAACAAGCAAGGTAGAAGAGAGCTCAACGTGGACTGATAAGATTTAGGTTACAGAGGTCAAGGAAGGCCATGTGAATTGAGCTGGAATAAATGGCATCCCCATCTTGAAGTCAGCAAGAGCAGAGGCCCTGCAAATGAGAATGGGGTTGGGTACGTACTGTGGGAGCCAGGAGGCCGATGTGGGGGCAAAGGGAAGGTGTGCATGAAATCAGGTGTGAGCGTATGATGGGATCTCAGAGGAGGCTGCGATTTATGTTTAATCTGTGTAAAACTAAGAAGGCAATGGAGAGTTTTAAGCTAGAGGGAGAAATGACCTGATGTTCAGATGGTTGCCACGTGAAGACAGAGTAGTCTCAGGGATCAGGTGAGGAATGTATAAGGTTGCTGAGTTCGTCTAGGGGAAAGATGCTAGAGGCTTGCAGGAATGGCATTGGCTTTGGAGATAAGGAGTGGGAAGACTATGGAGCATGTGTGGTAAAGGGAAGGCTGCTAGGCTTTTACGAGTGGAGAGGAGGTAACAAGAGCAAAGAACATCTAGGCTTATGGCTTGAGCAGCCAGAGGGTGGGTGGAAGTCTTTCCTAGGAGCTGACCAGAAGTGGTGGAGAAGGATGTCTGCATCCATGATTGAGTGGCTTCCTGTGGAGACTTGGGATAGCAGAATTTGTAAATATCCCACGGGGAACTCTGCTTATAAAGACCTCAGCAGTCCCCCCTCTACCCTACTCTGTGATTCTCCAGACGAGCTAATAAGTGGGTGTTGCACATGTCAGGATTTTCTAACCACAGCCCTCTTTCTGCAGCCTCTTTCAGCAGACTCCGGTTCCAGGCAGGTTCCAAACCCCACTGGCTTCTGTTGTTCACGGTGGGTGTGTCCCTCGTCTGCCTCATGCTGGCTGTAGAGGGAGGGAAGGCCTGGAGGAGGTTATCTGGCATTGGAAGACTCTTTGGAAGCTTGCCTATTTGTTTTGTTGTTGTTGTTAATTATGGCTTAGGAATTACTTTGGCAATGATTTTGGAGCCTGGGAGTCTGAAAAAAAAATTACAGGATATTATTAAATATTTAAGAACTGCTTAATTTCTCTGTGTGGTGTGAGACTAGCTGCCGTTGGATCCTCGAGCTGTTCCGCATTCTTGTTTAGAGTCACAGACCCACTTCTGCCTATGAAAACAAATCTGCAAACAGGCTGCTGGACGGGTGGATTGTTTCTTTATGTTCTCGAGCGTTTTAAGCTCAGTGCTGGTATAGCAGCAGCAGCGTGGCTCCTGCATAGCCTGCTTTGTGCCACGCGAGACTCGAAAGTCTGAGAGTGAATGAAGGATCTCTGCATAAAAGGGAGATATATTTCCAGCTCATATCTAGCTCTGGTCCTATTCTTGTAATCATGATTCTAGCTCAAAACAATGTGACAGTGACATTTTGGGAGGAAAATAAAGCTGTATAAAATTAATTTCTTTGGACAGCATTGGCTGTGATAGGAAGGGTTGGATAAAGTAGAGCAGGACAATTTTGGGGATGGATGGAGAGTCCATAAAGAGAAGCAACAAGTTTAGGGGCTAGGTGAGTGGTAAGTATAATTGCTGTGGTACTCACTAAGTCAAAGTTTTGACATATACCTGGGAACCTGGGTCTGGCTTTGTAGTTTCCTCTTTGTGTCTCTCCTCTTCTCTATCATTTTTGGCCCTTGTATTTAAATTTGGGCCATCTCCGAATTTTCCTTTGGCCAGACACAATAGGAAATGTTGTCTTTTTTCTCTTTTTTAGATATTTTTGGTCATTTCTTTTTCTTTTTTTTTTTAATTTAATTTTATTTTATTTGAGAACATACTGTACAGAGGGGTTACAATTACATGGGCAGGATAATGCATACATTTCTTACCAAGCATTGCAGCCTCCTCCTTTGTTTACCCTTCACCTCCCTTCCCAGCCTCCCCCCTCCCTCCTGCCCAATCATACTCATTTCTTTTTCATTACATAAAAGCTCATCCTAGAAGAACTGGAACATAGAGAAGAAAAATGAGCCAGCCATAAAGATAGCCATGCATTGTTAGTTTTGTATAACACCTTGGAGTTGGAATGGACTCTTAAAATTACCTGCTTGAAAGAAAAAAAAATACTTTTGATACATAAAACATTTCTCACGTGCAATGAATACTTTTGTCGGTTTTTTTTTCACACCGAACAATCAGTTCTCAGACTCTCTGGATACCACTTGGATGTCCACAATTTAGTTCAACCCATTCATTTAGTCCAGACACTGTCTGGAGGTAGCATTAGAGCCCACAGGAATGATTCAGTCCCATTTGAAACCAATTACATGTCCTAGACCTCCTGTACCCCTTACCAACTTGATTACAAATAGGGGGTTCTCTTGTTCCCCTCCTTGGGTTTGACTGTTGGCTATCCTGGCTCAGAGAATCCAGAGAAACACGTTGTATGCTATTACTGGTTTCCTAGAGAGGCCACAGATGGCCAGCTAGATGAAGGAGGTACTGAGGAGTGAGATCTAGCGGGGTTCTAAGAGTAGGGGCTTCAGTTCTAGTTGAGTATTGGAGTGCCAGTCTCCTAGCAGGAAGATGCTGTCTCCAACCCATTGTCTACAGGTTTCATGGAGGTTCCATTAAGTAGACATGACTGAGTCAATCTCAGTCATTGGTGATTGAGTTGAACTCTGTCCTCTCCCGTCAGCTCAGGAGAGGAGGCTGAAAGTGTCCACCTTCTAATCCATCACATGGCTGGTTCCTCTGGCAGCCAGCCCTCATCCTGAAGCTGTTTACTGGCTCCCAGCCACCAGTCAGCTCATTAACCAACATCAGCTCAGGAGTGTTTTGAAAGGGGCTTATTAACAAAAGATATTCCTAATCACTCGGCAAGTTCTAAGAATTTTCAGAAGCTCAGTGCCAGGAACTGGGAAGAAAGAACCACCATAGCTTCTTTTTCTTTTTTTTTGGGGGGGGGGGGGGAAGGGTGTCCAGTTATGGGGCCTGAATTCTGGGCCTGGGCACTGTCCCTGAGCTCTTCAGCTCAAGGCGAACATTCTACCACTTGTGCCACAGCACCACTTCCGGTTTTCTGGTAGTTCATTGGAGACAAGATTCTCATGGACTTTTCTGCCCAGGCAGGTTTTGAACCTCAATCCTCAAATCTCAGCTTCCTGAGTAGCTAGGATTACAGGCGTGAGCAACCAGCACCTGCTAAAGCCTCTTTTTGAACACAGATCTGTGTCACTGAGCACATAGGCAACTCCATATGCCCCTTGGTGTCTGGGAGGCTTCATGGTCTTAAATAAAGATGGCAGTAAATTGCCTTGGCTTAGGTGAGTGTCTCTCCTAGAATAGTCTGTGAACCTCCTATGTCAGAATGAGCAAGAGTGCTTATTGGAAGTGAGAACTCCCAGGAAGTTTGTAGGATCAGAGTCTTGTAGGTGGGACTCCTGATCTTCCTGATTAACAAATTTAGACCCATTAAAAAAAAAACAACTGTAAAATAAAATTCGAGAATATCTAATCAGGGACAACTGGTGAAATAGTTCAGGAAGCATAGCATAGGCTTTGAATTCAAACTTCAGTACTGCCTTTTTCTCCAATGCCCCATCTGTGCTAGACAGGAAGATATGAATAACAGGTGGATGAATAAACGTTTATGAATGGCTAAGACGCTTCTGGCCTTGAATAAATAAACTATGAGCAGTTTAACAGGAACAATGGCATGGATGGAGAACAGAACTTTCACTCTCACCTAGGACCTGCATAAGCCGAACATAAATATTTAAAGAATTTTTATGGCAATTTTTCAGCTAAGTAATCCCTTTGGGGGGGGGGGGCTACAATTGTCTCCAGAAAGTTCCTTACTAATGTATGTGAGACCACTGGGAGAAAGGATATAGCCCTTTATGATCTAACATGACACAAAAGAACAATCAGCTGTAAATCATTCATTTACTCATGTACTCAACAAACACTGAGCACTAACTGCATGCCAGAACTCTCATAGATAGGTACCCTAGACACGGAAACGAACAATACAACATGGTCTTGCATTGTGTAGTTTAATCTCCATTGTGGAGAAATGCCCATAAAAAGTTAAAGAGGGACCTTGCAAATGGTGGCAAGTGCCACAGAAACCAAGGAAACAAGCCATGCTGGATGATTGGAGGGATCTTCTGAGGTGAGCAGAGATGGTTTCTCTGAAACGGAGGATACTTAAGCTGCAGGGCCAGTGCTGAAGAGTAACCAGAATGTGCATGTCCAGGGAAATGTTTCTAGAAGAAAGGCAAGAGTCCCAGGATGAGATTGACGTGGTGTATTTGGCATCCATGAGGAAAACTGGTATAGTTAAAGCTTAATAACTAATAGAAGATATAAGATAAAGTCAGGTTTGCTTTTTTTTTTAAAGAAATCACTCTAGCACTGAAAGAAAAGATAAGGTGTACCATATTCATGGAAAAAGATCAATGTCAATAATGTTGAGCATTTATAAATATTTATAAATTCATTGCAATTTTAAATAAAAATCTAAATAGCGATCTAAAATTAGAATGGAATTGTAAATTTTAATACTGTATCGGGAACACCTTTGCAAAATTATGAGACCTTTCTCTAACTATCAAAATATATTATGAAGCCATAGTAATCAAGACACTGTGCGTGTTACTGGGTGGAGAGGAATTGCAAAATGGATCAGTGGGTCAAAATAGAGAGCCCAGTGATGTGGTAAAAGAATGTGAACCTATTTATATGATGCAAGATGCATTAAAAATCAAGTGGAGGGCTGAGAAGGTGGTTCAGTGGTAGAGTGCTTGCCTTGCATGCATGAGGCCCTGGATTCGATTCCTCAGCACCACATAAGCAGAAAATGCTAGAAGTGGTGCTGTGGCTCAAGTGGTAGAGTGCTAGCTTTGAGCTGAAGAGCTGAGGGACAGTGCCCAGGCCCAGAGTTCAGGCCCCATGACCAGCAAAAATAAAAAAAATCAAGTGGAATACAGATTATCAGCAGAAGGCTGGATTTAACCAGTGGGGAGTCATTTTCTGACAATAAACTGAAGGGAGTTGATTGAGTCACAACTCTTCTCCCTTTTTTGTTTCTAATCTAAAACCTGTAGTAACTGCTTAGGTTCCTGAATTTGAAGGCTTCAACTTTTTTGTGAATGAAGCTAAATGTTACTTTTCTGGTGCCTGGATTTTCATTGCTTTGGTTTCAGAACTAATTTCTCAGCACATGTTATTGACCACATTGTACCCTCATAAAATTATAAAGTGGAGCCCTAGTACTTTGCACTTCACATGTAACTGTATTTGAAAACAGAGCCCTTAAACTGGTGATTAGGTAACATGAAACTCTTAGAACAAGCCCTATATAGTCTTATTTATATCCTTGGTAGAGGAGGAAATGGACATACATAGAGACATTAGGAATGCATGTGTGAACAGCATGCCCAGAAGAGAAACCCAGTAGAAACTAATCCTTCCCATGTCCCTGGACCGACCTCTAGCCCCCAGAAAGTGGATTTCCATGCTGTAAGCCATTCAACCTCTGGTATTTGGTAATGGTAGTCCTTGCAAAAGTCATCCACCCTCATTCAGTGAAACCTTGACTCTGACCTAATGCCGTTTACTGAATTGAAGGTGTGTGGTTGTATATTCTCACTCCATTTGCATATTGGTGCATTCCCAAATCTTAGGGTAGATTGTTCATTATAGAATTACTGTAGAATAGATTCCCATAACCCTCTTAATTCATTTCTCCTCTCATCTTCCTTTCCAATACTGTCCATCCTGTTGCTGTTTCTGAGGTTTTTCAAATAGATGCAGATTTTCCCTGGTCATGCTGCTTCACGCAGACAGGAAGTTGGTGCATGGGGCCATAGAGTCAGAGAACTTGCTGAGTATAGCTGGGTATAGCTACCTTATCTAATTTTTCTGCCTCAGTTTCCTCATCTTCACGTTGTAATGATGTATGCATGATTTTTACGTGACAATGTACAGGCTGGTCTGCCATTAGTATATGGCTTATGGTTGACAGTCAGTAAATGGTAGCTAGTCTAGGCAATCAAGACATGTCTGCTTATTTCTCTTTTTCTGTCCTCATGACTTGAATTGATATAAACTGTGTGGCCTTTGTTAAAGAAGCAAAGGATTGAATCCTTATACATCATGCTAACTACTTTTTTTTTTCTGGTCCTGAACTCAGTGACAGGAGCTGTCCCTCAGCTGTTTTGCTCAAAGCTAGCTTTCTACCACTTGAATCATACCTCCACTTTCAGCTTTTTGGAAATTAATGCCCAAGCTGGCTTCAAACTGTGATTCTCAGATCTCAGTTTCCTGGTTACAAATGTGAGCCACCGGGATCCAGTGCTCACAACGTCTTGGTGGGTCTGTGTTTGCAGGCTTTTCCCCTCAAGAAACATGAGTGATACGAAGATTTGGCCCATACTGTTCCTGTTGCAATTTGGTCTCTGTCGCTGGGTCTCATTTATCTTCCCTGTGAAGTAGAGTCTTAGACTACAATCCATCACTTATATATTTGTTCTGAGCCCACTATTTTACTAAGAAATGTAAGGACCAAGAGAGTAAGTGGAGAGTTCTTCCTTATAATTTTAGTACTTATTTTAGTACCCAAACCATTATCTTCTCCCCACTCATAAGGAGAACTATAGATACCAGCTTTCCCTATTTAAATCTAATCTGAGCCAGGCTGGTGGCTCACACATATAATCCTAGCTACTCAGGAGGCTGAGATCGGAGGATCACAATTCAAAGTCAAGGCAGGCAGAAAAATCCATGATACTCTTATCTCCAATTAACTACCAAAAAGCTGAAGTGGAGGTATGGCTTAAGCAGTAGAGCTCCAGCCTTGAGCAAAAACAAAAAACAAATAAACAAAAAAAGTGAGAACACAAAAATAAACAAAAAAAGTGAGAACACAAAGCCCTGAGTTCAAGCCTGCACACCCAGAAATAGCTAATTCTGTTGCTACTTTGATGTTCAATTAAATATGACTAACCTAAGATTAGCCTTTAGAAGTTGAAGGCAAAAAAAAAAAAAAAAAAGAAGTTGAAGGCAAATAAAATAGTTTAGTTTTTATTTCCTAAAATAATCTGTGTTTTCCTCCTAAAAGATATACTGAAAAATATTGCCTTGTGGAAGTGGCGCTGTGGCTCAAGCGGTAGAGCACTCACCTTGGGCTGAAGAGCACAAGGACAACGCTCAAGCCCAGAGTTCAAGCCCCATGACTGACCAAAAAAATATATTGCCTTGTAAGAAGGCTTGAATCAGAGCTGGGCGCCAGTGGCTCACGCCTGTAATCCTAGCTACTCAGGCGGCTGAGATCTGAGGGCTGTAGTTCAAAGCCAGCCTGGGCAGGAAAGTGCCACGCCGACTCCAGTGGAGTCTGCTTAGCATGGGAAACCATCTATCAGACCAAGATAGGGGCTTCAGAGACCTATCTCTGAGTTTTGGGACTTCACTGAAGTCTACCTCAGAGAATAGGGCTTCTAAGAGGCCTACTCTTGGAAAAAGGCTGGCAAGTCCCTGGGAAAGATGTGTTTCTGCCTTTCTTTTCCTCACTGTATAAGAGTGCCTATTAATCTTTTACTGTTTCTGCTGCTCATTGTGCTTACTCATTGTCAACGTTCCCTTATTCAAAGCTCTTTCTTAAGAGTGTTGACGACTCCAATATCTGATGAATGTCTCAAAAATATGACTAACTCACCAGAGTTAAGTGCTAACCTAAAATCCCTCTTATGGAGGCTAGTAGACAAGTCATAAGTAAATATTGGGGGTTTCACAAAGTCACTCCAGCAGAAGGAATTGTAAGAAATTTACAAGAAGCTGTAGGCGCGGCTAGAACAGAAGGAATGTATGGCAATTGCTGAGATAACTACTTAGGAGAAAGAACTTCCTGGTACTCTCATTTACTGAGACTTGCTAGATCTAGGCCTCCGTGACCTTACTATTAAAGAAGGAACAGGAAAAATCTTATGGGATAATTAAGGCCTCTATAGAAATAAGGTAATGGTTAGTTGGTGACAAACGTCGAAACCCATTATATTTCTTAGAGATAAGCCGGAAACAAGTGCCTTTCAGGCGACCAGCTGGTGACCACCTAAGAATGAAGCCCTGCAGCAAGATTGTGTAAACTTTTGCCCTTTCAGGCGACCAGCTGGTGACCATCCAAGAACGAAGCCTTGCAGCAAGATTGTGTAACCTTTTGCCCCTTTCTTATGAAGACTTCTGTTATAAAAGTTTGTTATCCTCTGCATTAAATCGCACTCAGCACTCAGCATCCACTCCTAATGTGTGTGAGTTGTCTGTTTGCCATCTCCCCATCCTATTCCAGGTTCCTCCCCTAGGTATCCTCCGTCTTCCCGACAGAACCCGGTCCGCGGCAGGAAAGTCCCTGAGACTCTTATCTCTAATTAACCACCAGGAAACTGAAAGTGGTTCTGAGCACTAACTCCAATGGACGTTCTATCTATTCCTTGTCCAGTTTTTACAACCTGGTGTATGTGAAGCAGTTTGGCCTTTCCTTTAACAAGGGATCAGCATGCTTATTGACTGAAGCACAGCTTCTGAGACAAAGCTGTTTGAGTCTCTCTCAAAGACAGAATGACTAATACATATAAATAAAGGAAGCACACAGTGTGAGGAATGACCTAAATGTCATCAGTATTCACCATGTTACCTTCTCATCACAGCTAACCTCTGCTACAAACCAGACCAGAGAGGCCATACTGGCTACAATAATTCTAATACACATAATTCTTATATATACATATATATATATATATATATATATATATATAGTAAAGATACTGTACAGAGGGGTTACAGTTACACGAGTAAGGTAATGAGTACATTTCCTATGGAGCATTGTTACCTCCTCCTTTGTTTTTCCCCTACCATCCCTTCCCCCTCCACCTCCCCAACTCCTCCCTCCCTGCCCCCCAAGTTGTAAAGTTTGCTTTCAACATAGTATCTCGACCCATTGTTACAATGGGTCAACCTGTATCCTTGTTTCAGCATTTTGTTATTTCCCTTCCCCTCCCCCAAACAGAAAAATGTATATCCAAGATGCAGGACACCGGAATCAAATACAGTGACAACAGGGGGAAGAATCATGGGGGAAGAACATACAAAAGAAACCAAAAAAAATCACATAGGATACATGTAATTCTTAAGCCATGCGCTTTTGAGTTTTTGCTGCTACTCCATCAACCTTGACTGTAGTTAACTTAAACTTCAGAATCTTCTAGAGACAGTGAAGGTCTGACACAAAATATTCAGTGACATGCGTTGTTAGAGAAACCAAATCATAGGGTATCTCTAGTTGTTAAGAACAGCCTCCGTTTCTTCTGTGTTTTGAGGGTCTTCTAATCTAAATCTCATCTAATTGGGTGAATTTCTTCAACTGTCATTAAACTATAGTTCGCCAGGGGAAACGTTAGAAAGATGTGTGGCCCTTCCCACATGCCCGCAGAAGTGAAAGAACCGCTCTGCTCTGTGTTCCAGGCTTGGCTGAGGAATCCAGAAGAAAGAATGTGGGAAAGCAAAAGATGATGTCAGCACAGAGCCTGCAGAATCCAAGGATCATTACCGTGAACTCAGAAGAAAGGCAAGAGAATACCTACTAGTGAAAGGTAATGGCATCTGGGTTTGTGCCTATGTGTGTAAACTCACAATTGACTGGTCAGGTAGAGAGGATTGGGTATATCCTAGTACATAGTTTCAGAACGCTTGGGTTGAGCTTCAGTTCCTATCTGTAATCGTAGTTACTTCGGCAGCGAAGATAGAATGGCAGTTCAAGGTCAGCCTGAGCAAAAAGTGTCTGAGACGCCCCTCCCAAGCTGGGTGGGGTGGTATATTCCTATCATCCAAGCTACAGTGAGCATTATAAATAGGAATATTACAGTACAGACCAGCTCTGGCAAGAAGTGAGGACCCCCCGCCCCATCTCAGAAATAATGAGAGCACAAAAGAGCTAGCGGTGTGACTTACCCAGTGGAGCCTCTGCATAGCCAGTGTGCGCCCCAAGGGGAAACTTCAGCACCACCAACATTCAAAGACACGTAACTGTAAATGGAGAAAATCAGTGAACACACGTAGTCCTCTACATTCTAGTAGAAGATAGACTTCCATGTTATAGACGTTTTCTTCCCAGAACCAAAAAAAAGAGAAAAAGAAGAAGGAAAGAAAGAAAAAGACAAAAAGAAAGTACTAACTATACTGTTCTTAGACACGTTACCTACCATGCTAATATTTTATACATTTTGTACATTTGTGAACTATTTTCTCTTGATTCACTGTTGAACATTTAAGCAGCTTAAGTCCACTAGACAGAAGATCAGAGCTGATGGTTGATTACCCATGCTGGGATTTCCATCCTTAGCTTCACTGTATTAAGAGCTGATGGTCCATTACCCATGTGGGCACTGTACTGTGCTTTGTATGTTTAACATCAATTCTTACTTTCTCTCTTTTCTGGTGCTTTGGGATACAGTGAAAAGGAGCATGATAGATTTGAATGGTTGTAGATTGTTATAGTAATACGTATTTGACAGGCAAAGGTGACCTGAAAGAAATCTTTGTACGGTGTACATAACCTGTTCATAAGTAAAGCATGCAACAATTGAGAATATACATACAGTGAAATTCTTACACATGCCAAATATGAATGAAATAGAAGGATATGGTGCTCAGAGAAATGAGCCTGCTACAAGCAGATAAACGCTGTATGACTCTACTGGAAATGTGTAGGATGCTGGTTGCACACAATACGCATGTACTTAACACCAATAAATTGCTCACTTACCACAGGCTTAAATGGTTAGTTTGGTTATGTATTTTTATCATATTTAAATGTTCAGAGGAAAAGTTCCTAGTTGGTTTTTTTTCAAAAGAAAACATCCTAGTAGTTTAAAATGTCATATTCATTCATTTTAGTGATAGCAAAAATCGCTTGATTTCGTAGCCTGTAGCAAAAAGTATAATTCTTTTTGAAGGGGGGAGTGGGCGGGAAATAAAACCCAGTGTCTCATTGTAAATGATCCTGCATGTTCCTAACTTTTAAAGAACCAAAAGATTCCCAGCCAACTGCCAGATACCCTGTTCAGCACCTTACAGATGTTCACTCATTTAGACCTTCACAGAAATAGGAGGTATTGTTGCCTCCACTGAGGCTATTGAGACCAGAGAGGTTTGTAGCATGTCCAAGGTCACACAGTTGTGGAGAAGCAGAGTGAGTCATCAGACATGAAAGAATAGGTCCAGAGCCATGCTACTCTGAGCCGCTATATCTGACCACCTATCGGTTCTGAAGACCTTTAAGAACAAGCCAGCTGTCTTGTCAATTGCATGCACATTATTTACTTATTTATTTCCTCCTTTTTCTTTTTCCTTCTTTTTTTCCCACACTGGTTATTTTTTGAAATAGGATCTGACTTTCCACATAGTACCCTTCATAGCTGGGCTGACAGGTGTGTGCCACCACACTCAGCTTCTGTTGAGATTGGGTCTCGAGGACTTTTCAGCCAGGACTATTCTGGAACCATGATCCTCCCAATCTCAGCCTCCAATCATGTAGCTGGGATGACCACTTCTCAACTATTGGTTGAGAAGTGGTCTCAACTATAGGCTTAGGCTGACCTCAAACCATGATCCTCCTACCCTTAGCCTCTTTGTGTAGCAAGGATTGTATGCATGCCTGACCAGCACCTGATGGAATTTGTCTTTCTGCCCCACACTGCCATCTGCCTGCTTCGACATCCACCGCTGGCATTATAGGCATGCTGGTCCCCTTTCTTACATTTCCATTGCATAGTTAATGCTGAAAGCTTGAGATTATTGATAAAAACAATTAGCTTTTCTTCATTACAGGCCTTGTGATCTACAATATGCAAATAATTTGTGTATAGCTGATAAATTTATCCTTAACATTTACCCACCTTTCTTACTGGCTACAATAATGAAGAAGAACAAAAGGAATGCTACCTACCAAACATGCAAGTGTCCAAAGCAAGAAAGAGCCCTGCAAAGGAAATCTTCAAACAGAAAGGAAAAAAACATAACCTTCTATTCTTCATCCTAAGATTTGTGTTTCCCAAACTATTCATTATGAAAAAAAATGCCTGTGTTCAAATTTAGGAGAGACTAAGTTAACGCCAGATAAGAGCACCTTTACAGCAGGAATTCTTAGGAGACCTAACTAACACTGTGAATTGCCAAGAAAGGTATATGATTGTATCATGAATTACTAAATATATAATAACATATTATGTAAAATACAGCACATTCCACAGAGTTATTTTATCCCAGATAACTTCTCCCAGGGAAATCACAAGGGGTTAATGCTTTCCAGTACTAACTAGAAATTTGGGTCTTCCTGGAACTGGAGATTTTCCAACACTCCCTTATCCCACAAGGTATTCATCCTCACCCCTGTGCTATTCTCACTAAACATGGAGCAAAGAAAAAAACCTTAGCACACCTCTTAGCACACCTGAGATGAGCTGACATTTTAAAGCAGACTTTGCTAAACAGAAAAAAGCTTTAAAGAGCTGAGTGGAGGAAGAAAAATGTGAAGTCCTATATATGGTCCCATATCTGCGAGTCTTTGGGGCCAGGACAGAATACAAGCTCTCAACCCTGTTTCTTGTCTTTTCCCCTCCTGTCCCTTGACCTTGTGACTCTTTTGTCATCCAGCACCCAGGATCACCCAAAGGCTTATCCTATTACTACTGAGGAGAAATCTCATTGACCATTGTATTTTCACAGCTCAATCCTCTCTAGTTTAAATTTCTGAGGTCCGTGCCAGGATTTTTCTTCTCAGTCCTAACTGCCAGCTCTGAGCTACTTCAATGCTGATAACTAGATGCGATGTTCCCGTGAAGACAGCAAAGAATGCAGTGAAAGTATCTCCCTCACTTCCCATGCCAGGACAGACATTATTAATCAGAGCAGAACTGACAACAAGCCGAATAATGTTCCTGCCAGGTATTACCTTTAGATTGCTGTTCAGGTGAGGAGAGGAAACTCTCTCCTCCAGTTCTGGAGCTTTGTCTGGTGGAATCTCTTAGAAGAATGCAATGTCTCTAATCTTCTACCAAATAAAGACATGCACTCATGTGTACAGTCATACTTTTAAAAATCTATTTTAGCCAGGCATGGTAGGGTACACCTGCAATCCCAGCACTTGGGGGTGGAGGCCAGAGGATCATCAGGTTGAGGCCAGCTGGGACTTTGTAGTGAAACACTTTTGAAAAACATCTTGAAGAATTTTTAAGTCTGTTTGTATGATATAAGGCTTTCCACTACAGTCCCAGAGGTACAGGCACCATGCTTAACTGGGAGAGGAAGGAAGGCTGCTACCTTCCAGCACTGGCTGGAGGCCCCGAGCCTGGGCTATCTGTTGCTTATCATCTAAGGTGGGGATAGATGGTAGAGTCTCCATTTTAATTATCAAGCCCTTGGAACCGTCTTTGTGTGCAAGGTTCAGCAAACAGCCTGTGTTCTTTGTGAAACCTCAGCAAAAGCTGTGCAGGTATAAACAAAAGCTAACATGATGATAGACTTTGAAACTAATTAACACCTGGCATCTGCGGTTCCATTCCCCTGTCTTGCAGCATTATAGAATGAGAGGGCACCATGGTATGGTGAGACCAACTGAACATGTCCTCCGGGGTTCACTCTGGGCTCCCCACTTACTTTCTTGGATCGATGATGATTTACTGCTTCACCTCCTTGAGCTTTGAGGTCATCCCGGAATACTGATAACATCTTATCCACAGTCATGAGAACTAAACTTGGAATCCAGCATTTAATTCACCTGATACTGAAATGATAGCCTGTTCAGCTGTCTTTTAAAGGACCCTTAACATTTCAGTTGAAGCCCTTGTGCACAGTGGGGCCAAAAGAAAGCTATGTGTGTTCTTGTATAAGATTTATCTTAAAAGTTATGGGGTCCAATCTTTACTATTTTAAATTGTGCTGTGGGCATGAACTTTCCCTCATGGCCAGTAGGGGGCACTGTGTGACCAGACTACTCCCAACGCCTGCTCAAGGTGACTGTGGCTCTTCATCTCAGGACGTAAAAATGATGATCTTGAGGGATCTACATGTCAAGGAGCAGCGTGGGGGCAGGGGACAGTGGATGTATTGTGCAGAAAGCATTGTGGGAAGACCACCAATGCCAGGTTGCCTGTGGACAGGAGACAATAACACTGAGAAACTAGAGAAGAGGATGGAAGTCTTAAAGCAATAGTACATCAACACCACACCCCTTCTCTGTTTGCTCAAGCAATCACTGGGCAGGTAGCAGGGAGACAGCTGGGGACAAAGATACGTGAACACCGGGACTGATGGTAGAAATGAAATCTGATTGCTATCAACAACATCTGATACATGTTTTTGACTTTATGTTGCCTCCGTGTAATTTGTGACTGAGAATCTTACACTCATCCTTTTAGTCTTGCCTTGTGACACTAGCTTCAGGACTTAGCCCAATCTCCCTTGGCAATATTTTATTCATTTATTTAAGGGGTGCGTGCTTGCTAGGCTGGTGGATCAGTCTTGAGCTCCTAGTTGGTTGTCTCTCCTCTGTCTGAGTCGGTCAGTTGCTAAGAGCTGGAAGAGCTGGTCTGTAGTCCATGCAGAGAAGGCAGGTGGCGCTGTTGAGCAGTGCGCTTCCAGGGCGAAGGCGTGCTCAGCTTCCACCATCAGTTTTAAGGGGGGGGGGGGGGGGGAGCCATAATTCCTACATGTGCCTGGGAATTACCTGAATCTTATTCATCACTGTATGTTTCGCTCCACAGAAATGTTGCCTGGATGAGTTGCAGAAGTCGAGTTGTTTGTTTTGTTGTTGTTGTTTTTTGCATGCTTGCATATTCTGTTTCTTTGTTGTTGATAGAATACATTACCAGTGACTTACTTTACCCAAATTTGAGTTTTGTACAGTAGGTTCTGGAAAGCTATGGATCCCTTTTCGGAAAAACATATTAACTATATTGAAAATGAACCATACAACTTGTGGGAGATGGCCGTTGAGAGGGGGAAAAAACTGGGCAAAAACGAGGGAAGAGATAACACTCTTCAAGAAAAAAAATCTCATTACCTGATTTACATAACTGTGACCCCATCTGTACATCACCTTTATGATAAAATTAATTAACTAATTAAATTTAAGAACATTTTTAAACTAAATTTAAATGCCACTGATGGAAAACAAAGGTTCTGGTTTGGGGAGGCATGACCCAGGAGGTTGTGCTTGAGTTGAAAGTACTGCCAGGCCCTGAGTTCAGTCCCCAGTATGGCACAAATTTACTTATGTGGTAAAATGCAGCTTCTGGTGATGGTTCTCCTAACTGTAATGTCAGAATTACCAGAAGTATAACCGTATTTTCCAATGTAGTTATGCCCAGTAATGTGTTATATAGGCTCTCCATTGGTGGTCAGGTCACAGACATGGGCATTTCTGTTGTTTGTAACCTATACTCACATATGAAAGAATGCTAGATTTCAGCTTGAGATTATTAACAAAAAATAAATAAAAATAAAACGTGATTTCCTCATATATTCCCAATGCTTTCTTGAGTTTCACTCAAGGATCCTTTGGAAGTCATGGAGGCCTAGCTAAAACCTTGGGTTCTCTGAGCTGGGGTAGGGATCAGGACTGTCTATGAAAGGGTGTGGAGGAAATTTTCAAGGTGCCCCAAAGATCCCATCTTAAGTATGGTGATGGTGTATACGTTTGCCAAATACTTAAAGACTGCATACCAAAAGGGTAGATCTTGCTGTATATAAATTAGACTTCATTATAAAAGAATGGTGGAAGGAAAGAAGGCTGAGAGAGTGATGTTACATATCGCAGCTCATAGAACAGCCACTGAACCCCTGTACCTCTTTGATTCTAGAGCCAAGCTTCTTGCACAGTTATTTAGTGCTTTACTGAGGGTCATCATCAACAGGTGTTCTGTGAAAAGACTCAGAAACAAGTCTTCCATCTGTGCCATCTCTGTCCCTTAGTTTTGTTATCTATAAAATGAAGGTGATTGTAATTATATTTACTCATAAGATTGGGGATTCTATTGGCTCATAAAGTACTTAGAATAGAGGAAGGAAGAAAGGGAAGGAGGAAGAGAGGGAGAGGAAGGAAGGAAGGAAGAAAAGAAAAGAAAAAATGCTTGATAAAAATGTACTCATTACCTTGCCCATGTAATTGTAACCCCTCTGTACGGTATTTTCACAATAAAAAAAAGGAAAGAAAAGAAAGAAAATAGTTCCCAGCACATAGGACGAACTGTAAGATCATCTAAGATTAAGCTTGGGGATAGAGCCAAGGCCAGCCAGGATGCAAAACCTCAACATCACTAATCACTAATCACAGAACGTTAGTACTTGGTGAAGAGAAGTTAGTTGCTGATAAATAAAGGGTGAATGTATATATCCCAAAGCACATCAGCTCATCTACCTTGCCAGATGCCTTTTGAAGCGTGCATTTTTTTTTTTTTGGCTCTGGTTGGACCGCAGCTCCTGATGTGTCAGCTCCCCAACATCCTTTTCCCTTTCCAAACCACTCCCCCTGCCGGACCACCCCCACACGATGATTTCCCCAAAGACAAACAGTGCATTTGACGCTGTGTTTATGAATGAAATTCATACCCAAGGACATAAGGATGACAGCTCTCCTGTAAACTCAGTGTGATGAATGCCACAACGCCTTGCCTTTGATTGATGTCCGATGCCTTTCAAATGGGCCACAAAACTGTTAAATATTTATAGCAGGGCAAAGTGCTCCCTGGCCATGTCTCTAGTAGAATCATGCTGATAGTTTGATCCTGAGATACTTCACTCTTCAGAGTACTGTTTGTGAATGGACAAATAAATTTCTTACACGTAAAGAATATCTTTGAATATAACTTTCTATGTCAGATCCCAGACAACAGCCCAGAACAAGGAAATTATGGAGACCAAATATCATAAAAGAATCCCAAACCTTCATTTAAAATATTTCCAACCTTTCTCGCTACATTTTAAGTACATTTTATAAGGCAGAGGAGGAGATGTATAATGCAGTGAATTCTTTTTTGTTTGGATTTTCAAGGTTGAGACTCTATCTATAATCCAGGCTGGCTTCAAACTTCCTTGGTAGCCTGGTTCAGCATATTCAGTTCTCACCAGTTGAGATAGTATTGGTCTATAAGGCCACCATATACACTGAATTAGCAATGATCATTCATGGGGAGATACAGGTTAAAATTTCTATATATCTCTATGCATTCTCATTAGCCAGTGAATGCATAACCTTGTTTAAGTGTTTCCCTGTAAAGACACCATATTAAGTCTAAGTTGTTAATTCACTGACACTGAATTGGACAGTGGCACTATGACTTATGCCTGGGTGAGGCTTATCTATGATGTTTGGTTTTTTTGGTCATTCATGGGGCTTGAACTCTGGGCTTGGGCGCTGTCCCTGAGCTCTTCAGATCAAGGCAAGCTCTCTACCACTTGAGCCACTGCACCACTTCGGTTTTCTGGTAGTATTGGAGATGAGAGTCTCACAGACTTTCCTGTCCGGGCTGGCTTTGAACCACAGTCCTCAGGTATCAGCCTCCTGAGTAGCTAGGACTAGGCGTGAGCCAGCACACCATTGGCTCTATGATGATTTTTGTTGTTGCTTGCTTGCTTTTCTTCCTTCCTTCCCTCCCTCCTTCTCCCTTCTCCCTCCTTCCTTCCTTCTTTGCAAGCTTGTCATGACCTTTTACATAGAAAGTCACTTCGGGATGTCATAAAGAAGGCTTAAGAACAACAGAACCTGGTTTCCACAGTTCCAAGACTGACAAATCCAAGATCGAGGCATCAGCTGATTGGATATCTGGGAAGGCACCACATTCATTGATGGCACTTCTACCAGTGCTGTACTTGTTAGAACGGGGCAAGTCAACACTCCAGGACCCCTTAAAAGGGCACTAATGTCCTTCCTCAAGTCTTTGTCCCCATGACCTCATTGGTCATTAAGTTTCAACCCAATCTTCACTTTGGTGACCAGGTTCCATCCAGCATATGCATTGGGGAGAGAGAGGCACAAACATTGGGACCATAGCTAATTTAGCACTAGAACCATACCTGGGACCCTTTGTCAAGCTCAACCTGGAGGCCAGCAAAATCACCAGCAAAAAGTACACACGTGAGAAAATATGCACTAGATCGACTGTGAGAAGGAACAGACATGGAAGGAACGGTGAAGCAAGAAAGCAGTGTGCATGACACTCTGCTGAAAACGAACTTTACAACTTTGCAGGGGGCGGGGAGGAAAGAGTTGGGGAGGCGGGGAGGGAGGGGAGGGGAGGAGAAAAACAAAGGAGGGGTAACACGGCTCGATAGGAAAGGACTCACTACCTTACTCATGTAACTGTATCTTTTCAATAAAGTATGTATATTTAAAATTTAAAAAAAAGAAGGCAGACTGACCTTGTTATAGCTCAGCTAGGAGCCCTGTGTGTGCTATGAGACTGAGTTTTCACAGCTGAATATACTGTGAGTCAGAAAATGACTGCTACAGGACCTCTGGGATTGATTTTGGAGTTTCAGATGAATTTGAGTGAGTATTCAAAACCTGTGAGTAGTGAGGACTTTCTATCTCAATAATGCCATCACAGACACAGGCTCTGGTGGCTTTTCTCCTCCACTCCTGAGCACGTGGCTTAGGTAGAGAACTTACACTGGACCATCACCCTGGGATCACACACCTGGGCCAAGACGTAGCTTCCTGCCTTTAGCAGAGAACTTCCGGGGCGTCTACAGATGATGGGGAGGGGAGGTTCCAATAGCTATTCAGATTTCGAATGCAAATTTTGACTGAGTTTTATTAGAACATACCCACACCCATCTGTTTTCCTATTTTTCAGTAGCTGCTTTCATGCAGCCCTGGGGTTGAATTAGGTTAAGACAAGTCGTTGTCATAGATACCTTTAAGTTCACAGAGCTGAACATACTTTTAAAATAAACTTGTTGACTTCCAGTCTAAAACACTGCTGCTGGACACCCAAAGGGACGTGTCCACAATGAAAACTGTGGAGGAGTTACACCTTACTTTGCAGGAAGGGATGGGTAAATTTTAAGCAATATGAAATAGGCCTTCTCCATATTCCAACCTCCACCCTCCCTTTTAATATAAGCTTAGGTTTTCAAATCCCCGTGAATGTAAAAACTCTAGAATATACTTGGTATGTTGAAGCAGATGACAAAAAGCATCAGACTGTTGACAAATCTGTAGAAACCAATTTAAATGTGAACAGATAGAAGGCGTCAGCACGCAGGTGAAAACGTGACATCTTGTCTGCTCGTGTTGGGATTACCCTGTGAAATGCCAGAACTTGATTGCCTGTCAATCAAGATCACAATGCTTGTTTTCCAGTTTCATCTTAGTGATCCTTCAGACCAGGGCTACCCAAGAGAATTTTCTGCAAAGCTGGAAATACTCGGGATCTACTTTATCCAATATGGCAGCCATGAACATGTTCTGCCCTGGTATAAATGAGGAAAAGAGTTTTTGTTTTGTTTTGTTTTCAAATTTCCGTTCCGGTTTTGCTCAATTGAGCCACATGGTACTAGTAGCTACCTATTTGAACAGGACACAAACTCAAGGTTGTAAACTAACCTGAAATCATGATTTGTTGCCACTGTTTAGATTTTCTATAAAGGTCTGAATTATAGTTGTGGGAAGCTAGAAGTATTTAGAATCCCTGGGGATATTTGGGATTGGACTAGACATGCAATCACTGCCTTCCACTGCTCCTTGTTGTCTAGCATACAGCCAGCTATATGTTTATTTCTCTGACTTGGTCTCCCAACCAGCACATGTACATCCAACTCAACTTTAAACATAGGATAAGAGATATGAAGTACCCAGCAAGGTAACACATAGGCTGGCACCAGTATTCAGGTCCCTAGCAGATCCTTCTCTCCCCAGGAACATGGCTAAAATCTCTGCGGTGTGAAGGTGGAGGAGCTAGGTATGTCTAAGCTGTGCCCAAGGGCAGGTTGGGTGAGTGCAGTCTCTGTTTTCTTCCCCTCTGGGCTGACTCAGTGACAGCCACTTGGGAGGGAGGGCGTGGGAAGGAGAGAGTGCTGAACTCCTTTTCCTTCCTGACTTCCTCTCCTGCATTGTTTAGCCTGCCTCTGTTCTGGGCGACAGAACATCTGATGGTCCCACCGCTGGCTGCCTCCTCCCAGCCTCTGCTTCATGCTGTGGCCTTGCTCATTGGCATCGACCTTTCTTTTGGCCAAAAAGCTTCTTGACTTGCTTCTGAAGTCAGTGAGATGTTGGGTCAAAATAAAAGGAGGCTACTTCCTGAAAACCACAAAAGGATCTTTCAGATAGTCCTGCGCAGTAAGGGAATTCAATCTGATTGGGCAGTGTGCCATTGTCATATCCTGTTGAGGTCAGGACTAATTCACAAAGAGGAAGTTGAGCTCCTGCAGCTCTAAGGACCCATTCACATGGATGTGAGTTCCTGCTCTTAGGTTGCCAGGAACGTGACCTCAGCAGAATCACTTAACCTCCTGAGCTTGAGTATCCTCAAATGTCAAAACAACTGGCAAGGCATATATAACCATGAATGGGAGATGACCTCTGTGCCCTTGGTTGTAACGTCTGCTCCATAGATGGAGAAGAGGCCATGCTTTCTTCCCTTTCCATGTAATTGTGTGTTGCTGCACCAGTCCTAGGGCTTGAACTCAGGACCTGGACACTGTCCCTGAGCTTTTGTGCTCAAGACTAGTGCTCTACCACTTAAGCCACAGCTCCACTTCCAGCTTTTTTGCTGATTAAGAGTCTCATGGACTTTCCTGCCCAGGCTGGCTTGGAACCTTAATCCTCAGATCTCAGCCTCCTGAGGAGCTAGAATCACAGGCTTGCATATGCGTTGGCAGCCAGCTCTTTTCGTGTATTTTATGAGGCTTTTGCAAGTGAAGGATTCTACCATTTTAATCAGGCCACGTCCATTCAGAAAGTGTTCTAAGGAAAAACCTTGTTCTGTCGACTCTAGCACATCCATCCATCACCTCCAACCCCTCCAAACATGCCGACGCAGGAGTCTGCAAATCCTGCTGTGTGCATTGTAAATAGTTACTGGTATCAACTGCTGAATTCTTGGGTTCTTGACTTTAAAAACCACTTTCATCTTTTCCCCCAAGCATAGAGCTACCATTCTTGTTTTATCCTATCCAGGCACGAGAACTTCAGCTCTCCTCTGGACATAAATGAGGCTGTCTTCTGCCTTCCTGGTGTCAAGCTTTGGACTTGTGACATAGCCAGTCAGAGAAAATGAGAGATGACTGAAGGACTCTTGCCATGATTATTGGGAAAGAGAATTTCTTCCCACCTGGGCTGTGTAATGACCCAGCTGTCAGCCTGGGCCTGGGCGTGGCTTCCTGGCTTGGTCAGATGTGTCTTTTTGAGAGATGATCAGTGAGGAAAACACCTGAGCGACACAGAGAGCTGGAGATGGAGTGGCATCAGTGGCTGAAGCCAGGGCGCTTCCCTTGTTTACTTTATCGGCTTTGTTTATCGATGCTGGCTTTGGCCTGTTGGAGTTGGATTTCTGTCTCTGTAGCTGATAGGGTTGGCTAACACTCGCCCTTTTTATGTCTACATTTCCTTCCCATCTGTCTCCCAGGGTATTTTCTAGTTAATGTAGATTCATCTGTTGGCTCTGAACCATCTCAGAGGCCACACCGTTTGCTTCCCAAGGGCTTTGAGCACCGGGTGTGCTTGACTCATCCCGTGTCCTTGACTCGTCTCGGCCCTTCTCCATTCTCTCCCTCCAATCTGTACAACTCCTGCTTTGCAACCCAAGTGCACTCAGAGTTTACCATTGCCGTTACATATCACATCAATTTAATGCCTTAATCAACACACACACTTACGTACTATCCTGCCATGGCGGAGGGTCTGACCCAGCTTAATTGGGTCCTCTTCCCAGGGTCTGACCAGGCAGAAATTCAGGTGCCAGGGATTGCGGTCTCAGTGAACACTCTGGCTCCTCTTCCAGGTTCACTAGCGGTTGGCAGAATGGACTTCCTTACAAGTATGGAGCAGAGGCCCCCCGGCTGCTGGAGGCCGCCTGGAGTCTCTCATGGGTCCTTCCCCAGATGACATGGCAGCTGCTTGAAAGATCCATGAGAATGCTCTTCTCCCCAGGGTGCTGTGAGGGAATAAACATGGAGGGGGGAATCACCCATGTGTGTCAGGGTCATGGCCTCCCATCGCCTTCGCTGTCTTCTCTTGGCTAGAAGCAAGTCTAAGAGGGCTGTGTGGCTCCGTGGCCCATTTGGAATTCTGCTTACTGCCTCCCCTTCTCTTCATAGGAGGTCTAAATCGAATTCAATAAATAGTTCCATAATAGGTGTAGGTATTGACTAGTAAGGTTAATAAGATTACTTATTGGTCAGTAAAGTTTTCTGTGTATATACTGCAGTGAACATATGTGATTAGTTATATCTGTGTGTGTATGTATATATATATATATATATATATATGTATGTAGATGACTACATGAATAACAACCACATAAATATCAGATCCTAATTCCTAGAATCTCTAAAATATTACCTTATGGGGCAAAGCTTTAGCAGATGTGACTAAATAAGATACTTAAAAATGAGGAGGTTACTCTATATCATATACTCCATATCTAGGTGAGTCCTACCTGAGAGAGGGGAGGAAGGAGAGGGAGACAGAAAGAGACAGAGACAGAGAGAAAGAGGAGGAGGAGGAGGAAGTAGTGGAGAAGGAGGAAGAAGAGGAGGTAAAGAGAGGAGGAGTGGGAAGGGAGGGAAGGAAGTGAGAAAAGAGATGATGATGTGAAGACAAGAAGGAGGTAGAGATTGGAGCAGTAGGCCCTTCAAGTCAAGGAGAAGTTAGAATTCCCTATTAGAACCTCCACCCTGGCCCTGCTGACCATGGCTCCCACCCAGTAAAATGGATTTGGGGCTTTTCACTTTCAGAACTGAGAATAAATTGCCACTGTTTTAAGCCACCCTTTTCATGGTTAATTTATTACAGCCGCCATAGGAAAGTATATTAATACTCATCACTGGATTTGAATTTGAAGTCTGGGGCCCAGAGACCAGCTTGATTGCCAGATTTCGGATGTGTTTGCCATATACGTTACGAAATAATATTTCACCCAGCAAGGTCTTCCAAATATCTGCTCTACATCTCTAGAGATGTGTGATTTGAAATGCACCACCCACGGCCACCTGTGAAGGAAGCCAGGTTTTTTTTAGAGTAGACCCCCAAATTTGCCTTTGAGCCTCTTGGTGTGTCCTGAGGGTCAAAGCCAAAAGTAGTCTTCCCACGAAAAACTTATAAAGTTTAATCTTCACAACTGGAAGGACAGGGTCTTTTATTAAATGAGGGTTATGTACTGTTCTTTTGCACAGATGATCAATCCCACATGGAGGGAAAAAAAATGAATGCTAACCTGTACTGCTTTGCCTTTCTCTTTCTTTCTTCCTTTCTTCCTTTCTTTCTTTCTTTCTTTCTTTCTTTCTTTCTTTCTTTCTTTCTTTCTTTCTTTCTTTCTTTCTTTCTTTCTTTCCTTCCTTCCTTCCTTCCTTCCTTCCTTCCTTCCTTCCTTCTTTCCTCCCTCCCTCTCTCCCCCTCTCTCTCTCCTCTTTCTTTCTTTCTTTCTGTGTGTGGTGCTGGGGCTCAAACCAGGGTCTCATCCGCACTAGACCCAGGGCTCTGTCCCTCTACCCTTAGTCCATCCACTCCTGTCCTCTATTTAACTCTTGTTAGTTTAAACAGGTATTTTGAGTGTTTCTCCATTTGACAATCATCCCTTGATTCCCAACCATGTGTCATGGAGGATGGCAAGTCAACAGAGACCGAAATCAGACAGATTTCCTGCTCTCAAAGCACTTCCATGCTCCCTGAAAACAAGACAAAGTAATAGTCTTGTGAATAAGTGTGTAGTTGAGACTCTTATCTCTAGTTAATCACAGAAAAAGCTAGTGGCTTGCTATGGCTCATGTGGTAGAGTGGTAGCCTTGAACAGAAAGGAACTCAGGTATAGCACCCAAGCCAGAGTTTGAGCCGCAGGACCAGCAACAAAAATGCCAGTTGGACATCAGTAGCTCAAGCCTATAATCCTAGCTACTCAGGAGGTTGAGATCTGAGGCTTGCTGTTCAAAGCCAGCCTGTGCAGGAAAATCCATGAGATTCTTAACTCCAATTAACCGCTGTCCAAAAAGAAAGCCAGAAATGGAGGTGTGTGGCTCAAGTGGTAGAGCATCTTGAGAGAAAAAGCTAAGGGATAGCACCCAGGCCCTGAATGCAAGCCCCAGTACTGGAGTCAAAAACAAAAAACCAAACAAATAATATGGATGTGTTTCTCACAAGGCAATGCTCAGTGCCTTGAAAGAGCTGGGCAGCTCAACACAAGTAAGAGACAAGTTCCCATGGTGTCCCTGGAGGAGCTCAGCTGCCTGCACCTGATTCCAGGCAGCACCTGCCATAGGGTGAAAGGCAGCATCTGGAAGTGCGCCACCATCAAACCCAGCTTCACGGTACTGCTCCCCTGCAGCAATAAATAGCAGCTATTGACTCAGCCCCGCTGGAGATCTACGGTTCCCATTGACTTTCCCTGCCCATGCACCGCTGCTCTTTAGTAGAGGAACACCTTCTAATGAAAAGGAAGCCAAGAACCATCTATTTCTAAGATGTAATAGAAAGTCATTGGGGGGGGGGGTATCTCAGAACTACGATGCCTGCCCCTCCTCCCAAGTCTGCTTTGTTCTACTCATCTGCTTCATGGCAGTCTTGATCGGCTCTGGCTCTCTCCATTGTTAAAGCATTTGGAGTAGGGGAGGACAGTACTGTGGATTGTACATGATCTTATGAGGACGTTTAGGTAGGCGTCTATGGAGTGCCGTTACCAAGCTCCTCTGGAAGCGCAGTACATACATGAAATGCAGCCATGTCTTCTGGTCTCTCTCTGATGAAGGAAGCGTGTGTCTGGAGAAAGTGTAGTTGGAGCTATTCCATATGCCCCTCTCCCAGGCCAACAGCATCCTTACCGAAAGAAAGCCACATTCGGTATCACACCAATCCCAACAAAGCCCAGAAAGGAGAAACCCCAGAATTTAGCAAATACATTATGTTCTCCTTTTCTGAGTGGCTTGCAGCATGTTCATTTCTTTCCTGAGCAGCTCAATGGCTTGCAGGCTTTTAGTGTCTTCATTCTACTGCTTCTCAGAATGCTGTGTGGGCTCGGGATGTAAGATGCATGTAATCACGATCACTTCAGTTTAATGAAGAAATCAAGTAGAGATTCCTAGGCTGGGGTAAAATGGGAGCCTTTGCTATTTCAAGCAGTGTGTGTGTGTGTGTGTGTGTGTGTGTGTGTGTGTGTGTGTATTGAAACCATTGCTAAGATTGGATAACATCTGGGGATGCCTGGATATGAAGTGAACTTACAGTGATGTGTGACCATACAGGGCAGTTCTAAAAGAAGTGAATAGGAAAGAATTCTGTGTGAGTGTGTGTGTGCATGTGCATACATGTGTGTGCATGTGTGCACATGCATGTGTGTGAGTGTGCATGCACATATGCATACATGCATGTGCGTGTGTATATGTGGTAGTAGGGTTTGAGCTCAGGCCTCATATTTCCAGGTAAGCTCTAGCACTTGAGCCATGCCCTCAGTTATTTTGATTTGTTTTTCAGATAGGCTAGCTTTGGACCATGATCCTCCTACTTCTACCTCCTGTAGCTGCAGGAGTATAAGTGGGAGCCACCATACCAGACTCTGGGGGAGTATATAAGATGGATTAGTGAGAGCACATGTCTAATGGCCTTCATACAGGACAATAACATTTTAAGAGACAGTATGAGTTCAGCTCTGGCTCTAACTTGGGATCACTTAGGGTCAAGCCTGGGCAAAGTGACTTTGCGTAAGCTACTTCACTTCTCTGGGCCTCAGTTTCTTTAGCTGTAAAGTGAATATAATAAAAACGTCTACGATTTAGAGTCACTAGGATAGTAAATGAAATTATAATGCGTATAAGCTCATTGGTACTCAGTAAATATTAACAATTGATTTTGTTATTATGGTTGACTAGTGTCACCTACTGACCTAGCTAGGTGCAGCTCTTCAATGAGCGATTTTTGTGCCCAGTGTATACTAGGCAATGTGTAAGGAATCAAGAGTGTGACAGTGGCCACGCATACTAGTTCATGCATATCATCCCAGCTGCTCAGGAAGCAGAGATCAGGAGGCTCACAATACAAGGCCAGCCTGGGAGTTATAAAGACCCTATTACAACAAACAAGCAGGAATGGTAGGACATTCTTTCCCTAATCCCAGCTACACGGCAGTACAGGTAGACTCAAAGTCCAAAGCCAGCTTTTAGGAAAAACACACTACTCTATCAAACACAAACACACACACACACACATACACACAAAATGAAAATTTTAAAACCATTTGGGGTATAACTCAAGTGGTAGAGCACCTGGCTAGCAAGCACAAGGCCCTAAGTTTTAACCCTAGTCCCACAAATAATAGCAAAAAAGAAACAAAACAAGCAACAACAACAACAAAAACACAAGAAGAATGAATCAGTGAGCCTTTTTGATAGGCATAGGAATTAGAGAGTTTCTGTGCTAGAGATATGTTGGGAGCCCAGCAGTGGGGTCCGAGACAGCACCCTGATAACTTCACGGCCCATCATGGGGATGTAGGTAGTTGCAAAGAAGGCCTTGGTAGCTGGCGAGTATGAAGCTTTGCCATTGAACTTACTGGGTATGGGAAGGATAACTTTTTGATAACTTTGTAGTTATCAATATTATAGGAAAGTTTACAAGCCCAGCATGGAATCTAACTCTAATGATGTCTTCTAACTTCTAGATAACCTTTTTCTGCAATGTCAGCTGCCCTTGGGGTCTACCTTTTTTCTGACTCCAAAGGTGGTTTGGCTCTGTGTCTCCACCCAGGGAGACAGTTGGCATGGGTTTGGGATAGAATGCCTGGCTTTGAACCTGGTACCTTCACATACCCACTGGACAATCTCTGTGTGGTTTCCTTCATCTCTCTCTGCCTCATCTGAAAAGTGGGGACAGTAATAGCACCTACCTCCTAAGGTAGAGGAGCATATCAATAACTTAACAGATGGCAAAAATTCACAAAACAATGTGGTAGATGAGGGAGCTGGAGCTAGTGCTTGGCAGGCCTGTAGCCCCCAGAAATACTCTTTGTCAATGCCATCTTCAGAGAAGTGTGATTTCTCACTAGTGAGCGATGGTTCTGCCGTATTTCTGAACACTAAGTCTCTTGTTTCTGCGACTTAGATCGAAAACAATGAAATTTTAAACATCAGTCCTGCCAGGGGTTTTTTTTTTCTGATTTCCTAGAGGTAATTGTGCCAAAGCCTGCAGTTAGAACTGTCCCAACTTGACTTGAGGCTGGTCTGTCACTAACTGGAATTGCATTGGGAATTATATTACAGCCATGTCCCAAAGTGAGCATTGTAAATTGCTTACTCTTTTATGCAGTGGGATTTTTTTTTTTGAGAGCTCCCCTGGGGAAGGAGTACAAGGTTCACTTTTTTCATAAGGCAAATCTATTGTAAATGAATTCACACGACGACATCTCTGCTTCCTCATGCTTCTGACAAAGACATTTACCCGCTGAGGAATTAGGTCTGGGATGATTCATATTCTGTGGGATGAAAAGTTGAGTTTAAAGCTGTCCAACCCTCTTTCTCCACACCAGGTATAAATGTTGTTGCCTAGGCTCATTTATGATTGAGACAAGATGAAAAGTGTTCAACTGGTACCTGGCACAAGTTGAGTCATCAGACAGAAATCTCAGCACAGTGAGCATTGAAAGGAGTCCTTAGTTGAACTTTGTATAAGCAAATGAAGTAATTTCAGATCTATAGAGGCATAGGTTGCAGAATGGCAACTTGCATTTTAAATAGCATGTGAACATTCACAGCCACCGTAATGAAAGTCAGGATGGGCGGTTCTGGCAACACTGTTATTACCCCCACCGTACCACTCAGAGCTGCGTAGCTATGGCCTTGCTTCGATCAAGAATGCTACTTCAAGCTTGTCATAGGAAAACCCAGCCCACGGGGCTCACCAATTTCCCCAACATGACTCCTTCGAGTTGTAGCTCCTTTTCTATAGGCCAAGTACAGATTTTTTTCCAACCATTGTTTATTGTTTCCAATGTTTATAAAAATATTATTCCCTCACTTCCTTCTTTCTAAAATATTTCAGGTTTTACTTTTTTTAAATATGAAGACGTTGAGCCCTTGTGAGTAACATGCTAGGCTCTTTTATTTCCTTCTTCCCATGGGCTATTCTATAGGTCCTACTACTCCTAGTCTTCAGAGGGCGTCCATTTGTCAGACTGCCACTAGGGGGAGCACTTTTCCAGAAACAGCTTGTTGGCTACACATTTGTCCATCCACCTGCACCCCAGCGCTCCCACGCACATTCCCACTTGCTTGAGTCTGAGTGTGAGAGAGCACCCCTCCCTCCCTCCCTCATGAGCACTCACACCTTGGCACATGCGCTCGCATTCACACACCCACTCTTCTACACAGGAACAGGGATGGAATGGCATAGCGATTTCCACCCTTTCAGAGCTGCTCCAGACCTGCTTGAGGGTTTAGGTTGCGTGGATGACAGGTTGTTCCCAAAGTGGTGTCAGGACAGAGAGGAATAGGTAGGAGAGGAAGGTGGGAAACTTCCTGTTCTGATTTTCCCCCCTCTGTGTCTTTTAGCTGTGTTGCCTATGGTCAGCAAGCTGAGGCCTGTTCTGCGTGTTGGGAAAACTGCATTTGCTGTTAGGAAATGTGATCCTCTTTGCGGCGAGGGTGGTGTTCTTGGCATTGGATGGGATCTGGGGACTCTGAAAGTGGAAGGACCCCCCATGCATATGATGGAAACCCTAATTCAAATTGGTTTCCACAGCCATGGTTATTGTCTCATGAAATGGAGAAATCCTGTCCCAGCGCCAAGGGAGGCTTGATCAGGAAGCTGGATTCCTTTAACTCTGTCTTTCCTACTGTGGCCTTTGCCATCAGATTGCCTTCCTTTGTAACCACAGATCCATCCACATGCCTGTGCGTTATCCCAGAATTCCAAGGGTTGACACTCACTCATATGCTAGTTGGTTCATGCTAGCTAGGATTGCTCCTGAAGTGAGGAATGGGTAAGCGCATGAATGTGTGGGAGTGGGATGGGAAATGTTAAACATCTGGAAAGGACGTGGATGTCAGTGGCCAGCGTGGTGCCTGGTCAATTCCTTGAATGTCTGAAGAGGACTGTGTAACAGCTCCTCATCATTTTCTGCCGTGTTTGGACAGATCAGTGGCAGGCTAGCGCCCCTGCTACTGCATTGTCACAACCTTTCCCCAGGACACAAAGCATAGATAGATAGATAGATAGATAGATAGATAGATAGATAGATAGATATTACCCTCTCCTTTGTTTTACATGAGGCCATTTTTGCAAAACCCCCTTTGAAATGTCTGCACAGCCCGGTGGCTTTGCCTCTCTGACTTAAGAAGTGAAGTTCAGACAATCTAGCTCCAGGGTAAAGATCAAGCCAGAATTTGTGAGTAACCTATTCCCTGCTTCTTTTCTGTGGACTCTGCTTCAACTAAGAAGTGCTTAACCAAGTAAAAGTGAGTTTCCTGCTAAGACAGCCTGGGTGGTTGGCACAGGGATCACAGGCAAGCTTAACAGAGAAGCCACCATGTTCCAAGAGGCACAGCCCAGGGTTCTTTACCAACAACCTGAGACAGGACATGTTTGCGCTTCCATTTTACTAAGAACTACCGATAGCCTGGCAGGGATTCAGTCATTTCCCCAAGGTTATAAAGCAGACAGGACTGAAGTGGGATTATGCCTTAAGTAGAGCAGTCTGACACTGAACTTGAGCTCCTCACTGGTGTCTTTCTGCATCCAAATATTCCCACTCAGTGGTCTTTAGCTGGAACGGAATTGGGCCTCAGTCTTCTGCCTTTTCTGGTCCAGTTTTTCCTGCACATGGTCACCTGCTCATTCTTGGACTCAGTTTCCTTTCCAGTAAAAACCTCCCAGAGAATCTCTTACTCAATGGAGGAAATTTCAAACTGGGGGGCGCTGGACTCTTGAAGCACAGTTGATAGGCAAGGGTCTTGTTTGAAGGTGGTGGAGTCCAGGATTGCTTGCCTCACTGTGAGCCAGAAGGATTAGTTTAGATCCTAGAATGGCAGGGTTCTCAATGTCCCTTCAAAAGTGACTTTCCAAATTTACTCCTAAATTCCTTGCCAGACAGAAATTCTCTGCTCATTTCACCTGCCGATTTCATCTGTGTAATATCTCATAACTTTGATCAGGGATGTGCTATGGCCTGTTGTTATTTTATTTTGTTTTGTTTTTGTTTTTGTTCTTTTGGTCGGTCATGGGGCCTGTACTCTGGGCCTGGATGCTGTCCCTCAGCATTTCAGGTCAAGGCTAGCACTCTACCACTTGAGCCACAGTACTACTTCTGGCTTTTTCTGCTTATGTGGTGCTGAGAAATTGAACCCAGGGCCTCATGCATGCAAAGCAAGCACTCTACCACTGAGCCACCTTCCCAGCCCTGTTTTTTTTTATAAATAAAGTTTTATTGGCACACAGCCATGCCCATCTGTGTATTTACTGTCTCTCAATACCTTCCTACCACAATATCAGAGGTGAGTAGTTATAACTCGCCTCGTATGTCCAGCAGATTCCCAAAATATTTACTGTCTGACTCCCATTAAATAAAAAGTAAAATGATCCTTGATCTAGGAAGTAGCTCTATAGCTACTTTTCTATGATCTGCAATCTCCTTTCCCGCTCTACCTCCACTTGAAGTAAAAGCCTCAAGTCTGGAAAGGAAAACACCATCTCAGTCTCTGTTCACCTGCAAAGCAAACATGTAGATGACCCTCCCCAGCCACAGCTCCTGCCCACCGAGCCTTCCAACCCTTCTTCAAATCAGTGTCCAGGCAGCTGTTACCCAGCAACTGGCCTTGGCAAAAAATCACCTTCCCTACCTGGCCCTGTGGACACATGTAGGCCCGAAAATCACATAAACAGCAGTCATGTTTAATGCAGCCTATGAATGTCCTTTGGGTTGTCAGGCCAGACAAGCGTAGCATCTCTTGTGAGGTCTACGGTCAAACAAAGCACCTGAAAAGTAGTTCCCTTATGATCAGAAACCACATGTCTGCAAGGTGCCTCACGGAGAGTACTCTAGAATCCCAACTAATGCTGACTACGTAGGTGGGATAATTGGTGGTGTTTATGTCGTTTCTCACGGCTAGCCCTTCATCCCTTTTATTAGCCACACAGCTGTAGTCAAATGCACATCCAGTAAAAGCATACACATGGCTTTACTAGGGGTCAGAGCACCTATGTGACTCCTATCCTCCGTCAGCCAAGACGGTCTTACCCTGTGCTCTGCTTTATGCAAACTCCAGGGAGGTTTCCCCATTCCCCCCGACGCTTTTCAACAGCTGGTACAAATGCTTGCTCTAAAACCTGACTAATGGCGGTATAAGAACTCAGTGAACCCAGGTACACACTGACAGCCACAGAGACAGTTCTGCTGTGAGGGCCATGTTTGTTGCTGCAAAGCTAACTGAACAGCTTCCTTTGAGGAGGAGGTGAGAGGAGAGTTGTGAATGAGGAGGCGGCTTCACTTAGCAGTTGGGACTCCTTTTTCCTCCGGTAGTGTTGGATCCAGGCTATTGCAAGGGTGGTGAGCTACACTCTTGCTGCTTTAGGCTCTTCTGCTGCAGGATGGGTAACTTCTGACACAGAGGAGCCAGCTGCACGATGAATCCTGGTAAGAGTCTTGCACGGTTGGCATCTTGACAACCAAGTTGTAAGCTGAGACTGTGGGCTCAAATCCAAGCAGGGAGTTTTCCAAGAGCCATTGTTCATTGAGCCTAGAGCTCTAGAAACTGAGCCAATAAATATGCATGGGGGTGGGGGGTGTGGGTGTGCACATGCATGCGTGCATGGGCATGCACACATGAGTGCACACGTGCGCGCACACACACACACACACACACACACACACATGCTGTTGGCCAGTTAAGAGCACTAAGCCAGGCTGGGAATGTGGCTTAGTGGTAGAGTGCTTGCCTAGCATGCATGAAGCCCTGAATTCAATTCCTCAGGCCCACATAAGCAGAAAAAGCCAAAAGTGGTTCTGTGGCTCAAGTGGTAGAGTGCTAGCCTTGAGCACAGACAGGCTTAGGGACAGCGCCCAGGCCCTGAGTTCAAGCCCCAGGACTGGCAAAAAGAAAAAAAGAAAAGAAAAACTTTAAGCCAGCCTTGGCAAAAGGCATTAGCTGCTAGCATCTTATGTCGTTTTGGACTGGATTGATAAGGGGAAAAAAAGTAAGAAGTGCCCTGCCTAGTGGAGTGAATCAGGCCTTTTTAAGTAATGTTTGAAATTTTTCAATTCATCAGATTCCAATAAAATTAATCAGAAGGTATTATGGACATTCTTTGGGACAAAAAAAGATCCTTTGGCCTTGTTATAGACAGAAGAACTTAATAACTATGATCCCCAATGTGCCACAGAACCAAGTTATTGAGAATGCAAAAATTAATGACTCAAAGTCATATTAATAAAATGCCTTTTGCTGTTAGTGTGGTGGAGAGCCTGGGATACTGTTGGACTAAGAAGAACCACATGAAATGGAAACTTCATTTGGATGGGCTGCCAAGAGATTAGAAAGCCTTTGCTGCCCACCAGAAAGTTGATGGCTCCGGGTTATTTAATTACTGGTGCAAATGAGGGAAACAGGGTATCGGAGTGAGCTGATGTGTGTATCCCAGAGCGAGGTGGGGGGGGGGGGGGGTGGGTGGTTAGTCAGTTCGTGTATTGCTTCAAATTTAAGAGCCCTTGTAGAGAGAGCACTGACTGCTCCTTCTGCGCAGCCTCTTTTCACCCTCTTCTTCTAGGAACTGGAGCTTGCCCTGCTGGGGGAAATGTCCCCTCCATACTATGTACTGAGGTGTCCTTTAGGACACAGGAGCCATTGTTCAATCACACTACTCCACAATCCTGGACCCTAGGGTGGCTCCTGTGTCTGGATGCACTGGTCACTATATACATCTTTGTCTTCTCCACCTGGCCATGATGCTTCTGATGGCCAGTCAGCATCCTTCTCCATGCCTTAACCCTGGAGCCAGCAGGGAGGGGCCCCCTCCTCTCGGAGTGTACATGGACCTGCACTTAGAGGGTCCATAAGGCTAGCCAGGCCTCATTTCACCATGTGAGCCATACATTTCACTTAAACTAGTTAAGGTTAGGTTTCACTCATTTGCAATCCAAGAGAGTTCTATCAAAGATATTAGAGGGAGGGTGTGTGTATGTGTGTGTGTGCCTGTCTGTCTGTCTGTCTGTGTCTGGGTGTCTGATACCCCTCAGTTCTCTCCTCGCTGCTCTTTCTTTCCTTCTTGTCCACTTGAGCAAGTTTTCATGGAGTCCTTGTTATGTGAACCCTGAAGAAGCAGGCGAGGCAGGTGGCTGGGGTCACAATTATGTATGTGTGTGTGCACGTCTGAGCAAGATACACAGGAACACGCATGCACTCCTGCACACATTTGGAATATGCAGAGAAGGCTGTCCTACGCCTCACAAGTGGAGGAAACTTCAAACATCTTTCTCCGATTTTCAAGGGTTTGAAATGGCGGTCACACGTTGCAGGCTTGCGCACTTCAAACTCACCTGTCCGGTTTCTCCTCATTGTGACTGTTTGAATACTGTGCCACATTTCATAGGAGCGAACAGCTCTTATGAAGGGCATAGATTTCTCCACTCACCAGATAGGAAGGGCTTCCTCTTTCCTGCTAAAATCTCCCTATCATCCAACTCATTTCCTTTGTCACACAGGACCCTGTTAGAATGCTATTTTAAATGATCCCCTATGTATTCATCCTTAATTGAATTCCTTAGTTCACGGAAGTAACTGCTCGATTAGACTGAGTAGGTAAGGACATTAAGATGGATTGGTGGCATGAAACCCCCTGTGGCAGTACTGACACCATTTGTTTCCTTCCTTCCTTCTTTTCTTCCCCTTCCTCCCTCCCTCCTTTCCTTCCTTCCCTCCTTCCCTCCCTTCCCTCCTTCCCTCCTTCCTTCCTTCCCTCCTCCCTCTGTTCCTTCCCTCCTTCCCTCCTTCCTTCCTTTCCTTCCTTCCTTCCTCCCTCCCTCCCTCCCTCCCTCCCTCCCTCCCTCCCTTCCTTCCTTCCTTCCTTCCTTCTTTCCTTCCTTCCTTCCTTCCTTCTTTAGGCCTGGCCATAAATTCATGATCCTTCTACTTCATCTACACAAGTATTGGGATTACAGGCTACTTATTTCTTTTATTTCTCTCTTTCTGTGTGTGTGTGTGTGTGTGTGTGTGTGTGTGTGTGTGTGTGTGTGTGTGTGAGTGAGTGAGTGTGTGTGTGTCTGTGCCAATCAGATAGCTTGAACTCAGGGACTTGCACTCAGGTTCAGTGTGCTTGCTTAGCTGGTGTTCTACCGCATGATGGAGTCTCTGGGACTTTTCTACCTGTGCTGGCATCGTCATGCAGTCTTCCATATCTCAGCCTCCTGGGTAGCTAAGATTATACGCATGAGACACTAGCACCTGGCTCCTACCTTGTTTTCTTTTTTCTTTCTTTTTTTTTTGTGTGGGGGGGGAGGTCCGGTCGTGGGGCCTGAACTCTGGGCCTGGGCGCTGTCCCTCAGCTCTTCAGCTCAAGGCTAGCGCTCTACCACTTGAGCCACAGTGCCACTTCCGGCTTTTTTTTTCTTTTTGCTTATATGGTGCTGAGGAATCGAACCCAGGGCCTCATGCATGCAAAGCAAGCATTCTACCACTGAGCCACCTTCCCAGCCCCTCCTACCTTGTTTTCTAAGGAAGGAGTAAATCTGTGTTTTCTGAGAAATATGTTTTGAACCCAGGCAGTCTTAAAAGCACTACTATCTTCTGAGCTGTTCTTACAAATAAAGTAAGTATTAGAGATTGTGTGTAGTCCTTGTGCCTTGTGTGTGTGTGGGGGGGGTGCACAGTAATCAGAATCTGCTACCCATTGGGCCCGGTTTGCTGGGGGGGGGGTGCACAGTAATCAGGATCTGCTGCCCATTGGGCCCGGTACTCAGCATTGCTCCCTTCTCTCCACCCCCCCGCCCTTGCATTCTGCATTTGAATGATGGCTACATAACCCCAGAACTGAGGGGCGGTGCTTCTTTCAACCTATATATTCACCATGGGTCTTCCTCAATCACTCCTCAGCCAGGAATATTCATGCATGCCTATCACTGGTTTCTTTCCCTTTGATAACTGTTCATCATATGTGATATTAATGAGGTTCTTCAACAAGCAAAAACCATGGCTAGGAATGTGACTCAAGTGGTAGGGCCCTATCTAGCAAATGCTAGTCCCTGAGTTCAAACTCTGGTACCAACAAATTAAGAAAAGGAGTGAGAATAAAAAGGAAGGAAGGAAGGAAGGAAGGAAGGACGGAAGGAAGGAAGGAAGGAAAGAAGGAAGGAAGGAATATCAAAGTAAACAATGCTAGTAACTGCTTGTGTTTTCACTCCTGTAATGAGTTAACAGGCTTAAGGATCCTATTTTAAGAACAAATACATAAGGCAAATAAGTTCACCCCCATCTCGTCCTACACCTAGCATAACTTTTAATAGAAACAAATCTAATAAGTGCATGTCCCAAAGCATTCTGGAAAGATGCTTTGAAGAACTAAGCTACTTAGGGGTACAAGTACGTCTCCATTAATCCTTCTGCCAATGCCAAGTTCGATGTGAACCAGGTCACATTAAGATTAACGTGGTTCAGACCTGGAGATCTGGTCCATCATCTTCATCTTTGGCACCCTGTGTGCCCATCTTACTAGAAATATGTCACAGCAAAGCCCTCTCTGGTCAGCTTTCTGAGTCTCGATCACTTTATCCCAGTGAAGATTTTCTTGTGCTGATCTGGGCATCCGTCTTACCCACAGCAGCAGCCTCGGGTTCCTATAGCTTTCTTCCTTAGCAAATGCTTCTAGATCTAAGGAGTGATTCTCAGGCTTTCTTATTCTTGGCTTTCCATTTGTTCTAAGCTCTCTCTTTAATTGCACCCAATATGGTGATGTAGAGCCAAAAATTTTTGTGATAGGTTTTCCATTTGCATTTACTCGATTTTCCCTTTTCATGGGTAATTACAAGGAGCTAGGCACTGTGCCACCACGCCACAGTGACAGTGGCCACTGTGACCATTCAGTGGCCACATGACAAGCCACCTGTGAGGGCAAGCTCAAGCTGCCGAGATGGGGTGCTTGCCTGCTTTGGGTGATCAACCTGAACGCAAGGACTTGAAAGAGAAATGCAGGTTCATTCAATACAATCTTGGGATGAAGAGCCTGCAGGGGGATGGGTTGGGACCCCAAAGAAGATCTTCTACAATGAGGCGAAACATGACACAGAAGCATAGACCATCAGCTTGCAAAGTTATTTGGAGGGGGAAAGCGATTCTTACAGTCCCACCTCACCATTTCATTCATTTCCTGATGTAAACCTTTATTTTCCCTGCAAAAGAAAAACTTCAGCCCATCCTGTGTGTGACTATGGAGATGTTAGGGCAAAATTAGTAGTGTTCTGAGATTATCTACTAGTGGCCGTTCCCCATCAGCTTCGCCCAATTCCCTCAGCCCTAATAGATTAGCTCCCTCTATTTTCTGTTTTTATGGCTATTTGGGGTTTGTCTAGGTTTTTGTTGTTTGTTAGTTGTGTGTGTGTGTGTGTGTGTGTGTGTGTGTGTGTGTAAGCACACCAGTACCAGTACTCAGGACCTGGGCACAGTCTCTTAGCATATTTACTCAAAGCTAGCACTCTGCCACTTGAGCCACAACTCCACTTCTGGCTTTTTGGCTATTAATTGTAGATAAGAGCCTCATGAACTTCCCTGACTGGTCTGACTTTGAACCACATTGCAGCCTCTTGAGTAGCTAGGATCACAGGCATGAGCCATAGGCACTCAACTTTGTCTAGTTTCCTTTATGTAACATGGTACTCTCATAATTTATAAATATTGCAGCATCTATTAGTGCTTCATTCCTGTAACACTTATCAACATTTCATCCTTTTTATGGTTGAATAATATTCCATGGTATAGACCTACCATGTTCACTCATCAGGGGATAGACACTTGACTTGTCCACTTTGGGACTATTAAGAATAAGGTTGTGCTGGATACCTGTGGCTTATGCCTGTAATCCTAGCTACTCGGGATGCCGGGATCTAAGGATCACGGTTCAAAGCCAGCCCTGGTAGGAAAGTCTGTGAGAATCTTATTTCCAATTAACCACCAGAAAACTGGAAGTAGCGCTGTGGCTGAAGTGGTAGAGTGCTCACTCTGAGCTGAAGAGCTCAGGGACAGCACCTGAGGATGCTGGCAGGGACAGGGACAGACCCAGGGTCTGTCTGGGACAGGCCTAGAGATCAAGTCCCACCATGACTGACAAAAAAAAAAAAGAATTTAAAAAAAAGAAGAAGGTTGCTGTGAACAGGTATGTTCAAGTTCTTATATAGACATATTTTAAGCTCTCTTTTGTATATGCCGCATCCCTTTTTATTACTAAATAATATTCCATTGTATGCTTATACCACATGTTTTACTCTACTCAGAAGCTGAAAGATATACAGGTTGCTTTTATTGTTAGGCTACTATGAATAGTGGGACCATGAGGTTTATTGGATAGATGTTTTTAAACACCTATTTGCCATCTTGGGATATGTTCCTAGGAATGAAATCACTGAGGGCTATGGAACTTTCTGAGGGATCCCCGTGTTTATGCCTGTGACCAGTTGATATTCCCACCAACAATGTAGCTGGTTTTCATTTGCTCACATCTCTGCCAACTATTACTATTTGCGTTTTCTCTCATAGTCTTTCTAGTGGGCACAAAGCAGTGCATTCTTCTGATTTTGATTTGCATTCCTCTAATGACGGATGGTATTCTATTTCTCTTTATGTCATAACCAATTCTTGTTTTATTCTCTCTCTTCAAAGATGGTCATTTTTAAAAGAACTCTTCAGGAAGCTTTCCATTATATCCGATTCCCCCAGCAGTAGGCTGTGTCATCCTTAGATAACCCATCATTCATCCCATTGGCACAGAAAATGGCCACCCCAAGATGAGATTGCTTGGAAGGGGGAAATGGCTGATAGACACATGACCAACCTTATCTGCCAAGCCACTTAAGCATACAAGGAATATACCCAGCATCATCTGTCAACTGATCAGGCTGGAGTGATCACAGAAGCCTATCTTAAATTCCTTGGCTGCTAGCTCCTTCAGAAGTGAAATCCCTCTGTTCTGTCTGTGCTTGACTCAAAATCAGATCACATGGTTCTTTGCTTCCATGGGCTCAAAGACTGCCTGCAGCTGCCTGATCACTGGGGCTGGAGGACTAGAGGCTGTTTGCTCAACTTTATAAAATAACCGTAGGCCTCAAGGCCTGTGCCCTGCTGTGCGCTGCTGCTTTTTCTTCTTGTAGACAAACAGTCGCCTCCTTAAGAACAGTGGGTTGCTACCATCAACTCTAAAGTTAATTTTAGGAGAGCAAGAGACAAGAAATACTTTCATGTCTCTTTTTCTTTTTGGATCGACTTTGCTTTTCTCCGGCTTTGACTGTTAAGGGCCAAATATGTGAAATTCCTAGCAATCATCTCACCGAACTATTCTGCAATTTTAGCAATCATGGGGGGAAAAAATAGCCTGTTTTTATGACCTATTGACGTATTTGTCAAAAGGCCAGATACACCTGGCCTGGAGAGTTTCATAACACTTTGCAAACCTTTGATATTGGATGATTTCTGTTGTCTGTTTCCCTATAATTATCCACACCAATGTAGTGTGGCTGGTGTTTGAAGAGTAAAGCTTTTTCAGGTGTATATTTGTTTTCCTTCTTCATTTAAGGACCTTAAATGTGTCAGTTTATCTTGAAATGGGACCAAAATTACTTTCTCAACTTGAGCTAAGGAAAATATTGTGAATATTGATGAGGGGGATAAGTAAGTGAAGCCACCTTTATTTATTTAGGAAATAAGGTGCTACCTGGACCAATTCATAGCAACTTTATTTTTGTCATCGTTGATGTGCTCGTAGATGAGGTGTGAATTGAAGGTGACAAATTGTAAGGGTGGGAGGTAGATCACAAGATGTTTCCATTCCTCTTTGAGGAAGGTCAACCCTCTCTGACTTCCTGAGAACCAACACCCCTGCAAATGCCTTTATAGCTATATTAATGGATTCTAGACGGACCTGACCAGAATTTCCACTATCTGCTCAGTAAACTAAGAGAAAAAGCTGGGCACTGGTGGCTCATATACCTGTAATCCTAGTACTCAGGGGGCTAAGATCTGAGGTTCAAGGTTCAAAGCCATCCCAGGCAGGAAAGTCCATGAGACTCTTATCTCCAATTAACCATTGGAAGTGGAGCTGTGGCTCAAGTGGTAAAGCATCGGCCTTGAGGGAAAAAAAAAAAAGCTAAGGGACAGCTCCCAGACCCTGAGTTCAAATCTGAGTATCAGCATCCTCCTCCTCCTCCCCAAAAAGTGTAAAGAAAGTTTCAGTGCAGAGCCTAACCACATTGCTCCCTTCTGTATTCCTTCCTGTTATAAAGAAAACCCTTGATTTGACAGCATAATAAATGAAGTTGTTGAGCAGTGTAGGGAAGTTTTGCTTTTGCTTTTGTTTTTTGAACTGTTTTGTCCTTGTTGTTATTGTTACTTCTAGTAGTAGAATGAGTTTACCAAAGATTCGAAGCTGAGTAGCTACCTTCATGCCTGATATTCTTTAGCTCGTGCTGTTTTGAACCTTTTGTGATGCCCAAAAGTTGCATCAGCCTGAGGATGGCTGCAGAAGTGAACCATCGACTGCTAGCATCAGCTTGCAGGGCTGGTGACTGCTTTCCTCCACTTCAGGGGCTGCTCCTCCCTGCTTCCTTCCTCTAGCCTGCTTGTGGCCAGGCCTGAGGGGTGGTCTATAAAGGAGAGGGGAGAGCAAGCCCACCCAGCTGCTGGCAGCAGGGGGTTCAAACAGAACTTGCCACCTGCCAAGAAGAACCCGAACCCCCCTGATTGAGCAGCAGTCCCTGCAGAAGGCCCACCATCCCAGAGGCCCAGGAGATGGCAGCATTATTGATGACACCTTTGCCCACCAGTGTATTCCTCCATCCTGCGGGTTGAGTTCCCACGGTGGAATCACCCATGCTGGAAGCAGGTGGACTGGGGTCTGGGAACATTTCCTTGACCCACCACAAGCCTGTTCTTTGCAGCGCTAGCTAGCATTCCACCCTCTCCTTCCTGCTGGGTTTCCCTGGTCTCTGCCCTCTGATGCCCCCTGTTCCCTTTTACCCCAATTTCCTCATACATAGGATCTTTCCTGCCACAGGACCTTAGTCCTTCTGGCTCCCTGTGTCTTTGACTGCTCTCAAGTCTCCCCTTCTTCTGCCCCCCCCCATATCCAGCCCTCAAGCCTCAGCTTACCCTGTCACATCCTAGGGAGGCATTCCTTGAGCCTGTTCTCCATCACGCGCCTCTATCATAGCCCTGTGACACTCCCCGCATGTGACCTCCCCACTTAGATGGAGATCAGCTCAGTGTTGTCACAGTGTGCTCCCCCCCCTTGCGCTTCACCCCCTGCCTGATGCACCCTGCAACACAGAACCTCATCTTGAATGAACGAGCCTGTGTGCTCAGCAATGGATGACTACTCTCTGTATTCGCCACTGACACACAGCCATTCATTGTTCTACTCAATCAGCAGTTATTGATTGCCTGCTAGGTGCCAGCCACACACAGCGTGAATAAGACCCTCTCCCGACTCCCACCGCTGACTGGTTTCTGAATAGGGCTGGCTGCCCCCACCTGGCAGCACTTAGGAATGTGTGGGAGGGTCTTCTTGTTGCCTTTGGCATGGTGACTGGGCAGCCAGGCATTTAGTGGACAGAGCACAGGTCATGGAACACCCGCCTACTGCATGTGATACGGTCCAGTGGGACCCTGTCTCTCTTTCTTCCTTTTTAACTTACTGTCCTTAAGCAGTTGTATAAAGGGGTTTCAACTCAACTCGGGTTATGAGGACAATGCATCTTGATCAATGTCACCCCTTCCATCATTCCCCCTCCCCGCCCCACCCCCTCAAGTTACCTGATTCCATTTTCACATATGCAACTGGCTTTAATCACCACGTTTGACTGCCCTTCCCTATCTCCATTCATGTACCCCTTTCCCCTTGACCTCACTCCTCTGATATCACAAGTTCCAGCCTCCTGGTATTTGTTTTGTTAAACTGAAAGTTAGTTGTTCAAAGGAGTTATGCCATTGGAATTCTCCCCTGAATAGACTGTACATTAGTTAATGTTTACATATATATGTATATATATATATATATATGCATACGACCCTGCATGTGTCTACATATATATTTATAGCTTAGCTCTAACTTCCACATATGAGAGAAAAAGTGTATCCTTTGTCCCCTAAGCCTGATTTAATATAAATTTCTTCTGGGTCTATCCATTTCCCCACAAATGGCATAATATCATTCTTCCTTATGGATGAATAAAATTCCATGTATATGTATGTGTATACACACACACACACATCACATTACATTTTCTTGATTCAGTCATCCATTGAGGGGTATCTGGGCTCTTTCCATGATTTGACTATGGTGAATAGGGCAGCAATGAACATGGATGTATAAGAATCTTTGCTGTATCTTGACTTGTAACCTTTTTGATCAATGCCAGGCAACCCCATCTCTGTGATGTTTTGGGATTCTGCATTGTGCTTGTTGTTTAGGAGAGGGAAGTGAGGTTAGGGGAAAGTGGCCTGTCATGTCTGGCTATGTTCTGTCATGTGCCTCATGAGGAACATTTTTTAAGTTTATTTTTTAATATTTATTTTATTGTAAAGATACTGCACAGAGGGGATACAGCTACATGAGTAAGTTAATGAGTCCTTTTCCTATTGAACATCATTACCCCCTCCTTTGTTTTTCCCCTACCATCCCTTTCCTTCCCACCTCCCCACCCCAAAAGTTGTAAAGTTCGTTTTCAATGTAGTATCTTGTACATCTCATTGTTACAATGGTCGACCTGTATCCTTATTTAAGCATTTTGTTATTTCCCTTCCCCTCCCCAAATTAGAAAAATGTATATACAAGATTCAGGGCATCAGAATCAAATACAGTGAAGACAGGGGTTATACCATGGGGGAAGAACATGCAAAAGAAGCAAAAAAAAATCACATAGTACATTATGAGTACATTAAAAACAGCAAGAAAGATAAAACCTCACAAGGAACTTCTGTAGCCATGCATGGCTGCAGGAGACATTAGCATTCTCTCTTAGGCCAGGATAGAAGGAATTTGTGTTTTTCAAACATATCAAACATAGCGATTCATACCTATCATGCCAGCCTGTGAGCTGGCAGTGGCAGGAGGTTCATGAGTTCAAGGCCAACCTGAGCCTACATAGTGAGGCCCTTTTCAAAACCAAAAGAAAATAAAAATAAAAATGCATAAAACATGACCAAGAAAGGCGTTGGCCCTACTAAGGAGCCTCTACTTGAAATGACATGATAAAGCTAAAAGTAAACGTGAAACTATAACTACCATACAACAATCATATGCACCTAGGTGGGAAAAAAAGCAAGTGAATGTGAAAACCCTTCACGTTTCCCATCCCTTGTGAGGGTGTGAAAACCCGTGCAATGAGCTGTTCCGTCCTTCTCCAGCGTGCCTTTGGGGGAAAAGAGATGGAGAAGGAATGGTGTTTCTCACAATGGAGATCAGCATGGGGGAAGGAGGGAGGTGACCAGATTAACTAAACTGGAGCTTTATTTTTGGTCGGTAGTGGGTCTTGAACTCTGGACCTGGGCTCTGTCCCTCAGCATTTCAGCTCAAGGCTAGCGCTCTACCACTTGAGCCACAGTGCCACTTCCAGTTTTCTAGTGCTTAATTGGAAATAAGAGTCTCATGGACTTTCTTGCTTGGGCTGGCTTTGAACCACGATCCTTAGATCTCACCCTCCTGAGTAGTTAGGATTACAGGCATGAGCCACCAGTGCCGTACTAAACCAGAGCTTTACAGTCCCAGCAACACTTGGGAGAGATGGGTCCTTTGCTGTGGGACTGTCCTGCATGCTGCCCATATTTAGAAATATCCCACACCCATCTCTACCTATGAGGGACCATGATAGCCAAAACATGTCTCCTGCATTGCCAAGTGCCAGAGGCTGAGGGTCAGGAAATACTTCTGCTTGGGAACCATGCAGGAAAACCTCAGTTTCTACTGCCTGGAAATGAAGCACCTGTGCCAGGTGCTTGTGGCCCATCAGAATTTAGCCTCGCTAGCTTTCAAAGTGTGTTAACAGTACAGGTGAAAAATATCCATAGAGATTCGAGGGGATCAGTTGTTTGTTTTGTTTTGTTTTGTCAAGGTCCTACCATATAGCCTAGGCTAGCCTTGAATGCATGATCCTCTGGCCTCAGTCTCCTGAGTCCTGAGATTGCAGGCATGCACCACTACCACAAAGGCAAAGGGAAGCATGGGAAGCTGCATGTTACCTATGCACTGCCTTCCTGATGTGGCACCTTCTGTTCTGCTGACCCTAGAGGAGAACCAGCAGGAGCCTCCGAGAGAATGATCATTTCTCTTTGACATCCAGGGTGTAGCTCCCAGGTGTATGAGTAATGCTGCCACCTGAAGCTTCTCTAAGTCTCCAGAGAGAGAGAGAGAGAGAGAGAGAGCGCTGCAGGAAATTACAGTATATTGCAGGCTGCTTAGGCTGGCAAAAAGGAAAATCCTCTTCTTCAAAATAAAAGGGCTGGCAATTTTGCAATGCGCAGTTGACTTCACATAGCTTTCTTTGCAAAGAAACTTTTGCATGTGCTTCAAGGGGGGTGGGGCAGGGAGATCTGTTTTATCTCTATGTCTCCTCCATTATAAGGGGGAAGCACACTTAGGATGCTGATTTCTCCACGCTGTTCATCTGTGTGAACCCACCACACACTATCAGTTCCTGGAGTGTTTGCTGCCCTCTCACCCTTCATCCTCGAACCCCAGACCTCTGCTTCTGCCAAAGAGGAGAGCCCTTTGGATAAGAGCCATCCATGTGCAGGTTGTTGGAGATGTGAGGTGAACTGTCTTGCATGTTTTTCTGAGTGCTTGGGAAAGCTTGAATCTAGGGAGGGAGACCGGGCTCCTAAAAGCCTTATGGGAACTTGAAAGAAAACAGCTAACATTCCCCCAATTTTTTGTATCCCCATCAAACAGAAAGGGACAGGAAAAAACAGGTCTACATAACATGTAGAATTTCTTTTAATGTTTTACTTACGCTTTTTATCTGACTTCAAGAAATAGAAACAGTTTCTGATGTTGGTAGTTATAGAGATTGGCTTTGCGAATAGCCATGTTCAACATCTCTTGGGAGGATCTCATAGTTATCTTCTTCTGGCCCTATGTAGAAGGTTTTAATAGTGTCCCTGAGACTTTGTCATTATTGTCACTGAGACTTTGCTGATTTAAAAATTGTACTCAAGGATTTGGGAGTGATAAGGCATGTCTGTAATCCCTACTGTTTGAGAGACGGCTGGTCCAAGCAAAAAACTTGAGACCTTACCTGAAAAACTAAAAGCCAAAGGACTAGACACATGACTCAAGTGATAGAGTACCTGCCTAAAAAATGTCATCAATCCCCTAAATTGCACCCCCCCCCAAATAGTATTTGAGGGCCCATGGGTCCTGAGGAGCAAAGACTTGAAATCATGAGTGTCTCTCTGGGGAGATTGACCTTCTCGCCTCCATCTCCTACCTCCCGGCCTCTCCAGTTTGGGAGCAAGTTGGAATCCTCCCAAGTCCCCTGAACACTCAGCTTGCTGACCTCTGCCCCAGCTTCACCGTTTCTGATTCTGGAGTATCCTGAGCGTTTGATGCTCTAGTTCCCAAGAGCTGCTGATCTGCTGGCCCGGGACCCACGTTCTCTAAAGCCCATTACGCTACATGGCATTTTCTATGGAGCACTACAAGCACTGGCTCTGGAATTGTCCTGTGGATGACCGAAGTTAGAACTGACCACTCACATTACAACCAAACACCTTCGGTTCCTGCCAAGGTGTTTCTTGAGCATCTCTGCTCAGAGGATGGCACCAGGAGACACCAGTAATTGGCCTGTTGGAGGTGTTATTCTGGTATTCCCTTGGCTGCCTGACACTTCCGGGAATGCTATCATTAAAAACCATCTATGTACCACCACGGTTTGTTCTTCCTAACAGCCATTTTTTTTTTTAATTCAGTAATTTTCCATCAACATGATGGCATTTCTTTTTCAAACCATCCTTGATACATTTTCCTTTGATGCAGTAAAACTTTGTGTATTTAGATTCTATGTAAATGCCACAACTCTATCTTGGAAAATACCATCCAAATGCTAATACTAAAGGTGCATGCAGAGTAGATTTACTGAGAAGAAACATTGACAAAACTTGTGTCTGGAAAACTAATCCAGCAAGAACTCTTAAGGAAATTTTTTTTTGGTGCCACCTATTCTTGGCAACAATCTTTTTTTTTTTAGTTGTAAAAGAAACGTCATTTAGGTATTCCGATTACCGTCCCGTTAAAAAACAACAGGCACTTTGAGAACAGATTGTGTGTCCTTCACCCTTTGAATCATGATGTTTCCCCTGAATTCATATTCTAAAGGCACATTTGAAACCTGATTTACTTGTTGCTCTTCCGTCCTGCAGTCTCTCAAGCTACTTGGAAAGAGAAAGGCTTTGGTACTTTTCCTGTCTGCTACTAATAGCAAAGATAACAACATGGTGCAAAGCCAACAGTCAAATCCCCACCGTTGTTCTAGAAATGGATTCAGGTGTGAAACCAATCATAAAATCCAGACCATTTTCTAGAGATGGATTCAGGAGAAGCTCTTTATCCTGAAATCCCTGCTATGCTTTTCCTATGAGAAATGGCATTGGATTGCACAGAACTGAAAAATGCTAAGAAGGAAAGTGGGGGGGGGGGGGAGACTCCAGGCTCCTTTCCAAATGCCTTAGACAACATCAATGCCTGAGGTGGGACTTGAAACACCCCTGAGTTACTTGGAATAGCTCCTTGCCCTCCCCCAGCCCACAGCCCAATCCTCCCACCCCCCACCCCCGTTGTTGGTGGTGGTATTGTGTTTTGTTGATGTGTTGTGTTTGGGGGGGGGGGTACTGATACTGGGGCTTGGACTCAGGGTCTGGGGTGCCATCCCTGAGCTTTTTCAATAAAGTCTGGCACTCTACCACTTGAGCCATACCCCAACTTGGCAGCTGTATTTGCTAGTTCATTGGAGATTAAGATTCTCCTGGACTTTGCTGCCTGGACTGGCTTTGAACCAAGATCCTCAGATCTCAGCTTTCTGAGGAGCTACACTTAGGGTTTTCAAGGACAGGGAGCTACCTGCCTATGTGTTCCTGTCATGACAGCTGATGGAAGCCAGGCATATCTAGAAGCTGGAAGTTTCAGTCACGAACCAGAGTCTCTAATGAGCACCTTGGAGCTGTCTGCTCCTGATTTGTAGCAGCGGTGGAGGAGGGAAGGGCCGGGTCTTCTCCGGACATCCTCAGGAGACCCTTAAGTTAGGAGTCGGCAGGCAGGTTCGGCGGCGCTGCGCACTGTTGCTTTGAGCCTGGCAGTGTCTTTAGCAGAACCAAGGAAACAACGTGCACCGCCGCTCCCCGGGGAGGGACGTCCTAAGGGATGTTTCCGAGGATTTTTTCCTCCTCCTTCTTCTCCTTTTGCATCTGTGGCATCCCCCAGAGATGTTTTATACCAATGTGGCCCGAGAAAGATGGCAAGCAAAGACTCTGCAGGGTAAAATTAGGGGCTGCCTAAGCGGCTAAGGAGTGTGTGTGTGTGTGTGTGTGTGTGCGCGCGCGCGTACGTGTGCACGCATGCGGGACGTGCAAGCCAAGTGCACTGAAATGCAGCTCCTGTCTTCTGCCTGCAAGGAGTTGCTTGGTCCCCCCCCCCGCGCCCCCCCTCGCGTCCTCCCTCCCCTCTCCGAGGAGCGCGGATCTCTGGGGGTGGGAGGGGGCGGAGCCCGTGCCGTCCTGGGCTTGCTGGACCCCGGGCGGGCGGGGTGGACCCGGGCTCCGGTGCCAGGCGCGGCGGTTGGCTGGCGGCCGCCCAATCCCGGGCCATGCCGCCCGCGCCCGGCCAGCGCGCACGCTGAAAGCCGAGTTCCGAGGCAGCGGCCGGCGGCGGCGGCGGCGTTGTCCAGGGTCGGGGAGAGGATCGCGGGTGTGGGGTTGCCCCGGGAGATCGTGGCTGCAGCTGTGATCGCCTGAGGGGGGGGGGACCCCCACACACGCGCGCGCACACACGCACACCCCACCCCAGGCTGGGAGGGAAGGAGGCGGCATGGCCTCGGTGTTCATGTGCGGCGTGGAGGACCTGGTGTTCAGCGGCAGCCGCTTCGTGTGGAACTTGACCGTGTCCACGCTGCGGAGATGGTACACCGAGAGGCTGCGGGCGTGCCACCAGGTGCTGCGGACGTGGTGCGGGCTGCGGGACGTGTACCAGGTGAGCGGGGCGCGGCCCCAGCCCTCCCCCGGCCCCGGCGGGATTCGTGGGAAGCCGGCTCCACCTGTAGGATTGCACGGCTCGCTCCCCTCCCCCATCGCCACTGCAACTCCGAGCAGGTGTCTGCGCTCTGGGGGAGGGGAGGGGGGCTGCCGGGCTCCGCAGCGCCCGGGGCTGGTGGGACAAAACGCCTGCAGCTGGGCCTAGGGACGGGATGGGGGGGAGGCGGGGGGGTTCCTAGTCACCCCCTACCCCCAGCCCGCGCAGATCTCCCCTTCCCAGTGAGGATGGGGTGCTGAGGGGGCGCCCAGCTCTCGCAGACCTCCCCTTCCCAGTGAGGATGGGGTCCGAGGGGGGCGCCTGGAGCTGCGGGGTAGAGGACCTGCTGCAGAAAGTGCCTTTGGCCCTGGGAGATGGGCTGCTTCCTTTCGCGCCTCAGCGCCGTGGGGGTGGCAGTGGGGAGGGGAAAGGGTTCACCCCCGCCGGCTGTCAGAGCAGAGCGCACTGGAGGCGCGCTCTTCCTTTTCGGGTTATTTCAGTTTTCCATCAGGTAAGCCCCCAACTTGCAAAGGTAGAGCCAGGAACATCTGATGAGGTCTCAGCTGGGGCTTGGAAGGAAGGAAAGCAAATGGTGAACACTTCCTAGGAGGCTGATGGGAAGGGAAGGGTGGCTTGGCTGTGCACCTGAGTGCTTACCTTTCCATTTACTCTCGTAAGCACAGCACAACCTTTCTCTGCTGGGTCCCACACTGCAGGCCAAACAGTGCGGCCACTTCCCTCAGCTAGGTGACCCCTAGCCCCCTCTGGGGCTGCAGCTTGCCTGGGTGTTTTCTTATACAGAACTTTATCGATTTAAAAGTACTATGCTAGCAGGGTGCTGCTGGTGGCTCACACCTGTAACCCTAGCTACTCAGGAGGCTGAGATCTGAGGATCAAGGTTTGAAGCCAGCTCAGGCAGGAAAGCCTGTGAGACTCCTATCTCCCATTAACCACCACCAAAAAACAAAAATAAAAAATAAAAGCCAGACGTCAAGTTATAGCTCAAGTGGTGGTGTGCTAGGCTTGAGTGGAAGAAGTTGAGAGATAATGCCCAGGCCCTGAGTTCAACCCCAACACACACACACACACACACACACACACACACACACACACACACACACACAATATTGTGCTTTGGTTCAACATCTTTGAGAGGTTTTTAATTGCACTGTTAAACTAGGAAAATTATACTTGGGTTCATGGAAATACTCTATTACTGTCTTTCTTGTGATACAGAATAGCTTTGTTGGAAGTTCCTAGGTTCCCCTACACCCTAAGCTCATTCCTCACATGGTAGAATGTATATGTCATTATATTGTGACCCACAATAATCACACACACACTTGGTTGTTTTTTGTTTTGTTTTGTTTCATCAATCAAGCAAAATGAGAAGTCTCCAGCACCTAAGGTTGGACTATCAGAAGTCTAAAGTATCCGTGTCCTCTTGTCACCCTTGTTAAACTATAACATTTTAACTTCTGCTTTTAGACAGTTCCTGCTTTGTATAACACATCTGCCATATAGTGCATTTTTGAAATGGAATCTAAAAGCCACGTTGTGAGCAGCAGCGCGCGCGTGGGGGAGGGGAGAGCATTAGGGCAGTGTGGACGCATCCCATCTGGCTACAAGTCACAGCTTCTCTGGTTTTTAGGACCCAGAGATGAGTTAGCCTTTCAAGCCTTTCTCTGTTGATTAGTCGCCACTTAGTTTGGTTTATAGGGGAAAAGTATGATGTATAATTTTGCTTTTCCTTCTTAACATTGGAGAAACTTTCAAAAGGAGAACACAAATATCATAGCCAACCAGACCAGTTGTGGGCTTCACCCCACCCCCAGCAGAGATTCAGGGGATTTGTGGCTTATCTCTAATGTTGTTAGTGGCCAATTCAGAGATGAAGGTTCTGGAAAACTGAGGGAGGTTCTGTGAGTCCATCATAAGATTGATGAATAATTGTTTTAAACACAGCAATAAGTTGAAGGCATCAACTACCAGATACCTATTCTCTTCTGTCAAATGGATGGTAACTGAGTCATTCCCTCTCACTGCCATCAGAATGAACATCTAACATTATGCCTCGCTTGGGCACTGAGTCATAAAGAGAAGAAAAGGGATCTCAAAAAATTGGAGAAATCTTTTAAAAAAATTTAGCCATAGAAGAACAACGATAATCTCAATTGTATAACATATTTGCAAAAAATGGGATTTTTTAGTTTACTTTTACTTTGTTGTTCATGTGCTGGGGGTGCGATGCAGGGTCTTGCATGGTCTGGGCCATCACTCAACCACAGAGCTATATACATCCCCAGCCCCCAAAAATCATTTAAAAAAACTCATACTTTTAAGTACTGAGTAAGGGAGTAGTAGCTTCAGTTATATAAAACTAAAAAGACAGTAAATGAATGTGATTTATGGGCAAGTGAGTGAATCCAGCCTTTTCCTCTGTATGACCGTGGGGAAATTAATCTTTTACTATGCTTCTCTTTCATCATTTATAAAGTGGGGAATATAATCATAGTAATCACAGAGGTTATGAGGATTAATTGGCACGTAAAATAATTAGCACACAACTTGGATCTTAGAAAGTATTCAATTAATGTTTTTATCAATTTGGTCATCTAGGATGGTTTTTAATTGGGATAGGGAATGCAACTCAAAAGTAACCCACAGAATAAAAAAATAAATGTGACCTTTGACACAATGTACAAGTGTAGCAGTAGATGGATTTTAAGTATGGTTTGATCAGGGCATGTTTATTTCCTATCATTCTTTCAGCCCTATTCTTTTGTGTTTTTTTGGGGGGTCCGGTCTTGGGGCCTGAACTCAGCTCTCTGGGCGCTGTCCCTCAGCTCTTCAGCTCAAGGCTAGCGCTCTACCACTTGAGCCACAGCGCCATTTCCAGCTTTTTTCTTTTTGCTTATGTGGTGCTAAGGAATCGAACCCAGGGCTCAGGCATGCAAGGCAAGCGCTCTACCACTGAGCCACCTTCCCATCCTCTCAGCCCTATTCTTATTTGTTGGCTATACCCTTGCCTGGTGTTATCTCTCATATATACAATAGCTCTATATATTATCTATGTAGAAAGCAAAAGAATTCATGTTTACCAACCATGAAAAAAACTTCCTAGATATACTTTCAGTGAATAATTAAAATTCTATTTTAGGGTCTATGCATTGCATTGTAATTATTCTCTATGGAAAAGATAAGGTCTGAAAGGAGTGAAAATTGATTTGGGGGGAGAGAGAGCAAAGCCCCCACAACTTCCTCCTTAGTTAAGGAGGAAGGGCAAGAAGGCTAGGTATAAAAGGCAGCTAAGCCAGGCTTAGCTCATGCCTGGAATCCTTTCTTCTTAGGGCACTGAGATGTGAGAATCTGAGAGTCTGAGGGTCTGAGATCTGAGAGTTCAAAGCCAGCCAGATCAGGAAAGTCTATGAGACTCTCATGTCCACTTAACCCCCAAACAGCTAGAAGTAGAGCTGTGGCACAAGTGGTAGAGAACCAACTATCAGAGGGAACAGTCTGCTGTCCCGCACATATGATGATCTGGAAGAACACACGAGACAGTTACATATTTTAATGAGTCCAGTCTTTTATCATCTTGATAAATTTTCAAAGGTGTCGTTTTTCTTGATTCAGAATAGTCTTGGTTGTAAGGAAAACCACAGCTCCATCACTCTGGAGAGAAACCAAGGCCGGGCAGGAGATATTGATTACACTCAATCCCCGGCAGGCCCTTGGGGGTGTTTTGTTTGTTCATATACAGTAAGTGAAACAAGATCTCCTGCCTATTCACAAGGTGTTTGGCGTGTTGGCGGCCTGGCTAGCAAAGCTGGGAAGGCCTCATTTCTTTGGAATTGAACACTTCCTCCCCCTCCTAGATATTGGAACAGCAAATGATTTCAAGTGCCAACAAACCACACATAATTAAGGTACTTGCTATAAGGTATTTTCTGTAGCAAAGCAGGCAAATGCTGTATTGGGGTTGCCTTTGACAAAAACTTAATTTATAAGTAACGAATTCAGTCCGGTAGCTGACATGAGAAACCCATTTGTAAGTGAGGCTGAATCCTAAACACTGATTTGTCCACCATGTGCCTATCCTGTGTTATATCTTTTCTGGGCAGGCTGCATTATAGCAATTCATTGGGTTTAATACACAAAGGAGGCAGAAAATGATGGGGAAATGATGTTGCCAAAAGATCAATATTTGAGGGGTTTTTTATTAAGTTCTAATAAAGCCCTCAGTTTGTTACCTGGGGTTTGGTTTTCTTTTCCCCAGTGTCTGAGAGGTAGAATTACTTGTAAACCCTGAATAGAGGCATTGCTTCCAGCAGGAGGCAACTTGAACAGAATCTGGAATGCTTAAGGGACCCAAAGAGTCTGGGTCAGCTCCCCTGGGGCAGCAGCTGGCACCAAGGGTAGGGCACACATTGCAGGTCTCAGGTAGAGGAGAGTCTGAAGGCTCTGCCCCAAAGAACTTGACCTTGAGCAAGCCACTACCCTTTTCTGCTCCTCGATTTTCTTCTGCATAGGGGAGGAAAGCAGTAACAGCTGCATTATGGGATAGAGTGAGGGATTCATGAGACAATACAGGCAACACTTGACACCTTGTGAGCACAAAGCAAATAAGTGCTCAGTAAACGTTAGTTCTTGGTTATGGAAAGTCCTCGACACTGAGCTCAGAGGAGGTGTGTGGTAATGGTACCTAAGAGTATCATTATTGTTTGTTTGTTTTGGTCTGTGCTGGGGCTTGAACTTGAGGCCTGGACTCTATCCCTAAGTTCTTTCACTCACGGCTAGTGCTCTACCACTTCAAGCCACAGTGCCACTTCCAGTTTTCTGGTTGTTAATTGGAAATAAGTGTCTGATGGAATTTCCTGGCCCAGCTGGCTGCAAATCACCATCCTCAGATCTCTGCCTCCTGGGTAGCTAGGATTACAGCCGTGAGCCACCGGCACATGACTGTTTTTACAAATGAGACTAGCTAGCTGTCTGGAAAATAAATTCCCGTTTTTCACATGGGTAGATGGTGGTTGACAGAGGTGTGACATCCCACAGCTACAAGTGGGCAGTAGCCATTGGGCACTGGATATGTGGATTGTCTTTACCCCAGTAGACCCATATCGTCTTTTAATTAATTCATGCCTTACTTTAGGAATACTCAAACATCTCCACTTGGCTGTGAGGAAGAAATCATTCTATGAGGATTTACAGACTGGTCTCATGTGACCTTTATACCTCACCAGCTTGGATGACAGAGGCCATGTCTCTGTAGACAATTCCCCATTCAGCATTCAGTGACCTGTGCCTATTTTAAAGCATATCCACTTTGCTTGGTATGACTCTTCATTGAGATCTGGCCTGTCACCAGCTTTTGAAAATAAAGTTTTATTGGCACACAGTCACATACATGTGTTTAGATATCTCTGGCAACCTTCATGCTGCCATTTCAGAAAGGTGCAACATTGTGACTCAGCTATTTAGAGTCAAATCGTTGACACAAACCTGAAAACTTTGTAGCTCATTACTTTCTAGAAAATGTTTTCCAACCACAAACCTAGACAAGGGGGGAAAAACAATGAGGAGTGGAGAATGTTAGAGGAAGAAAAATCCACAATTCTGTCACAGACAAGCAGAACTTGAAACATAGAAGGATTCCTTCATTAAAAACTCAGGAGGAAATGAAGATAAGCATTCAGCTTACTCAGCCTTTGGTTGTACCGCAAGCATAATGACTCCTGCTCTGGGCTGGTTTGTTCATTTGCTCACTCATTCATGCCTAAAATATCTTTCAGCTGTTCACTACGTCCCAGTTAGTGTGCCACGATGTTAGCAAGTCAAAGAAGTTTCCCCTGCTCTGAGCAAATAGATTGTCAAATCGGGGAGAAAGTTAAGAAAACCATACCTAGGAAAGCACCAACCTTCATGCTCACCTCTCACAGACAGTCTACAAGGAAGTCATTTACAAGATATGTAAATGCATGTGCATGGCTGTGTGCCAATAAAACTTTATTTACAAGGAAGGAAGGCAGAAAGTGGAGGAAAGCTAAGGAGGCCTGTTGGAAGAGGTGACTCTGGCTTATCTTTGAAGGACACGTAGGAGTTACATAACTGAAGAGAAGCAAAAGGGTATTTCAGCCGTGGAATAACATGACTTTTGTGGGAGAGTATAAGGAGAGTTAAAAAAAATAATAGAAAGAAATGGAAAGCAATTCTGATTGAGAATGACACCTGAACTTGAATTGTCTTATACTTAATTTTTTTTCTGCAAGTATTAAGCGTTGCATTCGGGGCCTCGTGCTTGCTAGACAGGTGCTGTGCTACCTAAGCTCTGCCCCTTTTTGCTTTAGTTGCTTTTCTAACAGGTTCTTGAATTTATGCCTAAATTGTCATGGACTTTGTCCCATTTATGCTTCCTGTGTAGCTGGAATAACAGGTGAGTGCCACCATGCCCAGCTTCTTAAATGCTTGAGATGGAGCCTCACTAACTTTATGCCCAGATGGGCCTCAATCCTCAATCCCCCGGATCCTCCAAAATAGCTGAGATTACAGGCATGCGGCTGCCCCACCTGACTACAATTTTGATTCAGACCTTTGGGAAGAGGAGACAAGCTGGTTTTGAACCGTCACTGGCAGTAGTGAGACCAATAGATTTACCTTTGCCAAAAGGAGCCATAGCTCAGGCCGAAGTGGAAAAGAAGTTAGGGAGGTGTGGCAGTGATGATGGTGTATATCAATCAGGTTAGGCTCAATTCAGCCATGGTAACAAACAGCCCCAAAGTCATAATGGCTTCAGACACTTGGTTTTCGCCCATATTACATAGGCCATCACAGGTTGGCTACAGTTTTGTTTCATTGCCCTCACTTGGTTTCACAGAATGCTCCAGAACATCAACATTTGCTGTGATAAAAAGTAAGAAGAGCAGGCTGGGCACTGGTGGCCCACACCTGTAATCCTAGCTATGCAGGAGGCCAAAATCTGAGGATCGCAGTTCAAAGCCAGTAAAGTCCATGAGACTCTTATCTCCAGAAGTAGCTCTGTGGTTCAAAATGGTAGAATACTAGCCTTGAGCAAAAAGAACTCTGGGACAAATGCCCCAGGCCCTGTGTTCACACCCCACAACCGAAAAAAATTTAAAAAAAGAAAGTGAAGAGCTCCTTAAGGTCTAATGGCTCATGTCACTTCTCAAGGCCATCTATCAGAGCTGGTACCACAATCTACACACCCACAGGAGCTAGGAGAAACCATTCTAGACCTGTTGTGGAACAGCATAAAGGCTGTGCAGACTGGCTCCTTAGGAAGCTGACTCTGAAAACACGAAGTACATCAGAGGCCCTGGGAGATCAACCCTGCACACGGGAAGTAAAATGAGTGGGGATAAGCAGAATGAATTCAGCGGCAGCTCAGGCTCAGCAGAGGCCACAGGTGTCTCTAGAAGTGACTGTGGAAACCCAGAGTGCCCTGGGTTGGAACAAGAGACCTGAGCTTGCTCTTGTTCCTCAACCCATCCTAGAGGTGTGCTGTGCTTAAAGGCAGGGCTGGACTTTGTGGGGAAAGCTCTGTTTAAAGAAGGGCACTCCCCAGAGGGGGACCAATGTCAGTTCACGCCTCTGCCAACAGCAGAGGGAATCAGTCTGGGTAGCACATCCCAGTATCTTCTACAAAAGCCAGCCAGCACCAGGCCGGTGCTGGACCAAAGCCAGCACTAAATCAGACAGCCGGAAGGAAGTGGGGGAGTGACACAGTGTTGATTGGATGATGTGGAATTCAGCTGGAAACAATGGTACTACCCCCAGAGAGGCCACCTACCTGGCTGCATCCTACTCTCTGGTTGAAGAGGCTAGGCAGCTATGAAATCAACTTCAAGTTAGTAGGGAAGCAAGGCAGTGTGGAAGAGAAAAGACATGACTGATAAGTGAAATCAGAGCTCTATGAGAAAATGCATCTTCTACTTCTGGTTACCAAAGACTGGAATTTTATAGTCAAGAACTAAGATGCTCAAGTACCAAATACTGAAAAGCAAACCCATCTTAATTTTTTATGCCCTATGTTGACAGAAACACATTTCTTAAAGAACCGTGTTTGATGTAGGGTCAGCAAGATGAATCTCGGGATCTTTGAAAAGCATTTTTGAACCTTTGTTGCATAAGATGGAAACCACCAGGTTAAGGGCAGAGTTTCCTGCTGGTTCAAATGAGTGAGCGTTTGTTTTGCTCATTCCGTCTCTTCTTGGTGGGGCTGCAGCATAAAATAACTTCCTTGCTCATCCTCTATTTAGGTTTATTCTGAATGTTATATTTTGGTATCCTAGTTGGTTGTTACGGAAAAAGTTTGATTCAAATGAGGAGTAAGATCTGCAGTTCTAAATTTTGTAAACAAGACCATATGACTTGCAAAGTGGAAAGATGGCAAAAAAATAATAAGCCATTTTGGAAAAAATCAAATTAGCATCCATATGACATTGTGTGTTCACTGTGTGTATATATGCAGTGTATGTTACATATACACACACATACTATAGACAGCCATCCTTGGAATAACTATGAAAAAGGCTAGCAAATATGGAAAATCATACAATTCCATTTTCTCCTAGTACTCTAATCATTTTCATCTCTTGAATTTTGTATTTGGTAAAGTTCTTTGCTTAAATAGCTATTTTCTCTTTATGCTTTCCTGGACCTGGCCAGTCTGAACTTGGCTAACACAAGTTAATTATTAGGCAAATGCTCTATATTAGGACTTATACTTAGTACATAAATAATAGTATTAACTTTAAGGGAAAAAATGGGCCAGGTGTGGTAATACACACCTGAAGTCCAACATACTCAGAAGGTAGAATAGGAGGATCATAGTTCAAGACCAACCCAGGCAAGAATTAATCATGGCAAAAAAAAAAAAAAAAAAAGATTATGGTATGGCTCCATTTTTAGGCCTTACTTCAGTATACAAAAATATTCAACAAGTTTTTGAGATTCATCTCTTAATTTACATTGACTCCAGTATTTCATTGTATGGCAAAGCTATCTCTTATTAAAGGATATGCAGGTCATTTGTAAAATTTCAGTGTCCAAAGAACTGCAGTAAAGTACTATATCTCCTTGGGCAAGAGTCTCCACAGTACATATTGGAGAGTTGCCAGATTTTTCTAGCAAGTTCCTTTGATGATATTCTGTATCTTTATGCTTCTCCATATGATATGATAAATTCCATTTCACGGAAGTTGTGGACATATTAACCCCTAAATGTTCATGCTGGTATCCAGGCAATGATCTAGCTGCGTTCCGTGCTTGGCTTCTGACCACCAACTTGCTGGCTTATTTATTAAATCAAGTATTATCAGCTAGCTTTTTACTCATTCACTCCAGAGACATTGGAGAAAACAACACTTCAAGAGTTCAAAGTCTAATTCAGTTGTGGTTTGCCATTTGAGTCCTCTAAAGCTCACTTGTTTTTCTACTGTGAAATGATAGACAATAATAGAACCTACCTTAAAGACTTGTTTTCTGAAGATTATTATAAGAGTTACATGAATAGATACTTAAAACACTGTAAACAGTGTTGGACAGATGGATGGATGGATGGATGGATGGATGGATGGATGGATGGATGGATGGATGGTGATGGATAGGTAGATAGATGGCCAGATGGTTGCATGGATGGGTGGGTGTTTCAATAGATAATAGGTGTATGGATGCACTGCACAAAGCATTCCCCTTCTTCCTGAAGGTCTCTGATTACCTACCCAGTGTCAGGTGAATCCATGATCATACTTTCTTAGCCTAATATGTTGTCTGTAGCCTAAATACCAGTGGATATGATGAATATTTCTGTTGATAGGCATATTTGTACCTCCCAGCCAGATTGTTAGTGGAAGGTGGATAACTGCTGTGACCTTCTCAGGACCTAGCACAGTGCCCATCTGCAGACGTACTTGGGGCCTAAAGAAACAAATGAGTAGCCGGGCCCCGGTGGCTCACGCCTATAATCCTAGCTATTCAGGAGGCTGAGATCTGAGGATCACGGTTCAAAGCCAGCCTGGGCAGGAAAGTCCGTGAGACTCTTATCTCCAATAAACAACTAGAAAACCAGAAGTGGCACTGTGGGTCAAGCTGTAGAGCTCTCGCCTTGAGCTGAAGAGCACAGGGACAGCACCCAAGCCCAGAGTTCAAGCCCCATGACCGACAAAAAAAAAAAAAGAAGAAGAAAGAAAAAGAAACAAATGAGTCCACACGCTTTGTAAGATGTTTTCTAGTCAGTCTGGGGTGGATGCATGTGAGGGGTGAAAGCAGTTAGGAAACTATTTTTGCAAACCAGGTGGGAGACATGGGGGCTGGAGAGTCTAGACAGTACAGGAAGGCACTGAGCATTTGCTGGAGGAAGAAGCTGCATTAATGAGACTGTCCAAAGGGAACATTTGCATTTCCTCAAACAGGAAAAATGTCATGCATATTAAAATACTTACATTTGCGTGCATGTTTATCCTTTTTTATTATTGCAAATAGCAAGGTGCTGGACTTCTCAGGAGGGAAATAGTTACATAGCTGAGCAGAATATCCATTCCCTCCTCCCAGTCCTCAGGAAAGTAGGCCCACTCAAAGACCCCAGCTTTAGAACCTACCAAGCCCAGGCCAGGGCAAGACACTTGGCAGGTTCTGCTGGTCTTAGGGGCTCTTAATGTCAAGTGATCAGTCTTTCCTGACCTGGCCCTGTGGTTAAGCTCTGGAAGTGCTCTGTTTTTCCTGACCAGTCCTGACAGACATTGCTTTCTTTGCTTGGCATTTTTTTTTTCAAACTTGATGGACATTGCTTATCACTCAAACCCTGTCTCAAGCCATTCCTATCTCCCAAAGTTGCAGGACTCTCTTGATTTGATTTGCTTGAAATTTTTACAAACAAACAAAAACAAAACCTCTTTTCTTCTGGTCTTGATTAGTGTTTAATTAATTTTCCCAATTCTTTGGCTTCATCGAAGCTCTTTGAAATTCTGCAAGCACAGACAGTATAAAGCGAGCTTGACCCTTGAAGTTACTGTGTTTAATTATCAACCTCAAATAATGACAGAATTATACACTCTAGAACAAAATGTTATGCTTATGTATTCCCCCAGAGAGAAAGGACATGTACTTTTTATGTGAAGTTGTTTTTCTTTTGATTATTTTATTTCACTAGACTACTGTTGAGATTTCACAGTTCATATATCACTTTATTATGTATTCTAGGGGATAGAACCCAGGCCTAGAGCATGCTAAGCAAGCACTCTACCACTGAGTCACATCCTCAGCTCTACATGTACTTTTCTCTTCTTCCTTTCTTTTTTAACCAGTCCTGGTGCTTGAACTCAGGGCCTGAGCACTGTCCCTGAGCTTCTTTTGCTCATGGCTAGCAAGCACTTTAGCACTTGAGCAACACCAGCTCCTCTGGCTTTTTCTGCATATGTGGTACTTAGAAATCAAACCCGAGGCTTCCTGCATGCTAAATAAGCACTCTACCACTAAGCCACATTCCCAGCCTTTACGTGTACTTTTCATAAACAAGCTAATGCAAGTTTTCACAGGAAACACTTTCTTATATGTTAAACTTCTTGTATATGTTAAACTTTCTAGCTACTAATGCCAGATACAGTTTCAGCAGAGCCTTATATGATTTTGCTATTAGCTTCTTTGAATTGTCTTAGTGAATATGTTTTTCCTCTTAATAAAATTCAGAAGCCAATTCCATTTTAAAAAAAAGTATCTTTGAGAAGCGGGTGCTGGAGTCTGAACAGTGAGTGCCCTGTATTCCTTCCCAGTTGCCTCTCTTCAGGCTCATACTTTCCATTAGGTTACAAATATAGCAAAAGCTTTGCCTTGCCTTGCTTTACATAGTATGTGTTTTAAGGAAGTCACATTTAATTTGTTTTTTTTTCCCCTTTTTCTATTTTCCTAGATTACTTTCTTGGTATTTTTTTCTGTGATCAACATGATCCACATTAAACATATAAATAATTTATGTGCATAATATATACATATATGAAATATGTGTCCATAGATGTGTAGCTATATGATGTATGTGTATATGTGTAAATATGATGATGATTGTGCATATGTTTATGTGTATATGTATATATATTCATATATACATACACACACATATGAGATGATGTTTATGGTGTTTTCCCAGAAAGTAAAACTACAAATCAAATACAGCTTTTGCTTTCTACCCCATCCCTTCTTCAAAACCATTTTTTAACCTGGCACAGTGGCACATACTTTTAGTCCCATGCCTTAATCTCACTAACCAAAACGTTAGTGAGACCCTGTTTCAAAAACTAAGTCAGGAGTGGTGGTCCACGCCTGTAATCCAGCTACACAAGGGGCAGAGAGAGGAAGATCAGAGTCTAAAACTCAACCTGGAAAACATATTAACAAAAAAAAAAAAAAACCCAGGACAGTCTGGGGATGTGGCTCAAGTGGAGAATATCTGCTTTGCAAGCTCAACTCCCAGAGTTCAACCTCTTCCCCCAGAAAAAGCACTTCGAACTTTATGCTATGGCTCTTAATTAGTTGGCTTACCAACAGTAGGTTTATTCTTTAAAGAATTGCCGTTGGTTTTGATGCACTTTAGCCAACAAAAATTTGCTGAAGGATTTTGCCTTGGTTAAAAAGGAGAAAATAGAAGAGCAGAGGACTGAGCAGTGGTTAGGTGACAGCTCTCCTGTAGTTCCACCAACCTGGCGGACCCAAACTGTGAACACCATCCCTGGAGGAACTGTCAAGGAGAAAGTCTGTGATCCAGTTCCTCAGAGTGAAGCAATGCTCAGTCACCTTTATCTGCTCCATCCAGGGCAAGGGAGTCCATCTCAGCCTTGAGACACGCCTCCAGCTCCCACTTTAATTTTGTGAAACTCTCTCATCAAAACCTTTGATCTAGGCTGGAGAGTGCTCTTTTTCAACAACAAAGGCATGTGTGATTTCACCTGCGTCTTGTACAGTGGGAATTCCACCTCCAAGGCTTCACTTCATCTGCCCATTAATAGTTATCACTAGTTCTTTTTATTATATTTATATATATAATTTTTATTTAGATTAAGTGATTACATACATTTCACAAATTTCCCAGTAGTGTAGGATAGTAATACTTAAAGTCAAAAACACCTTTTAAGCTTCACAAGGCAAATTGTCATTATCTCAGTCTGTAAACTTTGTGATTACTAGTTCTTATTGGTAGGATTGCTGTTGAGCAAAAGGTTATATTTGGGCCCAGAGTTGGGTTTAGTTTGTTTGTTTGGAGTTATAGTCTTTCTGTGGAGCCCAGGCTGGCCTTTTAGCAGTGGCTAACACTCATCGGATGTTTTCTAAACAAATAGTGACCCATGTATGATAATATATACATTTTTACAGAGGAAGGATCATTTTATACATACTTTCTATCCTGAAATGTTCTTATCTATTTACTACTTTGTCTTGTGTACCAACTTACCTGGCGATGTTTTCATAAATGTTGCTTATTCAGTAGTTCGGGGGTTCACATGTATCACTCACCATAATTAATTCCATCATCCCCCTCTAGAAGGGTAGTTAAGCATCCTTCAGCATAAGACAAATATGTATAAGATAAATATCTTAAAGTTACGTTGTTGGAATTTAGAAGGGTTTTGGTTTTCCAAAGAGTTTGTGCCACTATATATTGACACTGCATGCACCAGAATCCTTTTTTAAATTTTATTTTCTTGTAAAGATGTGGTACAGAGTGATGACAGTTACATCAGTAACTGTAACTTACATCAGTAAGGTAATGAGTACATTTCTTGTCGAGCATTGTTACCCCCTCCTTTGTTTTTCCCCTACCACCCTTCCCTCCTCCACCTCCCCCAGGATCCTCCTTTTTTTTTTTAATGCCTAGCCAACAGCTTTTGATTTCTGCTCATCTACTATCCAGAACTGGAGTTTTCCTATCCGTTTTCATTTTACTTCATTTTCTAGGAGAATTCTCTCACTTCCACATCTTCCTCAGGGTTGTGATGCTCGGAGTTCTGGACTCATTCTTGCCTTTGATCATGGTGTAGGGATTGGTTTATGAATGTTTTCAAAGCCAGACCGGAGAGAGAATGGTAGTTCTTTGAAAATGTGTGTCATCTCCGAGTGATACAGAATTTCCTTGGCTCATTAATGGGTTGACGTTGAGCACTGATTGAAATCCAGGTGTCAGAATGACACGTTGCTTCGGCAGCATGCAGCAAAACCTTAAACTTTGGACATCGTAGGGAAGAGAGATTTCATTTAGTCTGTGGACTGTTTGGCTTATACTATAGCTCCCCCGTTTATTACTTAGTGTGTATTGGCTGCTGTGTTACATCCCTTTATAAATGCTCCACACTTCATTTAGATGAACTGGAAGAGTAGCACCAGGGCCTTTGTTTATTTGTATCTTTTACCAAAAGAGAACTCCTAGAATGGGAAGAAAACAGGGCATTGTGTATTTTTTCTTTCCCTTCATCATATCTGAGGTCTTTGAGTTTAGGAGGCATTCTAACTCCGTAGTTACTAACTTCAATATAATTCACCAGAGCTGAATGGTCCCCGCAAGATTTCCTAGCCATCGGTGACCACGGGCCATGATTTGTCTGGCTTGTAGGGCAGCAGATCAAATCACTGGTAGGTGATGGAAGCTATTGAGCTCCTGCTTGTCAAGATCCTTCACCGCTCATGCCCTGTGGGGAAGGAGAGATTGGACTGTTCACCAGATTGTAGATGGACTTTAACCAGGACTCATGAACTCAGAGGGCAACCAGAATTGCTGCAGGAAGTTTCTCCCAAAGAGGAATTTTGTCACTGCCCCTTACCAGCATGCACTATGGGCATCCTGCTAGTATCTGGCCTCTCTTCTGGAGGTGTCCAGGAAGCAAATGGTGGAAAGGAGGCTCTCAGTGAGTGCTTCCTATCCCAGCTGCCAGAAGGCCACTTCCCCTCTTCTGCCCACTGAGAAGCAATGGTAGCGTGCTCCTGGCTGTAGCCTGAGCCAGAAGGAAGGACTGGGCCAGAATCATCAGCACAGCAGCAGCGGTGGTCTGGACAGTGTGTGACCTGGTACTGGCTATGTTTGCTCCCTTACAGAGAATCTACAGATCAGCAGAGATCTAAGAGAAATATAAGCCAGTTTCAAAACAAGGGCTTATTTTGGATCTTGGTTCCAACACACTTGAAAAAGAAAAGCGGCGGGGCATGATGGCACACATCTGTAACTCCAGCACTCAGAAGGCAGAAGAACAAAAGGATCTCAAGTTTGAAGCCAGCCTTGGGTATATAACAAGACCCATCTCACAATAAATAAATAGCTAGGTGCTGGTAGCTCTAGTCTGTAATCCTAGCTACTCAGGAGGATGAGATCTAAGGATCACAGTATAAGCCAACCCTGGGCAGGAGAATCTGTGAGACTCTTATCACCAATTAACTACCAGAGAACCAAAAGTGGAGCTGTGGCTCAAAGTGGTAGAGCTCTAACCTTGAGTAAGAAAAGCTCAGGGATAGCATCCAGGTCCTGAGCTCAAGCCCTACAACTGTGTGTGTGTGTGTGTGTGTGTGTGTGTGTGTGGATGTACAAAGAGACATCAATCTGTTGGAAAAGCTGAACTCTAGATATTTGAAGACTTGAAGATTTTTTAAAGGTGTTTAGAGTTATGTTTGTCAAAAGAGTTCTTGATTTAGATTGAAACATTTTTACAGATTACCTGAAGCCTTAGTTTTTCTTCAAAACAGCTCCCAGAGGAAGAAAGTAGAGGGACTGTAGGCGGCCCAGGGTTAACAAGGTGAAGATAACCTCGTGTTCCTGACACCACTCTGTCTTTTCCTTTGTAGTGGAAATTTTCCTTCATGGAAGGTTTCACTTTGTTTTTAACAAAATGCAAAAAGAAACAGAGGAAAATGAAACAACCAACAGATTGTACAGAGACAGGAAGGAAATCTGACAGCATGTCTGAGTGTTAACCCTTGGGTGCGTTTCACGCTATCCCCAGCAACCAAATACAAAGGCTCTGTCTGAAAGACAGACTGCGTTCTGAGTTCAAATTCTATTCTTCTAACCCTGCCCTGACACAACAACCAAACTTCTTTGAGCCCCAGTGTCTTGTGTGTAAGATGAACTTCAAAAATGAACTTCAGCCGGGTGCCAGTGACTCACACCTGTTACCCTAGCTACTAAAGAGCCTGAGATCTGGGGAACATGGTTCAAAGTCAGCCTGGGCAGGAAGGTCTGGTAGAGCACTAAAAAAATCGCAGGGATAGCATTTAGGCCCTGAGTTCAAGCCCCAAGACTGGCAACACCTCCCCGCCCCCAAATAAAATGATATTTATTTTTCCAAACACAGGAAAGAGATTAGATTCTGCAGTTTGTATCAAAACATCACCCAAGAAGCTGAGTGAAAAGCCAGGATCTGATCCTGTGGCCCAGACAGAAAGGAACCCCACCCCTACTCTGCCCCTCTCCCCTTTCATTTTGCTGTTTCCATTTGCATTTAAGAAAGTAAGAGAATCCACCCTGCACAAGGAACCTCCCTCTTCTTCGGCCTGGAGGGGCCATGAGTAATGGGCTTTTCCGTGGGCTGTTTGTCCTGGACACCATGTCCCCTGGAAGGGACTGCTGAGCCATGCAGCGGCGAGGAGACCTGAAATAAACTTTGAGTGTCGCTTATCATGGAGTCCCAGTTCCTAGTAAAGGATGAATTAATTTTCTGGATTGGGTGATTTCCCTTTTTAAACAGAAGTCCTATTCATTCCAAGAGACGCTGAAGCTTTCCAGGTGCCCCAAGTATACACTGAACAAAGCAAAACACAGCCCTGAGCTCAGCCCTGGCTGGCCACCTTCATCTAGCTCGAATGACCTCAGCCCTGCATCTCACTACCAACCCCCTTCCCATCTTGGGCCCTTGTATCATGACCACTTCTCCATTGGTTTCATAGGGCAACTCTCCTCTACAAGTATCTGGTGTGTTACTTATTTATTTATATACTTTTTATACTTTCTTGGCCCCCTCTGAGTTTCTCTCCTGCCCACCACTGTGAACCCAGCACTGCCTAGCACAATACCATGCAGTGCCAAGCACCTCATTCACAGGACCCCATGCTAAAGGAAAATGTGGGGCTCCTTGTTTGAAACGATTATGAAGAGCTCACTGGTCGCTTCTGCCTATAATCCTAGCTACTCAAGAGTTTGAGGTCTAAACATTACAGTCCAGAGCCAGCCTGGGCAGGCAAGTCTGGGAAACTCTTCTCTCCCATTAACCGGCAAAAAGCTGGAAGTGAAGGTGTGGCCCAATGGGTAGAGTGCTAACTTTGAGCAAAAAAGCTAAAGGGCAGCACCCAGGCCCTGAGTTTAAACCCTCGTACTGGCAATAAATAAATAAGTAAATAAGCTAATAATAAGTAAATAAATATTTAAAGAACTACTCTGTGGGACCGAAAACTCACACAGCCATGATGCCAGCACTAATGGACACCTAAAGCAACAGTGGTTAGAATGAAGGCAAGTTGTAGGGGAAAAATCAAACAGCAGCTATTCATAGAGCTTTGATGTACAGGCATGGTAGGAGATGAAGACCAGAAACCAGCATGTGTGGGAGAGGGCTGCAGGCAGCAAAGTAGAGGAGGAGGTAATAGCAGGAGTGACCACTGCTCTCCTGGGGGAAAGCACAAGGCCCAGGCTATATATGGGATGTGGAACAGAACTCCCACTTCCCTGCAGAGTTGCTGCAGAAGTTAGTACTCAATGAATACTGGAATTAAACTGTCAATTGGCTCTACAGGCTGATAACAGAAGGATGAGAAGTTGGGAAGGAAATATTCCGTGTGTGTGTGTGTGTGTGTGTGTGTGCGTGTGCGTGTGCGTGTGCGTGTGTGTGTGTGTGTGTGTGTCTACAGCCCATCTTCCAGTTTGTCCTCTTAGTTCAGACGCATGGTTCAGTGCTAAGTTAAGCCACTGCTTGGGGGGAAACCGCAGGGCATTGCCTGAATTGGATTTGATGATGTCTCTGGCATCCGCTCAGCATGTGGAGTGCTGTGGGACAAAAGCGATTGTTTTGTGAGACATGCAAAGCTTCTTGTAAAAGTTTCTAAGCCTCTATATTCCTTTAAAAGTCGGGGCCATGCATCCACATATTTTTCCCTAAATTGGTAAGCCCCCGTAAGCTGCCACCACACATGGCCAAACTCCCCCAAGTAGGTGATTGCCCACTGTGTCAGGATTTGTATTTTATAGTCCGTTGCCAGAATACCCTCTTTCCATCTGAACCCATTCTTGGATGCCATTGCCATTTCAGTTAGACTGTAGTATTTAAAGGGTTTTTCTCCAGAGCTTATGCATAGGAAACGTAATCCTGGAAGCGCCATGTTACTGGTATTTGGAGGTTGGATGTTTAGGGGGTTGTTAGGAGTAAATGAGACCATGCAAGGAGAGACCTCATAATAACATTAAAAAGAACAAAAGATCCATGTTGGCATACTTGGTATCTCTTGTCCATGTGATTTCATCTATCAGCTATGTGATTGCAAGCAAACTTCCAAGAAGTCTGTGTTCTACACTTGGACTGCTCCACCTCCAGAATCAAAATGTAAACAGAAGTCTATTCTTTATCGATTACTGTCCCTGATATTTAGCAATCGACACAGAAACCAGACCAAGACAGATTTCTTTATGTAGGATTCCCTAGGTCCACATTCCTGGATCCCAGGAATTCCCCGTGCCTGACTACCTTGCCAGGCGCTGTCTGGAAGAACAGTGGATTCAAGTTGGGTAGAGCGGGTAGTGCCGCTGTTCTTGATCAGGCCTTTGAGCATGAGAGCTCTAGGACCACCCTGTGGAATCTACTGTCTTCCCCACTCCTGCCTGTTACCCTAGCACGTCAAAAATAATCCTTTCCAGTGGGGAATGTGGTTTAGTGGTAGCGTGCTTGCCTAGCATGCATGAAGCCCTGAGTTCGATTCCTTAGTACCACATAAATAGAAGAAGCTGGAAGTGGCACTGTGGCTCAAGTGGTAAAATACTAGCCTTGAGCAAAAGAACCTCAGGGACAGTGCCCAGGCCCTGAGTTCAAGCCCCAGGACTGGCATCATAATAATAATAATAATCCATAATAATAATAATCCATTCTCCAACATCACACTCTGTCTTGTCACCTGGAGCCTCATCAAGTCCCCTGTGTTTTAAGCCCACATATCTTGAAGCATGTGAGTCAGGGTTAATTAAGGGTCTACAGGATTCCAGTTGTCCTTTCTCTCACCAGCTGGAAGATTGGAAGGCATCTTTTCATCTGCAAGAAAAAAAAAATTAAGCCAAAACTAAGTTAAAGCAATTCTATGAAAATTATAGACTGAAAAGTTCAGAGAACAACTTTGGATCCTGTGGAATCCATAATTCAGACATTGTCATTAGAGCCCGTCTGTCTCCAGCCTTCCTAGTAGCACTGGACTCTCATTCCAGCTACTTTCTCACTGTAAGTCCCAAGAACAAAGATATTTCCTCCCTGATTCCTGTAACTGGGGTGGGGGAAAGAAGGGGAATTGGTCAGCTGGAAACCTGTTTAGCTGGGATGTGCCCACCTCAGGTATTTTGTGATAGCCACAGAAAATGGACTGACACCGATTTCCTCAGACAGGACTTCCTGTCTCCATTCCTGGATGCCAGGTTAATTTCTTCCCTGTGTCTGACCACTTGTCTGGAAGCGCAGCAGGCTCATGTTGGGTGGGGCTGGCTTTGCCTCTGTTCTTCTGCTCCTGCGTATGGCAGGCGAGGTTCTACCTCTGTTTAACATCCTGAGCTCTCTTTACAGAGTATAGAGGTAGTTCCACATCTGGCTTTTTGCTGGTTAATTGGAGATAAGAGTCTCACAAAGTTCCTGCCCAGGCTGGCTTTGAACCATGATTCTCCCAGATCTCAGTCTTCTGAGTAGTTTGAATTTCAGGAGTAAACCACCAGTGCTTAGCCTCTAAGGGAATTTCAACTCGTCCTACCAGAACACTTGCTCAAGCATTAGGTTGAGCAAGACATTAGGTTGTAGTTTTGAGTAGTTTAGTTCTTTGAAAGGAAGATAAAGCCACAGCCTCATTTCTGGGGGATAAGTTTGGGGGATCTTTAGATACTAGATATTTACGTGCAACCAAATGCTCTGTGTTTGTATTCAGTATCTCACTTAATAGGGATTTTTGTCTTCATGTCACAGGAGAAAATGAATTCTCAGATCAAGTAACTTTTCTAAAGACCACAAGCTACAGGACACTATATTTCACTTAATCTAGAACTCGTGCTTTTTTTTTAACCTGTACCTATAACCTTGTGCAAAATCCCAGGAGGCTCTTAATTTCAAACAAGAGAAGCCTAGCTCACTTAACTACTCTAAAAGTAAAAGGGACTAGAGGTGTGCTCATGTGATAGAATGCTTGCCTAGCAAAAACAAACACACACAAGTGAATGTATTGTTTCTCCTGAATTCTATTTTTCTTTCTACTTTCATGCCTCAAAGTATAATATATTTGTATAATGTCCAACCCTTGGAATAATTCCAGTAGTAAATGATTTTGTGAAATGCAAATGATGAAATCAATCCTCTCTGCCTCCAGCCATCCTGTCACGATGTTCTGTTGTGTCTGGCATTATCGGTGCTAACTCTTATTCCTAAGGTGGTCCCATGGGATTCAGACCTTGTTGCTGAGTGGAAAAGCTGGTGACAGGAAATGTCTGCGAGGCGCAAAGCTGAGTTCAATATTACGTGTATTTCCATGCACTAAGTTCCCACCCTTATCCAGAGTACGCCCTGAACGAAGCACCAGCATTGGAGTTAGAATTGGTACAGGTCGGTGCCCATCTGTGAATAATTACCCTACTGCTATCACGCGTTCATTGATAAAGTTGAGAAAACAGCAATTTCATCATGCATTTAAATGGGTAATGAAGAAAGAGTTTGAGGTGACCAAAAGAAATACATTTTTAGGTGCTTTTCTTCCCGCCCCCCTTCCCTTCCCTTCCCCTGTCCTCACATTGGGTCCCTGACTCATGTAGAAAAGCTTTTGTTTCTAATCAGAGCAACAAACAGTAAGGTCATTTCCTTGAGATTATATGGCAGCGGAAGGCGTCAGGGGGTTTAGGTCCCAACTTCCACCAGCTTGGCGTTGGGAAACGCGGGCACAGCACACACATGCCACAGTGCTTACTACGTGTGTCCTTTGTCCCGCACAGTCTCTCTCCTGTCCCTTTAAATGAGCTGCGATCATGGATTGGAGGTAAGAGTAACTTCTCTTTTTCATCTTCTATTACAAGGACTGTTGGAGCTTTTGCTGGCATCTCTTAGCAAAATCTAGGACAGATTTTAACATGAAACTGGGATGGACTAAACTCAGTCTACTATTTCAGAAGCCATATTTCCAACAAGGAAGTGGCAAGAAATATGTATTTTCAGTCTTTCCAAAACAGAGTCGGATAAACTCCAGGTGGGTGCCCAAACGGGGCTCATCCTGAATACCCTTCTCTCAAAGTGGGGTTTCCTGTTATTGTCCAAAGTGCTAGATTTGCTCTTTGGAAGGTATTAAAAGGCTGGTTTGTTGATTTACTTTAGAACTTTGGTGGTTTCTGTTCAAGTATATAATTTCATTTACCACCCCTCTATACCTACCTTTTTTCCCCTCTGTGATTTCTTTCTTAATTATTTTTTGATTGCGAAGACTCAAGCTCTTTTACCAATGTAGAAAGGAAACTGAGAAGGCTGTCAGTAAGTAGCAAACATTTTTTAATTGCTTTTAGATTTGTACTTCTTAATCATATCAGCAGACTATGAAGGCAAGGAAGCCTCCTCCATTTTTGTGGGTACTTGGCAGCAAGAGCCTGGTGTCCCAGGACTCATTAGTGGCCTTTCAGAAGGGATCCTGTGATATGCAGCTCTGTTTTGCTTTAGGAAATCAGCAAGACTGAGGTCTGGCTGCTGCTCTAGCTCATGGTGAAGTCTCCGTGAGGAGAATTCAGTAGCCCTTGAGGTAGAGACTCGGAAATACCATTTTTGGGAAATAGCTCCCAATGAATGAATAAAACTTCTATGATTGGCCCGAGGAAGTCCTACATCCTTATTAAAGGGAAGCTTTTTGCTCGCTCCTCCTTTGTAATATGGTTATGGTAACCTCATTAAGTCCCTTGCTGTGTGTCCATTTTAATTCACTGATCAGTAGATGCTGGCAAAGGGGGAAGGGAAAGAAATCTGTGTCAACTTCAGGAAATAAAGGAAATTGACTCATTGAGTGGATGCAGAACTCTTGGGGATTGAAGGAAGTCTGTGAGGAAGTGGGTTGGGAGAAAACAGATGGTCAAGGAAATAAATATGCATTTCAGTGGACACTGGGACAGAACCCACCGCTGTAGTTACACAAACATGTAGCCTTAGAAATGAACCGCTTATGTCTAGGTCAGTCTTACCTCAAGTATCTAATGCTGGCAGGTGTGAGTAGGATTAGGGTCTTTCCCATAATGCACTCCTGTGACTGAGACTCTTAAAGCAGGAATGACTCTGACCCAGGGACTCAGAAATGATTCAGTCTCCTTATAGTAAGACAACTTGTTATACAGTCCTTTCCAAAGGGCCCAAAATATTCTCAGACTTGCCAGCTTCTACTCTAGATCGCACTCCATGTGTTGCAGTGAACTTGGTCCCAACTGTTGGCATACAGAATGGAGAGAGGTTGTGCAGACAGCTGTGTGTGTCTCTCTCCTCAGAGTGCCCAGACATGGCTGGAATTAGAGGTTGGGGGAAGATATCACTGGTAGAGTAGAATTGCCAGATAGAGGCACTTATGCCAGGAAATATTCAGGCTAGAATAAAGCTTGTAAGTCATTTTGTCTTGCCTCCAAATTCTATTACCAAAAGGATTAAAAGCCAGAGAGGTAGAGGGATTTTCCACTCCCTGCAGAGCATAGCCTAGAATCCAACACCTGAGTCCCAGTTCTGTGCGAGTCCTACTTTGATCCCTCTCCCTAATTCCCTGCACCTCTGCATTTAATGCACTGAGTACATGGCATAGGAGCCTGCATCTTATGATAGAAACATGGGAACTGTGTTCAGATAAGGGTCCACTGCTAATTACCATTGATTCCAACTGCTGGCAGAAAGTAGTGGGCAGTTGTACAAAAGACCCCAAGCATAAAAAGCCTCTGGTCTTATCTTCAGTCACAAGTTGTGGTACTAGATAAAAAATAAAGCACCAAAACCATTTCTCCTTGCTTTGAGTTTATCATGGGCACCTGAAAAATGTGAATACCTGTCAACAGAGGCCTGTCTCAAGATATCAATAAAATGCAAGACTTTGATTCATCCTTGAGATAGTATTGTGTGAAGCTCACGTTAAGATTTTCTTCTCATTTTGTGCTGGAAAAACAACATAATTTTTAAAATAAAGCATCTCTATACAGTGAAAAGCTTTACCTTTCACTAAAAGGGCAAAGCTGATTTGTAGATGAACTCTACATTAATATTTGTTAATGTAATCCAGTGACGTTAGTCAAACAGTTTATCTTTCCAATAACAGCAAACTTAGAAAAGGAAGGAATTAGACATGTTCCCTGTTTCTTTCAGGGAATATGTGTAATTTGTTGTTGTTGTTATTTCTTCATTAAAGGAAGACCTTGTAGACAGGGCTCCAAAATGTGTAGATACTTCTTTCGTATCTTGTTAATTTATTTCCTTTTAATTTGCTTTTGTATGTTAAAATGAATAAGCCAGCAGCATTTATACTTGTTCTTTTAAGACTTTACTTTTTTAAACCATCTTCTCCATGAGAAGTCATGCCCCACCCCCAACATTCATTTATTAGGGTTATGCTTCCTAAAATGGAGGTGTGGGGAGGTGAGGGTCTTCCAGGGATGCTGATGTTGCTAGGAGAGATGGTCTGCAGTACTTACCCTTGAGAACAGGCTGTTAACAGCAAGGTCACTCCCTTCTCTCTCTTCATTTCACTGGTACCCACTTTCCCCTCTGCTTTTCCTCTATGAAGAAGCAGAAGCAGCACAAAGTCTTTGCCCATGTGGACTTTCGCCTCCAAAGCAGCATGCCAAAGAAACTTCTTTATCAATGGCCCCATCTCAGATATGCCATTATAGCAATAGAAAACAGACCAAGGCAGAAAATTTGGATACAGGCATTCCTATGGGTAGTGGGAATGGTCCAGAAGCTGTCCTCCTGGGGGACCTTTATCTTGTGAATGGTGGTAGAGTACAGCACACAAGAAAGAGAGCTGGGTGGCACTACCACATACCACAGATGGGGTGCTCTATTTTCCTACTCAGGCTCTTACCAATCTTACCAATGGATGTAGAGGTTACACCAGCACTGTTTCATTTTTAGCTTAGAAATGCTGGTAACCCTCTAAATTGCAGCTTCCTCGGTCTCTGTGTTACCTCTATCGGTGTCTCTCCCTCTTTGTCCTTCTCTCTTATTTCCTTCCTTTCCACTTAGAAAGGATGAGGTCCATTGGGCCCAGATATCTTAGCACTAATGATGCAGTGTGGGATAGGAGCAGGCTGAGTCAGGCAGTGCTGGGGATGGAGAAATGGCTAGGACCACTCACTGCAACCAGATGCTGAGATGTCCTCTAGAAAGGAATCAGGGTATGAGCAGGGGATATGACTCATAATGGTTCACTTTCAATTCCCGATTCTTTGTCAAGACAAGGCTGGGAGCCAGTAGCTCATGCCTCCAATCCTAGCTCTTCAGGAGTCTGAGATCTGAGGATTACAGTTCAAAGCCAGCCTTGGCAGGAAAATCTGTGAGACTCCTAACCACCAAAAATCTGGAAGTAGAGCTCAAGTGACTGAGGTAGGGGGATTATTTGAGCACAGAATCTGGGGCAAGCCTGAACCACAAAACAGGACTGTCTCAAACAAGAAGTGCCCATGTTTCCTGGACAAGCTCTGCACCACAGTGTGTCAGGCTGGGCTCACAGAGTTGAATGAGACACAGCCCCAAAGTTTAGGAGGCCACACTGCCTGTTAGCAAGTCCAAAGAGTCACTCCCCAGACTTTGGCAGTAGCTCTTACAGGCTTACTCTTAATTCCTTTCCCACTCACACTCAGGAACTGAAAACTGTTAACAAAACATGGTTGTGTATGGTAGAATTTCATCGATACCATTTTGCAAAAGATTACACTGACTTTGGCCATAACCACTGTAAGAATCAGATCTATCTAGGTAGAGATTAAATCTTGTCACCTCAGACAGAGAGTGAGCGGTTGCATTTTGGGAGTCCATTGGTAAACATTCTGGTTTTGATAGTAGATGTCCACAGGAAACAGAAAGGAAGTGTTGAGAGTAGGTGTTGATGGACATTGTTGCATGTAAATCCTCCTTTTGCAACTTATAAAGCCAGAGATCCCTGGAAGCTTCTGATGGGAGTAATTAAAAATACCATCTGGCACTAAAGATGTACCTAATATGAGGTATTTCCTATTACTTAACTACATATTTATATGTATATGCAAATATTCATATACATACAGAGAATATAGCAGATGAAGACAGTGATGTCATGAAAACATTTATATACTATCCTGAAACTGAGCGTCTAATGAACACGTGATTTGTTTTCAGGCCATGTACTGTCCACAGAACATAAATAGGGACCAATTGACGCCCTGCAGGCCTGTGTTCTCTAATCCTAGAGGTCAGGCCATCCATCAGCCTTTTGTAGTTGGGACATATGAGATGTTTGACCTGCAAACACCTGTCTGTATTCCCTGGGCCAGTGATGGCTGTGTGTCCTTTACAGTCTTCAATCCTGGCTTGAGTCAGGATTCAACAGTAAGGACCTGTTCTGAGCCCTTTGAATAACATGAGCCCAATAGAAATTTGATGAAGGTTATAGAAGGCCTTCAGGGAATGAGTCCCACCTGCATGTTTTCTTTATGTTTCAGGAGACAACAGGGCATAGCAAACTGCTAATCTCCTTCGTAGACGAGAGAGAACTCTAGCTTAAGAACTGAAGTTTGGGGCTGGGAAGGTGGCTTAGTGGTAGAGTGCTTCCCTAGCATGCATGAAGCCCTGGGTTTGATTTCTCAGTTCCACATAAACAGAAAAAAAAAAAAAACCTGAAGTTGGCACTGTGGCTCAGGTAGTAGAGTGCTAGCCTTGAGCAAAAAAAGAACTCAGAAGAGACAGTGCCCAGACCCTGAGTTCAAGCCCCAGGTCAGGCAAAAAAAAAAAGACTCGTTTGCTCTTCCCTTTCTTTTTTCTTTTCTTTCTTTCTCTTTCTCCCTTCTCTTCCTTCTCTTTCTTTCTTGTTCTTTCTTTCTTCGGTTCTTTATTTTTTTCTTTCTTTCTTCATGTTCCTTTCTCTTCCTTCCCTTCTTTTCCTTTCCTTTCCTTTCTCTTGCTTTCTCTGTCTTTCTTCTTTTTTCTTTCTCTCATGGTACTGGAGTTTAAACTCAGGGCCTCACACTTACCAGGAGCTTGCTGGTTCTACCATTTGGGTTATGTCCCCAGCCCTTTTTGCTTTCCTTTATTTTATAGGTAAGATGTTTTTGCCTGGGCCAAATTCATACTGTAATCCACCTACCAGTGCTTCCTACATAGGCTGGAATTACAGTCATGAACCACAACACCTGGCCAAAAATTTTGTCTTGAACTGGGTGCCTGTGGTTCATGCCTGCAATCCTTGATACTCAGGAGGCTGAGATCTGAGGCTCTAGGTTCAAAACCAGCCCAGGCAGGAAAGTGCATCAGACTCTTATCTACCATTAACTACTAGAAAACCGGAAGTGGAGTTGTAGCTCAAAGTTGGGAGAGTAAGCAGGAAAGCTCCGGGACAGAGCCCCAGCCCTCCATTCAAACCCCATGACCAACAAAAAAATTAAATTAATCTTAAGTAAACTCTATGTGTCTTCCAGAAAACAGTGAGTAATGGCTTGATTTCTATGTAACACCTCTCTTAATTCCTTTTGTACTGGTACAACAGAATTCCTGAAATTGGATCATTTAAATTTTTTTGTCAGTTGTGGGTCTTGAACTTGGAGCCTGGGCATTGTGCCTGAACTCCCCTGCCCCACTTTGGCTCAAAACTAGCCCTCTGCCACTTTGAGCCACAGTGCAGCTTCCAGTTTTCTGGTGGTTAATTGGAGATAAGAGTCTCATGGACTTTCCTTCCAGAGTTGGCTTCAAACCGCGATCCTCAGAGCTTAGCCTTCAGAGTAGCTAGGATTACAGGCATGAGCCACCAGTGCTCAGCTTTGAAGTTGGGTAACTTATAAAGAACAGTGGTACATTTCTCATGGTTCTAGAGGCTGAGAAGCCCAAGGTCAAGGTGGCAAGCAGAAGACAGGACAGAGAGCTCCGTGCATCCTCACCTCCTCGTGTGGCAGAGGGCAGAAGGGCATCCAGTGAGGAGGACCAGTCCTCATGACTGCTCACCTCTTACAGATGCCACCTCTTCATCTACCACAAGGACAATAACTGGAAAACGGAAGGAGCACATTCAAACCATAGCCAGGAGCCAGACCTGGGGTTTACTGGAAAGCTAGCACCTACTCTCCTTGGTGCCTGCTAGAAATGTGCATCGCATTATTGATCTGGGCCCTGAAGAGGTTTAGAACCTCAGAGTAAGCCCGTCACCTCCCTTCTGTAACTATTTATACTGTTCCTCTGTGGGCCTGAACCATCCCTTCAGCAGTAACCCCGGAGGGAAGCCGTGGCAGGGGCCCTCTTGATACTTGGCTTTGAGAGTAAGGTCACTCTAGTGGGGCCTGAAAGTAATTGCTCTGTTCAGCATTAAAATAGCCACCCTCCACTTGAGGGGATCATCTGTAAACCTACAGAGATTCCTCAGGAACCGTTGCCTGTGTATTTGAGTGGGAAGAATAGGAGCTTGCTCGTGGTAATTATGCAGTCCTTTAGTGCTCCATCCAGGGGCAAGCACTTTTGTTTGTTGTTGCTTTGTAGTATTTGGGATTGGACCTCCAATCTGCCAGGCAAGCACTCTACCCTTTGAGCCATGCCCCCATTTTGTTATTTGTTTGCTTTTAGTGTTTGTTTGGTGTCCAGGTCTCACTAACTTTGCCCAGTCTGGCCTCAAACTTGACATTTTTCTGCCTCTGCTCCAAAGAAGCTGGGGTTACAGGTTTGCACCATCCTGCTCAGATAAGCACTTTTCTTTATTGGACCCAAACTAAAGATCTAACATACCACTTCTTTTCCTTCATGCTATTGTTTCCCTTCCTTTTAAAAGAAATTACTAAATCAACCAGTGATCTTTTTAAATATTTTATATGACAGAGGTATACTTCGTTGCTTTCCCAATTTGCATGAAATAGGCAACTACCATTTTTTTTTCCTTCAACATATATTTACTCTCTTTGGCAAAGCACAAGCTACAAGCTAGGGGTGCAGTGATGTCTGGAAGCAGATATTAAATAAATAAAACACATCATTATTTTATTACAGTTGAAAAAATTTTGCAGAAGAGAAGCATGGAGAGAGGGCCAAGAGAGCAAACACTAACACTCACAATGAGGGAGCCCCAAGGTCTTCCAGCAACTTGGCTCACTGAACCTTCCCTGGATCTGACTTCTGCTAAACAAATTAGGAAACAAAGAAACAGAGGACATCGTTTTCTCATGGTGTTGACTTCAGCAACACATCGAAGTCAGGGTTTGAAGCTGGCGATCAGATGCTAATCTTCATCTACCAGCACTCCCCAATGACGTCTCTAAGAAAATGACTTTTAATCTACATGATTAAGGATAAGTTGGGTTAGCCAGGCACCTCTCTGAACCCATATGACTTACTATAGGAAGGAGATGGGATAGAAGAAGACCCTGAGGAAGAAGGGGAATTAGAACAAGATGAGAGGCTAGGCTTAGTAGGGTAGAGTAGGGATAGAAGCTGTTTTCAGACTAAATGAAGTTAAGTTCAGAAGCTAACCTGCCCCTTGGTCAAGAATATTCTCTCAGCAGGCCATCTGCCTGTGATATGAAGGCATTCAAGGGTGTTCTCCTGGGCTGGCTGAAGTTATTTTAGATCAATTTAATTCCCTGTATTCAGAGAGACATCAGCTTGGGAATGTTTGATCTGTTGTGTCTTCCTGTCCCATGGCTGTCTCTCCAAAGCTAAAGTGTGCTCTCCTTTTTATTTTCTTCTTCTTTGAGACCTGCAAAACTGTATGTCCCTTACTGGTTCATGTAGCTGCTTTTCCTGAGGCAGGTGGAATTATCAGTAATCATTAAGGCTGGCTCTTAATGGCAGGCACCGTGCGGGACACAGTACACAAGTTCTCCTGTGGCAGCCTCTGTCAATGAAAAAATGGTATTTATGTTTGTCAGATAAAGAACAGATGCAAAGGAATCCAGTGGCTTGAGTGAGGGCCTACCTGCTCATGACAGAGTGTGGCTGGCACGCAAGTGCCAATGAGCAGGAGCCCACACTTACCCCTTACTATGAGGATACCTCCCATCTCTCAAGATGTCATATCTGGCCACCATTAATAATGGCACTAACTCTAAACTTGAGTTTTTAAATTACCTTGTACTTCCTGAATTTCATTTTCTAGACTACCAGTGAAATCTTTCTGAGAGAGAGAGAGAGAGAATGAAAAGAAACTGAATAACCAGAGATCTTCAGCCTTGCAAATATGTTGCAGATATACTAGCCTCCTACTGAGTCGGTCAAGTTGACTAGAGAACCTGCCTAAAGTGACTCCTAGAATTAATTTTGCAATGAGTTTGCGTAACTGTGCCACCCAGGCCACCCTGTCCTGGCTGAGGCCAGGCCACAGGGACAATATTTGGTTCCCTAGATACAGCCCCACGTGTCAGGAAAGACTTCCTCTCACAAAATGAGTCCCTTTGACAGACAGAGCAGAACTGAGACTAGAACAGGGCAGAACCGAAGTGGGGGAAACTTGCCGACGGAGCAGAATAGCACATGCCCAATTCTGCTTGTAAATGAAAAAAGCTGGAACCATCCTCTGCAGGTTATTTGAGGTCACAGCAGCCTTGGTTAGCTAGGGAAGGATTTTGAAGGGGAACAGCAGCACACATGGGAAGATTCTGACAATTCAAGGCAAAGGAATTGAAATGTTGTGTTGTATGCCTTGAATATACACAATTTGCTTGGGGGAGGGGAGGCAGGTGTATACGGGAAATTTAGTTCAGTGCCCCACACTTGCTGGGGTGACACTCTTACCACTCGAGTCATGCCTCTAGCCTGGCTTTTTAGCTGGGTATTTTGGAGATAGAGTCTCATGGACTTTTCTGCCTCAGCTGGCCTCAAACTTTGATCCTCCAGATTTCAGGACATGAATACAAAAAAAGCAAGCTATTAGTTCATTTCTTAGGATGACTGTTGCTTGCCAAGCTATGTGCCTGCCACATATGAGCACAAGAACCCCGCTTATGGGTTTTATTAACCCAGTTTTAGAGATGTAAATGCAGTAAGCTCTGCAAAACTTAAGTAAGCTAGGACTTGAACACATGGCTTTGCCCACATCTGAGGCCTCTGATCCTTCTTCTCGGTCCCATGGTCCCCTAGGAGCTCCAGTACTCTGAATGTTACAGTGTCCCCAGACCCGAGAAGTTCCACTGAACTTCTCCAGGGGTGTGTGGGCAGCCCACTGACCTTTAGCATCGGTCCTTTTTTGTGGTGTGATTACTCTTGCCTTTCATTCCCTGTGTGGAGAAGAGATGAGCTGTGGCTGGGTCTCCTTCAGTCTTGGAATTCAGTATTGAACCAGCACGTCCCTCAATACTGAGTCTACTTGTTGCTTCCATGTAGACTCAGTACACATAAATAACCCTCAAGAACAACAGAGAATAGCTGGGCACCGGTGGCTCACACCTGCCATCTGAGCTACTCAGGGCGCTGAGACCAGAGGATCTAGGTTTAAAGCCAGCCCAGGCAGAAAAACCTGAGAGACTGATCTCCACTTAACCACCAAAAAGCCAGAAGTGGAGATGTGGCTAAATGATAGAGTGCCAAACTTGAGCAAAATGAGCTAAGGGGTAATGCCCAGGTCCTGAGTTCAAAGCCCTGGTGCTGGCAAACAAGCATGCACACACACACACACACACACACACACACACACACACACTGAACAGAGATAACAGTATGACGTACTAGACTTCATTTTAAATGTAGTGTTATATCGTTATAAGTTCTTAATTATTAGGATGAATTGTGTCTCACAGGAGGCTTTGAAATGGTTATGCTGGGCTCATTGGGGCTGCTGTGAGGCCCCTCTTTCATACCTTCCCCTCAAAGGATCCGGCCCTCCTGTTGTGTGGCATGAGTCTTACCATGGAATTGAGGGTAGAGGCGCCATTGTTTTCATCTGTGTTTTGGATCCTTTTCCTATTTCTTCTCCCTGTCCTGTACCTTCCCAGGTCATGGAGAAGGTACTTATATTTTTTTAATTCCATTCAAAAATATAAAATATATGCAGGGAAGGAGGAAGCTTCGGGACTACAAATTAGAAATATCCCGACTGAGAGGGAGAGACTCTTATGATGACAAGTGCTAGACATGAAGGTCAGGAACTTTCTAGACTAGGGAATGTAGCTCAGTGGCAGAGTGTTTACCACAGCACAAGACCACAGAGTCAGTTCCCAGTATCTCAAGAGAAATTGTATAAATTTGTTATTTGATTATAGATCCAAGGCTGACTTCTTTTCATAATTCGGTCATGTTTTTCTAAATCTGCCTCTTCCCCAGATACATCATTTTTACCAACCAATTAAAGACAGGCATTTGTCTTTAATTGGATTCTCATCCTAATACAATCTATCTCCTGAGGACCTTTGTAGCCTTCAGTTACATGGGACTCAAAATACAGCAGATACTGAGAAAAGCATAAATCAGAGACTCAAATGGAATTGATGAACAAAATGTAAATCTGAACAATCCAACAACAAGTGCATGCTTCCTCTAAAATCAGTGTTATGTCGACTCAAGTTTTCTGATGAACATCTGTCCAGTTTTTGGTTCCCAGGACAGTGGATGTGATGTGTTTACTTCATAGTGGCTTCTGTTCAGGATTTCCAACCGTTCAGAAACAGCATCTGGAGTATCATTAAATTACAAACTACTACAGTTTATTTCAAAAATCCCTTCCTCCAATCTGCTCCTGTCTTTAACTTTTAATTTTTTTTGAAAGACACAGCACTTCTGTTCTTTTCGTAGGCTGCTTTTCACTGGAAAAGCAAAAACGGACAGTTGGAAAAAGCAGAAAGCTTCCAAACCACAGGGCGTCTGTTACTTCCATAATGACCAAAGCCAAAATTTCCATTTTCTCCAAGTTGACTGGAAAACATGATTTCTGGCTAGCTCATCTACAGGCAAAAAATAGAAAGAAAAGCCCCAGCAATCCACAGACCCTATTTTGCTTTTCTCAGTCACACTTTGGATTTTTCTCTTTTTTTTATTTGTTATGGCTTTTCTTGTTGACAGTATTTATACCTTTCCCTTTTCAGGGGGACTCATTGATACTTTACCATGATGTCTAAAAATAAGACCTAACAACTGGTTTTACAGTAAAGAGGATGTTTCTTTTTAGAGAGAAGCATCAGAAATATCCTGCATGGCTTTGTACAAAAAACAAACATATGACATTCTTTTGTCCATCTTGCTGTGTTGCTAATTGGAAAAGTTCAGACGTGTGGTTTGGTTTTTTTGGGGTGTGTGTGTGTGTGTGTGTGTGTGTGTGTGTGTGTGTGTGTGTGTGTGTTGGTATTGGGGCTTAGACACAGGGCGTGTGTGTGTGTGTGTGTGTGTGTGTGTGTGTGTGTGTGTGTGTGTGTGTGTGTTGGTATTGGGGCTTAGACACAGGGCGTGTGTGTGTGTGTGTGTGTGTGTGTGTGTGTGTGTGTGTGTGTTGGTATTGGGGCTTGGACACAGGGCCTGGTACTGTTCCTTCGCTCTTTTTGCTAAGGCTGGCATTTTACCATTTGAGCCACAGCTCCACCTCTTGCTTTTTTGGTGATTAATTGTCAATAAGAGTCTCATGGACTTTAGTGCTTTGACTGGCTTTGAACCTCAGACTTCAAATCTCAGCCTCCTGAATAGCTAGGGTTATAGGCACAAGACACTGTCACCCAGCAAGTGCAGAGAATATTTTTGTAATTTGGTTTTCACTGCAACTTCTTCCAGAAAGTTATATCCCAGAGTTTTTGTACCTCTTGTGCCATCCTACCCCTGGTAGGGTTGGCTAAATGCTCTTTACCTATGGAACTTCCGGTGAACTAGTCTCAACCTCTTGGAAGCTTGGATTTTTCAGTTTTAAATGGAAGATGAAAGCTGTCTGTCTCCTAGGGTGGCTGTGAAAACCAACTAGATAAAAAGTATGTTAAAAGCAACTAGGGTAACAAGGCTTTACACCAGAGCTAGGCCCCAGAAATTGAGAGACTTGACAGTGACCTGATTATTGCCTTGCCTTTAGTTAATTTTGGGTTCAGATCACTTTTCTCTAACAGGAGAAAAAGCTAAGTAAAAGGGGGCCAGAAGTAAGACTGGTAGAATGTGCGCTTAAGATCCTGGGTTCAATTTCCACCATCACAGAAAGCTATCTGACATTGATTTTTTTTTGTGGGGGGGGAGGTCCGGTCATGGGGCCTGAATCTGGGCCTGGGCACTGTCCCTCAGCTCTTCAGCTCAAGGCTAGCGCTCTACCACTTGAGCCACAGCGCCACTTCGGCTTTTTTTCTTTTTTGCTTATGTGGTGCTGAGGAATCAAACCCAGGGCCTCATGCATGCAAGGCAAGCGCTCTACCACTGAGCCACCTTTCCAGCCTCTGACATTGATTCTTACCATCCCCATTTTTGCTGGGTAGAAACTGGAGAGATACCTTGATGGCCAGGCTGTACTTTCAGATGAATGGCAGGCCAGGGATACGAACCCAATCCCCCTGAATAAATCCTAGGCATAGGCCTTTGACAGCAACCTGGCCTCACCCAATGGGCTTCTGCTCTGGAGTCAATAAGTAGTCCTGTTTCTTCCTTTGTGCCTTTCCACCAGCCTTATGAAATCAAGCTATCATCTGATAAGGGGCTGTCTTTTGTGAGATCTCTCCGGAGCATGTCTGCCTGAAGCTGGCCGGAATTGCTTCTCTGGTTGATGCTGGTTCTAGCAGTGACCATCCTCTGCTTGGCTACCCTTTCTTAGGTGCTTTGTCCCACCCTCTGCTCGCCAGGGAGGAGCTTGCAGTTGAATGCCAATGTCCCCGACGTAGGGTTAACCCTTCAATCTCTCCTGATGAAGCACGGTGGGTCACTGTTCTCTCCATCGGTACCCTTTCCTGTGCTTTTGGAGTAAGAACTGAAGAACATGCAACTCCAATTTATTATTTTGGGGGGGGGTGGGGGGTCCAGTCGTGGGGCCTGAACTCTGGGCACTGGGCACTGGGCCTGGGTGCTGACCCTCAGCTCTTCAGCTCAAGGCTAGCGCTCTACCACTTGAGTCACAGCGCCACTTCCGGCTTTTTTCTTTTTGCGTATGTGGTGCTGAGGAATCGAACCCAGGGCCTCATGCATGCAAGGCAAGCGCTCTACCACTGAGCCACCTTCCCAGCCCCTCCAACTTATTATTATATCTGAAAATAGCTTTCATTTGTTTGTTTGAGATAGGGTCTCACTTTGTCTTCCAGAAAGGTCTGGGACTCAAGATTCTAACTGCTGAGACCTCCTGAATACTGAAACTACAGGCATGCACCACCACATCCAACTGAATAGAGCTAACATTTTTGTAATTTCCCTTCTCTTTACTGGTAGAGCAGTTGCTTCTGAGAGGGATATTCTATCCCCTAGGGGACATTTGGCAATGTCTGCCGATGTACGTGATGTCACATTGCTGGAAAGGTTATATCCATCGGCATCTGAGGAGTGGTGTTCATGGACATTGTAGCTCACTCTGCCACGCATAGAACTGCAAAGAGTCACGCAGCCACAAGCATCCATTGTGTTAAGACTGAGAACTTGGCAAGTTCCAGAAGCAGTGGACACGTTGGTCTTGTCTGTTGATCTGCATTAGCACCTTAGGAAGGCTTTTACTTGTGATCTGTGTAGCATGAATGAATGAGCATACCTGACAAAGAGTGTTCCCTCATGGCATGAGTTAACATGTGTGCTAGGCTACATTGTAAGCCCAGGTTAATGGGGACTCAAGCCTGGAAGGCCACATCACAAATCCCACCCTGCCCCGTATATGCATGTAAGTGTGGCAGAGCCAGGGAGACAGCCATCCAGTGGGCATTAATTAACCCTGACTGCTCAGTGGAAATCACTAGCAAACAGGCACCGATTGTAGGAGCTGTTGCTCTATCAGAGTAGTAGATAGCAGGAAACAGTGATTGCAAAAACGCTGCCCCTGTTCTGGTCTTGTTTGAAGCAGCCCAATGTGGTGTCAGTCTACATTGGCTTTCAGAACCATCTTATACTTGCAATGGAGATGCTATGCAGGATACATTTGGGATGTCCTAGATAGAAAATATTGTGTAGCAGATAAGAGCCACAGATTCTGCCATCAAAATCCTATTCCATCTCCTCCTAGCCCCATGACCTATGGAATGACCACAGCCAACTCATCCATAGAATGAAGCTAGAAATGAAGGCACTTCATAGGGTTGTTGTAAGAATTCATTTCAATGGGTCATTTAAACAAAGGAGCTGGGCCCTGATGGCTCCCACCTATAAACTAGCTACATAGGAGGCTGAGATCTGAGACTTGTAGTTCACAGCCAGCCAGGACAGACAAATCTGAGAGACTATTATCTCCAATTAACCAGTTGGAAGTGGAGGTATGGCTCAAATGGTAGATTGCCAGCCTTGCAAGAAAAAGCACAGGTCCCAAGTTCAAGCCCCAGAACCAGTACTAAATAAATAAGTGGAGCTAGATAACAGTGGTTCATGCCCATAATCCTAGCTACTCAGGAGTCTGAGATCTGATTCATCTGCAATTAACCACCAAAGCAAGCTGGATGTGGAGTTGCGGCTTAAGTGGTAGAGTGTTAGCCTTGAGTGTTGAGGGACAAAGTCTAGGCCCTGAGTTCAAACCCCAAACACACACACACACACACATACATATACACTCTCTCTCTCTCTCAAAGGAGGGGGGAAATTGCGATAGTGCCAGATTCCACATGCAGCCACGGTTACTTCTTTTTATAAAAGAAAAATTCTTTTCCTTTTTTCTATTTTTTTTTGGTCTGATTGTACTCACTATTGACTGCTTGCTAGGCAAGCATAACAGCCCCATCCCCATTTTAATTAAAACAGATGGCTCTGTGGTTCAGTTTTACCTTTGACAGGCTGAAGGCCAGGGCCTCTTCAGTCATTCCTCCCCTCCACCCACCCATTTTCCCTTCTTCTTTTGCTTCTGTGCTGCCTGCCTGCCTTTTTCTCTCCCTATCTCCCTTGTCCTTCACTACTTTGGTACAACCAATGATGCCTGAGAATTCCCCCTACTTGATGGCAGGATGAGCAGATATGCTGTAACCTCTCTGTCTCTTGGCTTTGCCATCTGTGAAATCTAAGTTGTAATGCTAGTTCTTACCTCAGGGGCCTATGAATGGTAAAAGAGAAGAAACTATACATGTGAAGCACAAGACTGGAAGTGGACCATTGCATGCTGGGAGGACAGGCATCAGTCTTGCGAGAACTGGAGGGAAAATCACAGCTAGCTTGTCTGGAGACATCTGTGTCAGTCTAGGCCATTCTCTGTCTGGGGGTAACAACAGCTCATCCTTAGTCACCACCCAGAGATGATATAAAAGAGCCCTGTTCAGCGCAGGCTGACATCATTTGAGGGAAATATAAAACCATCCACTCAATAGATCCCTAAGTGAAGCCGGCCTAGATACATCCCAGCTCCATCCAGTTCCTGCAGCACACCACATCTGATGAGGACTTTAATAGCTCACCTTGTTCTCTGGGTGGATACCTTGGGTTTGTTTGTGTTTTTTTCTGGGCTTTGGGACAGACTCTCTTTGGACCATGGGCTGTAATTGAAATCACCGGGGTGTGTGTGTTTCAGTGCTAAGTACTTCCAGATTCAAAACTGCAAAGGCATTCCTTCAGGGCGGATATTTGCAGAACCTGTTCCTACCAAGAAGTTCTGGGGGTGGCCAGCGATCAAGGCCTCTTGTCCTGCAGAATTACTTTCTCATGGTTGAGACAGAGGCCGATAAGCATTTAACTCAAATGAAGACTATTACTCTCACCGAAGCAAGCAATATGCCGGGGCAGGGTGCCAGAATCACATCCACTTTAGGATGAATTCCATCATCATCTTCCCCTTAGGTCAGGGAAATTTCCCCTAGAATGGTGACATTGGATTTGGAATCTGAAAGAGCTGGAGGAACCTAACCACACGCAGCAATGTGAGGGGGTGGGGGGAGAGCAGGCAGAAGGGACGGCATATGTAAAGTCCCCAAAATAGGAACTCAGTTTAATTTTGAGGAAGAAGAGGCAGCCAGTGCGCCAGCTGTGCGAAGGGCAAAGCAGAAGAAGTAAAATCAGGGGGGTCATGGGGGTCACCGTCAGCCAGGAGGGAGAGGGGTGAGTTCTGTGACTGGGGGATCCCGAGCAGGACAGGGAAAGGCCCTCCTTCTGTGTCTGGAAGGCGTCATTCTGCCAGGCCACGCAGGGAGGGGACCGCAGTCGGACTCCCTGGGAAGTGCGGACCTGGGTGGAGACCTGGCTTTGCGCAGGCGCACGTGGGCACATGGCGGGTGAGAGGTCTCAGCCCAGAAAGTCTGGAGAAGTCACTTTTTGGAGCCCTCTTGTGCTAAGTCTCCAGGAAAGTTAAAGGGGAATGGGGCAGATAAAAAGGACCTAAAGGGGCTGGGAAAGTGGCTTAGTGGTAGAGTGCTTGCCTAGCATGCATGAAGCCCTGGGTTCGATTCCTCAGTATCACATACACAGAAAAATCTGCAAGTGGTGCTGTGGATCAAGTGGTAGAGTGCTAGCCTTGAGCACAGAGAAGTTCAGGGACAGTGCCCAGGTCCTGAGTTCAAGCCCCAGGACTAGCCATAAAAAGGAATTAAAGCTCCCTGCTTTCTTCCCAAGACAGACTTGAAGCCAGGGCTTCAGTCTTTATTTGTAGTTGTTGTTCACCTGACTGCTGTTACTCTTAGGGAGGTTCCAGACCCCCTCAGAAATGTAATGCCTTTGGGTTTCTCACCGACTCGATCTCTCCTCTTCTTCTAAGTCAGGCGATAGGATTTGGGCTGGGGGCAGGGGTTAGGGTGCAGACTTGAACCCCACTGCATCTAAGAGCTCTGGGGACCCAACTGTCACTTCCCTGTAACACTTCCTCATTGGACTGCTGACCACCAGCTGGACACAGTTGTCCCCGCCGCCCTCAGTACTGGCCCTCAGAGGACCTGTTGTGGTAAGCTGGGGAGAAAGAGCCCAGGGAAGACCCTGACAGAGGTGAGGGCTCGAACCCCATGCAGCCGCCATCCTGGAAAAGTGCTGGCAGAAGGTGTGTACGATCAGCTTTCCCACCAGGTCGTTTTTAAATGTTTCATGGAGGTGTTGCTGCTGTTAGCTGGTACTGGGAAGGGATGGGGGGGGGGGGGTGAAATGTGCTGTGGTTTCTGTGGGACTCAAAAGTCATGTTGTGTTTGGACCTGTAATCATGGTAACACCCTTGAGTAGAAGAACCTCTGGTATGGGACTAGAACCTCTGGTATGGAACTAGACTAGGTATGGGTGAGAGGGTTTTTGTTTTGGTTTGTGCTGGTACTGGGGCTTGAACGCTGGGCCTTGTGCTCTTGCTTGGCTTTGGTTTTTGATGTTGGTCTTTTTGTTTTGTTTTGTTTTTCTTTTTGGTCAGTCCTGGGGCTTGAACTCTGGGCCTGGGTACTGTCCTTCAGCAATTCAGCTCAAAGCAAGCACGCTACCACTTGAAACACAGCACCACTTCCACTTTTATGGTGGTTTATTGGAGATAAGAGTTTCACAGCCTTTCCTGCCCGGGCTGGCTTTGAACCGTGATCCTTAGATCTCTGCCTCTTTAATAGCTAGGATTACAGGCGTGAGCCACTGGCACCTGGCTGGCTTTGTTTCTATACACAGTTTATGCTCTGGCACTTGAGCTACACCTGCACTTTTTTTGCTGGTTTATTGGAAATAAGAATCTTTAGGATTTGTCTGCCTGAAAGTCATGGGGTTTTGTGTTTTTGGCTTTGGTATCACCCTAGAGCTTAAACTCAAGGCCTAGATACTGCCCCTGAGCTTCGTTCTCTCTCTCTCTCTCTCTCTCTCTCTCTTTCTCTCTTTCCTTCCTTCCTTGCTTGCTTGCTTGATTTCTTTCTTCCTTCCTTCCTTTCTCTCTCTCCCTCTCTCTCTCTCCCTCTCTCTCCCTCTTTCTCCCCCTTTCTTTCTTTCTTTCTTTCTTTCTTTCTTTCTTTCTTTCTTTCTTTCTTTCTTTCTTTCTTTCTTTCTTTCTTTTCTTTCTTCCTGCCTGCTTTTCTTTCCTTTCCTTTCCTTTCCTTTCATTTCCTTTTCTTTTTTGCTCAAGGATAGCACTCTACCACTTGAAACACTGCTTTACTTCCAGTTTGGTTTGTTTTTTTTTTTTCCCTTGCAGGAGGCAGGGGAAAGGTGGGGGCATTAATTGGAGATAACAGTCTCCCAGACTTTTCTGCCTGGAGCTGGCTTTGAAACATGATCCTCAGATTTCAGCCTTTGAACAGCCAGGATTACAGGCGTGAGCCACACTGGTGCCCAGCTCTTTAAGATGATTTCAATAAAAAAAAAATTTTTTTAACTGAACATTTTATGAAAAGGTTTGCTTGAATTAGATGGTATTTATTAGCTCAGTAACTTGGTGCACATCATTTTTGCTATGGTCCACAAGACAGAGTTGTTAGTTTCAAGCCCAGGTCTGGTTAACTCGTATAGCTTTGGGCAATATTGGTCCCTTAGTCTCCCCACATCTCAGATGAGGGGATGTCGATGCCTTCCTGTAGTTCTTTACAAGTGCAATGAGCAGTCATGGATTACAGGGAGTGCTTGTGAATGGTGTTACTGATGTTATTAAAATGTCCAAAATAGGGGCTGGGAAGGTGGCTCAGTGGTAGAGTGCTTGTCTCACATGCATGAGGCTCTGGGTTTGATTCCTCAGTACCACATAAACAGAAAAGCCAGAAGTGATACTACGGCTCAAGTGGTAGAGCGCTAGCCTTGAGCTGAAGAGCTGAGGGACAGCGCCCAGATCCAGAGTTCAAGCCCCATGAACAACAACAACAAAAATGTATCCAAAATAGCACTAGAAACATGGAGGGTTGCGGAAGCAGCAATTTCTCCTCTCCCCCTCCCCGCCCCCCTATTTCATCAGCTCTGGAGAAGTTTTCTGCTGTGTGTTAGTTAATCAGCTTGTCACCTGGCCTGTCATTTTGTCTTGTTTACAATGAGTTGTATCCTACCTATAAAAATGCCTTTTGTGTTGTTTGTTTTAATGAGAGCATGCAGATTACAGAAAAGTTTAGCTGCTGGTAGTTTCCAAGCTGGTACTTATTAGCTCAGGTAGCAGGACAGCCTGGGTCCAGAGACCAGAGTGGGGTCAAATGCTGCTACGGAGAAAATCAAGCCCCGCAATCTGGGGTCTCACTCCCCCCAAAATAAAAAAGCTCTTTATCTAAATTTCTATTATGTGGCATCTCCTGGTTTCTAATATTTTCAACTACAATTTATTCCTAGGTGTTGCTTAATGAACAAAATACATCCACCACTTTTCAACCTCTGGTTTGCATACGTGACAAGGGCAGGTTTTCTGTTGCTGGTGACAATCAAACCATCCCTGAATTCCACACAGAACAGGGCTCAGGGGATGCCTGGCCACCCCTCATGGCCTACAGCCTCTCTAGGTGCTGGACTGACTCTGTAGCATCATAACTATGACGACTCTCTGGCTCTTGGGCTAAAGTGATCCTCCTACTTTGGTCTCCCAGGTACACATTCGACCACACGTCCTTTTTCTGTTTGCATTGGGTTTTTAGATGTCTGAGCTTGGTCCAGCCTTGCATGACCCCACCCACCAGGCCACAGCATGGGAGGAGCTACATGTGGGAAGTTCAGAGTTCAGAATACTGCTGCTCACCAGTGAACAGCACTAGATACAACCTAGGTGTTTCTTAGCAGCTGACTCACTGCATGATGGTGCAGCCATAGGACTGTCTAGGCTGATGCTCTAGAACCTCTGAAGGAATGAGCTCCATCAGTATGCACTGGCATGCAGAAGATCTCCAAGAAATCCTGAAATAAATATACAGGAAGCAAAATGGTGAATGGTGCATAGTCCTGCTTGAATTGAAAAAATACACATACACACACATTGCACACAGGCATACACACACACGTGTATGTGTACATTGCATTTCTGGATGGTCAACCTGCACAAAAAAAATATTAACAGTTTATTTGCACACCCATTTATCTAATATATTAGTATTAAGGTAAAACATTGAATGTGAAAATGTATTTCTTAAATACTATTTCAAAGGAAAACATGATGCTTTTTATTCTGATTTTCTGGTAGGAAACTATTTTTTCCTAATCTAGTGGGCATTGATTGCTTGAACTTGGCATTCTGTATCGGCTTTATTTTATTTTATTGTCAATGTACTGATTGCTTCACTTTTGGCTCTGTTCTTCTTTTAATACCAGTGAGTCTCTCAATTCTTGCTATGCCATTTTTAGGCCGAACACATTACATAGAGAATAATAACAAAGTGAGTCTGAGGGTCTGCTGGCAGCCCTGCCCTGACACTGCTCCCGTCTTGTCCCCACAGATGACAGAAGGCAGGCACTGCCAGGTGCACCTCCCAGATGAGAGGAGACTGGAGCTGCTTGTTCAGGTAGGCCCTGCCCATCCTGGGTCTCTCCTGGGTAAAACAGGTTAGAAAAGCGTGTTACTATGAGGTTAGACCCTGCATTCTATCACTTTCCTGCTGCATGACCTTGTGCAGGTTAAACTCCTACTCACACAGAATGGGGACTAAGTAAGCATCCTTGGTCTTACGGAGAAGGATTGTATTTGTGAGTGCCGTTCCGTTGTCAAATCTGTAGGACTTGAAGAATGACAGCAATTTAGCTCTTGGTGCTTGATTTTCTATTACCCCCCACCCCCAATACCCCAAACCAAGTGTCTTCAGAAATGGCAATTCCTACAGACAAACCACACCAGGCTAGACTTTACTTGGAGGCCAACCTGTATTCTTTTTCCTTCAGAGACTTGTCCCTGGTCCACTAAGCCTAGGCCTCAATTAGAATGAAAATAGAAAGGGCCCCAGGAGTTCCACAAGAGGACACCTTTTAGCCCTGTTCTGCCTGCTACTTGTCTCTTTTTCTTTTCCTTCTTGTTTTCTTTCTTCCCTCCCTCTCCCTCCTCCAGTAGCCAACCTCCACCCTGTATCCTCAATTGTTAGATTCACTTTAGGAGGAATCCATGTCCGATACCCACCTTCAGTCCCCCTCTTCTTCCTCGCTCCTAGCAAATCCCCTGTCCTTTCTCCCTCTAGACATTCTGGCAGGTTCTAAGTCACACTTCCCACCCATCCCAGAGCTTCCCCCAAGCTCCTAGATCAACATAGATCCTACATACTGTCGATGGAACAGGTACCATGATGCAACCTTAGGGAGAAATGGACAGCACGGAATTCTGAAGTCCTCGGAACTAGGTTCCAATGATTGCCCCAATGAACGGTGTAATAACACGCCAGCCCTTGATGTCACCTTGGTTGGTGCTTTAAGGTGGAAACATAAAGCTCCACTGCATAGACTCATTGTAAGGATTTGGTGAGCTAACAGACAGGAGATTAGCATAGTAAATTCTGACCATTTAAATAACTAATTACTATAGTTCGATCTAGCTCCAGTCCTCCTGCTTTGGGCCTCTCAACTGGATACCACCCACCAAAATGATTCCCATAATCTTTAAGAGTTTCATAGATCATTAGGCAGTGAGCTAGCTAATATTCTTTCCTTGGCCACATCTTAGTAAGCACAGGGTTACCTTAGAAGGAAAATGGAAGTATAAATACGTGAAAGTGAAAATATCTTGTTGACACTCCTGTTCCTATCTCTTCTCCTTCCCCGAAACTCCTAGAGAGTAGTCTTAAGAGTTGTTTGTGTAAAAACAAACAAAACAGAGCCGCTATAAACTATTGAGGGTGGAAGAGCATAGAAATATGAGAGCCTCAGCCACATCACTGTTAATCAGGGTTTTATTTTGACAGCCCAAACTTTTGTCAAGAGAGTTGCTGGACCTCGTGGCTTCACATTTCAACCTGAAGGAAAAGGAGTACTTTGGGATAACATTTATAGATGACACGTAAGTTTTCATAGTTTTTACTTCTTTGCCTTTTGCCGAAATTCCCTGCTTGTTGCTTTTCATAATTGACCAAAAAAGGGGAAAAAAGTACTTCAGCAATCTGAGTGTGTCCTGCTTATTAGTTCATAGTTTCTCAGTACAAGACACTTTTCCTGTACTGCAAAAGGAAGAGGAAAAGAAATTCTGACCGTTTAAATAACTCAAAATGTCAGAGCTGGGAAGGTGGCTCAGTGGTAGAATGCTTGCTTTGCATGCATGAGGCCCTGGGTTGGATTCCTCAGCACCACATAAGCAGAAAAAGCCAGAAGTAGTGCTGTGGCTCAAGTACTAGAGTGCTAGCCTTGAGCTGAAGGGCTGAGGGACAGTGCCCAGGCCCAGAGTTCAGGCCCCACGACCGACAAAAAAAATAAATAAAAATAAATAAATAACTCAAAATGTTATTCTTCATGTTTTAGAATTTGTTTCTCTTAATTGTAGTCTGTCTTTACCTGCTTGCGGACTTCATGCATGTGTCAATGATAATTTTATATATATATATATATATATATATTTGTAAGCTAGGCGCCAGTGGCTCACACTTGTAATCCTAGCTACTCAGGAGGCTGAGATCTGAGGCTCCCAATTCAAAGCCAACCCAGGCAGAGACTCTTATCTCCAATAAACCACTAAGAAAACCAGAAGTGGTGCAGTGGCTCAAATGGTAGAACGCTCGCCTTGAGCTGAAGAGCTGAGGGACAGCGCCCAGGACCAGAGTTCAGGCCCCATGACCAACAAAAAAAAAATTGTTGTTCATATCTTGAAACTGAATTCATGATTTGGGATTGGTGGCAAGAAAGTTCCAGGATAAATCTCTGGTCCATGTAAAAGACACATCAGTTAGTATGGAATGAACTTTATAACTTCAACTTAGGTCCAATTTGTATTGCCTTTAACCTTTCATTTTGCTTTCTTTTATTTCCATTTTTGTGCTAATTTGCAGTAGAGTATTGTGTGTTTATTTGTCAACAAGGTAACTATTTTCTGAAATGAAGTAGGTACAGTATATAAGAATAAATATAAGAATATATAATATAAGAATTAATATAAGAATAAATAAATGATCATTTAAAACTATGTAAGTGAATATGTTTGGAATTATTAGTTCTTCTCTCTTTCCATGTGTGTATATGCATATAGGTGTCTGTATGTTTTATGTACATACATTATATGTAGCTTACTTCCATTAAAGAAATTATTTTCCCTTTCTGGAGAAAACTTCTGAAATGTTAAACTTCCTTAAATATTAAAATTCAAGAAAATATTTTCCAGACACAAAACATATTGGCCAACCATCCAACATTCTTTCCATAGCTCTTTCAGTTTGAGTGAGATTTTTTTTCCAATCCTTTAGTTCAACCAGGTGGAAAATAATCTCAAGAAGGATTTTTTTTAAAACACTTTGTGACTTACAATGATTTTTCACCTGAGTAAACTATAGCCTTGGACCTCCAGGCTGGCTGGACAAAACCCTTAAGGCTTGAGCTGGGTAAAACTCAAGAAGCTGTCAGGAATTGTAGAAAAACCCAGGGATAGTCTAGACTCTGGATGCTTTCAACAGCTGAACAGAGAAGGCAAAAAATACACTGGGCATTCTACCTAGCTCTGAATCACTTGGACTCTTTGAGAGACTCCTTTATCTGCCCTCTGCTGGACAGAAAAGGAAATGCAGGTATCCATGGGCCACAAGTTCTGGCCAGAAAGCAGCCACAGCCAGTTCTTATGAAACAAACACACACACACACACACACACACACACACACACACACACACACACACACACACACACACAAGGGGAATCTGGATATAAATCAAAGAATAGCAAGCAATACATAACATCAAACTATAAATGCATAATGGCTAAGTTATATGGTATAAACTCAAATTGCTATAATCACTATAATTTAGGAGGTCACATAGAGTTGAGACTAAAAGCATGAATAATGGAGTAATTTTATTTGTCCAAAAATATCCCCTGAGTGCCCACTAAATGCCAGAAGCCGTTATAGGTCCCAGCATTTCATCTTTAAACAACATAGACAAGATCCTTGCTCTTCCTCGTTCCATGTTGCAATGGTATTGTCTAGCACAGCATAGCAAACAAAATGAGAAAATACTGGAAGTGCGTGATCATATGAAGAAAAGCTAGTTGGGTGGGCGCAGTGTTAGGCAGGGTGAGCCAGGATGGCTTCCAGGGCGAGCTCTGCAAAAAGTTTGGAGAGTCAGTCCTAATGGAGTCAATGCTGATGGAGAGCTCATCAGGTAGAACTTAACTTGACTTTTGTTGTTTGCTTATAAAAAGAAAATAACTAGCCAGGCGCCAGTGGCTCACCAGCAATCACTAGCAATCCTAGCTACTCAGAAGGCTGAGATCTGAGAATTGTGGTTCAAAGCCAGCCCAGGCAGAAAAGTCCCTCATGAGACTCTTATCTCCAATTAACCACTCGAAAACCAGAAGAGGCACTGTGGCTCAAGTGATAGAGTGCTAGCCTTGAGCTGAAGAGCTGAGTGACAGTGCCCAGGCCCAGAGTTCAGGGCCCATGACTGGACCCCAAAAAAAAAAAAAAAAAAAACAAAGTGGTAGAGCACTAGCCTTAAGCAAAATTGCTCAGGGACAACACTCAGGCCCTGAGTTTAAGCCCCACAACGAACAAAAAGGAAAATAACCATGTGGCTGCATTATAGAAAGTTATAAAAACACTACAAAATCAGGATGAGAGGAAAGCAGGGGCAGGTGTCATAGAATCCTGGTGGCTGTATGGTTTTAGGACAGTTATGTGCAATTCCAGCACTCACATTTTCTTATCAGTGCTATGAACATAATCATAGTACCTGTCTGTATAGTAAATACCATATCAGGTACTAGAATAGGGGCATGGGCTTCCAGACTGTTGGTACATCAAGTAAGACACACCTTGAGATGGAGAGGGTACCCTAGACCACCAAAGGATGTCACATGGAGGCAGAACAGAACTTAAGGCTTTAGTGACCTGGGTTCCTCAGGTTACAAAGTTCAGGACAGGCTGGAAAAGAGAGTACTGGCCCCCTGGAGGTTATCTGGGCAAAGCCTAAGCTTTGTTGAACCTTGAACCCCCTCCAGACAGGGAGTGCATCAAGCCCCTCTTCAGAAGGAAAAGAACATGATAAGTCAATGACTTCCTTTCAAAGCCTGCCTCCCCTCCCCCACTACTCACCTACCACCCCCTCCCCCACCCCTTGCCTGCCCTGGAATTTCTTTCTAAAACCCCATTGGTGGACAAATGGCTCATCCACCCCCTCTTCAGGTATCTGCCCAGGCTCCAGCAGCCTAAGCTCCCCAGCTTCCGCTGGGTCCCACGTGTCCCCCGCGTGTTCCCCTTCACTTGGCAGCAGTGTCTATTTCAACGCCTCGTGGCATTGGCTGCATGTATTTTCAGAAAATGGATGAGTGGGGCTGGGCAGTGGAGAGAGGCGTTGGAATGGAGGAACTGGCCATTTCCACCTTTCTCAAGCACAGGCCTGGAAAATTGCTTCTGTCTGAGGGTGTCGCCTTGGAATGTCTTTGGCACGAGCCTAGTGCTTTTTCCTTGTCTGGTAAATATTTTTAGAAATGTTTCTGCATAACCACACACACACACACACACACACACACACACACACACACTCTCCACTTACTTGCATTTTCCAGCCCATGTGCCACATCAGCCTGTGCCCTGGGTGAACTTCGGTAAATAGAGAAAGGCAAAGGGAATATTTTGTCAATGAAACTCACTACTGTTTACACTCCCGTCCTCTGAGCAAGAAAAGAAGTGGACCACTAGACTGCAGTTACATAATGAAAGTCCTGATGATTACCAATGTGGGAAGCGGGGAGACGGGGGGGGGGGGGGGGGGGGGGGGGGGGGGGGGGCGGGGGGGGGGGGAATGCCATTCCAGCCTTGCTAAGACCAGGAAGGACCAAATAACTGAGGATCACAACCATACCAGTAACAGGATCTAACCTTTACCACTTCTGCATGCAGTGCTAGTGTCTGCCCCTAGAGGGCAGTCTCCACCCTCCTATGTCAGGGGCCCATCCTTCTCCCCACCACCACCCCCACCACCAGCTTCCTCCTCCCCTCAAGTTCATTTTTCCCCTTCCTATGGAAAGGCATCACTGAGCAAGCTTTATTGATGAAGAAAGACAGAATTTGCAGCAACGGTGACTTTGGGCCAAATCTAAAACACATCTGTACTTACTAGCGCATTGACTGTGCTCTCTGGCCAACCTAACTGGGATGTGCTGTGTGTGGTATTCCACAACGTTCTTGCAACATTCATTCTTACAGATGTTCCATGCAAGTGCATATAAACTGACTTCTCATGGATGCTATCTTTCCCCTGCAATAATACAATCATGGACAGCGCCGAGTGAGTCTTATGTGCCATACAGAAAAACTTTTAAGACTTGATAGAATATTTTACATATTTTAGCACATACTTTGAACAGCGGTAAAACCGAGCTGTCTTTAAGTCAGGGGAACCCTAAATTTGATGAAATGCAGTGCACCCATCCCTTAACTTCAGCCTTCCCCTTTGTTCTTCACACATATATAACAGCAACATTTGGAAGTTAAACTTCGCTCTACTCATCTGATTATTGATCCTTATAAGATTCCTCCCAAGAAATCTGGGGAAGTTATTAGTAATCTTTTCTTGTCATGATAGAAACAAAGACCCTTTTTCCAGTGTTGAAAGTGGAAAAGAGTAAGTGATAGAGATTGAACTTAAAGTTGTTCTAAAAGCTGGCCAAGTCTAGCTCGGGTGGCTCACACCTGTAATCCTAGCTACTCAGGAGGCTGAGATCTGAGGATCACGGTTCAAAGCCAGTCCCGACAGGAAAATCCGTGAGATTCTTATCTCCAATAAACCACCAGGAAACTGGAAGTGGTGTAACCTTGAGCTGAAGAGCTGAGGGACAACGTCCAGGCTCAGAATTCAAGACCCACAACTGACCCAAAAAAAAAGAAGAAGAAGAAACCTGGCCAACACTCTATCATTTATTTTTCACCCTTATTGAAAGCAGCTGCATCACTCTGCCCCAGATTTACTTTATAATCTCACGTTAGTAGATAAAAGGTCTAGTTTGAATAACAAAGAATAGTTCAATTTCTGTCACTATCTTTTGCCTACTCTTCCTATCTACTTGTAATGAAGTCCATGAACAGTTTTTGATTTGGCCTAGGGCTCATGGTTCATGCCTGTAATCGTAGTTTCTCAGGAGACTGAGACCTGGAAGATCAAGGTTCAAAGAAAAGCCCTAGACAGAAAAGTCTGCATGACTCTATCTCCAATTAACCAGCAAAATGCTGGATGGGTGGTGTGGCTCAAATGGTAGAGCACCAGGTCTGAGGAAAAAGAAAGAAAAAAAAGGCTGAGTAGGATCCTGAGGCCCTAAATTCAACCCCCCCCCCCCAAAAAAAAATAAAAGATTAGAAAATGGTTTATGGCCTAATACAAAGCTTGTTGTAATTTGACACTTCAGCCTCACCGAGTTCTTAAGTTGGATCGTAGGTGAGTAAGTTAAAATTGCCTCTAAAATGGATAGGCAACCTTGCAAAAGTCATGTAAACAACCCAGAGTTAGCCATACTTTTGAGCCCTCAGAAGTCAAATTCTAGACAGAACAGTTTGTACCCATGAATTTAATGAGGCTCTAGAGGAGACAACACTTAAATTTTGTTAAGTCTTTACTGTGGGCCCAAGAAATAACACCCAGACAGCATTTGACCCTGTACCTTCTAGTATGGTTATCTGTGTTATACATTCATAAACCATTTCATTGCACTACTTTTCTGACTAAAATATTTCACATTTCATATTGGACATGAATTTAAATATTAATCTAATGTTGCCTCGTTTGTTTGTTTTAGATTAAAGGCTTTGCACTTACGAGGCGGGTACTCTGTTGCTTGAGGCACACCTCCAGCCCTCTTTGCTCTGATATTCTTTTGTTTATTGTGAAAATACTGTACAGTTACATGGGCAAGGTAATGAGTACATTTCTTATCAAGCATTGTTTCCCCTTCCCATCCCATCCCATCCCCCCTCCCCCCCACCCTGCACCAAAGTTGTAAAGTTCCCGTTTTTTAACATTGTACATCTCATTGTTGCAATGGGTCCACCTGTATCCCTAATATTTAAACAACTTGTTTTTCCCCTTCCCCTCCAAAAATTATACGGACATCAAATACAGTGACAGGGGTTATGCTGTGGGGGAGGGACATACAAAGCAACAAAGAAATAATCTTATAAATGTGTTAGAAACAATTGCATGAAAGAAAAAGAAACATTTGAATACATATCTTAGGGTTCATTTCCCTAACATCAACTTATCTGACCTTTTCTGCTTGACTCAGACAGATACTAGTTATCGCAAATAAGGGAAACCATGGGACCTATGTTTCTTTGGGCCTGGCTTACTTCACTTAATATAATTTTTTCCAAGCCTTTCCATTTCCTAACAAATGGGGCAATGTCATTCTTTCTGATGGAGGCATAGAATTCCATTGTGTATATATACCACATTTTCTTGATCCATTCATCTACTGAGGGGCATCTGGGTTGGTTCCATATCTTAGCTATAGTAAATAATGCTGCAATAAACATAGTTGTGCTGGTAGCTCTAGTGTGGTCTTGTTTGTAAACATTTGGGTAAATGCCCAAAAGTGGGATTGCTGGGTCATAGGGGAGCTCTATGTGGAGTCTTTTGAGGAACCTCCATACTGCTTTCCAAAGTGATATTCTTAAGATAGTGTTGCATTCTTTGCTCCAACCAACAGGGACCACGATCCTCCTATATTACACTTTCCATTGTAGCTGGAATGACAGGCACATGTCACTATGCCCAACTTTTTCTGTTGATGTGGAGTCTTGTGAACTTTAGCCCAGCCTGGCCTCAGTCTTCCCCATCTCGGTCTCCTGAGTCACTGAGATTACAGGTGTGAACCACTGCGCCTAGTTTGTTTTTTAACATCCCAACTCAGTGTTATCAGTGTCTTGTTTATCCTCTCGGATCTTTCTTATACATACCTAAACATAAATGTCAGTTCTTTTCTCTAATTAAAAAATAGCAGCTGGGCACCACTGGCTCACTCACGCTGGTAATCTTATTTACTTAGGAGGCTGAGACCTGAGAAGTTTTATTCAAAGCCAGCCCTGGCAGTAAAGCCTGTGAGACTCTTATCTTCAATTAACCACCAAAAGCTGTCACTCAAATGGTAGAGCACCAGCCTTGAGTCAGAAAGCTTAGGAACAGTGCCCAGGCTAACTTCAAGCTCTAGGGCCAGCATATGCACACACACACACATACACATACACAGAGGCAATATACTATACCTTTTTTGTTTGTTTTGTTGTTGTTGCTTGTGGGGCATGAACTCAGGGTCTGGACACTGTCCATGAGCTTTTTTGTGCTCAAGGCTAGCACTCTACCACTTGAGCCACAGCACCAATTCTGGTTTTTGAATGGTTAATTGGTGATAAGAATCTCATGGGGACTTTTCTGCCTGGGCTGGCTTCAAGTCATAATCCTCAGATCTCAGCCTCCTGAGTAGCTAGGATTAGAGGCATGAGCCACTGGCACCTGGCTTATAATTTACTTTTTAAAAAATTTAACATTGCAGGTTATGAATTATCCAAAGTACTTTGAAGTACATTCTCTAGGCTATCTTATGACTGTTGTATATTTCTGTCCCATTTTAAATTTATTTTGGTAGTACCCACAGAACAACATTTGGGATATTTCTATGCTTTATGCTTTTACAGATCATAGCGAAAAGCTTTATATATAGATCATTTTACAAAGGTACAGCTTCCCTTCATGAACTCCCGGAAATGGAAATTGCAAGGTGAACCGGGCGCTGGTGGCTCACACCTATAATTCTAGCTACTCAGGAGGCTGAGATCTGAGGATCGCGTTTCAAAGCCAGCCCGGGCAGGAGAGACCGTGAGACTCCTATCTCCAATAAACCACCAGAAAACCGGAAGTGGCGCTATAGCTCAAGTGGTAGAGCGCTCGCCTTGAACTGAAGAGCTTAGGGACAGTGCCCAGGCCCAGAGTTCAAGCCCCACGACCGACAAAAAAAAAAAAAAAAGAAAGAAAGAAAGAAAGAAATTTCAAGGTGCATCTTAGCAGAGATAGGCCCAGGTTAGTGGGGGGGCGTCATGCCCCCTCCCTTCCCCAGGCTGCCCTGGGTTGCCCTCCTCTCCCCCCCCCCCCCCCCCCCAGAGCTTCACCTGCACTGTGCCTTACTGAACCTTCTGGTTTAACCTGTGCTTTGCTTCGCTCCCACAGAGGTCAGCAGAACTGGCTCCAGCTAGATCACCGCGTTCTTGACCATGATTTGCCCAAGAAGCCTGGCCCAGCCACTTTGTCCTTCGAAGTCAGGTGTGTACCAGTACTGGCATTCCCATCGTTTTCTTTGGTTTTAGTTTGGGTGGCATTTTCTTTTTTACAAGTCTAATGATCAGAAAGAGAGGGGAAAGAGAGAGAGAAAGAGAGAGAGAGAGAGAAGTATGGAGAGAGAAGGAGAATTAAGAAAGAGGAGAAACAAGGTGCCAGTGGTAGATTACTAGCCTTGAGCACAAAGAGGCTCAGGGACAGCACCTAGGTCCTGAGTTCAAGCCCCAGGAATGGAGGAGGAGGAGGAGGAGGAGGAGGGAGGAAGGAGATCTGTCTAAACATTATCATGTGAAAGACTCTACTGTCTAGATCCCAGTTACCATAGATACCGTATGGAGCTATTTTCTTTGAAGATGAAGGATTGAAACTTTAATTTCTTAACGCCTTGTATATCAATTTAAGGCTGAAATATCTGAGCAGTACATTTTAGTATATAAGCCTGTTCCTTATTCAGCATACTCAGCTTACTGTTTGAAATTTAATAAACATTTGTTATGACATTTTATATTGGAAGAATGCTTTGTTAGAGACTTGGGATAATGGAGTTTGCACATTTTCTTCATTGGAAGGGAAGAGAGAGTGTAAACAAATGCTTGGGGAAAGTGTTATCCTAACAGCTCAGAGATCTTAGCACAATGCAAGCATTCCCTGACTTAGGCTCTGAGCTCTGATGGGGAGCCAGTTAGCTCTGCCCTGAAGTGAATATGTGTGACTCAATCAGTGATTTCTCAGTCTGCCCAGCATGGAAACTTACTATTAGTTATTAGTAATCTAGGATAAATAGAATGCTAGAAGAAGTAACTCACATACAAAATATTAACAATTGTGCTAAGAACTCCTCATGTGAGAGTTCTGTTTCCTTCGTCTAAAACCAAAGGATTCTTAACATCGGCGAACACAAATACTGGTAGCTCATACCTGTAATCCTAGCTTCTCAGGAGGCTAAGAACTGAGGGTCATAGTTTCAAGCAAACTTGGGCAGAAAAATCCATGTAACTTTTATCTTCAATTAACTACCCCAAAGCTGGAAGTAGAGCTGTGGCTCAAGTTGTAGAGAGCCAGCCTTGAACAAAAATAGCCAAGGGGGAGCTCAAGGCCCTGAGTTCAAGCCCCATTTTTCACAACAGGTGTCTCATAGATGTCATTTATTTTTATAAAGCTAGATCAGCTGAAGAATGGTCCTGTGATCTGAGGTCATGTTAATTGTTGGGTGGAGAAAGTGGTAAAAATCTAGATTTTTTTTTTTTTCTTTCTGGGCTTTTATGGGTATCTTTCTTTTCTCTAACTGAGACTCTTCCATGAAATCCAAACATGTGAGAGCCACCTTTCTTAAATTATGTGTGTATGTGTATATACATATATATATATATATATGTATGTACACGTATACAGAGATTGATTGATTGTGAGCTGCTGCTCTTTTCTTGGCAAATAAAATGTTGAGTACTGTCAGTTTGGATTTTGTTTTGCTTATATTTGTGTTTTGTAGCTTTTTAATTCTGAAATCTGCAATCTGCTGTCTGGTCTGTCTTGAGTCTTGAAAATACCAGAGGATAGAACCCAGCCTTAGGCATTCCCAGGGCCCCTCCCTCTTTCCAGCAGGTTCCAGGAATTCCAGGGGCTGTGGCTTCTCCTCCACCCGTCCTGCTCAGAGCACCTCGCTGGCAGGATCCCTGAACTACTTGCCTGTTTGAAACCCTTATCAGTTTTTGTGTTGTTTTTGTAATTATTCACTTAATTCCTCCTCCCAACTGGATAGTGAGGTCATTATAGTCTTTATTATTTCAATTAAGCAGTGGTTGTTACTCCAATTAAATGAAAGAACTGATAAAGCAAAAGCGTGCACCAAAGAACTGAGTGGTCTGATGGGGTCAGCGAGTGGACGTTGAGTGGAGTTGTCACATACCCGTGAAGTCCCTGGTCACACTGCTGACTTGGAGAAACAGAATTGCTGGTGGTTCCTCTAGCTCAGGAAACACCACCGACCCACAGCCCTCTGGGGTGCCTGGGTTGACAGAAGAGCCACAAACGTGTCCTGTGGTAGAGCTGTCTTGAGTTTGGTCTAAGGGCCTTGAGGTCTTACCTTAAATGGGGTCACCGCCTCCCTTGCCATATTTCCCTGTGCAAGGGTCACGTGTAGCCATCTATCTCCCTGTGGACACCAAGGTGTGTGGTCACTTACTGCACAATGAGAAAGGATTCTTTGCCGCGGTCACACAGTGCAAGGATATGCACCCCTGAGTTGGTTTGGGGTGTGTGTGTGTGTGTGTGTGTGTGTGTGTGTGTGTGTGTGTGTGTGTGTGTGTGTGTGTGTGTGTGTGTGTGTGTGTGTGTGTGTGTGTGTGTGTGTGTGTGTGTGTGTGTGTGTGTGTGTGTGTGTGTGTGTGTGTGTGTGTGTGTGTGTGTGTGTGTGTAAGGTCCGCTCCTGGATGGCTAGCAGACTCCACCCTCCTCGCAGCAAAGTCTCCACCCAGTACCTGAGTTACCTAGGCAACTGACACACCTGGAAGAGGTCATCTGCATCTGCTGAGGTCACCTCTGAATTTGATGTGGCCACACCTTTCTCTGCCCATACCCTAGATAAGGCCTAGCCCAGGCCCAGACGCGCTCTCTCTGCTCTTTTCTAGCTCTTTTCTTTCTCTTTCCTCTCTCTTTCCCAGCTCTCGCTCTTTCCCAGGCCTTTCCCAGCCATGTGGAGGGCCAACCTTGCCTGGTCCCAGCAGGTCTACTGAATAAACCTACCCCTTACCTGAATACCACGTGTGTGGTGCTGTTCTTACTTGGCTACCTCTTTTTAAAAACCTAACAGGGGCTGTCCCTGAGCTTTGGTTCTCAAGGTTTTTACCACTTGAGCCACAACTCCACTTCCAGGTTGTTTTTGTTTGTTTGTTTGGGTTTTGAGGTTAGTTGGTTTTGTTTTTGGTTGTTGGGGGGGGGGGCGGGGGGGCTATTTTGTTTTTTGATGTTTACTGAGAGGTGAGAATCTCCTAGACTTTCCAGCCCAGGATGGCTTTGAACTGTGATCCTCAGATCTTAGCCTCCTGAGCAGCTAAGATTACAGGCGTGAGCCACCAGCACCTGGCAAGTTGATGTGCTTTGTATGTCTATATGTATATCTATAAAAGCTGAGAAAATGTCTGAAACAAGTTACACAAGCCCTGAAGAATCACTTCTCCCTTTCTGTCCCTGAGCTTCTTTTGCTCAAGGCTAACACTCTACCACTTGAGCCACAGCACCACTTCCAGCATTTTCTGTTTATGTGGAATCGAACCCAGCGCTTTACGCACGCTAGGCAAGCACTCTACCACTAAGCCACCTTGGGAACCTTGCTTCTCCTTTTCATTCCTTACCAGGCATGCACATCTCTACATTGTCCCAGCCCAGCAGGGAAGCAGGCCAAAGTCTCAGTCTCACTGTCAGCCCAGGACAACCAGATCAGCTCCAGTCCTTTCCGTTTATCCAGTTATCTATTATCAGATGCCTGATCCCCTGCTAGAAGTTGGGGAAACTGCAGTGGTGAGAGGCAGTGACAGAATCCCATCTTGATTATAGTCTGTGCAGAGGTCTCTGACTTGAAATAAACAGGTAAGGTGCCACAGGGAAGATTCTGAGGAAAGAAGTACTTTCCTCAGTGGCATTTTAAGTAGAGTGGTCCCAGAAATCTTGCTAGAGAAGCTGACATTGATCAAAGACTAGGAGGTGAGCAGGGAGCTCTGCTGGTCTCTAGGGATGTTGATTCCAGGTGGAGGACCCAGCAGGTGCACCGGTTCTGGGACAGCCATGTGTCTGGAGAACATCTGTACGAGAGAGGTGTAGTGGTATGGGGTTGGACTGTAGAGCACTAGGGCCTGTGGGTTTGGGGATGGAGAGAGTAATCATCAGATTGCCACTTGAAGCAGACTCGTTCTGACATCAGCATTGAGGACAGCGTGGAATGGGCAATGGGTGGGAGCAACTGTAAGACTAGTCAGGAAGCTGTTAAAATTGTCCAGGAAAATAAATTAGCAAAGGCCAAGCATGGTGGCACACGCCTGTAATTCCAACACTCAGGAGGGTCAGACTGGGATAAGGGAGTTTAAGACAATCAAAAATGAGCCAGGCACCGCATTTGCAGGCTCACCTGCAAACATAACTACTTAAAGAGTCTGAGATAGGAGGTTTCGGTTTGAAGCCAGCCAGGGCAGGAAAGCCTGGAAGACTCTTATCTCCAACTAACTACCAAAAAAGCAGAAGTAGAGCTATGACTCACAGTGGTCGAGGGCCAGGCTTGAGTGAAAAATCCAGGGGACAGCACGCAATCCCTGAGTTCAAGCCCCAGTACTGGCAAAAAAGAGAGAGAGAGAGAGAGAGAGAGAGAGAGAGATAGCTTAGATGATACATAGATAGATGGACAGACAGCACAAATGAGTAGAGTGGACCATACTGAGTCTTAAACCCTCCTCAGTCACTGGAGATAGGCAAGGGGTCTCAGCCAGTTGAGAGCAGGGGACACTAAATAATGCCTTATGTATTATGCAAAAGAAAAGTACCCTACAGCTTGCTCTTAAGCTGTTTGCTCTCCAGTTCAATGTAGACCAACGGTGACAGGTACCAGCCTGAGTAGTTGACAGTTCTGAGCTCCATCTCCTACTGCTCTAAGAGGTAAATAAGTGTGTGGTTTGTCCCATGATATAGACTCCAGCTCTGAAACACAAGCACCTTCTATACAGTGGACGGGGAAAAATCCTTGAAGATGAAGCCGTGGCCTTCCCTATTACAACCTTGGCATGAGCTCTGCCTCCCCCACCCCATTACAAAATCTCCAAGATACATCCGTGTGAGGGCTATCTGTGCATAAAGGCAATAATGTACTCGTGTGTGTTCATTTATTTAGCCAGTTCTTCGCGTCTGTGGGTGTCTGCACCTCCCCTGTATTTCTAGGGACTGCTCCAGGCCGGGGGAGTTGGCTGTCTCACAACTCTGAATTATCTTCACCAAACACATGGGCCTCTTTGGTAATGCAGCCCAGATGTGAGCATTTTTAAAGCCTGATAGTGAGGAAGCAAACAGGCACTTAGGAGTGCCCGGGACTTGGCCTGACCCCACTGGAAACACTCCCATTCCCGCCAGGAGGGCAACCAAGGGTGGCTTGGGCTGGTACTACCCAGCTCCAGCCCCCAGCAGCTCCGCCTTTCTTTCCCCTAAGTCTTCTTAAGGGTCTCCCTTCTCCCTCCATTTCTTCCTCACACCAGGGCATATTTCTGTGTTCCTGAACTGTAGCTGTCCTCCCAGGGGTACCCCTAAAACACTGTGACACTCGGTGCTGAGGTGTCGCCACCTTAATGGAAGATTCTAGTAAAAAATAAATATGAGAGAAGATTGCTGCGTTTTTGCCAGCATTGCTCTCTAAGTGAGAAGCCTTTGAAAGCTTGGTGATGGTCTTTTCATCCATCCCTGGCCTGGCTAGATGCAACAGTAGACCTGAACAGTGACTTTGACTTGGGCCTGAGTATATCCAACTTCTACATCCCAGCCTTGAAGCCTGAGGCAAGATATCATGAGCTTTAAGTTCAAGTCCAGCCTGGATTACCTAATGAGCCCCTGTCTAAATAATCAAACAAACAAAAACAGAGAGAGAGAGAGAGAGGGAAAGAAAACAGAGAGAGAATAGACTTTTAACTCAAAGAAACGTCATGATTACAACTAATAAGGCCTCATTCCACCATTTTTCCTTTTTTAAAAAATTTTGCTCATGGGGCTGGGAAGGTGGCTCAGTGGTAGAGCGCTTGCCTTGCATGCCTGAGGCCCTGGGTTCGATTCCTCAGCACCACATAAGAAAAAAGTCGGAAGTGGCGCTGTGGCTCAAGTGGTAGAGTGCTAGCCTTGAGCCGAAGAACTGAGGGACAGCGCCCAGGCCCAGAGTTCAGGCCCCATGACCGGACCAAAAAATAAAAAAAATAAAAAATAAAAAATTTTGCTCATTATTTTTAAGTAGTTGTACAAAGGGGCTTCAATTCCACCTGTCATTTGTGAGTAGAGTGCACGTCTATCGTTCACCTCTTCCATGATTCTCCCCTCTCTTTACCATTATTTTCTTTTTTATTCTTTTTTTTGGGGGGGGGTCTGGTTGTGGGGTCTGAACTCTGGGCCTGGGCGCTGTCCCTCAGCTCTTCAGCTCAAGGCTAGCGCTCTACCACTTGAGCCACAGCGCCACTTCCAGCTTTTTTCTTTTTTGCTTATGTGGTGCTGAGGAATCAAACCAGGGCCTCATGCATGCAAGGCAAGCGCTCTACCACTGAGCCACCTTTCCAGCCCCCATTATTTTTCTTAAGAGAACCAAACACAAGCACCATGTAAAGAATTTAATGAAGAGTTGTTCGTGTGGAAGCTGTTTCTCCTATGTGAAATAATAATACACCCCTCATGAGAACCTGGGGTCAAATATTTGAAATCAGAGGGGAAAAAAATGTTTCAAATGCTAACAGGAATGAATCTCTGAGTAGAATGATGGTAGGAACCAGTTTTCTTTCTTTTTTTCTTTTTTTTTTGCTTCTCTTTTTCCCCCTGCAACGAACATATTAGTGGAGTAAATCTTCTTTTAATGCAACTATGAAGAATCATAAAAGCAAGAAGCCATCACATGCCTGCAACGGGAAAGCATGAGTTATTTTAAAGCCCTCGAATCTTAGTTGATTTACAATAAGAAGAAGACAGAGAAGTTCATCTTTCCAGGAAGGAATGTGATTTAAAAGCCCAGAGAAATAACCCATTCCTCCTACTCAGGCCACTCAGAGGCTGCCTGACAGGATGGGGCCTGAGTCAGCCAGGGCCTTACCCGCCTGCCATACTCCCATCTGTATGCACAGTGTCTCAGGAACTGCAGCCATGGCTCAATCTAGGGTGGGGGCGGGGGGGGGGGGTCTGTGAGTGGTCATCACCCATGAGAACCCATCACCCTAACGGTCAGGAGAGTTCCCTCCCTCCCTCCCTCCCTCCCTCCCTCCCTTCCTTACTTTCTTCCTTCCTTTGCCTCTCTCTCTCTGTCTTTCCTCTCTTTCTTCCTTTCTTCTTTCCTCTTTCTCTTTCCTTCCTTCCTTCCTTCCTTCCTTCCTTCTTTCTTTCTTCCTTTCTTTCTTTCTTTCTTTCTGTTGCTTGTGTGGCTTGAACTCAGGGCCTGGGCACTGTCCCTGAGCTTTTCTGCCCAATGCTCTACCACTTTGAGCCACAGCGCCACTTCTAGTTTGCTGGTGGTTACGTGGGGATAAGAGTCTCATTGGACTTTCCTGCCTGGGCTGGCTTTGAACCTTCAGATCTCAGCCTCCTGAGTAGCTAGGATTACAGGTGAGAGCCACCAGCACCTGGCCTGATCCCACTTTCTCACAGGACTCGTTCCTCACTGTGCTTCTTGCTGGAATATCAGAAATTGTTTGTGGAACTCTGCTATGATACGCCTCTAGCCTGTCTTTGCGGGGGTGGGCATAGCACTTCCACCACATTAGGAAACGTGCCATGAATAGTTACGTCCATGGGGGAGGTCTCAGTCGGGGAGGGATGACAGATGGGAATTAGCAATATGAGGAGTAAAGAGATACTACAGCACAACAGAGCTTGGCTGTTAGGGCGGTGCTTCAAGCTAGGGGACCAGAGCATTGCTATGGCCAGGAGCTATGCCTGTGGCCTTGATGTCAGGGGCTTAGCAGCATGCCTGGACGCTGCTCACCACGTTAGTAACACTCCCTGGTCAAGAAAACCCGAACAGGTCTTCAACATTGCTAACACCCCCCACCCAACCAACGGGAGCCAGAGCTTTTGATTCACATCCCAGCTTGTCTGCTTAGCCATGTGGCTTTTGGCTTAGCTGTAAAACTAGAACTGGTGATGGTACTCATCTACTTTGAGAAGCTGTTGAAGGCTCACATGTAAAACATGTCATGGAGATGCTCAAGGCATCTTAGCTATTTGTATATTATAAATAACAAAGGCTTCTGCACCCCTCCACTTCTGGTTTTCTGGTCATAAAGTGGAGATAAGAGTCTCCCAGACTTTCCTGCCTGGGCTGGCTTTGAACCACCATCCTCATCCTCAGATCGAAGCCTCCTGAGTAGCTAGGATTACAGGTGTGAGCCACTAGAGCCTGGTTAGCTGTAGAAGATTTAACCCAAGGCATCAACTTAACTGAACCTTAGTGAGATTGCTCACAGTAAGCAGTTAGCACAGAAACAGCGCCTTTTGCAAAAAGAACTGAAACAGTAGGTCTTTATTTCATGAGTCAGGGGTGTTTCCTTTCACTGAGAAGCCCTGGGCTATTTTTACTCAAGGACCTATAGAGGGGTATGCCTGGAGAGCCTCTGTCCTCCAGCACTACCTGCACTCTGCATACTCCCTGTAAACTAGAGGTCATCCCATGAGAAGGGATGGCAGGTTCAGAGAGCCTGTAATCAGACACTTACGCAGAAGCAAACTCCAAGGTGGATCGCCAGAGGATAGTGGGAAATGAGATAGGGACTTGTTTGCTGGAGCTAGGATACAATCAGAGGCCTAGACTTCAGAAACAAGGTAGACCCAGCGTCTGCTTCCCAGATATCTGTTGAAGGTTGGATGAGTCACACTCTGGCTTTGATGCTGAGCACCTAGCAACCCCCATGTGGTTTTGTCCAGTCTCAAAGATTAGCAAGAGAACTCACCTGGCTGATGGGCTGTCTGCCTGGCATGGCCCTCCCTACCTTTGTCACTGGTGAACTCATGCATTCTTTAAGACTCAGCTCAGTTGTCCTCTCTCCTCTGCTGCTTAGTCTGGTGGATTTCATCTTGGCAATATTTGCTCTCTAGAGTTCGTTGCCTCCCTGCCGTAGGCACCCACGGCACTAGTTACAGACCATTGTGGCATTGCATCATCTTGGCTTGCAATAGAAGCTTAGAAGTCTATAATAGACTGAAGTCTGAGTTTATGGCTCCTCCATTTCCTAGCTGAGTGGGCTGGAGAAGATTTATTGTCTGTGGAATGGGTTCTTATTTACTTTCCAGTACATGTGTGTGTGTGTGTGTGTGTGTGTGTGTGTGTGTGTGTGTGTGTGTGTGTCAGTACTTGGGTTTGAACTGAGGACTTCTTGCTCTCACTTGGTGCACCCACCTTTCTCAGTATCTAATTTCTATTATGTATTCAGCAAGTATTGGATGAATGAGTACATTATACTTAATCGTGTATAATTAGATTAATTGAGTAGTCTGTTCATTCTATCATATTTATTGATGCACACCCAACCATTTCTAAAAATCATTTCTCAAGTAGCTGGTATTCATTAAATATTGAGTGGGGAAAGAAATCTAAGGGAAAATAAAAAGCATCGAGAATAGCAAAGAGGCATACGATGGCACGTGCCTGTAATCTCAGTTAAGAGGCAAGAGGATCTTGAATCTGTATTCAAGGCCAGCCCTGCACCACAAGATGAGACCATACATAGAAGAAGAAGGAGAAGGAACAAATAAGGAGAGGGAGAAAAGGAAGAAAAAGGAAAGCAGACTCAGAGGCCTACTCCTCTGCCTGGGAACTCTGGCAGAGCAAGGGGCCATCCACTTTGCTCTTCTAAGAGTCCTCCAGCTTCCTCCACATTGCTCTCTACATGCTTGGTATATGATACGTCATCCTGTGATTGTAGATCACTCTACCGTCACAGATGCAACGGTGAAGTAGAGAGGACAGGTATGCCCTGCCCAAGGTCAAGGTCATTGTGCTGGTCAGTGTAAGAACATGGTGAACACTGGGCACACTGCTCAACTAGCATGCAAGGTGAGCCTGGTAAAAAATTTGCCAGGGTCCTGCTGCCAACCTTTTTGGCTCTTAATGGACACCTGCTCATGTTGTCATCCTGGACAGGGATGGGATTTAAAAAGAAAAATCACAGGTGAAGCAAGAAAGTGAAGCAGTGAGCGGCCATCACCTTCAGATTGCACTGCAACGTTCAGACGGCAACTAGTCCTCTGGCCCTCCTCATTGGGATCTACCAACACCAGGGCCTGGCCACTCTGCTCTGCTCTGCCAGTTTCTCTTCTTGACTCTTCTCCTCTTTCTCTGCTGCCTCTTGGATTCTATTTAGTGCCCCTCTGTTTCCTCTGAGTCCCTCTTGACCTATCTCTCCACCTCTCTAAGAGATCACGCGTGATTGGTTTCCCATTCATCATCCACTGTGCGAAGCAGCTGGGCGGGTAGCACCTTCTCCCAGCAGCTTGTTGGCTGCCTTTGAATCAGCTGACTGTCTTTGGTCCTGGTGTCCCTGGTGAGAGTAGAAGATTCAACTGATGGGAGATTATAAGCTCTGTCTTGGTGAAAGCCAATTACATGTATATTACACGAAGAAGAAGAAGGAGAAGGAGAAGGCTGTTTATCTGCAATATTTGTACCACCTGGATTTCTTTTTATTCAGCAAAACTGTGCATCCTTCTAAGCTCCAGCTATAATTCAAATTTCACCATATCCTACCTATAATAAAATGTAAGGTTTTCTGAGTCTCAGTGGTTAGAACTTGCTGAATTCCTTCATTTACCATGCATTACACTGAGTACCTTATTTATAACACAACTCATTTAAATTGTGTTAATTAAATTCATTATGGACCTCCTAGGTAAGCATCTTTATCTCCTTTTTGTAAGCAAAGGATCTTTGGCACAAAGAGGATAACATTTCATATCTCACAGAGGAATTCCAGGAGGGGAAAGAATAGCAATTGCTAGTATTCTTAAGCCTTTTACACATATTATCTAAGTTAATCCTTCCAAAATCCTATGACGATTCTTCAAGTGCAGTTATGACACTCATCTTAGTAGCTAAGTAACTTGCCCAAGTAACAAGTTACTTAGCTACTAATAAATGATAGAGGTAGCCTTCCACCTTCTAGATCTTTCTAATTCCAAAGCCTGTATTCACCCAGCTCCTCATTTCCTTCCCAAATTTTATATTTCTCAATACCTAACCCTCCACTACCTTCACTATCTTCTTTATCACTGAGATAGACCCTTGTTAAGTAAAATAAATATATTAGATTAAACCCTTGTAAGTAAATGTATGTATATGTTTACTTCTATATATACTATATAATCATGTACATATGATTAATTCTCCTTAATGGTGCAACATTTAATGGGGTGGAATTTTTCAAATGGTTTTCTCATGTCAGAGATAAAATCTCTCAGGGCCTTATCAGCTGGATTTGCATACCAAACACGTCATTGCTAATGAAAGAGAAAAGAAAGAATGCCCCAGCCCTGGGGTGAGTCTGTGGAAGTGCAGAGTCCCCCGCCCTAGCTTGGTGCACCCTGACTCTCACTAGCAGGAGCTAGAGTTGCGAGCTGTGTGCGTACGGCCTTTTGTCTATTCATGAATTATTCATTGAGGCGCCAGAATTGGAGGAAAAAGCCTTTACCCTCACATGGAAAATAGATGTCGCTACACACCCAGCCCCCTCCCCTTCCCACCCCAGAGAGGGTCTGAGGCTGGTAGTAGCCAGTGGTTTGAGTGGCTGGACTAGCCAAATAACCCTGGAAGGGGGAAAAGGGAGAGAGCACCTTCCACAGAACCTGATTTGCATGAGAAAGACCTAGTCAGCCATCTCCTGAGAACTTGGCTCCAGGTCAGGGGAAACCCCACTGCCTGGGGGGAAGAAAGGGAAGCTGGGAAGGTTTGACAGAAACTCCCCAGGAGATGGGGGGGAGGGGTTAGTCTGGAAACAACTAGGCCTCCAGCAGGGCTCCCGGTTCAGCTGTGGCCTGCTAGCTCAGTAGCCTTCTGCTTTTAACTCAGCTCACCCAGGCTGTGTTCAAGCTGTGTGGGATGTTATGGAGTTCCTAGAACAAGCGAGATTAGGAGCCACATAGATACATTTATGTCTCATATGGGCATGTTGTGTGCCTGATGTTGTTGTTGTTTGTTGGTCATGGGTCTTGAACTATGGGCCTGGGTATTGTCCCTGAGCACTTTAATGCAAGGCGAGTGCTCTATCACTTGAGCCACTTGGTTTTCTGGTGGTTAATTAGTGATAAGAGTCTCACAGATGTTCCTGCCCAGCCGGCTCTGAATCGCGATCCTCACATCTCAGCCTCCTGAGAAGGATTACAGGTGTGAACCACCAGCACCCGGATTGTGTTTGTTTTATTATTCAGTAATTTTGTACTTTTGGGTGGCACAAGATTTGAACTCATGGTCTTGTGTTTGCTAAACAAGCACTCTATCACTTGAATCACCTCTCTTATCCCTGAACCTATTTTGAGTGCCCCTCTAACTCACCTTTCAACACACACACACACACACACACACACACACACACACACACACAATTCTGTAGGAGCTTTTATGTGCAGGTAAGTAGTACAGACCAGGAGGAAATGAATGTATGCAAAAGGAAGCACTATTGCTAGGCACTGGTGGCTCACATCTGTCACCCTAGCTACTCAAGAGACTAAGATCTGAGGATTAAGATTCATATCCAGCCTGGGCCCGAAAAATCTGTGAGACCCTTATCTCCAATTAACCAGCAAAAGGTTGGAAGTAGAGCTGTGGCTCAAGTGGTAAAGTGCTAGCCTTGCACAAAAGAGCTGAAGGACAACATCCAAGTCCTGAGTTGAAGCCCCACACAGGAAGGAAGGAAGGAAGGAAGGAAGGAAGAAGGAAGGAAGGAAGAAGGAAGGAAGGAGGGAGGGAGGGATGGAGGGAGGGAGGACTATTAATTATTAGGAATTATTAATTGTCTCCCATTTTGGGATACTCTGAATGAAGAAATGAAATGATGGCAAGAGAAGAAGATAAATGAGACGCTGCAAACTGCTGTACTGTCTTCCAGGTTTTACATCGAGAGTATATCCTTTCTAAAAGAGAAGAGCACGGTGGAGCTATTCTTCCTGAATGCCAAGGCCTGTGTGCACAAGGTAGGAAAGTTTCTGCACATCTGTAGGGCTCTGCTCTGAAGTTTCTCTGTTCTCTGTAGAGTTCTCTCTCTGAAGCTTCTCTGTTGGATGCTGTGTGCTGCACATTCTACTAATTCTATTCATTTCATCTTTTCTTTTTGATCCTCTCTGTCTTCCCATCCACACAGTCTAGAACCTTCTTTTTTTTTTTTTTCTAAACCTTCTTGTAACCATAGGTGGGAAGGTCATAGGTTCACTCTCTTGGATGATTAGCTGTTCTGTGTTTTGAAAACTCTTATATATCTTGTTGGATCTTTTAGGTTTGATTTTCTTTTTTTAATTTCAGATGAGCAAATACTGATTCAGTCCCTGCCTCTCCATCTTAGCCACACCAGAAGCAGAATATGTTGCTTATTCTAAGGAGAAAATAAATGTCTCAGGCACTAAGGCCCGCTCTCGAGCCCACTTTTTTGAGACCTGGGTTTCCCTCTGAACTCCAAGGGTTGATGGATGATTCCGTCAGAGCAACTGCAGCACTTTCTGAGTCAGGAAAACATTCCATCATCCACAGCCAGCCATCCTCTCCTCTGAGGGGGAACACAATAGCTCCTTGTGGTATTTTTCATTGTGTAGTAGGCCATGGTCCAACAAAATCGCTTCCTGGTTGCTTGTTTGCTCTGTTGCTTAGGCAAAGAAAGTTAGCAGGCAAATTTTTAACTCATAACTATTTCTCTTAGAGCTCTGTATGCTAAACTCTGGCTGGAGAAAATAATGAAAAGCAAGGCTTTTAACTTCTCTTTCTTCTTATGAGTGTTAGTTGTGGGGAACTCCTTTTCTAAGCAGAAACATCTTGCGCCCGTGTCAAAAGAATTTATGCCAATCACTAGTGACTCATACCTGTAATCCTAGCTACTCAAGAGGCAGAGATCTGATGATTGACATTTGGAGGCAAGCCCCAGGAAGAAAAGTCAGTAAGACTAAGATCTCTAATTAATTATCAGGAAAAAAGCTGGAAGTAGAACAGTGGTTTAAGTGCTAGAGCACTAATCTTGAACAAAAAAGCTTAGGGATAGTGTCCAAATCTTGACTTCAAGCTTCAGGACTGGCACAAAAAGGGGGGGAAATAGAATTTTTGGCAAACAAATTTTGCAAAACCTTATTATTATCCTACATAAGTGTCATAGGACACAATGAGTGCTAATAAAAAATTTTTAATTCAGTACTTGGAACTCAGGACTTGATATAGCCTATCTACTTAATATGTAGACAGCAGGCAACAGATCTTACAGAATCAGGTAAACCTTAACAGAGGCAGACAGCTATTCATTAGGGCAGCTTTTAAGTCATTTTTAAAGATATACACATTCCATCTAAGGAGTATCATCTGCCGGGCGCTAGTGGCTCACGCCTGTAGTCCTAGCTACTTAGGAGGCTGAGATCTGAGGACCGGTTCAAAGCTAGCCCTGGCAAGAAAGACCATGAGACTCTCATTTCCAATTAACCACCTAAAACTGGGAAGTGGAGCTGCAGCTCAAAGTGGTAGCCTTGAGCGAAAGAGCTTGGGGACAGTGCTCAAACCCCCATGACAGATTAAAACAAAACAAAATAGCCATATATATATATATATATATATATATATATATATGCACACACACACACACACACACACACACACACACATATATATACATAATCTGAACAATGGTCATAGAAGTAAATAAGTTTTATGAGAACATAGCTCAGCTGTAGAACACACGTAGGTGGATTTATTGATTGGTAAAAGTGACTCATTGATGGCGGTTGGTGCTCTTGACTCAGAACAACTATTAGCTGTGAGAGTGAACGGGGACCTTCCCCCCACACTCTGCGGGGGACATTCCTACCTCCAGAAAATGTCCAACTCCTCTTACAGCACCTATACATGCTTCTTCCTACCAGACAGATACCCCTCCTTCATCTTCTTTCTGCTTTTCTTTTTGTACTCAGGGCCTAGGCACTGTCCCTTAGCTTGAGACTGCCACTCTACCACTTGAGCCATAGCTCCACGTCTAGCTGTTTTCTAGTCAATAGGAGATGAGTATCCTGGATTTTTTTTTTTTCTGCACAGGTTGGCTTTAAACTGTGATTCTCCAATCTCAACTTCCTGAGTAGCTAGGATTAGGGACATTAGCCACCATCCCTACGGACACCCTGCATCTTGATGGATGTTAATTGCCTGCCCCATGGAGAGGCATGTGGCATCTTGAATTTGGGCTCCCCGTCTCTCTCCATTGCGATCACTCTACCTGTCGATGCTCTTAGTCTGCGGTGCTTTTATACACAGGGGCTCAGAGGGCTTCTCTAGGCCAGGCCTCAGGACAAGGCACCACTGCAGTCGCAATTGAGGAGTGCATTAGCACTCTTGCTTGAACAGAATCTACAGGAAAAGAAGAAACTGTCCCTAGTGACTAGCCATCCTGAGAGGAGCCTGGCTCTTGTCAGAGCTGTCATTCACGTGTGAGCCCCAGCCCATGTACCTGTTTAGCTTCCCTGGTGAGAAGGCATGGGGCACACCTTGCCTTCGCAAACAACCACCTAGGCCAGGTGGGGATGATGTGGAAATGCCGAAACTGACATTAGAGGCGCCCTGGCAGCCCTCACCCGGCAGGCCGGGGTCCACCGGGGTCAAACTGCTGTCACAGCACGTGGAATAGCACAGCAGGCCTGCCTGCTGGGGTGTACAGTTCATAGAGACTTCCTTGTACATCTCTGATTTTAGTGATCGGCCAGCATTTACTACCACCACTTAAAAAAAATATCAATCATTGGGGCCGGGCACCAGTGGCTCACACCTGTCATCTTAGCTACTCAGGAGGCTGAGATCTGAGGATCATGGTTCAAAGCCAACCCAGGCAGGAAAATCCATGAGACTCTCATCTCCAATTAACCACCAGAAAACAAGAAGTAGCTCTGTGGCTCAAGTGATAGAGTACATGCCTTGAGCTGAAGAGCTCAGGGACAGTGCCCAGGCCCAGAGTTTAAGCCCCATGACCAACAACAACAACAACAAATCAATCATCGCAACAGAGAATTGACATTGGCCCCCATGTTCCTTTTGGTGTGTACAAAATTCTGATGATGGTGAAAAGACAAAATGGAAACAAACAAATGGGACTGGTGAGGTGCTCTGTGGTAGAGACTAGGCACAGCAAAAGCTCCCTTTCCTGCAGAGGTGGGAAATAGAAGAAAATGGCAGAACCTGATTGACTCCCAAAGGCCTGTGTGTTATAGCATGTACTTGAATGGGGATTGTGGAACACCAACATATTCTCTCTCTCTCTTCTCTCGCTCTCTTCTTCCTTCCCTCCTTCCCTTTCCCTCCTTCCTTCTTTCCCTCTCCTATCCTTCCCTCTGTCTCTCCCTTCCTCCTTCTCTTCCTCTCTCCAGTGCCCTTCTCTCTCTCTCCTGTTCCCTTTTCTCTCTCTTCTCCTTTTCTCTTTCCTCATTCTCTCTCTTCTCTCTCTTCTACAAGTCCATCCATCTTTCCTGGCCATAAAGAGAGTAGTTTTACTCTGCGAGCCCAATCAGTCATAGACAAGAACCTCCAAAACCATGAGCTTAAATAAGCCCTTTCTCTTCATTATTTGATGATCTCTGGTATTTTGTTATAGGTGTGGAAAGTTGACTAATATATAGCTCTATTCTACTGAGTACTCACGAGTGTAGCAGATTTTACCCTCATAACAAAGTATTACTACTTTGGCATATGGGGAAATGGAGGTATTGATATGTACAGCCAAGGTTGTATACTCAGTAGTAACATCATGAGACTAGGCATTCAGGCTCCAGAAACCATTCATTTATTCAAATAATTACTGCATACCTAAAATACTCATCAGAGGTCCTGGAACTTTGTCTTATCATTGTACTATTTAACACACCTTCCTACAGTCTAAGAATCCTGGCTTATGGATTTTTAAACTTGTGTGTTTGTATATAATAATTATTTTAAAGGTAAAGCATCCATATTTTGGGGGTTGGGTCCGGTCGTGGGACCTGAACTCTGGGCCTCGGCACTGTCCCTCAGCTCTTCAGCTCAAGGCTAGCACTCTACCACTTGAGCCACAGCGCCACTTCTAGGTTTTTTCTTTTTGCTTATGTGGTGCTGAGGAATCGAACCAGGGCCTCAGGCATACATGGCAAGCGCTCTACCACTGAGCCATCTTCCCAGCCCCAAGCATCCATATTCTAAGACATGATATTTCTGAAAGATGCCAGAGACCTTGGAGAGGCTGAGCCTCCCATGATTCTACCACTTACTCTTTCCCAAAATGACAGAAAAACAGGTGAGAACATTCTGCAATATGGGAAATCTCACAAACAGAATTATGGCTTTATAATCATTCACACACACACAAATACTGTACTTTAGCTGTATAGAACCTATCTCATGATCACAAAGTATTTTAATGCCCCAAAGAGTATATACAGTATATACAATACCAAACTTTTTTTTTTTTTTTGGTCGGTCGTGGGGCTTGAACCCTGGGCTTGGGCGCTGTCCCTGTGCTCTTCAGCTCAAGGCGAGTGCTCTACCGCGTGAGCTACAGTGCCACTTTCAAACTTTTTTTTTTAAGGAGGAGGAAAAAAAATAGCAATTTTTTTTTTGGGGGGGGTCCAGTCGTGGGGCCTGAACTCTGGGCCTGGGCGCTGTTCCTCAGCTCTTCAGCTCAAGGCTAGCGCTCTACCACTTGAGCCACAGCTCCACTTCCGGCTTTTTTCTTTTTGCTTATGTGGTGCTGAGGAATAGAACCCAGGGCCTCAGGCATGCAAGGCAAGCGCTCTACCACTGAGCCACCTTCCCAGCCCAAAAAATAGCAACTGTTATACCACTTTCATGGCACTAAATTCAGTGATAGATTCAGGAAGTCCCATAACAGGGCTAGGAATATGGCTCAAGTGGTAGAACATGAAGCCCTAAGTTCAAACCCTAGTGGTATTAGAGTAAGTAAAATGGTTTGATTTGTTTAACCCAATAATTATCAAACTTATCTGTGTATGAAACTCCATCCAAGCCTTCATGTTAATGGACGACTAACCAACCATCCTTTTGAAAATTCTGTGTAATGGTTCATACCATTAAATAAGAAAGCAGAGATGGGGCTGGGAAGGTGGCTCAGTGGTTGAGTGCTTGCCTTGCATGCATGAGGACCTGGGTTCGATTCTTCAGTATCACATAAGCAGAAAAGCCAGAGGTGGTGCTATGGTTCAAGTGATAGAGTGCTAGCCTTGATCTGAAGAGCTGAGCAAAAGTGCCCAGGTCCAAAGTTCAGGTCCCATAACACACACACACACACACACACACACACACACACACACACACACACACACACACACACACACACACACACACACACACACACACACACACACACACACACACACACACACACACACACACACACACACACACACACACACACACACACACACAGAGAAGAGAGACAGCTGAAGGACTTCCTGGATACTTGCCATGTGACATGGCCTTACCATAAAACCAAGGTCTACTCAGAGTCTTCAAATACCACATCTTTAGAGATAGTTGAAAGAAAGTGACCTGGTGCCAAGTTAGCTGTGACTTTTTTCCCAGGCTTCCTAGAACAGGACAACCTATCAACTGTGCAGACAACAGCTCAAGCAACTTCACTGCACACACACACGCACACACACACACACACACACTTTCTTTTTCTAATAAGTACTCATCTCTTTGTACTTTGAATAAATGTGGAAATACAAGTGAGCCAAACATTAGTAACCCTATTAAAAGACAGAGTTATTGCAAGACTAAGCGATCACATTTATTTTTAGCCTCTCTCTTACCCCTGTTCTTATTAGGTGCGCCCTTTCATTAGTAGACTGGGTGAGAGATGGAGCCTGACATCCCCAAACATGCTCTCTCCACTGTTAGTGGGACAGGCACATTGCATAAGGCCCTTAGAATCCTAATGCTATTTGTATTTAACCGTGTGAACCTAGAGGCTTCAAAGCTGGTTTAAAAGCTCAAGCAGCTTTGGAGGGCAATTTGGCTATTTCCATGAAAATGAAAGAGTCCAGAATCTAGATTGCAGGATTTTCATTGAAATATGAAAAGACCCATAGAAAAATTATTTGTAAAACTTTTCTAAAACAAAGTCCTTCATGTTTCTGATTCTAGGAATATGAAATTAGACACTGTATAGATGCACTTTGGGATGAATGACAAATTCAGCTTCATTCATGCGATAGGGTATTGTTCAGCTATAATAAAGAATGGCTGTTCTTCTTCCTCACATGACATGAAAACCTTTCTAAATTGTTGTGTTCAGTTTAAAAAATAGGATCAACTTACAGAACAGTGAACTTAGTATGCTGGGTGGTAACTTTGTTACTTCCGATATAAAATGGAAGAAATAGAACAAGGTACAGCATAGTACATCTGTCATTGAGGAGAGTGAGTTTATGAAAAAGCTTTTGTTTCCTAAGTAATGTTTTCCTTAATTGTGTGTGTGTATGTGTGTGTGTGTGTGTGTGTGAATGTGTGGATCAAATGTAGGAAAAGCCTTGCTAGTAAGCAAGTAAGAATTCTCCCCCTGAGCTGTGTCCCCTTTCTGCTTTTCCAATGTGTCAACAGGAAGTTGAGATTTGTTTTAAATCAGAAAAAAAAATTGGGATATTCTTTAAACATTACCTCTTTAAACGTGCATGGAGAAAACAAAAGTAATGCTATTTTTCCTTCTAAAAATATCTTATCACTTTAGTCACAGTCAAAATTTAGCAAGAGTTGGAAATTTCTATTTTTCTAGAAAGGCAAAAGATCTGCTATTATCAGACACCTGACACAGAACTTTATTCCTATTGTAAAAACAAACAAAAAAAAAATGTTACTTGCTAGGACTTTTTCTTTCCTTTTTGAGCTAGTAATGGGATGTGAACTTGGCTCTTGCTTGGCTGTTTGTCCAGGCCAAGCACTCTACCACTTGAGCCACAACTCCACTTCTACACGGTGCTGGTTAGTTGCACGTAAATGTCTTACTGAGTTCTTATTTATTTATAGGCCTCACTTGGAACCACAATCCTCAGATCCTCAGATTCCTGAGTATCTAGGATTAAAGGTATGAGCTACCAGTGCCTGGCACAATATGAAAACCAAGAAAAATTAAATGTGCAAAGCTCATGCCTCTGTGTCCCCCAGGTAATGGTAACTATTCTCCTGCAGTCTACAGAGACGCTCTATGATGTGGTAGTGCAGAGTCAGGAGATCATGGTTTGAGACCAGCCAGGGCATAGAAGTTCCTCAACTCAGCGTTGTGTGTAGTGCCATGCACCTGTCATTCCCACAAAGGATCCAGGCTGCCCCAGGCATGAAGTGAGACCTATCTTGAAAAATTAACAAATACACACAAAAGGACTAGCACTGGCATAAAGTAGTAAAGTAACATTTTTGCAAGCACAAGGCCCTGATTCAATCCCTAGTACCACAAAAATAAATTCAAATAAAACTTAATGTTTATTGCTGGAATGTTCTATTTGAGACTTTTTTTTTGTTGTTGTTCATGGGGCTTGAACTCTGGGCCTGGTACTATTCCTCAGCTCTTCAGCTCAAGGCTAGCGCTCCACCACTTGAGCTACAGCGCCATTTCCGGTTTTCTGGAAGAAAACTCTTATTGGAGGTAAGAGTTTCATGGACTTTCCTGCCCGGGCTGGCTTTGAACTGAAATCCTTAGATCTCCTCCTGAGTAGCTAGGATTACAGGCATGAGCCACCAGTGCCTGGCTTTGAGACTTTTATGCTAGGATTGACCATGGGCACAGGATACCCTGGAAAGTGAACCCTTAGATGAGAGGAAATTCCTGTATTGAACACATCCTTCCCTTCCTTTCCCTCTCCTATATCTAGTCATACTTCAGAACTCAGTAGTACCCTCCCCATATGCATTATGCATCCTTACTCCCTGCCGCGACACCCTTTAGCAATAGTAACTAACAATATAATGGCCCAATTATAAAAATATACAGTAATAAGAGTCAGGTGAATGCAGTATGGAGCGTCTCAGCCCATTAACTGAAATAGCTGCCCATTGACCATGGCTCTGGTGAGCTTTATTCTGTTCCCTGCTTTCTTGATTAACTTCTGATATTAGGGTTTATCTTTATTTCTCTCTTGCTGGCCTGGAACCTGGCATAACAACGGCCCTTGGTAAATATTTGTCAAGTGAACAAAATAAATGTAGCTTACACTAGCAACTACACTGATCAAATTTTGTACAATGGGCAGGTGAAAAGAATCAAGCCAAACTGAAAATCAATTCTGAGAAACAACTATAAAATGAGTCATGTTTGGCTTTCAATCTTATTTTGATTTCACTACCGAAGATTGAGCTATTGCTCCCCAATTCAATTTTCCAGAGTTGGTATTGTACTTTCAGCCTTGAAATTTAATACACTAAACCCATAGAGATATAATTTTACCATTGCATGACCAGATTGTAAGGTGCTGGTATTTTCAGCATATCTGTCATACCCTTTGCTGATTTACTCACTATAAGCGTCTTTTGGAAATATTCAAAAGAATCACTGTGAAAATCAACTACAAGGATAGGCTGATATACTTCCCTGCTCTTAGATTCAGACATTTTTCTTTAGCCTTCTACAGAAATAGGTCTTGAGCTGCTGATTGCCTCCAGGACAGGGGGCCACTGGGCAAATCCACAGTGGCAAGGAATCTAGTTAATCCTGAAGCCTCCTTTGAGCCAGGGCTTCCAGAATAGGCAGCAGCAAAGCAAGGATTGGCAGGGAGAGGAGGGAATGGAGAAAGTAATCAACCCAAAAGTCAAAGACTTTTGAATAACTAGAACATGGTTATCCTTGGGAGGGAAATATTCTCCTAAAACATAGTGAGATGCTTAGATGCTTTAGTATTGTTCCGGCTGCCTGTTTGTGATCCAAAGACTTTAAGATACTCAGGGAAAGACCTATTAGTAGGTGTATTTATGGTGCTGTCAGGAGAGGACTTAGCCTATATTCCCTGTTTGACATAACTGACCATGAAGTATAATCCTGGGCAACCAATATCTTCCTGGCTGTCAGCAGCATGTGAGGGAATCTTGTGCTGAAATGATTCCCTATAGCTTAGCAGTAACCATTCGAGAAGTTACCAAAAGCTGAACTACATTCAGCACATCTACTCAGCTGAGTTTTAGTATTGGAGATTTGGGAGTGTTTGCAAATGTGAATCTGTATGTGTGCATGCAAGTGTGTGTGTGTGTGTGTGTGTGTGTGTGTGTGTGTTTAAGAGAGATTTAACTCGTTTTAAGATTTAGAATTTATTTTAGTATAATTTTGCTATTATTAAGGTATTATACCATGTCATAAGTCAGGTAATGAGAGCATTGGTGTTTTGGGGGGCAGTGTCACCCCTTCCATGGCTTTCCAGAATTACTTTACAAGATCAGTAGTACAAACTGAATTTGGCAGGCTGTAAGTTTGGTCTGCAGTTTGGTGAACGTGCCTTTTCATAATAACCAGTCATCCAGAGGTCAGTATTTACCACGTGAAGTCACTAAACTAAACATCAGAGCTGGTTTGAAGACTAGCCAGTCTATGAGGAACAAAGAAATCTAATCCTTTATTTGAAAGGGCTGTTGAAAGTTTTGTCATAAAGATCTCACCTTTCCTTGTTTCATGTGGTTTTCCCCTTTATGTTTTCCTGACATTGAACTGTGTTTGTCTTCAGTGGTGAACATTCAGATATACCCTACCTTGTACACTTGTGGGAATAGAAGTTTCCAGAATAATAGCTCTGACACGTGCCATCTTGAACCTCATCTCCTCAGGGCCTTTTCATCTGTGTCAGGTCATTTGTCTTTACTACCTCCCTGAGTTGGGCAAAAGGAAAAAGAATTGTTCCTCCTTTTCATAGATAAAACCCTGTAGCCCAACAATGTGAAAGAAGCTAATCATACAGTAGAAGACAAGGAAAATACCCTCTAGCTGTCTCTAGCTAGAGTAAATTTACAAAGACTGAGTTATTTGTTCACTGGTATGTCATCAGCAGAAGTAGACTTTAAATATTTGTTGGCCACATTGAGAAAGACTTCTGAAAACCCAGTTGGAAGGCCTGTATTAAGTAGTAGTGTGCTCTAATATGAATCATCCTAAAATGTTTAATAGTTTTTATGTTATTCTGGTGTTTTGAGGATGCCAGCCTCTCAGAAATGGGCTGTAAATGTGCCGTTACAGCTAAATTGTGGATCAGAAATAAACTTAAAAAAAAAAACACTATAGTAAGTCTTAGAAAGGAGAGAGGGGGATTGAAGTCTAGGAATTTGGATTGCCGGTGGGTGAAAGGGTCTATTAATTTTGGGGTTTTTTTTCTGATTATTTTGGAAATCAAATCCCATGAAATGCTTCCTGCTTTTTTTTCTGATTGATGTCCTTAAGAAGTCTTACATCCTCTCTCTCCCTATCTATATACTTTATATCTATCTATCAACCCGTGTCCCTGCCCAGCTATCATCTAGCTGTTTTTCTTTCCTTTTCTCTTCTTTTCTTTTTGAGACAGAAGGTCTCACTGTGTGGCCCACCCAGGCTGACCTCAAACTCATAATTCTCCTGCCTCCACCTCCTAAATGCTAGGACTTTAAAGCAAGGGCCACCTCATACCAGGTTATGGCCTCTATTTTTTTAATCCATTCTAAAAGCAGATGGCTTTGGCTTTTCCATGATGCTTCATCTACTTGCCAGCCCTGAAAATGAAGTTTGGATGGCCATGTGCCTATTTTTCAGGAAGAATAAATCAAACTAAGTAGGCCCAGGAGGAATGCTATTTGGGGGAAACATTTACAGTGTGGACTCATTAAGAAATTATCTAAGGCTCTGGCACTGGTGGCTCACACCTGTCATCCTAACTACCCAGGAGGCTAAGATCTGCCCAGGCAGAAAAGTCTGTGAGACCCTTCAATTACTCAGAAAACAGGAGGTGGAGGTGTGGCTCAAAGTGGTAGAGCATTTAGCTTTGAGCAGAAGATCTCAGGGATAAGTGGCCAGGCCCTGAGTTCAAGCCCCATGACCATCAAGAAAGCAAGAAAGAAGGAAGGAAGGAAAGGAGGAAGGAAGGAAGGAAGGAAGGAAGGAAGGAAGGAAGGAAGGAAGGAAGAGCGAGCCTTAAAATAGTATAATTTATTACTGGCTAAAGTCAAGACCGTGGTATTGGACAACCACTAAGTTTATTTGCTTCTCGGGGAGACAGACCGCATAGTTTGCCTTGAGTCAATAAAGTAGAGCAAGGGGCCCTGGGGATGTAAGCTATCTAACTTTGTATCCTGGCTTCACCAGTGACAGGGTGACTTTAAGCAACTGCTTACTTCATTGTCCTAAGCTTCTGTCTCAAGTGTGAAGCGGACATAAGAATATTTCCTCCTCATATATGTATGGGACAGATAATAAGGAATGAATAAATGTGCCTTGGTTCTGTTGTTATTAACAGTATTTTCCAAAGTTCCCATGAGGACTATGCTATAAAATGTGTTCATCTGTTAGAAGTTCTGAAGCATACTAATCACAATGATGACCAAAAGGAAGACACTGGAGAAAACAGTTTTAACCTGGTGTGCATTACTAGTGAAAAACATTAATAAGAGACTCTATCAGGTAATAGTCCGGAAAAACCAAGTGTTTCTACATTTTTATTCCTGGGAAGATCTAGATAGGGGACTAACTTGAGCGAGACGTCTTTACTCAAAGGTCCATTAATAATGTCATGATCATAACTTTCTCTCCTGATCCATCCTTTTCTCCCTCTAATCATCCTTGATTATCTTGTAAGCACCTTACACGTCTTCCTCTTTTTTTTTTTAAATGACTAGTTTTCTATCAGAATGCTCTGCTGCTACAAATTGAAATTGTGGTTGTAAATCGGTGCCAGAGTGCATTTAAGCAATTAGAATGCTGTAATTAAAGTCTGCTGTGTATGTAATCTTATAATGTGAAAGGATGAGTACAGAAGCGCAGAGCTGGGTTCTAAGTGTTCGTTTAATAATGGTTATTCGTCTCTTCTCCACTTGTTGCCCGCATGTGTATCAGATGTGGGCACCCAGGAACCTCCATGCTTATTAGCAGGGCTGACCTATTTAGGCTCCCTCCCTTTCTTGCCTGGCGTAACAATTTGACTGTAGATCACCACACCTCTCATTTCTAGGGCAGCCTCATAAACATTCTCTCCTTTTGCTTTGAAAGTGTGTTGGCACAAGAGTTTATAAAGAAGGTTCAGCTATTGGCACAATAGAGGAGCTAATCCCTGACATTTGACCGTGTGACCCATTTCCTCCTCCTGGGAAAACACAGAGCCTCAAGACCTCAGAGGGAGGAACAGGAAACAGTTGAAAAAAGGAGGATTGAAGTTCTGATGATGTATCAGTAGCAGGACATTCTCATCAAAAGGTTCTTCATTTGTTTTTGTTTGTTTGTTTGTTTTGGTGCCAGTAATGGTGCTTGAACTGAGGGCTTCGGCACTGTCCCCTAGATTTTTTTTACTCAAGACTGGCACTGTACCTCAGTAAAGTTTGAGAATCAGTGGTCTGATACTGTCCTCACTGTGGGGTAGATCCATAGATGGCACCCTGGCCTGCTCAGTGGGTCTCAGAAGTAGGGTGCAGTGTCATTATGTTCCGTTTAAAGCTGTCACCTGCTGAGTTTCTCTATTGGGAAATCATTTTGTCCCTTTGTAACTGAAAGATGTCTGGAGTTGATCTTCCCCCGTTCTTCCTCCCAGAGTCTCCACCTCCAGTGATGTCCTTCCCTGAGAGAGTTCATACTGTGGAAGGAGAGTTCATACTGTGGCTGTGTGAAAGTCGATCATGATTTTCTCTTCTCCTTCACCCCTATTTTTTTTTTCAGTGATCAGCAGGGACTCATGCAATCCTTCTGGTGTGATATCTTGTCATCTCTATCGTTCATTTTGGTGATCAAATTGCACCCACTTTGGCTCATGGAATCCATTTTAAGTTGCATCCTTTGTGTGTGCCGTTTGTTTGAGTTCATTTTTTTGTTGGTGTTTGTTTGTTTGTGTACTTGTTCAGGTACCAACTTAGGGTCAGGGACTCTTGCTTAGCCTTTTCTGTTCAATGCTGTCATTCTGCCATTTGAGCCATACCTCCTCTTTCAGCTTTTTGCTAACTAACTGGAAATAAGAGACTCACTGACTCTCCTGCCTAGGCTGGCTTTGAATCATGGTTCTCAGATCTCAGCCTCCTGATTAGCTAGGCTTACAGGTGTGAGTCACCAGCACCCAGCTTTCCTCACCACTTTTAAATGCCTCATTTTATGATGCAGGAAGACAAGTCCAGGCTCTCTCTGTACTTTTGTGGCTACAATCTTGAAGTCAGCCATTTTTCCTTTGAGGAGAGAATGGTAGCTAGAAACTCAGATCTGGTTCCTTCTGAAATTAGTTGGAATTCCATTAAAAAAATTCCATATCCTATAGATGCCTAAAAATAAAGCACATTACACAAACATGCATGGGCTAATTCAAGGGGAGTATGCTGTGGCTAAGTTCCCCCTTTTTTCTCATTTCTATTTTCTGTGCATGTGGTGCTAAGGAATTGAACCCAGGGCTTTATTTATGCTAGGCAAGCACCCTACCACTAAGCCACCTTCCCAGCCCTTTTTTTCTCATTTCTTTTTTTTTGGGTCCGGTTATGGAGCCTGAACTCTGGGCCTGGGTGCTATCCCTCAGCTCTTCAGCTCAAGGCTAGCACTCTACCACTTGAGCTACAGCACCACTTCCGGCTTTTTTCTTTTTGCTTATGTGGAGCTGAGGAATCGAACCCAGGGCCTCATGCATGCTAGGCAAGCACTCTACCACTAAGCCACCTTCCCAGCCCTTTTTTTCTCATTTCTATACGCGTATATTCACCTGTGTTATTCTCCCAAGCTAAGCACTCATTCTGATACTACAAACTCTCTCACTTGCACTTTCCCTCTCTCCTGGCACCTATCTGATTGTGATCAAGTTTCTGAGAAGCCGTTTGCTTGGTTATTATGCTTATGTCTTTGAAACTCTGACACACACCCAGCAAAGTACCCACACTTGTTTAATTTCCTTGTACACCTTCTCGTTGTTCCGAAACATCTTCATGTGTGACTTTTCTCTTCTCCTTCTAAGTCCATAATGAATGCAAGACAGATATCATTATGATTTTCCTGTTACAAGTATAGCAGCACATGCAAGCAGAGAGCAAATAACTTTCTGACACCTTGTACCTGTAGAGTTTCTGTTTAGGTACGGTGTTTCTCATAGAGTGAAGGCTGGCCTATATTGTCATACATCAAGAAACTCAAATTTCTTACTCTGAGTTGGCAAATCAGGTATATGGTGAACCAAGGAACACTAGAAACATCCCTTCTTTTAAGAAAGAAAAACAAGCCAGGCGCCGGTGGCTCACATGTGTAATCCTAACTATTCAGGAGGCTGAGATGTGAGGATCGAGGTTCAAAGCCAGCCCAGGCAGAAAAGTCCATGAGCCTCTTATTTCCAGTAAACTACTGGAAAACTGGAAATGGCGCTGTGGCTCAAGGGGTAGAGCACTTGACTTGAACTGAAGAGCTCGGGGATGGTGCCCAGGCCCAGAGTTCCAGCCCCACAACCAACCAAAAAGAAAAAGAAAGAAAAGAAAAACATACAAATACTCCCAACTAGTTTTATATTTCAATATGATTTCAATTGATAGTCTACAAATACTACTGAACATCCAGAGAGCTCCAATCACTGTGCTAGGTCTTGTCGATATAACTTTGGCCAAATACAAATAACGTCTCAAGGATGATTGTTAAATGGGCAGGGTGACAGCAGGTGTCTCAGCAGACATCAAGAAAATACTTAGAGAGTCTAATGAATTCACAAATGTAAACAGTCACTGATAGGTTGCTCATTATACCTGATAGTGCCATTGAAGGATTGTGCTTCCATTAGGGAGATTACAGAGAAAGGTGGGAGTAAAATTAGGGATTATACTTTTTTTTTCTTTGGTGGGTCTTGAACTCTGGGCCTCTGTGCTGTCCCTTAGCTCTTCAGCTCAAGGTTAGCGCTCTGAGCCACAACACTACTTCGGCTTTTTCTGTTTATGTGGCACTGAGGAACCGAACCCAGGGCCTCATGCCTGCAAGGCAAGCACTCTACCACTGAGCCACCTTCCCAGCCCAGTGCTGGGCTTTTTGATAGATGCTTAACATTTATCCTTCACTTAATGATCAAAACAAGCAGATATGGTTAATACTATGTTCTACCATTTCACTAATAAGGAACGGACCAGGTCTTTATTTCTGTTTTTAAGTAAAAATAAGGTGCCAACGGCCCCACAGGTTTTCCCAGAATAGTAGAATCTTACAGTGGAGAAGTAGGTCAGGTCAAAGAAGAGGCTGAAGGATCAATTTGCATCTAATAATCAATGCAGAGGGCTCGTATGGCTAATATAGATGCAGATCCAACGTAAGTTTTTGTGTAGGTAAATGGAGCAAAGGATAATTTCACACGTGGGTAGCAGATCATTTGCAATTGCAAAAGAAATGTTCAAATTGGTTGGTAATTACATTGAAATAATTTTGTGGAACTCGGTGGTAGAGTGCTTGCCTAGGATGCACCAGGCTCTAGGTTCCATCCCTAGCAACACACACACACACACACACACACACACACACACACACACACACACACACACACACACACACACACACACACACACACACACACACACACACACACACACACACACACACACACACACACACACACACACACACACACACACACACACACACACACACACACACACACACACACACACACACACACCCCTTCTTCTTGATTTGATGGAGTGTGGAACTCGGTGGTAGAGTGCTTGCCTAGGATGCACCAGGCTCTAGGTTCCATCCCTAGCAACACACACACACACCTTCTTCTTGATTTGATGGAGTTTACTGAAATACATACATTTCCCTACTGAGGAGGACATCTGATCCAGGTGACGATGTCCTGAGTGCCCGAGGGACGGATGTGCACTCGTCAGAAGGCAGTAAACTGTACACTGATCTGTTCATTTTCCTGTAGCTACCTAAAGGTTTGTTAATCCACTTATACAGTAAAACACAGTACCTGATGAAATCAGGGTTATTTTTAAGTGGGAAAAATCAAGTTGGAACAACCAATATAAAACGGGGCTCCTGGAAAGGAAAGCACCAAGCCCGCAGACTGAAGTTCACCTTCTCTTATAGCCAAAGCCAAGGGGGCGCTGCCACCACCCACACTAAGGTAAAAACAACGCGTTCAGAAGAAACACAGTTGCTGCTGCTGCTTAAACCCAGAAGCTTCCCCCATGGGGCCCTTGAAAATGCTGCTATGTGGTATAAACAATGTCCCCAATAGCACACAGAATTATTACAATAATGACTTCTCCCGGTTGTTACCTACATTGTTTCTTGATCTAATCCAGTGGAGTAATGCTAGAACATAGTTCAGACAAATGAAAGGCTTTATTACCTGGAACAAACCTTGTAGATAACTTATGTAGGATTTTTTAATTATTCCAGCATCATCCAAGAATAACACTTAGAAAGTACAGAGCAGTGGTTCTTAACTAGGAACAATTTGGGGCCCACACCCATCCCAGGGGACATTTGGCAATAAATATCGAGAGGCATACTTGATTGTCACAGCGAGGGAGAGGCTACTACTGGCATGTAATAAGTAGACCCGAGACTCTGCCTAGCTTCCTGTGTGATACACAGGACGTTCACCTATAGCAAAGAATTATCTAATTCAGAATGCCCTGTGCTCTGAAGTTGAAAGTCCTGGTCTAGCAAAAATAATTGGGCACTGAGAATATCACACATAAAATACTACTTGGGACAACTAACTTGAAACAAAAAGGGGGGGAGGAAATGATTGATTCATGTACTCAGGTGTAGTTGCTATGACCTGACTTGTAAGGGTATAGTAATCGCTAGAAAATAGGAACTAGCACTGTTTGTAGACTGTTTCTATTGCCTACCAGGCATTACCTATAAAGTAATAGATCTTGAACAGTGGCATTCCCCTCTCCCTCACCACTGCCCCCAGCCTGCCTGTTATAAAAAGCAGCTTGCTCTCCTCTGAAGTGGCAGATTCCTCCCCCCTGTACCTGTATCCTTGGGGAAGACCAGGGAATCTCCGGGAAGCTCCATACACTCATTCATTTGTGGTCTTTGTGGCATCTGTTGGTTGCACTGTTCAATGGCTTAGTGATAAATCTATACGATCCTAAGCAGCATCCACTTCATCAGTCCTGCCACTTGGGGAATTTTAACCAGACTGTGAAGTCTACTCCCACTCAGCAGTGGAAACAATTGACTAACAGTGAGAAAAAGGCTCTTTCTGTGGTCATTGATCCCCTCTGGGTCATATCTTCCCAACTTTGTCCTCAAAGAACATAGATGTTTCCTCTCCTAGTTCTAAGATGGAACAATTGGGGGAGGGTCTTTGGACCAGCTTCCATCATTTGCCAAAAAAAAAAACAAAACCCCAATGATTGTGTTTACAGTAGAATCAACTGAGGAAAGAAGTCAATCTCCAAAGGATTATAATATTCTGTCCAGAACAAAAGGAAGGAGACTTGTCAGAAACACACACACACACACTAAATTATTCACTACTTAAGGAAGTAGGTCTATTTTTAAAATGAACTTTTTATTTAGAGATAATGTCAAATTTATGGAAGCGCGCTAAGAATAGTATCACAAATGCCAGTATATGTCTGTCAAACTTAACCTATCACTTTTTAACATTTTGTCACATTTACACTTCCTCTCTCCCTTCATATATGGGATTTTTGCTTCTGAACACATGAGGGTAAGTTAAAGAAAGCCCCTAACTAATTCGCTGTACATTGTCTAAAGTCAAGGAGATCCCTTGTGTAGCCATATTGCTGTGATCCTATTCAGAAAATGTAACTCTGGATCCATGCTGTTGTTGCCTAATATCAACTCAATGGCCCTGCCCTCTGGTCATGCCCCCTACCCCCTCAGTCCAGATAACACATTGCATTTAGTCATGATGACCTTTTAATTGCCTTTACTAGCACTCACTTCACCAACATTTTTGAAAAATATGAGACAGATGTTCCACAGAATATCCCTCAGTTTGGGTTTGTCTCGTAGTTCCTCCTGAGTAGAAAGAGTGATTTATTTTTCACAGGAATTCTACACAGCAGTGTGCTGGAGACAGTCTGTATCAGTCTATCACAGCCAATTCTCACATCTCTTCCCAGCTTCTCCATTCTATGAAGTTCTACTGGTAGCTTGAAATAACCATAGTGGAAGTGTTTTACACCAAAGGCTGTAAATCAGAGCTCCCTCCACCTTTGATTTCAAGTGTGAAACATTTCCATTTACCAGTAATTATATATATATATATATATATATATATATGTCATAGAAATATATTACCATGATATGTGTACTATATACAACAGATAAAATACGCTAACAGCAGCATATATATGTGAGTGTGTGTCTTCTTGGTGCCCACCATGGAAAGCACATAGTGCTGTGCCGTCCAGTTACTGCCCTGGGCACTTTCTCATTATTTGGTTAAGATGGTACATGTCAGGTGAAAGGTGACCATTTTTCCCTTTATAATTGATAAGTCATTTATGGAGAGAGAGGTGCGTTTTGATTATGCAAACATCTAACCCTGTTTCTAATCAGATTTTCACACCGTGGTTTTTATTTATTGAAAATTATTGCTTAGGGTTGAGGAGAGGGCTTGTAGCTCAGTGGTAGGGCTCTTGCCTGGCAGGCATGAAGCTCTCCGTTCAATTCCCAATGCCACAAAAAACAGCAACAATAAGAATATTGCCTGCCTGAATTAGTACTGTGCTAGATGCAAATGGTAATTTTTACACTCCTCCCTGCCTTTCTTCCTCTCTTTCTCTTGCTCCTTTTCTTCCTTCCTCCCTTCCTTCTTTCCTTTCTTTTTTCTTTCCTTCCTTCCTTTCTTCCTTCTTTCCTTCCTTTGTGTTGTTACAGGGTTGAATTCACAGCTGTCCCTTGGCTCCTTCTCTCAGGGCTGATGTTCTAGCACTTGAGCCACAGCCCTACTTCTGGCTTCTTTCTTTCTTTCTTTCTTTCTTTCTTTCTTTCTTTCTTTCTTTCTTTCTTTCTTTCTTTCTTTCTTTCTTCCTTCCTTCCTTCCTTCCCTGCTCTTTCTCCTCCTCCTTCTCCTCTTCTTCCTCCTCCTCCTCCTCCTCTTCCTCCTCTTCTTCCTCCTCCTTCTTCTTTCTTTTTTTTTTTTGTGGTGATCAATTGTAGGTAAGAGTCTTGTGAACTTTCCTGGCTTCAAACTATATTCCTCAGATCTCAGCCTCCTAAGTAGCTTGGATTACAAATATGAGCCACCAGCTCCTTTGTTTACACATTTCTTGTATTTTGTTGGTGTCTACAAGTTAATTTTTTTAGTAAACTTAATCCTAAAATAGGGAGTGATAGATTCAAACCATACTGCCATCTCCCAATAGTCTATCAAGTAGTTCTAGAGATGAAGTGTCTGTAGCAGGTTGCCATCCATTGCTATCGTAGACGGTAAGTTTCCATGGAGTGCTGGATCAGTATAGCACGAGCAGGATGAGGCTCCAGGAATAATTCTCCCATTGCCCATGACAGTGTCTGTTGGTTGATGACATATTATCCCACTACCAGTGGAGGTGGCATTTTAGTCATTATTTTTCAGTCATTGCCTGCTTGGAAGATTCTGGGCCAGAGATGTGCACCAGAATCATAGAAGGTTATCTGTTCATCGCAGAGCAGGGACCAGGATGTCTGACGATGGCGCATCTCATCTCCCCAGTGTAGACTACCAGCTATCTGTAAAGCAAGGGGGTCATATTGTTACACAGTTCCTTTCAGATCCTAGAACTTTATTTAGTTCTTCTATTTGAGAATCAAAACCTAGAATTTCCCATGTGTGAGAGTCCACTGAGCCAACTATGCAAGGACAGAAGAGAAACGAAGTGTGGGAGGAGCCTGTACTCACTGACCTAGTAAGTGAATTCATAGTGCAGCTACATTAGCCATGAGGGTGTAGCACGGGGACTTGACACTGTTTCATGTTACCTTTGTGCATTCAGCCACACCACCTGACTCACTTCTCTGGTTCTCTTTGTTTATCCCTAAGAGTCGTGGAAACCCACTGGCGGAGCTCGGGTTACCTTTCTCTTTGAGGAGATCCCTCCATCAAGAGTTAGCTTGCCCAGGACCTATAAGGTTACATCTGTTGCCATGGTTGGAAGTAAGAGAAAAAAAAAAATCTTCTCTCCTGGGCAGTCTGTAGCTTCCAAAGAACATAGAAACTTCAAGCCTGAACTTCTAGAGTTCTTTCTAAGGCTTAATTAAATATCAGCAAGTGAACTTGCAGACAAATAGTGTTATTCTTGGTTGAACTCGGTGAACCAGGCAGATACCATTGGCAACCGGTATTAGAATTTAAATATGTGTTATTTTGGATTTCTTTTCTCTCCCCCTCTCTCTCCTTCTCTTTCTTTCCATCTGTCTGTCTCTCTCTTCTCTCCTTCTGTCTCTCCCTCCATCCCTCCTTCCCTCCCTTTTTCTCTCTCTTTTTTTTCTTTTTTTTTTGGGTCCGGTCGTGGGGCCTGAACTCTGGGCCTGGGCGCTGTCCCTCAGCTCTTCAGCTCAAGGCTAGCGCTCTACCACTTGAGCCACAGCGCCACTTCCAGCTTTTTTCTTTTTGCTTATGTGGTGCTGAGGAATCGAACCCAGGGCCTCATGCATGCAAGGCAAGTGCTCTACCACTGTGCCACCTTCCCAGCCTGGGCATTATTCTTGAACTTTTTTTTTTTTTTTTTTTGCTTAAGGCTGATGTTCTATCACTTGAATCACAGTTCTACTTCTTAATTTTTGCTGCTTCATTGGAGATAATAGAGTTTCCTGAACTTTCCTGCCTGTGCTGGCTTCGGACATAGATCCTCAGATCTCAGCCTCCTCAGTAGCTAGGAATATAGGTGTGAACCATCAGTTCCTGGCTATTATGCACTTTCAAGTCCTAGGTATGCTGTACTCAGTCAAGGAAAGACTCCTGTGGGATCATTTCTGCATTAATGCTTGCCTAGTATGCATAAAGCCCTGGATTCAATTCCTCAGAAAAAGCCAGAAGTGGGCTGGGAAGGTAGCTCAGTGGTATAGCGCTTGCCTTGCGTGCCTGAGGCCCTGGGTTCGATTCCTCAGCACCACATAAGCAAAAAGAAAAAAGCCGGAAGTGGCGCTGTGGCTCAAGTGGTAGAGAGCTAGCCTTGAGCTGAAGAGCTGAGGGACAGCGCCCAGGCCCAGAGTTCAGGCCCCACAACCGGACCCAAAAAAAGAAAAAGCCAGAAGTAGCACTGTGGCTCAAGTGGTAGAGTGCTAGCCTTGAGCAAAAAGAAGCTCAGGGACACTGCCCAGGCCCTGAGTTTAAGCCCCAGGACTGGCAAAAAAAAAAAAAAAAGAGAGAAAGAGAAAAAGCTTCTTTAGCAACTCACTATTTGTAATCTTACAGGAGTAGTAACAGTATTTACATATGTCACCATATTTAATGGTACAAAGGTGGGTAGGTTATTGATAGAGGAAATATCCTTACACACCTACCTACACATCCCTTCTAGACTATTGAAAAAAATCTTCTTTCTTAACTGAGGCCCAGAACTCCAATTTTAATTTGGTATCTTTTTTTTTTTTTTTTTGGTCGGTCCTGGAGCTTGAACTCTGGGCCTGGGTGCTGTCCCTCAGCTCTTCAGCTCAAGGCTAGCGCTCTACCCCTTGAGCCACAGGGCCTGCTTCCAGCTTTTTCTGTTTATGTGGTGCTGAGGAATCAAACCCAGGACCTTATGCATGCAAGGCAAGCACTTTACCACTGAGCCACCTTCCCAGCCCTTAATTTGGGATCTTGAAGGATTAAAAAGATAAGATGATGAAAATATGACAAGAATTTATCACACCTCAGTGTAAAGGCCTTAGAACTTCAGTCTGCTAAGCTTTTATTGTGACTCACTTTTAAGGCCTCCCATTTGATCTAGAATGAAAAAATATTAATTCACTAGCGTGTCATTGACACAGAAGGGAATTTATGCGTTAATAATATTTGTATTGTGTACATCCTAAAACAACTATGCTGTGACACAGAGGGAAAAATAAATCACAAGAAATCCACACAAACAAATCTAGGAAAATCTGCCTAGCTTAAAAAATGAATTTCCAGAGATAAAAGATTATTCATGTTGAAGTTGTCCGAATTTTCAGCTTCAAAGTCATTGTGTTTCCCATGTACTATTCTCTAAACAAAATTCTCCACAGCTAACATAACACACACACACACACACACACACACACACACACACATACACACACACACACACACACACACACACACAGAGTGTCATTTCCCCTACTCCTTACGAGTCTCTCTGAACACCCCTCTCTCCTCTGCAGTGGTATGGTCTGCATTTGATCTTAACCTGGAGGTGCCAAGCTGTGATAGCTTCCCCAACTCGATAGCCATTTGGTACAGTCTAGGGCAGCCCTGCATTCAGTGATATTTTTCTTTCCCACCAACAGGGACAGATCGAAGTGGACAGCGAAACCATCTTCAAGTTAGCAGCACTCATTTTACAGGTAAGAATGGCCCCGATGGCTCTGACTAGCCCTTTCAATATTTCTTGGTTTTTACTAACTGCCTGCAACTCTGAAACTTTTGCGTGGACCAGCGTCTGGTAGATTAAAAAAATAAATAAATAAAACAGTTACAGTTGCTTGCCAGTGGAAAAATGTGAGCCACTGAATTCTGTTTTAAAGTCATCTGCAGGAGCTATATGGTGTGATATTCTGTTTCTCAAAGAAAAATTTAGACTGCTCCAAGTGAAAAGAAGTCACACTGTATTTGGAGGGAGTGCTCTAAGTTACTTGAATTTGGAAGGCAGCAGTTGTTAGAACAGCTGTAATTTTCATTTAAATTTAGTAACTTTTGTGTACATTTTCTTGAGGGTGTACAAAAAAAAGCCCTTTAATTTTGAAAAGCACTAGTAGTGGAAAAGCAAAGTCTATTTCTGTACTGGTTTAAAAAGTAAAGAGAAAACAAATAGTATATGTTAATTTACTTGTGTCATCATTTCAAAGGTCTCTACCCAGCCAAAAGAAAGAAAGAAAAAAGAAAAGTGGCCCTTGCAAGGAAAATCATTCATCTTGTGATTTTAGAAATGTAAAGATTTTAGAAATGTATGTCTTTGTCTCTGTTAATGGATACTAATATTTTCTCATCAATGTGATAGCCACATTTTTTTCCATACAAAACTATGAGACGAAAATAGCCAAGAATGCATATAATTGATTTAGCTTAGCATAAATGCATAGTAATCATCTGTCTTTTTTTTTTAATTTCAGGAAGCTAAAGGAGATTATACCAGGTAACAATTCCTTTTCTGATATTATTATGCAAAATAACCTTCTCTCCAAGTATGTGTTATTTTAAATAACAATAGATGCAAAAATCAAAAGAAAGTTGATCCTCAGCCTGGGGACTCAGATCCCTTCCCTCTTCAAATAGAGACCTATTCTGTGGGTGAATGAATCTCAGAATGAACCTTCCTTACAATTCTTCAAACTAGAATGACAGTGAATTCTAATCGGAAGCCTTTCCTGTCATGTTAGTGAGGTGAAGAAATAAAAAGCTCGGCCTTAGCTTGTGTTGATTTGTAGAAAACTTATAATGATCCTGTGTCTACAGTTATAACGTATGCACACACACAAAAAAAGATTAAATCCATCAGCTGCTTAGTTAAGGGATTAATAGGGGCTTGCTTTTGCAGCTGCCCGGAGGGCAGCACCCTTCCTGCATTTGACCTAACAGTTGTATTGTCTCTGTTCAGATACTTACTGCTTCTAACTAACTGCTTTACTGGCCATATCATTGAGTGTTTATGTGTGAATTCTTTCCCTGTAATGCACTAGTTGTAGGTGCTGAAGTAGAAATAGTTAAAGGTGGAGGGGTGGTCTCTGATTAGAACCAGCACACAAGTCAATGACCCATTGCAGTCCTGGCCTCCAGCATGTTAATGTTCGACTCCTGTTAACTGTTACACCCGGAGATGATTTCCACATCACCTAGTTAGTACTCATTCCCAGCCAAGTCTCTGAATAAAGTGTTTCTTAACAAACCTGATAATGATGCCCTCTAGCTTAACAGCTTCCAGACTCTGAGTAGCACTGATCTTTGGAGGCGCCAAATAAATCTGTGACCCTCAGATCTCAGCCTCCTGAGTAGCTAGGATTACAGCTGTGAGCCACTAGCACCAGCTCTCCAATTTTTGTAAGTTAGTGTCAATTAAGTTCATCTTGACAGGTGACCATAATGAAACTAAGAAGGAGGTTTCCTCTTCACATGTCCGTATATGCAAACAACATACCTTGGTCAGTAATCTTTTTATTTGGAAAGAAAATGGGAATATGGATTCTATTTTATAAAACAGGAAAAAAAATGTTATCTGATCCTAGCATTGGAAATTAAGCCAATGAAAATATTTCAGAGAAAGAAAAAGAGAGAAAGGAAAGGAAGAAAAGTGGCAAGGTGAGAAAGAATGAATTAGTTTCTAGATCACAACTGAGCACAGTCACCTTTGCTGGATCCTTTGGGAATCTAAGACATGCAAGGAACACTTCATGTATGGTGTGACTCTAATGTCACTTAGTAAATGACCTCACTTGTGAATGAGGTCTGAGGGCTCAAGGGCTCTTAAAATGTGAGGATTTCTAACCTTCCTTTCCCTATTTTGTCAAGGTCAAGCAGGTGACAATCTAACCCTCTATCTCTTCATCGTAAACTGTCCCTACCTCCCCCTAGGACTGTGGGAAGAATTAAATGTATAAACATTCCCCTGGGCAGTATCTGGTATCTGGTATCTGGTTTGTAGTAAGTAAGCTCTGATTGCACCTAGCCTATTACCATTAATTTAGCATCATTACATTCCTGACCATCATTTCCAAAATCCTGGCTGGTCTCTTGGCTACCTCTCAATGTTCAGACTAAGATGGGTAGGAAGAAGAAAGACTAGAAAGAGAAAGGCTGATTTTACCAGACCTTCTGCCTGAGGCAGAAGGTGGCTTTTGGAGGAACCTTTCTTGAGTGATCCAGACCTTTCTAGTTGTAGCCTTAGGACTTCAAGCTAGTGAGAGACCTCTGTCCCAGCCTAATCTAGTCTCATTCCTGAACTTCTTCTGGTTTCTGGTAGTTTCCTCAGGGATCTCTAGGCTGAAGAAGTGTCACACACTGTGTTGAAATTGTCCAGTTTCACTGAATGGTAGAAAGAACATGGGACTGGGTATTACACAAACCAGCAGCATCACCCAGGACAAGACATTTAGCTTGTCTGGCCTTCAGTTGCCAATCTATTAATTGGGGTTAAAATCACAATGAGGACTTTGCAGCATGATTTTGAGGAAGTTAGTGATATGGAAGGATTTGGGAAGTTATAAATTATTATTTTGAAACATGAATGAAACTTTGATTCAGTGCTATGCATTCCCTCTTTCCACCTGATCTCCTCCTGCCCTGAATGAAGCAGATACATTTTTCCTCAAAATTATGTTATGAAACTAATTAAAGAAAATCAGGCAGAATAAAGTGAGGACTGGTTAGTGATATACTGGTTAGAAGACACATTGGAAGTGCCTAGCCTCATAGGAATTCCAAGTCTAGAACAAATTACACCTCTCCAAGTCTCGGGTTCTATTTAATAGAACACATGAGGAGTAACAGTCTAATAATGGCCAGTATATACCCTGTATCATAGGACTGCTGTGAGGCTTAAGTGCATTACTATTTGTAGTGTTCAGAACAGATCCTTTGGCTGTACCTGAAATATCCCATCAAAGTTAGTGACACGACTCATCATCATTCATGTCTTCTCACAAATAGAAGTTGCTGTCCCCACATTTTATTTTTATTTTATTTTATTTTTGCTAATGTTGTGGTGAATTTACTTGCATTTTGGGGACTGTCATTATTGACGATTATTTCCTTAAGTGCAGTTCTCAAGAGAGAAAGAAAACACATTTCTTTTAATTATTTGTGTGCTAGTACTAGGGATTGAATTTAGGGCCTGTGCACTTTTATTTTTCTCAAGATAGGTGCTCTACCACTTGAGTCATGGCTCCATTTTCAGCTTTTTTGGAGATTAATTGGAAATAACAGTCTTACAGACTTCATGCTTGAGCTTTGAACTGTAATCCTCAGATCTCAGCCATCTAGTTGCTGGGATGACAGTTGGGAACCAGTCAAAAAAAAAAAAAAAACACCAAAAAATTCTTGAAGAGACAAAGAAGTGGAATGAAATGTAGGTAGTCTTGATTACACTACATTTAAATTATAGATTGCTGTCATAGCCAATAAGAATCTCCTGAAGCCTGAGTTAGGGCAGCACCTCTCCAGAGACAAAGGAGGCAAAGATGCATACTGTATGCAAACGTGACCTTCCTTTCTGGAAGCTGGATTCTTCTGGTTCTGGCTACTAAAACAGCAATTCCTAATGGGACTCTATGTTGGTTTATACGTGGGGCTGCAGCTCTTAGCTTTAACTACTTTACAACGTCACTGAATTTTCTCATGGAGGCATAAACATCACCAAAATACATCTCCAAACATCTTAGACCAAATATATCCCCAAACATCTTAGTTTTTGCAGTTCAAACAGTGATTAAACTCCTAATTCTTGGAGCATACCTGGTTCCATGCCTGAGTTCTCACTTACATTCTCTTCCTTCTTTCCTCCCTCCTTCCCTCCCTCCCTTTCTCCTTCCCTCCCTTCCTCCCTTCCTCCCTCCTTTCTAGCCTCCCTCCCTCCCTCCCTCCCTCCCTCCCTTCCTCCCTCCCTCCTTCCCTCCCTTCCTTCCTTCCTTCCTTCCTTCCTTCCTTCCTTCCTTCCTTCCTTCCTTCCTTCCTTCCTTCCTTCCTTCCTTCCTTCCTTCCTTCCTTCCTTCCTTCCTTCCTTCCTTCCTTGTCTCACTGTGTAGCTTAGGCTGCTCTCCACATTTGTGATCCTCGGGCCTCAGCCTCTACGGGAATGCTTAGAGAGCCGGGATTACAGGCACACAGCACCACACCCAGCTTTCCCTCTTTTTTCAAATTTAACATTTCCAAAGCTCCCGTCACTCAGCAATTTCCAGGCTGCCCTACCACCTCCGGTGCTGCCTCCCTTCATTTACATCACCGTGCTGTCTCGCACCCTCTCGGTGGATTTCCCCTCCTACCCCTTTTCTGGCTAGCACCCAGCTCCCCGCTCTCCTTTTCTTTTCCCTGGAGCCTGGTTTTCTCAGCCCTCATTCTCCAGCTGACTGTGAGCGTAAGTGTGCGCATATTGCTTACGCTAGCCACCAAGTGTTTACATTATCTAAACCATCAGTGCCCAGATCCCATTCAATCCTACCACAATAGCTCTCCTCCCCATTTAACCACGTATTAGCAGTGAAGGTCAGGCCCCTAGGGATTAGGCCCCACAGCCCAGATCTCAGTTCTGACGCCATTGTGCTGTGCCACCGCCGCCGCCGGCACATAACCACCAGCCCCCTTCCTGAGGCTCAGCCGATCGTAGTCTTCACTTCTGAAACCTGGTACCGGTTCACACTATACAGACACCTACTGCTCCTCCACACCCCATGCTGGCAGTTTGACTTGCCCCCTGGCCTGTCCTGGCTGGCTCTCTTTTACCCCACCACATCACATCCTATACGATTTTACCTTCATGGTTTTGCTCAAACTCTTCTTCCAAGAATGCAGTTCAAATCAGCAGCAACTCCTCCCCTCTCCCCCCCACCCCTTGGCACTCGGCCACACTTCCTTCAATCTTTTCAAGTTAGCATCCTAACTAGTAGGGAGCCCTGCACTCTGGAAATTAATTAAAATCATGGAATGGGGACTTCCATTTTCTTTACATCGCTGAGAGTCTGCATTTCCAAGCCAGCTCTTGCTCTGCAAAAGACAACGAGCTACTCTGGTGACACAACTCTGGCACTGGGAGAGAATTCCTGCAAGCTGACCCAGTAGGCTTTATCACTGAGCCGCCAGCCGCTCTGCGGGTCTGTAAAAGCAAGGGGGCTTTATTTAGTTTTGTGTCTAAGATCTTGAATACTGCAGGTTACAAAAGTAACCTGTGTGATTAGGGTGTTTCTGATGATAAGAAAAACAAAATGAGCGAGTCCAATTTTCACTCTGGTCAGAATGAGACTGTGAACGCCCCCCTTCCAATGGGAAGGAAGCAGTCTCACTTTACAGCTGTGCTATAAACCCACAGCTATTCCCATGGGAAAGGAACGTCTTTGGTCCCCAAGCGTAATTAATGGAGAGGAAAAATCAGAGACTTGCAAGAAACGAACCCCCACCTTCGTTTTTGTACCTCTAGACTACTTAACAGCTTTTGAGTATAATTCCATTTACGTGACCTTTAAAGTCAGTTACAACAGGAAAAAATCATCTGCAAGGGCAGGCCAGGCGCTGAATCACCTAGGAAATAATAGTGAGGAAGGAAGTTTAACTTGCTTGGGTTCAAATCCAGGCCTAGCCACTTGATAGATAACTACAGGTAACTTACCCTCTCTGGAATTCAGTTTGCCTCAATTAAAATCACATTGTTAATTAACATTATATAATATATATTTATACTTATTTATATACGGCTGGTAGTGAGGCTTGAACTCTGGGCCTGGGTGCTATCCCTGAGCCTCTCTGTTCTCAAGGCTAGTGCTCTACCGCTCTAGCCACGGTGCCACTTCCTGCTTTTTCTGAGTAGTTTTTTTTGAGATAAGAGTCTCAGGGATTTTTATGCCCAGGCTGGCTTTGAACTGCAGTCCTCAGATCTCAGTCTGGGATTACAGGCATGAGCAACCAGTGCCCGACTTTAACACTGTATTTTTAATAGCAGCATTGCTGTTGCTGCTGTTATCAGTATCTTTAACCCTCACAGAAACCTTGTGAGGATAGGAACAATTACTGGTCTCATTTTACAGGTAGAAACACTCTGCTGCATGACTGGAGTGTGGCCTACAGGGGCACAAAGTTTATGTACTTTACCACTGCTCAGAGTGAACCTTGTATTGCAAAAGAAACACACATTTGTAAGAATCATTCCCTTCCTTACTAGCAAAATAAAGACAGAAATTGAACATTTATGACTATTTTCAGGACAGGACTCCAATGAATCAACAAAAGTTTTTTTGTTGGTGGTTGTGGGGCTTGAACTCTGGGCCTAGGCACAGTCCCTGAGCTCTTTCACTCAAGCTCTTTCACTCTACCACTTAGAGCTACAGTGCCACTTCCGGTTTTTAAGTGGATAATTGGAGATAAGAATCTCACAGACTTTCCTGCTTGATTGGCTCTGAACTGAGATCCTCTGATCTCAGCCTCCTGAGTCACAAGGATTACAGGTGTGAGCTACCATGCCTGGCAACAAAACCCTTGTGTGAGCAAAACAACCAACCAACTCCCAGTGGGGAAATGATGTTCTCTCTAATATTTGGTTAAAACTTAGACAAAAAAAAAAAACTCTACATTTTCTTCTCTAAACTTTCAGTCTGCTCATTTACACAGTGAAATTTTCAGGATGGGACCTGCTGGCAGCGTTTTCCATACTTCTTTCTTCCTGATGTCTAAGCATCTTGCTGGCCCAGTGTCCTGGGGACTTCCTTTATAACCTGAGCCTTATTTTCCACAGCTACATGAAAGCAGAAAACCACATGTAGCTCACAGGGGCTCTCTCTCCCTTGACCTATTTGGGTGCTCTAGGTGCTTCTCCCCTGGAATGACCCAGGCCACAGCACTCCTGACTGCTTGGTGGGACTAGACTGGAGCTCAGCCTCTTTGTCCTAGTCCTACAGTGGCTGGCTAGGCCTTTGGCTTGTACAGCATTTGGTACAAATAGAAGCAGGACCTGAACTCCTTGCACTTCTCAGATGCCTCCAGAATCACTTAGAGCTCAGAGATGACGTGGGGTAAAGAATTCCACACTCCTTCCCTCATAAGCATTTCAGTGCATGCTGGTGTGTTCTAGAAGCACTGAGTGATAACACAACACATAACATAATCCAGTATGTTAGCTGCATTCAGGTGGCTAATACGCTTAATCCAGGTTTTGTGTGGTCACGAAGGACACACTGAGTCGCACATGCAGGAAGAGCACCTGGAGAATTCAAGTTGGCCATAAGTAAGTTTTTTGTTTGTTTTTTGGGGGGGGTCCAGTCGTGGGACCTGAACTCTGGGCCTGGGCACTGTCCCTCAGCTCTTCAGCTCAAGGCTAGCACTCTACCACTTGAGCCACAGCGCCACTTCTGGCTTTTTTCTTTTTGCTTATGTGGTGCTGAGGAATCGAACCCAGGGCCTCATGCATGCAAGGCAAGCACTCTACCACTGAGCCACCTTCCCAGCCCCATAAGTAAGTTTTACTTGTCTAATAAGAATTTTTCTAGGAGAGGAAGAGAGGTAACTTTCCATTCTTTGGCAGGAAAACATGTGCTCATTTTCTGACTCTAGAGTTGAGTTAGAACTCAACTTTTGAGCTACAACTCCACTTCTGGTTTTCTGGTGGTTAATTAGAGAGAAGAGTTCCCCCCAACTTTCCTTCCCAGTCTGGCTTTGAACCATGATTCTCAGATCTCAGCCTTCTGCATAGCTAGGATCACAGGCATGAACCACCAGTGCCCACCCCATTGATTCCATATTTAAGAATATAAGTCTATAATTATTGTACTTTGTCATGCAACTAATCACCATTTAACATTTTGTAAAACAAAAACTCACTAAGTCCATATCTTTTAAAAGTTCTCTACTCTCTTGCTGGAGTACTTAGCAAGAGATTTACATCAATTTACATTTGATGAGGTAAAATATTTTTATGTTCAACATTTATGGATTTTCACATTCACCACTTCCTAGCCAAGATCGTTCTTACAGATAGTATTTCTTCTACCAGATATTAAAAGAGTTGAAGCTTCAAAGGAGAAAATGATCTGAGTCTTCAACAAGCTGGCTAGCGTTTAGGAAAAATCTCTCCTCACATTTTCATTCTGCTTTGACATTCTTTCAAGTTCAAAAAAAGTTTGACAGTTGATCTCCATCAAGCATGCAGATCTCTGAGTCATTTGTTCCCCATGAAAAAAATTGGCTATGAACACAAATGCAATGACAGAGACATTGTAGCTGGGGACACTGAACTTTCTAGAACATTAGAATTCCTGCTTCTGGACTGAAGTTTAATACAGGCTGAGAGAGGAACTGCGTAGATTGGTCATGACATCGAAAGAGGCAGTGTTAGGACTCTTCTTCCTCTCGTTACCATAGACTCTGAGATTCTGTCAAACCAATTCTGAAACTGCTTATAGCATGGTAGCAAATCAAAATATAGGCTGCTGAGGTATGAGGATATCTTAAATATTGATTCCGGCAAACTCTGGCCTTGATCAGCCACAGGGACTTGTTCTCAGTGGCCATCATCCCCCAGGAGCCTGCGTCAAGACCAGGAGGACTCTAGGGTTGGATGTGCTGTGATTGGAAAGGGTGGCGCACATTTGCTGAACATAAGCATGTGTCTTCATAATTCTGTTCCCAAGAATCCCATCAGACATGTCACTCTTCCTACTTTTACAGTGTGCAAGTCAAGCTCATAAAAGTTAGGTTAGCCAAGACTGCAAAACTAGGAACAGAGAAGTGAGAACTAAATTCATTTTATATCTCAAACCTTGACTATTGCCCATCACTGGTCTGTGCTGGTAGGTTACCTTTTGATTTTTCACAGTATGTTCTGGCCCTCTGTGTACCAGCCTCTGGTAGAATGATGGGCCAATAGGAACTTAAATTCCTTCCTTCCTTCCTTCCTTCCTCCTGTATATACATACAGGAAGTATATATGTATGTGTGTACGTATGTACCTCAGATTGATACTAGGACAAAATGACCTTCTGTAAATTATGTGAGTGCAATGCTGAACACTTGTTCAACACAACAAGTGCCCACACTGATCGTTTTTTGAAGCTAAAAAGATTTTGTGCGTGCCTATGAATTGAGAAGTCCTGAGGAGCTGGGGACTAGAGGCAGCCCAGGAACGCATGCTCATCCCCTGAAAGGAACTTCTGTGTAAAGCTGAAAGGGAAGCCCTGACTTCCCAGAAGTAGTACGGGAAGTCACTTTAGCTAGCCAGACAAGAAGGGCTTAGTAATTTTTTTCCAGTTCTCCCTTTTGCTCTCTGTAAATAACTAGAACTTGACTTGGCATCAGTTGTGAACAACAAGTGTTTAAATTCCACGAGTGGAACAATGTGCAGTTTTAGGAATGGAAGAAGAGGAAGGTGTAGCTCTAGCTGTTCATCTTCCCACCTCACCCCTTCACCCTACCTTCCCCCACCATTTCTCCCAGAATTCCCCCTTCCTGCTGGCCTTGTAGACCTCTCACTAGCTACCACCAGGCCTTGGTAAGTCTTCAGACATGGCTGAGTGTCACAGATGGCCAATCTCTGTGAATTCAGGCATTGGAACGTCTTCCTTGGCCAGTTACAGCTGCTCTTGTTAACTTTTTGTCTGGACAGGTGGCAGGTGAAGAGAGCATCTCATTTTAGCTATTAAGAAATTAGCTCAGTCTACAAGCAGTTTTGCTGTACAGTTGGCAATTGTCAGGAGTTGATGCACCCGTAAGTCTCAGGCCTCCTGCTTTTGCCCAAGATCAATGGCAAATGAAAATGCTCATTTGTTTCTTCTCTGCACCCTATCACAGGCTTGGTATCCCAGCACAGTAGTGGAGACAGCTCAGAGGGTAGAAATCTTAGCAGGAATGTTTTTGGGGTTTGTTCCTTTGTTTTGTTGTGACCAGAGGTCGGGCATCAGGAATGCCTTTTGTGATTTAAAGATCCTGTGTTGAGCTTCTTTTTTTAAAATTTTTTTTTTATTGTAAAAAATACTGTACAGAGGGGTTACAGTTACAGGAGTAAGACAATGAGTACATTTCCTGTTCAGCATTGTTACCTCCTCCTTCGTTTTTCCCCTACCATCCCTTCCCTCCCACCTCCCCAACTCCTCTCCTGCCTCCCCTCCCAGCCTCCTCTCCCCTCCCCTCCCTGGTTGTAAAGTTTGTTTTCAACATAGTGTCTTCTACATCTCATTGTTACAATGGGTCAACGTGTATACTTATTTCAGCATTTTGTTATTTCCCTTCCCCTCCTCAAATTAAAAAAAATGTTTATACAAGATATAGGGCACTGGAATCAAATACAGTGGGTTATACCATGGGAGAAGAACATGGAAAAGAAACAACAACAAAAAAAATCACATAGTACATTATAAATACATTAAAAACAATAGCAAAAAAGAAACTTAATATCTTCTTATATTGTCATATGTACATAGCTTTTGACCTTTTCTGCTTGTCCTGGACATATACTAGTTATTGCAAATAAGGGAAACCATGGGGCTTATGTTTCTTTGGGCCTGGCTTACTTAATATAATTTTTTCTAAGTCTTTCCATTTCCTAACAAATGGGGCACTGTGATTCTTTCTGATGGAGGCATAGAATTCCATTGTGTGTGTGTGTGTGTGTGTGTGTGTGTGTATATATATATATATGTATGTCACATTTTCTTGATCCATTCATCTACTGGGGGGCATCTGTGTTGAGCTTCTTGTAGGAAGTAGTTTGGTCTCTGTTTTTTCTGCTTAAAGCAATTGGGTTTGCTTGCTATTGTTGCTCATTTTAAAACATTTAAAAAAAATTTTGTTTTTTCAAAATTATCATTTTAGTAGGTATCCAAAGAGATTTCAATTTGACATGTCAATATGACAGCAATGAGTACAATGCATCTTGATTAATGTCACCCTTCCATCATCCCTTCCCACCTCTCCCAACCCCACTCATACTCCCAATTTACCTGCTTCCACTTTCACATATTAAAATGTTCTTTAAACTAAATTTGATATATATATATATATTATTCATTTTATTTTATTTTATTTTTTCACAACTGGAAGATGGCGATAGACCACAGGTTTGGTTTGGTTTGGTTTGGTTCAAGAAATACTGAGATACTTGTTGTCTCTGTTCACATCCTTTAGGCAGCTAATCCAGTTTGGGTTAATCCAGTTTAATCTGAAAGGCAGATGGTCACCACCCAAAAAGCCTACGTATTCTGGTGGAATTAATTATAGTGCACCAGAATTATGGCTTCTGAAGCCTCCAGTGAAACTGGCCTCTCTTCACCTTGCTCCCTCTGTTCCTTCCTTCCTTGTCTTCTGTTCCTTATTTGCAGAGCCATGGACCAAAGGGACAAAGTATCTAAAGCATAGACTTGGAATCAGGTTGGCTACTTCCTGCTGTGGGGTTTAAATCTTGGTTTTCACATCTGTGAATGAGGCATGTCAATGATAATAAGCATAACAAGCTTTGGGCTGGCCCCTGCCACCCAGTAATAGCTCATAAGTGTGAGCTGTTGTCTTGTGCCAGCCTCCTGTTGGTGGATTAAGTGACAGCAAAGTCTCCTTTAATCTCCTGAAACTGACCTTCACTGCCCACCTAAATGGCTCCACCCCCACCTCCCTGGCCACTTCTCCCATATCAAATGATTGTTGGGGGCTGTTTTTATTTCTGTTTATTCAGTTACAGTGGCTCTTACACCATTTGGTAAGTAGGAATTGTTGGTCCATACCTTCGACCTTTCTCATTCAGTTGGTATAGAGCCTGCATTTCAAATAGGTTCTCAACCTAATGTTGCTACTGCTGCTGCTGCTGCTACTGTTGCTGCTGCTGCTGCTGGTTATAGTGAGGGTACAAGGACATGGTCCTTGACTGAGGATGGGGTGATAAATGGACAGAATAAGACTCAAGTGAGCTGGAGGCATGACTCAGTGGTAGAGTACCTGCCTAGTGAGCATAAGGCCCTGAGTTCAAATTTAAATTATATTGGGTGGGGGGGATGATGGGAAGTGGATAGAAGAGGAGAGAAGGGAAGAAGGAAGAAAGGAAGGAGGGAAGGAAGGAGAAAAGGAAGGAAAGAAGGAAGGAAGGAAGACATTGAATACTCCTGATCTACCAAACATCTCAGCTTTTCAGCCTCTTTCACAGTGGAGTATTGACTGTTGACTCCAGTTGACTCTGGCTGGCTGACTATAGAGAGATGTGTAACTGCTCAGTGTCAGTACACATCCAACCACATATCACTAGCCCTGGAAAAGAAAGAACCACTGGCTGTGGCTTCCCCAAGTGAACCTTTGCTAGCAATGGTGAGTGGCCACGTGATCTAAGATTTGGTTTCAGTCCCCACCACTGGGAGGCAGAGAGCTTTAATGGAAAATACTGGATCTGCAGTTGCTGTTCATTAACTCAAAAAGCAGATATTTTTTTTTTCTTTTAAGGCAGGGCAAATTGAAGTTAATCTGGCAAGTAAAACACTGTTCTGAGCAAACAAGTAGGTTGTCTTAAACTGCTTACCACCCAGGTGTTAATGGGCCAGCAGTGTAATCAATGGACTTGGTGTTTGTACATAGAAATCCAGATCCTTTTATTAATTACATGTTTAGGCAAGTTGTCATCCTTAAATACTGGATTTCATTCAAATGACTTAAAAGTTAAGTTGACATTTGTTGTGCCTCTTTACCAGATATTAAATGCACCTATCTGTTAGGAATGTGAATCCTCTTCTATCCCTTTGTTATAGTTGAAAACAGGTTCCTAGCAAGCATAGATAAGAAATGGCTGAGCATCAGAACCTAAACTAGGCAACTACAAGACAGGCAAAGGTGCCTAATAACAGTTAAGATTTTCATTTACTTGAATCACATTTAGTGGAATTCCTTGTCATGAGAACTTGCCCAGGTCCTTCCAGGTCCCTTTACAACTCTTTCTCCTCCCCTCCCCTCCCCTCCCCACTCCTCCCCTCCCCTCCCTGCTCCTCACCTTCCCTTCCTTCCCCTCTCCTCCTTTCTCTTTCCCTTCCTTTCTCTCCCTTCCCTTCCTTTCTCTTTTCTCTCCTTTCCTTTCCTTTCCCCTCCTTTCATTTCCTTCCCCTTCCTTTTCCATCTTTTTCCTTTCCTCTTTTTTCTTTTTCTTCATGTCTCTTTCTTTTGGCAGAACTGGAAGTTGAACACAGGATTTCTTTATTGCTAGACAGGTGCTCAAGTCACATGCTTGAGTCACAAGCTTCATCCTTTTGCTTTTACTTTGGTTTTCAGATAAGGTCTGGTGCTAACTTTCCCCAGGCCCCTCTCAGACCATAATCCTCCTATCTCTGCCTCTAGTGTAACTGGGATTAGAGGCATGTGTTACTACTTCTAGCACCCTTTAATTAATTTCTGATAATATTTAGGCTACTCATATTTATCAGTGATAAGCCTGAGACTGTCTACAGTGTTCAAGCAGCCATTTCACCATAGCTTTTTTACATCGACATGTACATTTCTTTCTGAAATATCAGTTTCGAGTTATGTGTAGATGAACAAAATAAAGCCTGTCCCAAGTTAACTTTTTAAAGAACTTAAGTCATTTGTTATTTAACATGCACTCTTTATTTACGTTTGCCCTGGGTTGCAGTTAATAAAGATCTTTGGCACTGATAATAGAATAGAGTTTGGGACTGGGCCTGGACTTTTTTTTTTTCTCGTCCCATGTAGCCTGTCCCAGAAACCTTGGAACACCTAACCATAGATAGTAATGGTGGTATTTTCTGCTAACAAGTGCAGTTTGCTAATTGCCGACGCTCCCTTCCACTCCAGCCTCTAAATGGCAGGTGGCTGATTGTTGTTGCTTTGAGCAAGCAGGTGCACACATTTGCTGGGGGGTGGATGGCTTTTTCCACACAAGTGCTCTAGCGTACATAAAGGGTGGCTTTGGTGTGGCCAACCATGTGGCTTTCCCCAGAATGGGTGGGGATGGCACATTCCTTTAGGGCTTTGGAGGTCAGTGAAGACAAACACAGCCTATGGTAGGGCGCTTGAGAAAGACCAAAGGAATCAGCGCCTGAAAGTATAGTTGCAGTGGCTGAATGCAGGGTCAGGGTTGCTTCTTTCCAGAAGGCCTAAGGGCAGAGCTCTGCCTGGGAAATCAGGTAAAATGCAGGCAAGCTCTTAGGTTAATGTCTGAATTCCTGCTGAGGTGATGGAGAGAAGCAGTTGCTGTTTTGGTTCCCTGAGTAACAAGGGATGGAGATTTATGGGCATTCTCTCTGGCTAGGGCCTGGAGAACACCGTCTCCCCTGGCAATCTGGTCAAGTGTGTCTTTGCAATAACATATGCCTTGCCACTGGGGTCAGGAATGTCCAGACAGGAGGAGTGTATTTATTGCTAGTGAAAGGCAGAGACATCCCCGATGGAGACCCACTCACCTCCCAGCTGCTCTGGAGCCCTCCCTCTGGCCTCCGAGGTTGATCCTGATTCATATAAACCATCCTGCCTGTCCCGCCATCTGGGGGAAGGGAGGGTGCTAAAACCAGGCCTGGCTGTCTCTGCAAAACTCCGTGGATCTCATCAGGCTCAGGCTTCCGGGCAAATTCCCCAGGAGGAAGAACAGATAATCACTCAGCTACTGGCTATTCACTGAAACGTGAAATTCTGTTTGGTCCTAAGCTCTAAGAATGATGGGAATTAACCCTCTGGGATGATGTGCCAGTGTTACAAACAACTCGATGGATTCGCTTGGTGGTCAGTACGTTGGAAAGTTTGTAACGTGTACTTACAGTGAGAAGGAACAACAGAGATAATGTGCACAGCCCAGAGGAATGTGGCCAGGGCTTTAGCCTGGCCACCACCACTGCCATTGTGTTTCATGTGTGCCTTTCCCCATGCTAGTACAATGGCTTTTCTGTCCTCAGAGATAGTCTGACTATGCTACATATTTTCTTGTTTTCATTGCCCTTCCTTCCTTCCTTCCTTCCTCCCTTCCTTCCTTCCTTCCATCCTTCCTTCCTTCCTTCCTTCCTTCCTTCCTTCCTTCCTTTCTTTCTTTCTCTTTCTTTCTCTTCCTTCCTTCCTCTCTCTTTCTCTCTTTCTTTCTTGTTTGGAATCCAGATACAGGATCTTAATCTGTAGCCTAGGCTGGGCTAGAACTCCCTTTTAAAAGCTGGCCTCAAACCCCTGCCTGTGCTCTCCAGAGCTGAGATTACAGGCAAGTGCCACCTCAGCCCACTGCAGGATATTTATCTAGGGTCTTGCCTTTTGGCTCAGTATTTGTGAGCTTCATCCATGTCTTATGTAGCTGTCATCTGTTCTTAATGCCTGGTATTCTGCTATGTGAATTCATTACAGTTTTATTATTTCTCCTGCTATGGGATATTTGGTGTTTCCTTTTTTGTCTCATTACAAAGAATGTTCTTCTAAACTTTATTCTTTAAAAAAAAAATACATAGCTCCTGAGTAACAGGGATTAAAGGTATAAAACACTAAAAAAATACATAGATGATTGATGGATAAGTAGATACCTTAGTATAAAAAATAAAAATGAAAAAGCAGGGTGCAATGGCTCATTCAAGTAATACCAGCTACTTAGGAAGCAGAAAAGAACAGGTCAGCCCAGGCAAAAAGTTAGTAAGTTTCCATTTCAGGCAATAAACCAGGCCTCGTGCCATGTACCTGTCATCCCAGCTCTGTGGGATGAATCAAGTTCCAGACCCTACCCTCAGACAAAAATGTGAGACATTATTTGAAAGACAAAGCAAAAAGGGCTGGGCTGGAAGCCTGGCTCAAGTGGTAGAGCACCTACTTAGTGCCAGGCCCTGACTTCTTTCTTCAGTGCTAGAGAGAGAAAGAAGGGATAGCGATGTAGCTTGGTGATAGAGCACTTACCTGGCGTGTTTGAGACTCTTGAGTTCAATCACAAACATTGGAGGGGCGGACGGGGAATCAGTAGGCTTTGAAAAGCAAAGCATCAAAGAAATCAAGAAAAATAAATGTTAATTCTGGGAGTTGACAGTTGACCTTTAATATGAATAAGTTGGATTGTAATATTTTGATTTTCCGGAAGCCCAAACCAGTTTCCCAAGACTGTCAGCATGATTAAGCTGCACCACTCAAATGAATAGAGAGATTTGTTCTTATGTAAGTACAGGAGCCAAGTGACTTTTTATTTCCTGTAATATTTAGAAAGCAAGATCTTTCATCTTTAAGAAGAGCTACCACCCTGGTTTCGAAATGTAACATCAATGGGTGCAAATCACAGTGGCCCCAAGCTAGGCAGAAAGTCTCACTATCTCTTCTTATAAAAAGACAGGAAGTTTATGTAACATCTGCTCAGTGGGTTCACTTTTGCTGGGCTGCAGCTTGTCAGGAAACAAATTGATAGAACCAGAAAACAAACTTTCTGTAGCTACTGGAGGAGAAGCAGTTAAACAGCAGAATAGGAAAGAGCAACCTCTAAACCTGCCCAGCAGTGTGTGGGCCAAACCTATTTGGAGGCCATGTGCTTATATCCCCAGTTAGATCTGGGTGTAACAATTGATTGTGAGGGCTGAATGCTTTGCTTTGGAAGGAAATTCAATTTGGGTTCAAGTTCAGTCCTCTACCTGGTTCATCAGCTTCGGTATCATGATTCACATTGGAGCAAACTCAGGAAAGTGAATGTAAAGACACACAAGTGATGGATTCAAATCTTATCAGCATTTTCTGATTCTGACCCTGGGATTCTGACAATCAGAAGGTAGAACTTGAGCTCAAGGCTGTTAGCTCACATCTGTCACGTTGGCTACTTGAGTGGCTGAGAATGGGAAGATTGTGGTCTGAGGCCACCCAAGGCAAAGAAGTTCATGATATCCCCCTTTCCAGCTTATAGCTGGGCTCCATGGAACCTCATCCGAAGCTATATAGGAGAATTGTAGTTCTAGGCCAGTCAGGGCAAAAAAAGACTATGAGACTCCATCTTAACAGAAAGATGCTAGGCATAGTTGCATTCGCCTGTCATCCCAGCTAGGATGAAAAGCTTAATATAGATGAATAGCAGCCTAGGCACTCACCCAGGCAGGAAGCAAGACCCTATCTCAAAATTAATCAGCACAAAGCCATGACTCAGTGATAGAGTGCCTTCCTGGCAAACACAAGGTCCTGATATCAAACCCCAGTTGCTACAGAGGAATTTAAAAAATGGAGCAAGTGTGTTCATCTCTCTAAACCTCACACTTTCCAGAAGAGCACTGGTAATAGTAATGTGTTACACAGGGAAGGCTTGTGATGAGGAAAATAATGCCCATAAATGTGCCACAGACTGCCTGGTACTCAGATACTTTCCAACATAGAGTAGCCAGTGGTTGATAATAGGATGCAGTGAGAGATAAGGAGAGGAAGAGTTGGCACTAAGCTGTGGATGAACAGACCTTAGAGTCATGTTTGTTTCTCCATAGACCAGCTCCTTAAATACTTCAGGCAGCTGGGCACTGATGGCTGTAATCCTAGCTAGTCAGGAAACAGATCTAGGATCATGGTTCAAAGCCAGCCCTGGCAGGAAAGCCCTTGAAACCCTTATCTCCAGTTAACCATCAGAAAACCAGATGTGGAGCTGTGGCTCTAAGTGGTAGAGTACTAGCCTTGAGCAAAGGAGCTCAGGGACAGTACCTAGACCTAGAGTTCAAGTCCCAGAACCAACCAAATAAAACAAAAGCAAAAAAAAAAAACTTGGGACAGTGAAAGAGTATTTTGTATCATCCTTGCAAGAGCAGCCATAAATGGCATTTTATTTATTTATTTATTTACTTATTTATTTATGGTCAGTCCTGGGGCTTCAACTTAGGCCTGGGTGCTGTCCCTGAGTTTTTTCATTCAAGGCCTACCACTCTACTGCTTTGAGTGACAGCACCACTTCTAGTTTTCTGATGGTTAATTGAAGATGAGAGTTTCATGGATTTTCTTCCTAGGCTGGGTTTGAACTGTGGTCCTAGATCTCAGCATCCTGAATAGTTAGGATTACAGGCATGAGCCACCAGCACCGGGCAAATGTCTCTCAATACTTATTTCTTTTTTTGTTTGAACTCAGGGCCTTGTGCTCTTGCTTAGTTTTGTTTTGTTTTTGTTTTTGTTTTCACTCAAGGCTGGCACTTTGCCACTTATGGCTTTTTAACTCTTTAATTGGAGATAAGTCTCTTGGATTTTTCTACTAGGCTGATTTCTAAACCAAGATCCTCAGATCTCATCCTCCTGAGTAGCTAAGATTATAGGAATGAGCCACAGGTCCCCACCCTGTCCACCCTTTTTTAACTTTCACAAAGATCATACCTTTCTCTTGGCAACTGGGATTTTATTATTTTGTAATTAGAGAATGGCTAAGGTACCTTTTGGTTCATGTGGTGTCATTTGAGAGATGCTTTTGAGTTTACTAGAAACCCATTTTCCAGTCTTGTTCTATTGCAGGGAGTTCCATAGAATGGGATTGTGATACTAGAATTCCAATCTGGTGACTATTTCACAGCCACTAAACATAATGAGGAGGACACTATAGGAATGTGAAGAGGCACACAATGGATTGTAAAGAAGGCTGTGGAAAAATACAGTTAAAAATGCACAATTCTGATCATTAGCTAATAAAACAGGTCCATGCAGAAAATACTATAAACATCAAAGGATCATCCTTTGACTTGGTTATCCAAAATTCCAGAGCTGTTACTAGCTGGAGCACTAGCTTCTAAGTGACTGTAGTATGTTGCAAGAGCCCAAGGTACTGTGGTTACTTTTTTAGGTCTCATTCCCTTGGTGACCAACTTGGATGACATTTTAGGGAACACTACCTGACATTAACCATGTTGTGTTTCTTTTAGTGATGAAAATGCCAGGAAAGATTTGAAGACACTGCCAGTCTTTCCTACCAAAACCCTCCAGGAGCATCCCTCACTTGCTTACTGGTAAGCCAACAGAACTCCTGGCCTGGCCTCCATCAGCCTCCATCGGCTCCATTCATTTCCCATGTGTGTTTGTCAGGAAATCGAAAGCCCTAGGTGAGAGAAAGAGCAACCTATCCATCCTGTGTATCACAGCTGCTGTAGGGGAGACTCGATTCTTGCACTGAGAGGGTCTCATCAAATACCACTGAATGGAAGTGATGCTAGAACTCATGTCTTGAGTTGTTTGCAGAGTCCCTGTGTGTGTGGTCCTTACAATGTACAACCTGTCTGTGGAGTGTGCTTCTAGGTGAGCACATGCTTAAGGTATGTGCTTTCACTGTGTGTGGCACTGCCTTCGTCTTGTGTAGCCCAAGTATTAGGACATACAGACCTCTTGGTCAGAGCTTCCTTCACTGAGTCCTTCTAGTTCGTATTTTAATATATATAGTACTCATTTTCCATCTTTTCCCCCAATTCTATCGTGGTGATTGTAGGGGTTAAACTCAGGGCCTCTAGCTTGCTAGGCAGGTACTCAATTTTATTAAATTCCATGAAAAATTCACTTCCCATTGAAAAGTTGATCTCATTTTCCTTCTCTTGGAAATGACAGTTTTGAAAGTAGGAACCCATATTTAAAAAAAAACAAAAAACACTCAAAGATAAAGATCCTAATGGAAGCCAGGTGCCTGTGGCTCCCGTCTGTCATCCTAGCTACTCAGGAGGCTGACATCTGAGGATGTTGGTTCAAAGCCAGCCTGGCAGAAAAGTCCCTGTGAGACTCTTATCTCCAATGAACCACTCAAAAAAGCCAGAAGTGGCGCTGTGGCTGAACGTGGTACACCGCTAGCCTTGAACATGAAGAGGTTCAAGGACAGTGGCCAGGCCTCGAGTTCAAGCCCCACAATCAACAACAACAACAACAAGATACTAATAGAATTGATCACTTGACAGGGTGCAGGTATCTCTATGCTAGGGAAACAACATGGCTTCTAACTGTGTTGCTGAAGGTTTGCCTGCCCAAGCTTCCAGGCAGGGCCGGAGAAGCAGAAAATAGAATTTGGTCTCAGAAAAGCATGTGTCCCCTGTGAAAATCATGTCACCTTACAAAACAAAATCAAGCATGTGTCACCTTTGATAATATCATGTGTAATCTTACATCTAACGTCTCTGCTTTACAGTGAGGACAGAGTGATCGAGCACTATTTGAAAATTAAAGGTTTGACTCGAGGTCAAGCTGTGGTGCAGTAAGTACCTTCCTTTCTTCTTGCTCTGGTAGCATTTTTAATGTTTCTGTTTAAAGAAGTCATTTGAACTTATTTTTGTTGAGTAGTTGGCTGTGAACCTAGATTGCTTCTGGTTAGAAATGTCTTAACATGAAAAAAAAGAAGAAAATGTATTGGGTTATCACATATTTTGGGGGTCTCTCATTCAGCTGCCTGCCAGGTACCAAAAAGGAGAAAGACAGGCCAAATGTTGGAGAGGATGGGGTAACAGTGAGGGCTGTGGTGATTCAGAGAACTTCTGCCGAGGCTGAAGCAAGAGGACTTAGCTTCAGAGTTCAGGCATAAAGTGCTGCTGCTGGGTCTTCTTATACTTTCACAGACAAGCTGGGAAGTCAGTGTGTAGGTCTGCTTTGGGCCAGGCACACAGTCTATTGGTGTTAGAAAAACATGGCTCACCTTTCCTTACAACTCATATTTCTTGGACCTAATGTCATTTTTTTTTTATCATACCAACCCTTTGAGCCTGAAGGCAGAAATCAGAAGTCAGCGGTGTTAAAGCTGAATCCTGACATTTTTCACTCTGTACCCATTCTCTGAGCTGGAGGTGGAGAGGAGGGATAAGGAGAGGGAGGGAAAAGAGGGAATGAGAAGGAGGGAAGAAAAGGAAAGGAAGGGCAGTGTCTCTGTAGATTTTTGTTTGGCTACTCAGGACATTGCAAAGTGTTTCTGCCTCTCTTGATCATTGTGATGTGGCTGCAAACAGGAGAGTTTTGTTACTTGGTCATTAAGAATCCATTCAGCCTGTGGAGTCTTAAGTTACTTTTCCTGGCTGGTACAGTTAAGTGCCATATACATATTTACTTAATCTCTTACATTTATGTACATGTAGCGTATGTACTTTTAAAATTATTGTTACTAGTTACAGCATACTGAGAAATTAATCTTTAAGATGTCATTTTTAAAGGGTCCTAGAGCCAGGCTACTGAGACTCACATTTCTAATTTTAGCTACTCAAAGAGGCTAGATCTGGAGGATTATGGTCCAAACCCAGCCCAGGCAAAAAAAAGTCTACAATACTCCATCTTCAGTTAATAGCAAAATACCTAACTAGAGGCATGGCTCAAGTGATAGATTGACAGCTAAGCAAGTGAGCCAAGCAAGAGTAAGACCCTGAGTTCAAACTCTAGTCCTGCAAGAAAAGAAAGGGAGGAAAGGAGGAAGGAAGGAAGGAGGGAAGGAAGGAAGGAATAGGGGACAAAGTTAAACAGGAACAGGTTCCTTGAGGGTAGAGTCCATTACAAAGTCTCAAAGGGAAGGTAAAACTAGCCAGTAATGCCAACATTTCCATAAATGTTTATTTGGGGAGGGGAATTATTATTTTTAAGTCAGATTTGTAGCCATAAAATTTCATTCTTTTAAAGTATATATTTCTAAGAATTTTACAACCTCAACTACAGTCAATGCATGCAAAAGCTTTATTTATTTATTTTTAATTTTTACTTTTTATCAACATGACCCAATAGTTGACTCTTATTGCTTGTATCATTATGTGCTTACTTAAAAAAGTTGCAATTTCAATTTATAAAACAGTATTATTCTGAAGTCATGGAAATATTCATGTGCAGGAAACAACATTTTCTATACCTTTTTGAAACTAAGGTTCTGTTAGAAGCTAACATTTAGATGAGGTGTAAACTCTACTACTTCCTATAATGGTTTATTCTATTTAGACATGAGCCAAGACATTAATCTCGATTAAAATGTGGAAAGTCAAAACTAAATGTGTTTACTTCAATCACTGTTTTCAAAAGAGTTCCTTTGACTGTTATAATGAGATTATGATGTATATTTGTATACATTTTCCTTAGGTATATGAAAATAGTTGAAGCTCTGCCGACTTACGGAGTCCATTATTATGCAGTAAAGGTAAATAGATTTTATATTACAGAGCTTTCATAATGCCTGTGATACTTTATGAAAATAACTAATACTAATTTTCTAAAATCAGACATATCAATATGCATGCTTGTGCAAGCTCTTAGAAATCGCTGCATTTCCTATATTGGTGTGTGTGTGTGTGTGTGTGTGTGTGTGTGTGTGTGTGTGTGTGTGTGTGTGTGTGTGTGTGTGTGTGTGTGTGTGTGTGTGTGTGTGTGTGTGTGTGTGTGTGTGTGTGTGTGTGTGTGTGTGTGTGTGTGTGTGTGTGTGTGTGTGTGTGTGTTGGTCCTGGAGCATGAACCCAGGGCTGGGTTAGAAATCGCTGCATTTCCTATATTGGGGTGTGTGTGTGTGTGTGTGTGTGTGTGTGTGTGTGTGTGTGTGTGTGTGTGTGTGTGTGTGTGTGTGTGTTGGTCCTGGAGCATGAACCCAGGGCTGGGTGCTGTCTCATTGCTATTTTGCTCAAAGTACTACTTGAGCCACAGCTCTGATTCTGGCTTTTTAGTGATTAATTGGAGAAAAAAGTGTCATGGAATTTTCCGGCCTGAGCTGTTAAAAAATGAGATCCTCCAATCTTAGCCTCCTGAATAGCTAGGATTACAGGCATGTGTCACTGGTGCCTGGCACTTTTTTTTTTTCTAATGGATACAACACAAAAAATTAATTTCTTTACAATTACATATTTCTAAAAACACAATTTTCGGGATAAGACATTGTTTATCTTGGTTTTTTTGTTTCTTTTCCTTTGGTCCTGGAGCCTGAACTCTGGGCCTGGGGCGCTGTCCCTTTAGCTCGTGCTCTACCACTTGAGCCACAGCATTACTTCCAGCTTTTTCTGCTTATCTGATGCTAAGGAATCGAACCTAGGACATCATGCATGTAAGGCAAGCACTCTACCACTGAGCCACCTTCCAAGTCCCCATCTTGTTATTTTTAACAAATTATAAAGCATGTTATTTTTTGCAAGAATACTTGCTACTTATTAGATGCTTTTTTAAGGCTTCTCTTAGTTCTAAGATACTCAGGTCATTCTCTTTTATTTTTTTTCTTCCTTTGTTGGTGCTGGGGGTTGAACCTAGGTACTTGTGCATGCTAAATACATGCTACCCCACGGAGCCAGACAATAAGCCCTACAAAGTTCTCTTTTGGTACACTCACCTTACTGGTTCTTACTTTAACCATTGTTCATGCCTCCAGTGTTACTAGGTTTTCATCTGATAGTATTTCTGTATGAAAATCATACAATATGTTTGATATTTTGCATAGTATTTTCAGAGTTTATCAGCAAAAAGGTTGACTAAGGAATATTTTGATGGTAAGGGATTAAAGTATAGCTGAAGTTAGAGACTTGTCTGAAAGATGAGTCATTTTATATTGATCCATTTTGAGTAGCTCTGTGTGTGTGTGTGTGTGTGTGTGTGTGTGTATGTGTATGACAGAGAGAGAGCTGTTACTGGGACTTGAACTCAGGGCCTTTCAAGGCTTTTTCACTTACACTTGGCACTGTACCACTTGAGCCAAACCTCCTTCCCTGCTTTTTGCTGGTAAATTGGTGATAAGTCTTTTGGATTTGTCTACCCTGGCTAGCTCCAAACCTTGATCCTCAGTCTTCTGAGTAACTAGGATTATCAGTATGAGCCTCTAGCTCTTTGCTTGAGTGACTTTGTTGGTGGTGGTGGTGGCCCTGGGGCACTGTCCCTGCGCTCTTCAGCTCAAGGCAAGCGCTCTACCACATGAGCCACAGCGCCACTTCTTGTTTTCTTGTGGTTCATTGGAGATAAGAGTCTCATGGACTTTCCTACACAGGCTGGCTTTGAACCATGATCCTCAGATCTCAGCCTCCTTAGTAGCTAGGATTATAAGCATGAGCCAGCAGCACCTGGCTTGAGTGACTTTTGATGTTACAACAGTGTTAACATTTTTACAATTGAAGACGCTGGGAAATTAGGTCATAAATACTTGCATAGTGAAGCTACCCTGTACTAAAACTATGGGTAATTTAAATTCTCCTGATTAAATTCTACTGATTAAATTTCTGATTTGCATGAATGTGTATTTTGGAGCCTACCTTTCATTTTTGGCCTTCACTCTGACAAGAACTAGAACGTAGATTTATATAGAAAAATGTACTGTTCCCTTTCTCATCTCTACCACAAAATGATTATTCACAAGCCCTGGTGTTGAGTTATGCGCTTAACCAAAAGGGTTTGGGGATGTTCCTGTGTCTATTGTTAATTGTGTTGTAAACATCAGGACTTGGAACCAGTTTTCTGGTTGTTGTAATTCTTTGGGAACTTCTCCAACCTTTATAGCTGGTTACTAATTCAGAGAACAAGAGGGTTTTTTGTTATCCATTAATGGATAACAAAACAAAATAATGGATAACTAGCTTCGTACTGGGTACATTCCCAGTTGAATTACTTAGATTTTGCTCTATCCAGCTATTTAATCAAAACAGTAATACTTCAAATTCTTTTTGATGGTGTATACAGTATTGATCTCTTGACCTCTATCTATTATTTGAAGAAACCTCAGAACATTTGAACGACAAGTTTCTTAAGTAGTGTTTGGTTTACCAAGACAACTTGGCTTCGACCTGTTCCTGCTTGTGAAGAGAAGAGGCTAGTGACTATTATTGGCCCTCTAGAAGGCTGAACAGTTAGGTCTTTGTTCTTTCTCACTGTTTTCCATCTTCTAGGACAAACAAGAACTTCCCTGGTGGCTTGGAATCAGCTATAAAGGGATCGGCCAGTATGATATACAGGATAAAGTGAAGCCTCGGAAAGTAAGTGTGACTGACTTTATCAACCTAGGAGGACCTTGAACTGATAGAGAAGCTGGCCACACCATTGTCAGGAGGCCCTGGAAGGATCTTGGCAAACCACTTAGCTTAGTGAAGCCATGGGTCTGGAAAAACTCAAGTGAACTATGAAGTTTTTTGTTGTTGTTTTGGTTTAGTTTTGTCAGTCATGGGGCTTAAACTCTAGGCCTGGGCACTGTCCCTCAACTCTTCAGCTCAAGGCAAGTGCTCTACCACTTGAGCCACAGCACCACTTCCGGTTTTCTGGTGGTTAATTGGAGATAAGAGTCTCATGGACTTTCCTATCCAGGCTGGCTTTGAAGCATGATCCTCAGCTCTCAGCTTCCTGAATAGCAGGATTACAGGTGTGAGCCACTGATGCCCGGAAAACTATGAAGTTGTTTTACAACTCATTTGTGCACTATCTGCATGATTCTCTTGAATGATGCCAATCTGCACTGAGGTTTAGTTACCAGGATACAGACTGTAATGTATCTCCTAAGCACCTACACATACGTTTCTGTTTTTTAAGTTAGCATGAGTAGAAGGTTGCCATGTATTTTATAAAGTTTACATTTGTATATGTATGTACATGAATGCATACATACATATGTACACACTTTTGCAGGGTTAGGTAGTCCAATGAATATATTTTAAATCCAGAATTTGGGGGTACCAATTACTTTTTAATAAAATGGTTATAAGTCATCTTCATGCTGCAACTGCTTCTACTGTTTACTTATCTTTTTGTGTGTTTGATGGTACTGAGGTTTGGACTCAAGGCTTTGTGTTTTGCCTTGTGTTCTACCACTTGAGCCAGTCCTGCAGAGCACTTTGCTGATTATTTCAAAGATAGAGTCTAGCAAACTTTTCTGCCTGAGCTGGCCTTCAACCTCAGTCCTCCAGATCTCAGCCTCCTGAGCAGGTCAGATTATTGGCATGGGCCACCAGTGCCTAGCTCTACTTTTTCCTCATCACTGTTTCAGTTTTCTGAGATAAACATGTTTATTTTTTGTAAAGAAAGCTAAAAAAGGCAGTACATATGAAAAGGTAAGACTCATAGTCTCTGAGATTTGGATTTTCCAGAACATGAATTGGTACTTAAGATTGATTATGAAGTTGCCTCTCTTGACTGAAAGCATAAGCATCCCATAGATTTTTTTTGCCTATTTAAGAATTGATGAGTTCATATAGATCATCATCCAGCTGCTGTTGGCCCTTTGAGAATCATTTCAGTGACGGACAAGCTCTACTCCTGATGTCTGATTGGTTGTGCCAGCATCATAAGCAGCTGCATGAGTGAAACAATGCCTCTGTTAGCAGATCCTGGTTAGCCTACCTGCATCATCTCCACTAGCATCACAGCCTTAAATCCCTCCTCGCTGGTCCGTCTGTCTCAGGTTCTACTTTTCATAAAGCAGCCCCGAATCATTCCACAGCACTCTGCACCTTGTCAGGGTCCTTGTCTAGGATCAGTCTGTGCTCACAGTCTTCCTTGAGTTATGAAAGTATATCTCCTCTCCTTGTCACCGTTTTAGAGCTGTGACAGATAAGAGTAGTCTCAGGCTGTACACAACCTCTTTCCAAGCTCTCATGAACCAGACTAGTTGTACGTTGAGGCGTCTTACCAGAAATTATGAATGACAATGAGAAAGCAACATTCAACCATCGATCCCCATATATAAAGGGGACATCGAGAGAGCATGTATGAAGTCATAGGATTACTATTTTGTTTCTGCAAGGCAGATCAATTTAATGTCTAGGAAGAATAGGAGAAATAGTGTTCCTGCTTGAGCAGGTGTGTACACTATACCTCAGTGAATAATCTAGGTCACACCTGTAGTCCTAACTACTCAGGATTGTGCTTATTATATATATATATATATATATATATTTAGTGGTACAGGGGATTGCATTCAGGGGCTTATGCTTACTGAGCAAATGCTCTACCACTTGAGCCACACCCTAATCCAGTGAGCATTGTGGCTTGAAGCCAGACAGGATAAGAAAGTCAGTAAGACACTTATCTCCAATTATTCAGCAAAAAGACAAATGTGGGATATGATTCAAGTAGTAGAACATCAGCCTTGAGTCAAACAGCTAAGAGAGAGATCTCGGGCCCTGAGTTGAATCCCAGTACCAGCACAAAATAATAATTAATTAATTAATTAAAAGAACATACGTAATTTAATCAACTTGTAAGTAATTTCTCAACTAACATGCTTGAGAAGATTGAGATTCCTTCAGAATGTAAATGCTTCAAAGAAAAAGCAGATTGTTTTCCCCTAAAGAATGGTGAGTCAGAATCTGTACAGTAAATATTAACATAATTTCCTCTTTTGCGCTTGTGACTCACAGCCTCTCTTTACCTTCACAGCTTCATAAAAATTGGTAAATATTGCTTGACACTGATCATAATCAGGTGGCTTATTCATTCCAAAGTCTAGACAAGAGTCAGAAGCCACTTCCTTTTTTTTTTTTTATTTGCAGAGTTTTCCTTTTTTTTTAATTTGCAGAGTTTTCTTATTTCATTTTCAAGACACGCCACACACTTCTAAAGGAAACAGAAAAACACATCCTGTGTTTTTATGCTGTCTCTTTTTTGCAATCTCTTTTTTGATTATTTTAGAATGTGTTTATCCTGTACCACCTTTTGCTTTCTGCTTTGTTCTTCTGTTAAAATCTGACGATGGATTTTGCATCCATATACTTAATATTTCCTATGCCCTACTGATTTGAGTTCATTGAGAGGGGTGGGGAGTATTCTCTAAGTCCCTCTCCCAGTCCAGCTTAAACAAATAAATGAATGCATAATTTAAACATTTCCAAATACTGATACCCATTGAATAAGGTTATAGGGACACACTGAAATGTTCAGCCTCTTGAGCCACGTGGCTGTGCTATGATAATAATGTGGTTTAACAGCAAGCTAGGACAAAGATGTACCAAGAATCAAAAAGACTGAGCCCAAAAGACTGTTTTAAAAAGAGGTTTTTTTCAAGATGCACCAGCAGAGGCCTGCCAGCCTTTCTGGATAAGTGTCTGTTAATTATTGCCGGTGAGTGGTGTCCACCATGTTTGTTTTACCTCCCAGAGCACCCAGTAAGTACTCTTCATGGAGTTTAGCTTTAAAGTTTTTTTTTTTTTTTCCAGTCCGGGAGGCCAATGGTTTGTTTTCCTTCCGAATAGTACAATAAATAATGCAGGGCAAGAGTTTAGGGGACGTCCCAGACCTCGTTCCTGATGTCTGCCTGCTGTGTAACCTTGAGCGTATTGTTTGGTTTTTCTTGAATACTGGTTTTCTCATTGGCATGGTGGTACTGCCACTGGTTAAAAAGGGTGGCTGGAAGAACTAAATGGAGTTCTATTTAGTACCATCCTAACCCCAGTCACTATTGGATAACTTGTAGTCAATCATTGGTCATGGAAGAGGCAGAGGATATATGGGAACTAAACTTGGGTCATTGGCTAGAGAGGGACCTATAATGGCTACAAGTTCGTGGTAAAACTGCTGGAATAGGAAGTTATTCCTAGGAATGTATAAGACTTTCTCTTCCCAATTAACCAGAATGCCCAAAGGTGAGATACATATGAAAAGTAAAGTATTTAAATCCCTAGTGACATATCACAGAATTCAGAGCATTAACATTTTAGCCCATCAAAAGTTTTATTGTTCAGTTCTCCCTTTCTCTATGAAATGTAGGTTGCCAACACTTATCGATGGTGAAAATGTACCAGAACTTGACTGAATTCTAAATGGTAGGGCATTTGAATTTTACAATAGGTAAAGATTTTACTTTAGGAAAAATAGAAAAAAAAAAAACTTTAAGGTTCTACATTTTTATTGCTCCAAGTGTTTGCAGAACAAATGTCTGCTCTTCAGCAAGGAGTGGCTGAGTGGAGTATAAGTATTTGTCGTGACTAATTTCTAGCCCTCCGGCAAGAATTTCACCTGGGAAAACCAGAGTCAGTCAGCTGGTAGAGATGGGAGAATAAAATGGCATGTTCATCTAGGTGTCATCACTAAACCATCCTAGGATGAAATGCTTTCAAGATTGGCATCTTTTTGCATTATGCATGCCAAGAAAGTCTGATGATGAACTTTTTCACTGAAGGTGGGAAAAAGTTCTAGGCCTTCATTACCTGATTTAAAAAAAAAAAAGTTGGGATTCCCTAATGCCTAGAGCCAGAAAGATAAGCACAAAGGCTTTCCTGTTCTCTCTTGTCATAAACATAGAGAGCTTGTTTTATTTAAAGACAGTGAGGTAGTTTTTTTGGTTTGGTTTTTTCCTTTCTTACTCTTTTTTTTTTTTTTTTTTAACACAACCATGTTGACTATTTCAGCCTCTCCTTCCACTTTCCACTACCAATTTCACACCAAGAATGTTGATCAGAAGCTACATCTAATACTGCCTAAACTCTATGAAGGAAATTCATTGTGGGAAAGAAGAAAACATGTACTTTCTAATCGTATTTTCTACATGAAGGCAAAATGAAGTATGGTATGGAAGAGAAAGATGGGATTACAAGATGCCATCCAGAGACCTGTCCATCCTGTTTATAAAGGGTATAATTAAGCTCCAGCCACACCAATAATCAATCTGATTGTGGCTAAAACCGGCCAAGCCTGAGAAAGCAGAACTCTAACCCTAGAGCATGGATTTGAAATCAAAACCAATTCTACATTCTCACTGACCAATGACTTACCCTAGAAGACACCTATCCTTTCTAGGCCTTTCTTTTCTCATGTATCACATTTAGATCATTCTGTCTACTCTCTACCTCCCAGACCCAAGGAAGCAGAGAATGTTTTCACTGAGTTTAAATATTTCGCTGCACTCTAACTTATAAGTATAGTGGGCTGGGTGGTATTTTCTCCTTCTGTAGTTCATCACAATTCCAAGTTTAGAAATTGTAATATTGCAAATTAGAATTCTAAGTTGAGGAACTTCCTCGAATTTGACCGGATATTGCTGAAGAATGTAGTCTTTTTCTCATTCATATGGTTATCACTTGCTGCAAGGGAGACTGGGAAGTATTGGCCCTAGTTGGGTGGCCAGGACGGAAGACAACTTAAGGTGTCATGTTGCCAAAAGGAAGTATCAAAATAGACCTGAGGTGAGGGGGGAGGGGTATGGGGGCAGGGGGAGAAACCTCATTCCTTTTGCCTTATGTTTATTTCTTTTGAAGTCTTTCAGGATAGTAGCTGATAAGGAGCATGTAAGCAAAGAAATGAAAACAGGATTAAAGATTCTGACTTGCTTCTGATGCAACCAGACAAGAAGAAAAGGATAAATACTGGGGAGGGGGCCGGGGCACTTGCATGTGCAGGGAAGTCTTCCCTGAGAAAGGCTACATGTAAGCTGAGAACCCAGAGGTGAGCTGCTTATCAAGTTGGTGGCTTGTTCTAGTCAGAGATGAGAGTGTGCTGCCTGGAAGGAGGTAAGCTAGTTTTAAAACTGAGAAGAGCCTGCTATAGCCACAGCTTCCAGAGTGAGAACATTTCCCCCATAGTAATGACAGATGCTCTTAGCAGAGGAGGAAATGGCGCACGAGCAGAACCATCAGGTGTCATTCATCATCTGGTTACTTGAGGTATCAAGGCACGTAACAAGGAACAAATTGTTGACACATGAAGAAAAATGAAAGGTAGCTCTTAAATAGAACTGACCAGTCTGAATGCAGACCAAAGCAATTAGCCACTATGACAAGTCATTCTATGAATGGTCATACACAGTAATGATTTCTTTACTATATACCTGTGGCCAGTGATCAACAGGCCTGGGATTTTCTTTTTTCTTTTTTGGAAGGTGTGGGGTAAGGGAGAAGAAGTAGCAGAGTTTGACTGATATCAAATTATCTAGCTTTAAAATTTTCTAAGAACACAGCATAATAATAAACTAGACTATGTGTTTGTTTGTTTTTTTCAAGAAACACATTTACCAAGTTGTTGCTTTTTGTAAGACCCCTGAACTAATTTCCTTTATCTCTTTTAAGGGAAAAAACAAACAAACTATAGTCTTTGCCACCAAGGACCTGGCATTTCATCTGGAAAGAAAGAATATATTTAGGCATAGAGATTTTCTTGGGAGGATTTAATAAACAAAAGGGATACTACCCCAAAGACGGGGGCATCAGCATAAACCCCAAACATCATGCAAGCAGCTATGGGTAGCAGGCCTGCCCTGTCTGTCTCAAATGCACACAGTGAGCGCTCTCATGCAAGTTTTAACAGGAAGTCATTAGCTCAGCTCTGGGAAGATAGACATTTGGCCACAGGGGAAAATTTGGGTGCGATGACATCCTTTACACGTCAGCGTTTATATTATACATTTTCCAAAACCCGAACTGCATCTTCTAAACCTTGCAAACCCCCCTCCCCCCCATGAGTCTTATTCCTTCCTTTTAAGATGTGATGTTTTATGACTTGTCAGGTGAGGAAATCACATCTGAAGACGGTTGTCATTCTCTGAGTGTGTGATGAACTTGTAGTTGACTACACCTGATATGTCTGATCAGTTGTTGACAGTTCCTCTGGCGCGTGACTTTTATACTTTGGAAGCTACCTGAACAACCATTTGCCCCTAATGAGATAATCTAGTTGAGAGAAATAGAACTCCAAAGTTCATTACTTTAGAGCAGAAAGTTGTATAATCTACATCAATGCATTCCAGTGACCAAAGCCTAGGGAATACCACCACTCTCAGGAATTGTTGATCTTAGTAACATGAATGTTTTCACTGCGTCTGTCCTGTACACTGTAGGATGTGCAGCTGCATCCTGGGGCATCTGGGTGGTATAAAACCATCGTAAAGCTGGACACCCGTACCTTATGCCTGTAATCCTAGCTACTCAGGAGGCTGAGATGCCAAGATCAAGGTTCAAAGCCAGCCCAAGCAGGAAAGTCCATGAGAGTCTTCATTTAACCACCTAAAAGACTGGAAAATGGAGCTGTGGCTCAGGTGGTAGAGCACCAGCCTTGAACAGAAAAGCTCAGGGACAGTATCCAGGCTCTTGAGTTTAAGCTCCAGGATTCCCCCTACCCCTCCAACCATAAGTTGAGACTCACTAGTTCTAAAGAAAATTGAGGAGTCTTCAAGACCCATCTACAAATGGCTACTATAGTTATTTTAAGTGTAACTGGATGTTTTTCCTTCCTTCTTTCTATTTTGTTTTTGTTTCTTCCTTTTTTCTTTTGTTAAAAATATATTGAGCCGGGTGCTGGTGGCTCATGCCTGTAATCCTAGCTGCTCAGGAGGCTGAGGACTGAGGATCATGATTCAAAGCCAGCCCAGGCAGAAAAGTCCCCATCAGACTCTTATCTCTAATAAACTACTCAAAAAAGCTGCAAGTGGTGCTGTGGCTCAAGTGGTAGAGCACTAGCCTTGAGCACAAAGAGGCTCAGGGACAGGTCCTAGGCACTGAGTTCAAGTCCAAGTACCAGCAAAAAAATAATAATAAAATAAAAATATATATTGACGCCAGACATGGTAATGCGTTGCCTGTCATCCCAGCTAAAGTGGAAAGATCACCGTTCAAGACCAGCCCAAGGAAAAGCATGAGACCCTATCTGAAAAACAAAATAAAAGCAAAAGAACTGGTGTTGTGGAGCAATGTAGAGCAGTTGCCTAGCAAGGTTGAGGCCCTGTGTTCAATCCCAAGTATCATCAAAATGTAAAAAATGAATACATATATGCATATACATATATGTACTTTACATATACATTTGTTTTATTCCCATATGTCTTGCAATATGTTCAGTAAATGTAACCTTTTAACATTATAAAAGGTAGGCCAATCCTCACTCAGTTTTGCTTCAGGTAATAACAGGGGATCACCTTAGGTGAGTCATTGTTTGATGTACTTTAGCTGAGACTCTCCTGAATTTACTCATTTCCAGCTAAATGATTAACCTATAATACAAGTACAACTACAAAGCCAAACTCCTGTGACTGTGACATCTTTACTATTCTTTCTTTCTTTTTTTTTTTTCCCGTCAGTCATCACCGGGCTTGAATTCAGGGTCTGGGCCCTCTTTTGCTTAAGGCTAGTGTTATACCAGTTTGAGCCACAGCAGTTTTCTGGTGGTTAAGAGATCTATCTCACAGGCTGGTTTTGAACCGCCTTCCTCAGCTCTCAGCCTCCTAAGTAGCTAGGATTATAGGCATGAGCCACCAGCGCCTAGCTGTCTTTACTATTCTTGCTTAGTGGTTTACTTGGATAACTTGTACTTTCAATCTGGCAGGAGTTAATCTGGATCTTTTCTATCCAGAGCTTTCCCTGGGTCTTTCATGACACCTCCCCACCCCCCACCCCCACTGCAGGTGGTTCCCCTGCCCTGGGGCAGGTACCGGATGCTCAGCATTCTCCTACCTGTTCAGACCCATTCCTTTTGCCTGGCTACTCTAGACAGGTGGGAGCTTGCTCGGGTGCATCTTCTATGCCTGTGCCTCACCCTCTCTTCTCATCTGTGACCTCCAGGGTACAGGGCAGAGAACAGATTTCCTACCTACAGGGTTTATCATGAAACACCCCCGAAATCAACAGAGTCTGAAACTCAGAATTGGTGTTTTGAGTGACACAGCTATGTCAACAGATTGACTCAGAAGTTTCCGTCAGTGGAAAGACAGATGTGGGGTTCAGCTAGATTGTTTCTGAATTTCTTTCTGCTGTTAAGTGGCTGTTCTTGACTGGATAAAAATGAGAGATGTAGATGGAGAGTCCTTCATAGCAATACATCTAGCTTTACCATTTAGTAAATATGTGTTCTGAGCCAAGCTCTGGGTTAAACACTGTACAGTCTCACTGAATTTTTTTTTTCATTTTCCAAGAATGTGCTTTATTCACTTTTTTAATTGTGAAAATGCCGTACAGAGGGGTTACAATCACATGGGCAAGGTAATGAGTACATTTCTTTTTTTGGGGGGGAGGGGTCCGGTCGTGGGCCTGAACTCTGGGCCTGGGCGCTGTCCCTCAGCTCTTCAGCTCAAGGCTAATGCTCTACCACTTGAGCCATAGCGCCACTTCCGGCTTTTTTTTTCCGGCTTATGTGGTGCTGAGGAATCGAACCCAGGGCCTCATGCATGCAAGGCAAGTGCTCTACCACTGAGCCACCTTCCCAGCCCATGAGTACATTTCTTATCAAGCATTGTTGTCTCCTCCTTTGTTTCCTCTTCCCATCCCTTCCCATCCCCCGCCCCTCCCACCAAAGGTGTAAAGTTCGTTTTTTGGACATAATGTCTTCTACATCTTACTGTTGCAATGGGTCCACCTGTATCCCTATTTATAAACAATTTGTTTTTTCTCTTCCCCTCCACAAATTATACCAACATCAAATACAGTGAAAACAAGGGTTATACCATGGGGGAGGGACATACAAAGCAACAAAGAAATCATCTTATAAATATTTTAGAAACAATCGCAAGAAAGAAAAAACATTCGAATCCTTATCTTGGGGTTCATTTCGCCTAATATCAACTTATCTGACCTTTTCTGCTTGACTCAGACATATACTAGATATTGCAAATAAGGGAAACCATGGGACCTATGTTTCTTTGGGCCTGGCTTACTTCACTTAATATAATTTTTTCTTAAATAATGCTGCAATAAACATAGTTGTGCTGGTAGCTTTAGTATGGTCTTGTTTGTGATCATTTGAGTAAATGCCCAAAAGTGGGATTGCTGGGTCATAGGGAAGCTCTATGTGGAGTCTTTTGAGAAACCTCCATACTGCTTTCTAAAGTGGTTGAACAAGTTTACACTCCCACCAACAATGCAGTAAGGTTCCCTTCTGTCCACATCCCCTCCAGCATCCGTTGTTATTAGAGTTCTTGATTTTAGCCATTCTAACTGGGGTGAGGTGGTATCTCAGTGTTGTTTTGATTTGCATTTCTTTTATGACTAGGGAGGTTGAGCATTTCTTCATGTGTCTATTGGCCATCCTTCTTTCCTCTTCACAGAAGTTTCTCTTTAAGTCTTTAGTCCACTTATTATTGGACAGTTGTTTCTTTGAGGATTTGTTGTTGGGGGATTTGATTTTTTTGAGTTCCAGGTATATTTTAGATATGAGACCCTTGTTTGGTGTATGGTTAGTGAAGATCTTCTCCCAATCCGTGGGCTTTCTGTTGATCTTGCTAGCTATGTCCTTTGCCATGCAGAAGCTCTGCAATTTCATGCAATCTCATTTGTCCAACCTTTCTTTGATTTGTTGTGTTTCTGGGTCTCTATTAAGAAAATTTCGGCCTGAGCCAAGGAGACCTAGGGTTTCTCCTATTCCATCCTGTAATGTTTTCAGAGTGTCTGCTTTGACCCCGAGGTCTTTGATCCACTTGGAGTTGATTCTGGTGCAGGCTGATATATAAGGATCTAGCTTTAGTTTTCTACAAGTGATTAACTAATTTTGCCAGCACCATTTACTGAAGAGGCTGTCTTTCTTCCATTCTATTTTTTTAGCTCCCTTATCGAAGATTAGATAGCTATAGGTCTGTGGGTTCATTTCTGGGTGTTCAATTCTATTCCATTGGTCCTCAGGTCTGTTCTTGTGCCAGTACCAAGCTGTTTTGATTACTATGGCTTTGGAGTAGAGTTTGAAATTTGGTATTGGTATTCCTCCAGCACTGTTCTTTCTGTTAAGGATTGTTTTTGCTATTCGGGGTCATTTATTGTTCCCTATGAATTTTTGGATTGCCTCTTCTATTTCCTTGAAGAATGAGGTTGGAATATTGATAGGTATCGCATTGAATTTGTAGATAGCTTTGGGAAGTATTGCCATTTTCACAACGTCGATCCTTCCAATCCGGGAGCATGGGAGGTTTTTCCACTTTCTAAGTTCTGTTTTGATTTCCTTTTTCAGGTTTTTAAAGTTTTCATCATAGAGGTGCTTCACTTCTTTGGTTAAGTTAATTCCTAGGCATTTTATTTTTTGTCTCACTGAATATTTCTGTCCTGGGATACAGCTATTGTTGGTCCATTTTGTAGAAGATGAAAGTGAGGCTCAAGGGAGTTAAGCAACTGCCCAAATAGCACAACCTGATCCAATCCTAGGCAATCTGGTCTCCTTGACTCGATTCATGTGGGCCTTACAAGGGAGGGCTGGAGGAAGGAAGAAGGACCTATTCATGATTTGACAACAGGAAGAGGACCTTGCCCACTGAGGGTGCTCAAGAAATGTTTGTTGTTGGAAAAGGAATGGTTTCAAGCCAAGTGCTGGTTGGTGGCTCATGCCAGTAATCGTAGCTACGTAGGAAGCTGAGATCTAAGGATCACTGTTCAAAGCCAGCCCAGGCAGGAAAGTCCATGAGGCTCTAATCTCCAATTAACCCAAAATTCAGAAATAGAGCTATGACTCAAAGTGCTAGAGCACTAGCTTTGAGCAGAAAAACTCAGGAATAGCACCCACACTCTGAGTTCAAACCCCATGACTGACCAAAAAGAAAAAAAAGAAAAGCAATGATTTCAGAAGTTAATAGTATGCATTTAAGCCTGTTTTCTAAAAGTCCCTTTGCTCTTTCTCACAGGGTTGTTTCTTTTAGGTTTGACAGTAGGTTGGATATTGAGGCACCATGATAATGAAGTGGAGAATAAGGAAGAGGCAATTCCTAATAGTTCTTCAGTTTGTGCAAGTGAATATTGACTGTAGGTTTCCACAATAGGGCTTAAATATTTAGCACATCCATTCCACCTAATAAAGTATTGTGTTTGGTAAACCATTTTAAAGCCATCAGCTCCTCTCACTCCTAAGGATAAAGGGAAATTTTTTATTCCTGTGTAATATTTCATACACATTCACTTTCAAAACAAGGTTTGATAGGCTGTCTTAGGAAGTAAGTACCAACCAGAAGAAGGACAGCTAAAGAAGAGAATGAATGAGGATGAATATGGTTTAAATAGTTGAAATTGTTTTAAGAAAGATGAGTAGGATAGGGGAAAGTGATAGAGGAGGTGTGCGTGACTGGGGTATATACATATATCCATATACATATGTATACATATATATTTACATGTATGGAAATGGTACAATGACATCTCCCATGTGCAACTAATGCAGACTAATTTTAAAAATAGGGTTTGATAATCTTCTATGCTGGTTTTAAATTTCTTAGCTTGTCATTGTTTTAAGACAAGATTAATCACCTTACAACTATTTTTTTCCTAGTGTAATTTCTTGATTATTTCTGTAAATAGTATTTGTGTTGTTTCTCTCCCTTTTTCTATTTTATCTGCTTATTTACTTTTGCAATGTCAAAGTAATCCAAGATGGCTGCATTCTCTTACTCTGTGTCCATCCATCTCAACTGAAGGTTTCAAATGAATGTAGCGAAGAAATAAATCTGGAACAGCTAATTGTCTTATTTTTATCTTAAAACTATTCCCCTCTGTCACTAGCAGCATATTCTAAAACCAACAGATTCTCAAACTCAAAGCTTTTAGTGAATCCACATAAAAATAAACAAATAAATACCAACGAACGATTGCTACTATGCTAAGTAATGACCATTTTGGCAAATATTTTGGTTTCATACTTGACACAGTATTGTAATACAAATACACTTTTTATTTTCTAGTTTTTTAAATTATCTTTTAGTATTGTACAAAGGGGTTTCAATTCAACGTGTCAATCTCTGATTACAGTGTACTTTGATCAATGCCATCCCTTGCCAAAATATGCCCTTTTTTTTTTAATCCTCAAGAATAGGAACTAGGGGTTGGGGGAAAAACAGGCCAGTACAAGGGCTTGAACTCAGGGCCTGGGTGCTATCCTTTAGCTTTTCCTCTTTGCACTGGTGATTTTACCAACTTGAACCATACCTCCACTTCTGGCTTTTTGGAATTTAGTTGGAGATAAGAACCTCACAGACTTCTGCCTGGTCTGGTTTTGAACCATGACACTCAGCTTCCTTGAGTAGCTAGGATTACAAATGCATACCACGGGCACCAGGCTTATTTTTCTGTATAACTAGGAAAATTACGAGGGTGTTTGTGGGTATGCACATAAATATATACTATCAGTGACCTATAAGATGCCATATCCTACATAACTGTTCTCCAACTAATAGAAAATGTAGAAACTATAAAGCATACTTTGCTTCTCTCAAGTCCTTTGAACATAGATCTCGCCCCTCAAACACAGATGTTTTCCTTGCAGCCTCCTTTAGCTTTTCAGCTGACTTAGGGTATACCTTACTGTATGGGGTGATAAACTACTTCTCTAGTGCAAGTTCCCCTCCCAAATCAGTCTGGCCTGATTAGCTAAATACCTAATTATTTTAAAGTTCTCCAAAGGAGTGTAAGCCCTACATCCTCCTCAGCAGGGCTGCTTTGGATCACAGGGAGCGTGTCTGTCCTCCACGTGGGCTGCACCCCGAGTGGAGACAGTGCTTTCGCACCGGTATTTGATCGAGTGACGGGAGGGGGAGGGGTGGCTTTCAGGGATCAAGTTTCCAGCAGAACCCTGGCTTTTCTGTGGTGTGTGGGAATGGCCCGAGAAGGAAAACACAGCTGAGCTGCATTCTTGCTCTTCCTGTAGAACCTGTTCATGTGCTGGGTAAGCAGACCTGGGCATGAAAGAAAAAAAAAAGATTTTCCTAAAACAGCCAGCCGTGAGACTGGTGGGCTGCAAGTGGCGGATTTCCCAGAAGGAATCACCCCAGGCCCAGCCCCAGAAGTCTCTCTTCTGGGGGGGAAAAAGGAGCCAGCCCTCTGCCGTCCTCCCGGATGGGAGGCCGGAGGAGCTGGGGGTGTGGCCGGCGGACTTGCTGATGTCAGGGGCGGACCTGTCGTGGGAGGCATGGCTTGTGAAACGAAGTTACACCTAGTCTTATGAAACTCAGTTCCAAAAGCACCGGAGCTGCCGTCGGAAGCAGGGTGTGTGTGTGTGGTGTGTGTGTGGTGGGGGGTGTAGACAGCGCTGGGGCTTGCCCTCTTCTTTCTGTCCCCCTACTTTGGGAACTTATGGATGGAAGGAAATGACCACCTCGAGCCCCCGGACACAGTGGGACACGGGTACGTAGACGTAAGCTTGCGCTCACTCCTCCTTGAACGCCTGGGGAAGGGTTGGGGGTCAGGGACAGCCCAGTGTTGCGGTCAGACAGCGCCCGTGTCGGTGGGTTGCGGCTGATTTTCCTGCCGGGGGTCCCACGGCTGCGCTTGGATGGAGACTGTGAAGCTCCGGTTCTGCTGATCTCTGCGAGGGTCGCAGGGTGGTGCAAAGTCTCCTCTCCGATCTTCTGCGGAGAGTGCGTCGCGGGGACGCGAACCGCTGGTTATTGGGGTGGGGGGGGGGGGTCCATTTAAAACGTTCTCGTTAAGATTCCTCGGCCATCACCGGAACGTGCAGCCCGAGCCCGGTGTCCGCGCTCCCCCTGCCCGCCCATGCCTCCTCGCCGTGGGAAGGGGGCGCGCGCCCTGGAGCGCACGGGAGACCTCCAGCAGGCTTGGGTCAGATGGCGTGCCACCAGTTCCTGGGGCTCAGCTTCTGTGAGATTTAGGGAAATTCTGCTAGGTGAGAAACTACCAGTCTGAGCGCCACTACCAGTCTGCCTGGGAAGTGGGGGACAGGGGAGGGGAGGGGAAGGAGGGGGAGAGAGAGGGGAAGAGGGCGGATTTCTCTTTTACTTTCACTTCGCAAATTCTTCTGAAATTTAATCTGCGATCTTAAAGTCATTCTGATCTTCAAGACACTCCATCCGGTATCTTTCCATTCACAAAGGAAGTCAGCATCTCTAAGAAGAAGGTTACTTGCTTACTGGAATCTTAGGCAGGTTTCCTATTGTTTCCTTGAGTCAGAGGAAAAAATAGTATGCGTGTTCCCATGCTTGGTTTTATTGTGCTGGGGAGATTTATCAGGTGAAGCTGAGTAGGTACAATTTACTGTCAGAGGAAGGAATAAAATGGTTTCAGGTTGTGGTTGATTTGGGTTTAAAAAAAAATGTTGATGAATCATTTATTTGGGCTTAACTTTATCAGCATACATTCCTGAGAACTTAAAATCACTTTGCTTATTAAGCTGATTTCAGGACACTGTAAAACTAAGAGTAATTACTGGCTGTGTGACTTTTCTTTTTTCTTCTTCTTCTTTTAGTTATTTCAATGGAAGCAACTGGAGAATTTATATTTCCGTGAGAAAAAATTCGCTGTTGAAGTTCATGATCCACGAAGGTAAAAATCAGAAATTTTTGTCTGGTCCCAGGCTCCCTGTGGATAACACTGCTGTGGTTTTTGTATGAATGCATGCTTTTCTTTTTCTTGAGGCTATACCTTAGAATTGTAGAGTGATAGGGTAACTTTTCAATACCTCCAGGGGGATAGACTTTCTCCAAAGCACTGGGCCACTTTGCATCCATACCAGCAATATAGGAGGTTCCAATTTCTCCACACCTCACTACCACTTGCTATGTGTGCACACGTATGTGCTTGCACATGTGTGTTAAAGACATCATTGTAGTGTGAAATGGTTTTCTCCTGGTTTAACTTGTCTGCATTTCCCTTAGGATTAATGAGGAACAGAGCCTCTCTTCATGAGTTTATCAGCCCATGTGTAGAACTTAAGAGAAATATCAATTCAAATCCTGTGATCATTTCTTAATTTAGTCCTTAAAAAAATAAAAACAGTTGTCAAATTATCAGCGTGAATGAAAATCAGGATGTAGGTTCCCCAAGCTCTTAAGATAAAGTTTATGGATGTTTTGGAGGTTAGAGAGATGGGAGGAAACAGCTGCAGAAAAGAAAAACGGTGACCCAGGGAGATAAGCCAAATTCCGATGAAGAACATTAGTACCCCCTCCCCCCCTTCACACACACACACACACACACACACACACACACACACACACACACACACAGCCTTCCTCTGTACCCAACCTCCTCTCTCTCTTCCTCTCTCTCCTTCTCTTTCCTCTCTTCTTCTCTCTTTCTTCCTCTTACCTTCCTTATTGTATGGATGCACAAATAATACTCTAGCCTAAGACATTTCCAGCTGATATCATTGTATTCATCTCCTAATGTTATATTCATCTCCTGGGTAGATTTGGTCACCTAGATCAGACAAGCTCTTTCTTCAATGGAGGCAGGCCCTTGAGCCTCAGTCATGATTTAAAGACATTTAAATCATCACCTGTCCTTCACCTCTTGTGGTGGTCCTGCGTTTCTAACTGAAGGATTTTCTGGAGCCTCTCATTTGACTGATGCCTGTTCTGCTTTTCAGTGTGTGCATTCGTGGTTTTGAAAATATGCTTAGATTGCCTAGATCCTCAGTAGTTTTGTCATAAAAAGGGGAAAATCAAGACCTGGTCAGCCCCCTAGTGACCAGCAGAGTCAGTGAAGAGGAAGGTGCCCGTAATAACACTGTCCTTACTGGTCCACAGCAATGGATTCAACTGCTTTCCTTCATGTTCTAGGATTTCAGTGTCTCGGAGGACCTTTGGGCAAAGTGGCCTGTATGTGCAAACGTGGTATGCAAACTCTTCTCTGATCAAGTCCATCTGGGTGATGGCTATTAGTCAGCATCAGTTCTACCTGGATCGGAAGCAAAGCAAAGTAAGTAACTAGAAGCATTTGCATAGGGGAACAGATCACAGTCTTGTAGCTATTTAGGAGATGAACTTTCTCAGCAAATATGCAAGCCCATGCATTTTTGTCCTTTGAAGTTTTTTTTTTTGGTTTTTTTTTTTTATCTATACTAGCAATTGTTTAAGTTTCCTTCATCTATTTAAAAGACAGACGCTGGTATGCATATGTATGGACATTGATGGTGTTGCTGGTGACATTAAACTCTGTGACTGAACCAAGCCGTGAGAGAAAAGCAGTTATAGTGACCAAAACATTTTAAATGCAGAGCTTAAGGGTTTTGTTTTGTTTTGTTTTCTGGTATCAGCTTAATAATTATTTTGAATTGCCCTCTGTGTGGATATTTTCACAGTATAGTAACTTAATGTTTGGATTATAGTAAAATGTGATTCGTTTTGCTAATTCTATATGCTCTGTAGGCAAAAATTCCTTCTGCCAGAAGTTTAGACGATATTGCAATGGATTTGACAGAGACGGGAACACAGAGGGTCTCCAAACTGATGACACTGGAAGCAAAAAGCCAGTTCATCATGGCAAGCAATGGCAGCTTAATATCGTCAGGTAAATCCTCGAAACTGAAAAGGATATGACATCTTTGGTGTTGTGGGTTTATTTATTTATTTATTTATCTATTGGTGTTTGGTTTGGTTTATTTTTTGTGCTGGCACTAGGGCTTGAACTCAGGGCCTGGAAGCTGTCCCTTAGCTTTTTAGACTCAAGGCTGGTGCTCTACCACTTGAACCACAACCCTACTGTTGGCCTTTTGGTGATAAATTGGAGATAAAAATCTTCACATTTGACTATCTGAGCTGGCTTTGAACCACAGTCCTTAGATTGTGCCTCTTAAGTAGCTAGGATTATAAGTGTTAGCCATCTGGCCACAGATTTTGGTATTTTGTGGTTTTCTGGTTTTTCATTTGTTTCCCCACACCCATATACATATATACCCATTGCTTGGAAAACAAAGGAGTTTGGGGGAAGCTACAGGAAGCGACAACTTTGAATACAAGATACATTGTATTCATAAACTTCTTTTTTAAAAAATTATTGTAACGGTGATGTACAGAGGGGTTACAGTTACGTAAGTCAGATATTGAGTACATTTTGTTTTAAACAGTGTCACCTCTTCCAGTGCTTTGTTAAATGAAACTCCTTCGTACACCTCCTTAAAGATAATAATGAACCAAAAAAGTATGAAGTTATATCACAAATGGTGACACTGTATAAGTAACATAAAATGCAAATATACTGAATACTAGGAGCACCCTCAAAGAACATTTTTCTCCCCATCAATTCCATCAGCTTCTCCCAATGTTCAGTTTTATTTTGTTTTCATTATATAGTTTTTGATAAGAGAATCATCCAGTATTCCATAATATAAAATGCTGCACAAACGTGATCATGACTGCACACGCCATAAAGCCATAATCACTGTGCCCTGCCCTCGGTAGAGACTGTGAGGTCTCTGTCTTAGCAGTCCTGGGGTTGTGCTTAGTGGATTTTCTCCTCACTTTGTCAACTTACCAAATGATTCGTCCTCACCATCCCATTGTTAGCGTGTGGTTTCTGAAGCTGTCCAGAACATTCCTTTGCTTACCTTTCAAAGGAATAGTTGACAGCTATCTCAAGGTACATCATACTTTCCTCCTGCTTAAAAAAGAAAAGAAATTATTCCTTGGGTGTGTCTGAAACATGAAGCATTCTGTCATCGCTTCCAAAATGACCAAGTCAAAAAGCACATTTTTCTTACCAGGTTCGGTCCGATGCCCAGAGCCTGAGAAAATGTTCTCTGGTTTCCTCTTATTATGTTCAGAAACAAGGAGAAAAGAAATAAACTAGCTTTTCATAGCAGGTTGGCTGGGCAGGTCTTTGTCCTTCTCAAGGAAGGAAGCCGGCTGGTTGATACTCCCCTCCCCCACCCCCTTGCCTTCCCCCCCCCCGAATCTAGGTTCTCAAGACTCAGAAGCCAGTGAGGAGCAAAAGCGGGAGAAAATCCTGGAACTCAAAAAGAAGGAGAAGCTGTTGCAAGAAAAACTCCTGAAGAAAGTGGAAGAGCTGAAGAAGATCTGTTTGCGCGAGGCCGTGAGTGCCCTGGGCTCCTGGCTGGTCCCCTGGTGTTGCCAGCTGTGGTCTGTCACTTACCCACCCTTGACCCCACCCTGTTTTTCAGGAACTCACGGGTAAAATGCCAAAGGAGTACCCGCTGAACATAGGCGAGAAGCCCCCGCAGGTCAGGAGGCGAGTGGGCACCGCGTTCAAGTTAGATGACAATTTACTGCCAACTGAAGAGGTAGGAGTGCCCATCCTGAGCCTTTCTGTGAAGCAGACTGCGAAGCCAGGAGTGTCCTCACACTGTGTCTCTGGTTTTTAAGTCACTTACCCATTAGCATGGCCTTTACTTCATGAATCAGAGGCAGCATTAAATAAACTCTAAATATTTATAAATGGAGAGCTCGTACTATTAGAATTAAGAACTTCCCCATTCGATTCCTGCAGAACTTGGGAGGCTGAAGCAGGAGGATTCAAAGTTGGAGGACAGCTTGAGCTACATAGCAGGGCCTTGCCTGGCCTGGAAATACTATTATTGTGTGGGTCCTGGGGTTGGAACTCAGGATCTGGGCACTGTTCCTGAGGATTTGTGCTCAAGGTTTACCCTCTGGAGCCAGGGTTCTACTTCCAGCTTTGTGCTGATTAATTCGAGATAAGAGTTTCATAGACCTTCCTGCCCATGCTGGCTTTAAACTGTGATCCTCACATCTCAGCCTCCTGAGTAGCTAGGATAATGGACATAAGCCACCAGTGCCCAGCTTAATATAATATTAATAATATAACTTTATCATATAATATTATTATAAATGATCATAACAGCCAAAAACCTAGCCTTTGGCAAATAGTTTAAACCCTTTAAAGTTTTTCATTTTGTAGGTATCTATTTTACCCTCTGTAAAATGGGAATATTGGTGGAATTTCCCTCTGAGGGAGGCAATGAGTATTAAATGAGTTAGTACATGTATAGCATCCAATGTAATTCAATGTAAAGATAAGTTAGGCAAGATAGAATGTACTTTCTCATATACATGCCATCAGCCAAGATGACCCTACCAATATTTCTTGTAGAAACAAAATCATCTTAGCTTTAGAAAACAACAGCTAATCCTAACAGAGTGATCTTAATTAGTGGAATACAGAACCATGCAACCAGGAACAATGAGAAAGAGGAATCAAACCTAAATTATCTATCTCTAGTGAAATACAGAAACAGATAAAGCTCTGCATATGAATATAATATTCTGTATCCATGAGTCCTGGGTTAGAATATCTTTTTGAAAATGATCTTCACTCAACTAATGAACGAAAGGTCATTTAGTTACTTGAAGAGAAAAAAGGTTATACTTGTCAAGATGAAGTTAAGATGGCTGAAGCCTGTATTGTCTTCTTGGAAAAGTATTGGAGGATGTCTCTGTATTAAAACTTGGAAAATTTTGGGCTGGGAAGGTGGCTCAGTGACAGAGTGCTTACCTTGCATGCATGAAGCCCTGGGTTCGATTCCTCAGCACCACATAAAGCAGAAAAAGCCAGAAGTGGCACTGTGGCTCAAGTGGTAGAACGCTCACCTTGAGCTGAAGAGCTGAGGGACAGTGCCCAGGCCCAGAGCTCAGGCCCCACGACTACAAAAAAACAAAACAAAACCTTGGAAAATTTTTTTCTCAAAGTGCATCTTACTCAAGAATGCACAAAATATGTTTATTAGCATGAGAGAGGGACTTGATGTACCCATAAAAAAATAACACAATATTATTGCATAAATGCAGGACCCGGCTTTACAAGAACTGGAGAGCAATTTTCTAATACAGCAAAAGTTGGTAGAAGCTGCAAAGAAACTTGCCAGTGAGCCAGACCTCTGTAAAACTGTGAAGAAGAAACGGAAGCAAGATTACACAGATGCAGTCAAGAAGCTTCAAGAGATTGAAAATGCAATAAATGAATACCGAATTCGCTGTGGAAAGAAACCCAACCAAAAAGCATCAGTGATTTTACCAGGTGAGTAGAAGAATCTTTTGTAAGCTTGACTCTCATAGTCAGGACTCTTGATGGTGTGTAGATTGGTTTGGTTTGGTTTGTGGGTACCAGTACTGGGGCTTGAACTCTGCCTCTCACTCTTGCTTGACTTTTCTATTCAAGGCTGAGGCTCTACCACTTGAGCCACACTGGGACCTCAAATTTCATGTGCATTTTAGAACTGATGAAACATGGTAACTAGGTTTTAGACTAGGCATCAGATTTATACAGCAGAGACAGGCTTTGGGAAAGCAAATACACAGACATCAGTGCACCAGCGTGAGCCAACTACAGCTGGAAAATTTCAGCATCTCAGCCTATAAATGTAGAGCCAGTTGGCTTGGTGTGGGTTACAGTGTGGACCTGCAGAGATGGGTGATTATCAGTGTATGTTGTTTTCCTAGACATTTGTCGTAGCCCATTCATCCTCAAACTGCGAGGTTCAACTGTTCTCCTCTGTGGCCACTGACATGTGGGCAGCAGATGGTGCCAATGGCCAAGCATACATTGGGTTGATTGTTTTTAAAGTGTGTTTGACAGCTGACTGGACTGGCACGTTGCCGTCAGGCTACATTGTATGTCTAATTAAGAGAGAATGAGCCTGCTGTGATAAAGACTAGCATTTGAGGTTGGATGGCATGAGTTCTCTCTTCATGGCTTCGAAGCTTACATTGAGGTGCCGTCTTTGTCTAGAACCTTTTTGCCAAAACACCCAACACTGAGCATGGAACAATTTGCAAAAGCATATCCACATATCTGAGAAGTCTCTTCTTACCAAATACATTATGGAACAGTCAATGGGCACCAGCAATACTCAGAGCATGATGGTTGCACACAAGGATGAATAGTAAAAGTAAGATGTGTAACTGACATTTATTGAACATTTAGCATGTGCTAGGAGCTAGGCTAAAATCTTTTTCTTTTTTTTTTTTTTTTTTTGGGTCCGGTCATGGGGTCTGAACTCTGGGCCTGGGCGCTATCCCTCAGCTCTTCAGCTCAAGGCTAGCACTCTACCACTTGAGCCATAGCACCACTTCCGGCTTTTTTTTTCTGCTTATGTAGTGCTGAGGAATGGAACCCAGGGCCTCATGCATGCAAGGCAAGCGCTCTACCACTGAGCCACCTTCTCAGCCCCTAGGCTAAAATCTTTACCTGGTGGTTTCATTAAATGGTTTAACTCAGTATTTTGTACCACTGATATCGCTATCTTAAAGTATGTCAAATGATGCTAAGAAATGTGAAGGCATGTTTCCATGGTTTCACAGTTGATAAATGGCAGTGCCAGAATTTGAAACCACTTCTCTCTGTTCAGTAGTTCTCAATTAGGGAGAGCCACCAGGAATATCTTAACAATATTTATAGGCATTTGGGGTTGTCAGAGTTGCCATTGGTGGGCTGGGATATAACTCAAATGGTAAAGTGCTTCCAAGGCATCCATACAGCCCCAGGTTCAATCCCCAATACTGAAAAAAAAAAGAAGAAGAAGAAGAAAAGAAAAATATTGATGGTGGGGGTGGGGGTGGAGTTAGTGGAGGTGGAGATCCTGAAGTGCAAAAACAACTTCCCACGACAAAGAATTACCCAGTCCAAAAGATTGACAGTACCACTGTTGAGGAACACGGTTCTAATTAGAAGGCTCACAAAGCCACCAAGTACCTACACTTTAGTAAGAAAAGGCACAGAGCTCACAGCTGTAATCCTAGCTACTCAGGAGGTTGAGATCTGGAAGGTCATAGTTCAAAGTCAGCCTGAGCAGAAAAGTCTACTAGACTTCTAACTCCAAAAAATCAACAAAAAGTTGGACCGGAGGCATGTTTCAAGTGGTAGAATACAAGCCTAGCAAACATACTAAGTAAGATCTAGGCTCCGCATTCAAACCCCAGGACTGGTAGAAAACAGAAAAAGAGGAGAGGGGAAAGGAGGGGAAGGATTGGGAAGGGAGCAGAGGAGCAAAAAAAGGGAAGGGAAGGGAAAGCCCTTTTCTATAGAGAAGAGTCAAGGAAGAAGTAGTACTAACAATAGTTTCTCTAAAGACAGTTGAGATATAATTCATATAACGTTTATCATTTATGACCAGAATGGCGTGATTTTTTTTCCAATTTGTTAGTTATAAGCAGTAAGAGTAGGAGGTAAAGTTTTCTTTCAATATGGAGGAAGTATTTTTAAAAAGTAGTTTAAAATTTTCTGGATACCTGGTCTGTTTTAAGAAATACCATCAATACTTTGTATTTCAAGTACCATATTTCAGATTCAACCAACCTCAGATCAAACATATTCAGAATAAAAAGCTCTGCATATATAGGCCTTTTTTTTTTGTCATTATTTCCTAAACAATGCAATATCATGAGTATTTAGTCTTCGCATTGGAGGGTATTAAAAGTAATCTAGAGGTATTTTAAAGCATTGAAGAACATGTGTTATTGTATGTAAGGGACTTGAACATTCTTAGATTTGGGTGTCTTTGGGCAGCCCTGGAACCAGACTCCCACAAATATTGAGAGATGAATGTAATGCATAGGATGTCTTTACAATGCACAGATAATTTTGAAGAGAGTGCATGTTTGTGGTACTGTGGAATAAACTCAGCACCTCACGGCTGCTAGACACATGCTCTGAAACACAAGATTCTTGTGTCTTCAGTAGTAAATGAGTCAGTTCTTAGAACAGTTAATTATTAATGTGCTTTTATTAGCCATATGTATCTAAATGAAAATAAAATGCATGCTATTGAAAAACGCATCATGGAGTTCACTCTGGTTATGTAAATGTGCAGTTGTGCTAAAAGCCGTTATTTTTATCCTCAGAAGATGTCATCCCGTCAGAGAGCAGCTCCTTGTCTGATTCTGCCATCTATGATGATCGTAAGTGGCTCCATTTTTCTTTGAAAACTTTACATATTCTGAACTAATAAAATACCTCAGTGCGTGTGTCCATGCACGTGCTAGTATTGGGGCTTAAACTAGGTACTATCCCTTAGCTTTTGCACTCAAGGCTGGCTCTCTATCACTTGATCCATATCTCTACTTCCAATTTTTTGGTAGTTAATTGGAGGTAAGAGTCACACAAACTTTCCTGCCCAGCTGGCTTTGAACTTGATCTCAGGTGCCAGCTTCCTGGCACAGCTAGGATTATAGGTATGAGTCACTCTGCCTGGTGAGATAACTTTTTAATTTGAATGAAGAATGGTATGTATCATTCAGAGTCCTTACCTAGCTCACCTAGGTGAGCTACCAGCCTCACCTAGTTTTTCCAGTGGTGACATTTCATATTTCAGGAGTCCAGTGACCAAACTAGAAAATTCTAGTGTCTTCTTTGACTATTACTGTTTCCCAGAGGATTGCTCCTATACACTTAATCAGGTGATTGACTATCTGTCTGAGTGATCTGAAGGATTCTGGGAAGTCATTACCCTCAACTCATCCCCAGCTGCTTAATCTTCCCCTAAGTTTTATGGTGCATAACATTCCACCACTTGAAGATTCTTCCTTTGAGCTGAAGTGTGGTCATACATACCATTCCTCTTTGAAAATGAAAATATCAGTGGTAGACATAGCAAGTCTCCACTGATGCATTGCTCATCATGTTCACTGACAAAGACAACCTGTTGGCCACAGAGCCTTAAAGAATGTTAAAGGTAGCTGGGCATTGGTGGTAATCCTAGCTTCAGGAGGATGAGATCTGAGGGTTATAGTTTAAAGCCAGACAGGGTAGGAAGATTGTCAGGCTCTTACCTCCAATTAATCATGAAAAAGCCAAAAGTGGAGATGTGAGTCAAATGATAGAGCACCAGCCCTGAGTGAAAATGCTAAGGGATAGCACCCAGGCACTGGTGCTATCACACACAAAAAAGAATGTTCAAGCTGAATTAAAAGAATCTGGCCCATTTCCTGGGCCTTTGTACAACTCGTTAAAGGTGGAGCATTCCTTTTCCACCTGAGTGATTTCCTTGCTCAGAGTACCATCTGTTGAAGTGGCCAAAGTTCATTGAGACCCTAGAAGTATACTTAGTGATTTCTCTTGTCCATCAGATAGGAATTCAATTTCTAGTTTAGAAGTGTTGGTCTGGTATTATTTGCCTACTTAATTCATTCATTCATCCATTTACTTCACTTAGCCAATGACACCTTCACTCTTGCTGGGCAGCGACCAAGTTCAGTACCTCATTCTCCAAGAATTCTTCCGCCCAAGTCTCTTGGTATTGAGAGAATCCATTTCAGAAAGTCGTCTATCCATGATCAGTTTGTGGACCCCAGGCATTCCAGGTGAGAGGTTATCACAGTAGGTTAATTAATGCCTTGTAGCCAAGAAATCTTTCCTCCACACTGGTGTTATGTGTTTTGCTTTCTTTGTTGTTGCTTTTATTTAACCTTTTCAGAAAAGGTTGTTTTCCTATAAAACTGAGGCTTCGAAACTCATTCATTGTTGTTGACAGCAAGGAGAAGTGCTTCTTAAAAGGTCTTTTTAGAAAAATGTTGGGGGCTGGGAAGGTGGCTTAGTGGTAGAGTGCTTGCCTTGCATGCATGAGGCCCTGGGTTCGATTCCTCAGCACCACATAAGCAGAAAAAGCTGGAAGTGGCACTGTGGCTCAAGTGGTAGAGTGCTAGCCTTGAGCTGAATAGCTGAGGGACAGCGCCCAGGCCCAGAGTTCAGGCTCCACAACCAGCAAAAAAAGAAGACAAAAAAAGGAAAAATGTTGGTTCTTTTCAAAGTCTGTTTTATATTAAGTTATAGCGATATTAACCATCTCATCTAGTTTGGGTATTATGTTAGTCAGCCCCCTGCTACTACAAGAAAATACCTGAAATGAACAATTTATAAGTAGGGAATGTTTATTTGGACTCACAGTTTCAGTCCATGATTACTTGGCCCTCTTACTTGAGGCCGAAGGTCAGGGAAGGAAGACATGATGGGAAAAAGCTTCTCACTTCATAATAGATAGTTAAGAAGTAAAGAGAAAGACGAGAAGGGGCTGGGTCTCCATATCACCATTGGACACACCCCAATGAGCTAACTTCCTTCCCCCTAAAGGTTCCACCACATATGGGGGCTTGGTGACCAAACCTTATATCCACAAAGGCCTATGAGGGACCTTCTAGTCTAAACTATAATAGCTATCACATCCAAAGGTCAGTTCCACAATCATTGCTATAAGTAAATGATCACTAACTACCTAACTTTGCCAACCTAAAAGCTAGGTCTGACTCCTGTGCCCCAATCTTGGGCTTAAACTCACTTGAGAATCTGTAAAATAAGAGAATACAACTTTTATGTTCTCACCTGTCTCAGGTAAATCTTAATCAGAGTAATGAGACTAGGGTTTGACCAGGAAACAGACCAGAGTAGTTCTCTGACTTTGGCTGCATGAGTAACTATTCTTTTAAGATATTAGAATCCTGGGGCTGGGAAGGTGGCTCAGTGGGAGAGTGCTTGCCTTGCATGCATGAGGCCCTGGGTTCAATTCCTCAGCACCACATAAGCAGAGAAAGCTGGAAGTGGCGCTGTGGCTCAAGTGGTAGAGTGCTAGCCTTGAGCTGAAGAGCTGAGGGACAGCGCCCAGGCCCAGAGTTCAGGCCCTATAACCAACCAAAAAAAAAAAAAAAAAAAGACATTAGAATCCAAGATGAGGTAACCACATGCTTATATTGCTTAATGAAAACATTCAGACCAACAGTACCCATGAAGTCATGAAATAAAATGACATTTAAATATCAAAAACAAACATCGTTCAATTCTGTAATCCTAGCTGCTTGGGAGGCAGTGATCTGAGGAGTGTGGTTTGAGGCCAGCCTGGGGGCAGGGGAAGTTTTGGAGACTCCACCCTGAGCAATGGCTAGGCATGGTGGCACATGCCTGTCATCCTAAACTACAGGGCTGCATACTGACATTTGAAGCTAGGTGCATGGTGCATGGGGAGCTTGTACTCTATGACTGGATGATACCCCAGTCCCTTTAAAAGTCCTTTTGTTCCCCTTTATCACTGGGGTTTAAACTCAGGGCCTCATGCTTGCTTGCATATTGCTTCCCTGCTGTAAGGTACTCTACCACTTGAACCATGCCTTCAGTTCAGCTTTTGCTAGTTACTTGAGACATGGAGTCTAGTAGATTTTTTTTTCTGCCCAGGCTAGGATTAAAGACATGAGTTTATGATGCTCAGCTTAAAGTCATTTTTAATTTGATAAAATACGAATCTCAAATTGAGTTCTCTCTGTGCTAGGAAGTGGCCAAAGCAGTTTAAGGATGTTGCCATCTAATCCAGGGGTCAGCGGATCACAGCCATGGTCCAGATTATCCTACTGTCCATTTTCCTTCTCTTTTGTTTTTGTGTATGGAATGTTTTAAGTAGTTGTATGAAGGACAATAATATTTGGTGGTATGAAAATTACATAAAGTTGTCATTTCCCTGCCCACAAAGTTGTATTGGAATACAGCCACACACATTCATTTACCTCTTCTCTGGGGCTGCTGTTGCATTATAAGGACAGAGTACGAAATCTCTACAGAGACTTCCTAGGCCACCAAGCCAAAAATACCAACTCTTAGACCACTCACAGAGAAAGGACTTGCCGAACTCAAGTTATTTTTGGTCGATTTTTCTCTGTGTACTCTATTTTAAAAGAGTTTCAGCCAGGCACTGGTGGCTCACACCTGTAATCCTAGCTACTCAGGAGGCTGAGATCTGAGGACCTTGGTTCAAAGTCAGCCAGAGCAGGAACGTCTGTGAGACTCTTACCTCCCATTAACCACCAGAAAACTGGAAGTGGTGCTACAGCTCAAGATGTAGAGCGTTTGTCTTGAGCTGCAGAGCTCAGGCCCAGAGTTCAAGCCCCATGACTTACCAAAAAAAAAAAAAAAAGAGCTTTCAATTCTTATTTATGACCCAGAGAATCAGACCACATGGTTTTCCTCTAAAACTCATCTGGGATCTACCAGAATATTAACCTACAGAGAAACTCTTCCCACCCTTCTCCTGTACTTCCTTCCATCAGCTTCCAGTAGGTGGTTTGTTTGTTTGTTTGTTCAAGACCCAGTTCAGGGTCTTGAACTCAGGGCCTCCCATTTTTTGCTTGGCTTTTTTTTTTTTTTTTAATCAAGACTGATCACTTGGGCCACAGCTTCACTTCCAGTTTTTTATGAGTGAATTAGAGATAAGAGTCTCACAGATTTATCTACCAGGGCTGGCTTTGAACCTCAGTCCTCAGATCTCAGCTTCATGAGTAGCTAGGATGACAGGCGTTAACCACCAAGCACCTGCTTTCCAGTAGGTGCCCATGATAACTCTGCCGGAGGTGTTGAGAAGCTCATCCTTACTTGATTTCTCTTTTAAATCATCCCAGAGAGCTGCTGTCGACACACAGCAGCCCTTACAAAACCTTGGAGAGGCGGCCGCAGGGCGGGCGGAGCATGCCCACTACACCAGTCCTTACTCGAAACGCCTACAGCAGCAGCCACTTGGAGTAAGAACCTTGTTCCCATGGTGTTGGCCATGTTCGTTTGGCTTTTGAGTGTTTGTCTTGCTTTGCTGTGCTTTCCCATCATTTTAAGTGACTTCCTACCGTAGAGCCTTAGTTGCGTGCTTCTACAACTTCTACTTCGTTTCCAGTCTGTCAGCAAAGGAAAGGAACTTGATTGATTCAGGTGGATAGCCGATTTTTCCTATCAGCTCCCCAACCAGATATTACCCATTATTCGATGGTGAGGGTGAAGCTAATTGTGGTAGCATTCTGAAGTCGGGACGGGAGCTGTGTTAAATGTTTTATGCACACTAGATTATTTAGTGCCACCAATAAGCCTAATTGAAATGAGGGTATCAGGTACAGTTTTCGTCTACTATTACGAAGACAGAAGCAAGAGTCACAGAGGTTAAGTATCTCACCCAAGCATATACAGCTTGGAAATGGCCGTGTCATAACTCAATGTGAGGAAGCCTCTGCCTTCAAGGCCAGGGTCTGCTCTATCATGCAATGCCACCTCGTCCTGGCCTACTATATCTCCTAACTTATGAGAGCAAAGATCCCCTCCTCCCCAAAGATACGTGGAGTGTCCTCCGGCTGTAGATGGGTTGTGTGTCATCGCTTCTATCTGCCATACCCTCAAGGAATGATTTGGCAGAACCTGATCCCTTTCTCATTTACCCATGCTAATGAGCTTCAGACCAGTGGGTTATCTGAACAAATAGATTCTATCCTATAGTCAATCTTGGAACCCCAAAACACCCGTTGTAATTTGGGAGCTCTGAAATCAATCAGTGTAATGTTCTATTTTCTCCCTTCTCTCATTTTTCTTTTCTTTCTTTCTCTCTTTCTGTTCTCCAGTCCTAGGGCTTGAACTCAGGGCCTGGGCTCTGTCCCTGAGCTCTTTTGCTCAAGACTAGTGCTCTACCACTTTGAGCCCCAGCACCATTTCCAGTTTTCTGGTGGCTCATTAGAAATAAGAGTCTCACTGGACTTCCCTGCCCAGGCTGGCTATGAACCGTGATCCTCAGACCTCAGTCTCCTGAGTAGCTAGGATGACAGGCATGAGCTACTGGTGCCCGGCTTTCTTTCCTTCTCTTATTGTACACATTTGCCCTTCTCTTTCAGACCTGAATCTTCAGCTCAGCACTGCCGCCAGCGGAGTGGAAGTCTGGAGTCCCAGTCCCACCTGCTCTCCGAGATGGACAACGATAAGCCATTCTTCTCCCTTTCCAAATCCCAAAGAAGCAGCAGCACAGAGATCCTCGATGATGGGTCTTCCTACACCAGCCAGTCAAGCACTGAGTACTACTGTGTGACACCTGCCACCGGCCCCTACTACACCACCCAGACGCTGGATACGCGTGCCAGGGGGCGGAGAAGGTCAAAGAAGCACAATGCCTCAACTTCAAATTCAGGAAGCATGCCCAACCTGGCCCCAAAGGACAGTATGAGGAATGGCGTCTACTCTAAGAGTCAGGAGCCACCGTCTTCTAGTTACTATATTTCTGGATATGCGCCCTATGCAGAGTGCGACCTTTATTACAGTGGTGGCTATGTCTATGAGAATGACACCGAGGGACAGTACACTGTCAACCCGTCCTACCGATCCGTGGCCCACTATGGATATGACCGGCAGAGGGACTACAGCAGATCTTTCCATGAAGACGAGGTGGACCACGTGCCCCATAACCCATATGCAACTCTCCGGCTGCCGAGGAAGACTGCCGTGAAATCGGAGCACATCACCAAAAACATCCACAAGGCCTTAGTCGCTGAGCACCTGCGGGGCTGGTACCAGCGGGCCTCGGGGCAGAAGGATCAGGGGCACAGCCCACAGACGAGCTTTGACTCAGACAGGGGTTCACAGAGATGCCTGGGGTTTGCCGGGCTGCAGGTGCCCTGTTCTCCAAGCAGCCGAGCATCCTCTTACTCTTCAGGTAAGCACATGACACCCTGGGGCCAATCGGTGTGCATCGTCCTCCTCCCCCTCCTCCCCCATTGGATCTTCCTGGGTCCTTTCATTAGCAGTGCCAACCATGCATTGGAACCTCGGTAAGAACTGCCAACCTGAAAACGTCTCTGCAGGCTTCTAGAGCACGTGCCTGATGGAGCAAGTGGGAGATTCAAGGCCAATCGTGGATTTGTGGAACACCTAGTCTTATTTGTGCTGTCCTGTTAGGGCTTTTCACAAATTGGGGGGCTGCTAGGTCTTATGCTGGTAACCACATCTCTCTTAAAATGTATTTAGGTCACTGAGCTGTGGCATTTTTGAAAGAATAAAGGAAATCCAACAGGCAAGCAGGGAAAAAAAATAGAATTATATACAGTATTCCCATTGCTGGACAAGATTTGATCAAGCATTGTTTTGACTACTGAGGTATCTAAATCAAGCTTTAGTAAGTCTGATAGGCATTGACATTAATTAAGTATTTTCCTAAGCACTTTGCAAATCTTAATTATATACACATACACACATACATATACACATATCTATTGATCTATATATGTGAATGATTTAAGCAATTGGGATACTGGGGAATTAGTTCAGTGGTACACACTTACTTAGCATGCTTGAAGCCTTAGGTTTGCTCTCCATAACCACACACATACACACAAGATCAATGAGGAATTTTGATTAGAGAAGATACTTTCTCTTATCACCTTTCTGGTGAGATTGGCCATCTGGAGAGGACTCACTGCGTACCAGACCTATCTTAAGTACTTAAGACATGGGGGTCTGGGAAGGAGCCTTCTTAGGTCTTCATGAATTCAGCAATTGAACAAGGGTGCCCATGAAGCCGAGTGCTCAGTACTTGGAAGCATCTTGTCAGCAGCCAGAGGAATATATGAAAACTCAGCAAGTTTCAAACTCTCTTTTCTTTTTCTTTTTTTGGCCAGTCATGGGGCTTGAACTCAGGGCCTGGGCACTGTCCCTGAACTTCTTTTGCTCAAAGCTAGTACTCTACCACTTGAGTCAAATCACCACTTCCAGCTTTTTCCTGTGTATGTGGTACTGAGGAATCGAACCCAGGGCTTCATACATACATACTAAGCAAGCACTCTACCATTAAGCTGCATTCCCAGCCCAACTTTCAAACTCTTAAGAAATTGTCAAACCCCATGGAAACCTGAATTCGTGAGTCCTGCCTCCTCCCTTAACACCTTAGAGAGACACAGTGTGGGAATTCCTGAGTCATGACCTGTACCTGTGAACATTTCAGAAGTGTGTTGATAGCATTATTGCCATGGAGATTCTGTTTGGGTTCAAGTTCTCTCCTGTTTATGGAAGACTTTGGACTTCCTCTCAACCTGTCTCATCGATGCCCGTATCTGACACATAAAAGGCTCTTGTCATTATTTCTTGTTATTTATGGCACATGTAGAGAACACCTTTCTTCCTCTTAAAGTTCAGGGTATTGTCTGAACATTTCTTTGCAGAACAAACAGAAGGGCAGAAGTGCCTGTTGGTAGTGGTTGTGGCATGGGCCTGGGGCTGGGGAAATGTCCTGGGAGAAGCAGGTGTAACTCAGTCTTTAGCTTCACTGGCTGTTGACTGAGTGTGTGGGACAAGAGTAAAGATGGAAGCTGCGTACTGGTGGTTCACGCCTGTAATCCTAGCTACTCAAGAGGCTGGGATCTGAGGATCATGGTTCAAAGCCAGCCGGGGCAGAAAAGGCCATGGGACTCTTATGTCTAGTCCCCCTCCCCCCCGCCCTCCCCCCCAAAGTGAAGATGCAGTTCATGCTTCTGGTTTAGGCCTGTCCAAAGCTCTGTTGACTCCACCACGATTTAGTTCCATAGACACAGTACATCTTTTTTGTCAAGCGTTAGGTGGATGGAATTGGTACTCCCAGAAATCCTCTCTGGAATGTTCCTCATTCTTGCTTCCATTTAGCAGCCACAGAAATGTACTACAACAGACACACCTCATTCTCCTGGAGAGTTGCATTTCCGGTTATGTGTCAGTTTAGTCAAAAGTTTCTGTTGTCCCTCCCTGTCACCCGAGGGCTTTCCTGGTGACTCAGTTTTAGCAGTGGTGACAACCACTGGCGATCAGCAGCCGGCTGTGCTTCATATCATATCTTTTGTACTTAATATGTTCTCCCTCAGGTATGCGACAGTTCTGTAGGGTGAGTGCCATCCTGAAACATGTTATCATCCTCATTTTGCAGCCCAAGTGTCTCTGGCCCAGAGAAGTCAAATGACCCTGCCCCAACTAGAAAGTGGTTGAGTGGCTATTCTGCCCCAGCTCTGATTCTACCTACCCAGCCTCAGAGCCTCCAGTCAGCGCTCAGACATGCTGTTGGGAGCTCAGCCAGGGTCCACCATCTGTTCACAAAACAACACATGCACGTGGGACCACAGCTGAGTTTTGAAGTCTGTGTCCTTTGGTGCTCACAGGGGCTTTGGTGGCCAGAAACAGGAACTAGAGCAAAGAAGGAAGGATTGGCAACAGAGCTGGTTTTGTGGCTCTTGGACAACTGTTAAGGCATTGTTGTCATCGGTGTGTCCCAAGCATGGAGCAGGACTGGTTTTACGGGGACAGCAAACACCAGACTTGGGCACCCTAAGTTCTGCCCTAACCCGGCTCCAGTTCTGCCCTTCTAAAAAACAAAGTCTCTTCTTCCTGAGTTGCTTCTCCCTGCCCCACCCCATTTGTTTTTAAGACAAAGGGGGGAAAAAAAGCCTTAATCTTGCTAGGGACCCCTGTTGCCTTTGGTAGTTTTGGAGTTTTTGTTGTTGGCTGGTGAGTTGGTTTTGGTGGTATGGGGCTTTGCTTTCTGCTTGCTAGGCAGATGCTTTATCATTTGAGCCAGGGCTCCAGTCCCAGTGTTGCCTTTGGCTACTTATCTGCCCAAGCTCACTGGGCCATTAAGTTACCAAACTGGACGAACTAAGCTCTCTCTGGATTCTAAAACCTAGCTTGGCGGGGAATGTAGCTCAGTGCTAAGCAGGGGGGTAGGTAAAGCCTAAATTCTGTCCCCGGCACCAGCAAACAAGAAAATCAAGCCTGGTCTCTTCAATAGTTACTCTACACACAGCTGATTATAATGCATATCTAAATGACCTGAACAGTTTTCACTCTGGGTATTTCAACTAATTTTGTTTTTCCTTCCCATGTTTATTTCTAGTGTCTTCTACAAATGCTTCTGGGAACTGGAGGACACAGTTAACTATAGGGCTGTCTGAATATGAGTCTCCAGCACATTCTCCTTACACCGGCTGCTACAGCAATATGTATAATCCTTTACCCTCTCCAAGCAGGTGAGAAGGCAGTGCTCAAATTCTAAGCAAAAATTCAGAAACCCTACCTTGCATTCCAAATGTTAAACGGTCTAGCTCAGGGGTTGACAAACTACAATCTTCACGCCAAACTCAGTTGCCTCCTGGTTTGGTAAATAAATTTCATTGGAAAATGTCCATACTCCTTCATCTACATGTTAGTTCAGGCTGTTTCTACTCTGTGAAGTCAAAGCTAAACAGTGAGAGACAGCAATAAATCCAGCAAAGCCCAAAATAGAATGACCTTAAAGAAAAAGTTTCATCTAGTGCATTCAGATTCCACTGTTTTCAGAGTCTGCATTATTAAATTCTGGCTCCAAAGGGCTTTTCTGTGTGTGTTTCCTTTCTTCTTTTTGAGACAGTACTTGAAACAGTATTATTGATAATGTCTATTTAAGTCTTTTTTTTTTTTTCTTGCAACCTTGTAGAAAAAAAAACGTCTATTCTAGCAAGGCTGTTCATTCCAAGGCTCCTCAGGGACAGTTGGTAGGCTGCATTTCAGCCATGTGCTACCTTCTGTGTCTGACCTTGTGTTCTCTAAGAAGCAACAGACTCAGCCAGCTGTCCCTTTTGTCTTTATAAGTAGTTCTTTGTAAACTGTACAGGAAATGCACAGGAATAATGTGTTAGAGGGCAATGTTTAACTTACAACATCCCCCCCACCCCCCAACACACAGTTCTTCTTAAGGCAAAGGTGGAATTAAGTTCCATGAGGTCATTCTTCCTTTCTCACAAAATACAATCCATACCCATGGTGCCAAGAAGTAAAGCACCCTTGTATTCTTTTAGGCCAATCTAAATGTGACTTGTTGGAACCAGATCACTGCTTCAGGTAGTAGAAGAGACTTGCAAAGGTACAGGTGTCTAGGCTGGTGAGTTGAAAAGGTTAACAGTTAGATTAGCTGTCCTTAAAGCCTGCAGGGTTACAAGCAAATTTGAAGTCTGCAATTTCCCCCAAAGCCTTGTTTTCATTCCTCACATTCAGTGGGAGTTTTTCTTGGCTGGAAATATTAAGCCAATTGTCTCAACTCCACAAAGGGTGTTCTCAAAATAGACTTGGAGTGAAAATACACTTCACATTGTCAGATGGTTTGGACTTGTGTAAATAATGCTTGAAAATGAGATTAGAAAAGAGCCCAAATGACTGGCCCCCAACTCTGCACTGGATCTTTTGAGTAGTTTTAATCCCTTCACGCAGTGCATTTGCAAACGTTATGTGGGTGCAGTTTTCCTTTACCTTTTGTTGCCTCAGTCCATAAGATGCCTCTGGTCTTTTATCACTGCTCTCATTAGACTCAGGAAGTGCTCAACATTTTTTTTTTTAAGAGAAAATCTGGTTACCTATGTACTTAAGGCAGTTGAAGATAACTTGATAGACTGATTTCAGAGGGAACTTGTGCAGGAAATTAGAAGTTCCTTAAAGATCCCTAGTGTGCACACGTGTGTGCACATGCTCATGGTCTGATGGTTGAACATTTGGAAAATAACAAATACATAAAATAACAGGGAAGCCATAATTCCTCCAGAGATAGCAACTATTAATGCTTCAAATTTCTCCTCCCATTTGTCTGTATCCTTTTGTGTGTGTGTGTGCACACGTGTGCATGTGCGCGCGCACACACACACACACACACACACACACTAGCAGTGGGCCTTGAACTCAGAGCTTTGCATTCTCACTTGGCTTTTTATACTCAAGGTTGGCACTTGACCACTTGAGCCACACCTCCTCATCCATCATTTGACTGGTTAGTTGGAGATAATAATCTCTTATATTTGTCTCAATCTTCAGATCTGGGCCTCCTTAAGTAGCTAGGATTACTGGTGTGAGCCACCAGAGCCCTGCTGTCTGTTTGCATTTTTAACATGGTCATAATGATATTGTAGATACAAGTTTTATACCTTATATAGTATCTACATCCTGTTTTTAAATTTTAATATCATAACAATAGATTGCTCTGTAGGGTTTGTTTTTTACTCTTTAGACCTTACTTTATACGAATAATTAATAAAAAAGACCATACTTCATATAAAAGCTCCCCCAGGTGTGAACACCTGATAGAGTTCAGGTTTTCCTTCTTTTTTCATTTTTTAAAGCTGTCAGTAATGCTACTATGAACATCTTTATGCCAAATATTTGTCTGAATTCCAGATTATTTACCTAGAATACATTCTAAAGGTAGTCAGTGGGTGAAGTTGCAAAGTGGACTGCTTTAAGTTTTTGCTTTCAGAAGGTTTGTCCCAGCCACAGGGTATACAGTCCATTGATTTCATTTAATTATGATATAATCTGGTCATTTCAACTTAATTTATTAACAACTAGACTTAGTCACTTATAAATCTTAATAAATTCTCTCAAAAATTGCTTCCACTTTATTTATATAATCATTATTTTTTTAAAGGAGAGACAAAGTAAGTTTTAGGATACAGATAAAAAACCTCTCCCTTGAGCTAAAGATGTTAAATCCTTAGCTACACGTCAGTTTATTTGTATTAACTAAAGTATGTGTATATCATAGAGAAATCCTCTTTTCCAAAGTATCTCAGTGAAGCTACAAATGTAAAGCAGTACCATTGGTCAATTTTCTATTGTAATGAACTTTCCCAAAGTAGAAATGCTGAAGTCTCTTATGTTGCTACATCATACAGTGGGATTCTTGGCTCTGCTACATCTATTCTCAGATAACTTTTTTCTTTCACTTCCTGTTTCCCTTTCCCTTTCCTCTTCCCTTCTAACTCTACCGGCTATTAGGCACAACCCGGGGCTTCTGACCAGGAGAATGGTTGTGTCTCCAGAAATGAGATCAGTTTTAAATTCTCTTTTGCTAAGTGTAGCCAGCTGTAGTAAGTACAGTCATCAGATTCGTGTGTTGCTTCTTGCATAGCACGAGTTTGCTTGCTCTGACATGCATTGTGAAGTAAGGCAATCTGCCTTTGCTTTTGAGTCCCATGTAAATGCTAAATACCCTGGAGTAATGTAGTATTTATTAACTAAGCTTTTCTCCCAAAGACCTTTTTAATCACTTTACTAGAAGATTTTGAAGTTTAAAACAGAAATCTACTAACTATCTAACCTACTTTAACCTATAGTTATAATAAATATAAATATATATATATATAATAATGCAGTTTGGTTTATCAGAATGGTTTGTATAACAGGCTGTGCTCATTTGAATAGACAGTCCAAATATGCCTGCTATTTTTAACTGTGATGCCACAGCCTGTGTATACTTTACCTGAAAGCCCTTGGGATACCACATAGGTCCCAAGGTGCCTGTGCTGTCTTTACACCCTTCCCCTTCTCCCTAAGGAAAGCATGTATGTATATATGTATTCCCTTCCTTTGAAGAATGCTTAGCATGCAGTCAAAAGACTACATCTTGCTGGGCACCAGTGGCTCACATCTGTAATCCCACCTACTCAGGAGGCTGAGATCTGAGGATCATGATTCAAAGCCCACCCCAGGCATGAAAGTCCATGAGACTCTTCAGCTAACCATCTGAAAACCAAAGTGACACTGTGGCTCAAACTGGTCAAAACAAAACAAAACAAAAAAACCCACACATCTTTTTACAAGGCTCTCAAATTTAAAAAGGCTGTGTCAAAATATGGAGTGCATATACTAATAAGGAGCTAGCAGTTTGGTTATATTGATTTAAAAGAGAATTCCAGACAAGGAAAAAGAAAATGCTGGAATACTAAGTTAGGTACCAAACTGGTTAATATCTTATAGGATAGTCATACTGTAACCCATAATCTTTTCACAGAAGTCATTTGGTTATTCTTCAAGACCAGAAAAAAAAAAAAGAAACAAGTTAACATGTAACTTAATACAGTGTAGGCTCCTATCAGAGGTAAATGTTGAATTAAACAAAAAGGTCAGCCCCCACTCCCCTGAGTCGCTCTCTAGGCCCGTTGAACGTTGGGGGACAAGGAAAGAGCATGCAGTCATTTAGCCCCATCTCTAAGGCTTGGAAAATTGTTCTTAACAGTGCTTTCTACTAACCTCTTTGAATGTAGTAGTCTTTGTAGTGAAGTAATAAAGAATGACCACAAGGAATAACTTGTCTGTTTCCCTTCCCCAGACAATATGCAGAGGCCAGTCAACTGGACAGTACAGATGGAAACCAGTTGGAAGACAGCCTGGAGAGTAGTGAGCAGAGGCTCTTCTGGCACGAAGACTCAAAGCCTGGAACATTAGTCTGAATGCAATGGGACCCCCGTGACCAAACACTGCATTCCCACACTGGTGTGCCTTGTACAGGGGATCTGACTTCCCAGAAGGCTGTTGGCTTTAGAACCCTGAACGTATCAAGGTGTGAAGAGGAGACTCACATGGCCCCAGAAGTGAACCACACGCTAAGTCCCACACTGGCCCTGAGTGAGGACTGCCTTCCCAACCTACCATCAAGATCTGACCCCACACGGAACCATTGCCAAGAGAGGACTCAGCAGGAAACCTTTCTCCAGAGCAAACACTTTGCAAGGGAATCAGTATGGCTGAAGGCAAACTTCAAAACTGTGAACATTTTGTTCAGGGAATTGGTCCCACTGAACAAGACGACAGGGGAGAGTTCAGAGCACAACTGAGAGGTGAAGAAAGGAAGGTGAGAAGCTCCCATATTGAGCTCCAACAAGGTTTGAATTGTTGAACTGACCAAGGACAGCACAGTGATGTTTCTGCACAGATGTGACCATTTAGACAGTATTGGAAAATTACTTGAAGAGAAGTTTGGATTTTCATGAAGTTCTGAATGAGTGTAAATGTTTTTAGAATATGACAAAGATGATTAAAAAAAAATAAATAGTGTAAGATGGGTTCTAGACAAGGCTTGGTCCTGTAGCATTCTGTAATATAACTTTATGGTAACTGAATGGGAAAACGAAACAGCCCACTGAATAATTAATTGACAAACTCTGCTCCAAGATCTCTCTAAGGTACAAGGTCACTGAGCTGTTTTCTTTCTCTGTTGCTTGCATGATGAACAACTATTCAGGCTGGTAATTCTCCACCTCGCTTGCCATTTAAAGCAATTGGCTAGTCAGGCACTGGTGACTCACACTTGTAATGCCTGTTACACAGGAGGCTGAGATGTCCAAAGATCGAGGTTCGAAGCCAAACCGAACATGAAAGTTGATGAGACTCTGAACTCCAATTAACCATCAAAAAAGCCAGAAGTAAGCCGGGCGCTGGTGGCTCACGCCTGTAATCCTAGCTACTCAGGAGGCTGAGATCTGAGGATCGTGGTTCAAAGCCAGCCCGGGCAGGAGAGACCGTGAGACTCCTATCTCCAATAAACCACCAGAAAACCGGAAGTGGCGCTGTAGCTCAAGTGGTAGAGCGCTCGCCTTGAGCTGAAGAGCTGAGGGACAGCACCCAGGCCCAGAGTTCAAGCCCCATGACTGACAAAAAAAAAAAGCCAGAAGTAGACCTGTAGCTCAAGTGGTAGAGTACCAGCCTTCAGTAAAAAAAGCTTAAGGACAGTGCCCAGGCCCTGAGTTCAAGCCCCAGTGTCAGCACACACACACACACACACACAATAGGCTTGATATAGAAAGTTTGTTTTTATAGTAATGAGTTTAAAAATGTCTTTTGAGGTAAAGGACCTCAGAGGACCCCAAACAACAGCAGCAAAAATCAAAGCCACCTCATTGTAGATAAATTTTGTGCCTTACAATGGTGAACTCTAGGAAATTTAGCCCAATAGATTCCACTTGTAGTTCTGAATGACCAAGTAACCAAAACAACAACAACAAATTGGCATTTAAAAAAAAATTACTTCAAGCCACAGTAGATTGAATTATGAGGCCCAACCTACCTCATACTTTTCTTGGAAGAATAATTAGCTACAGCGTATGTTAAAGTTTTGCTTTTAGAACAAAAGATTTCCTTCTTCCAGATTGTTCTCTGTCATCTTCATTCTGCTTCACAATTCCATGAAAGGTGCTCCTCCCTTCCCTTTTGTACCAGTTTCTTGTTCATATTGTGAATAGAGAAGTTTCTGACCAACTTTTTTTGGTAGATTTTCTATCTATATTCCAAAGCATGTAAGATATCCATGAAAATGATTTGTTAAACTGGTCCTTAGCCATTTGTATCATTGGAAATGAGGTTTTGGGGGGAAAAATTTGGAGGAAAAAAAACACAAGGGGAAAAAAATAACTTATTCCTTTTTGCATATTTGTATAGCCTCCTGGAAACAAATACTCTTTTGCATATTCTTTTACTGTTCTGACTTTTTAAGACCTATTATTTTTTTACATAGGTCAATAAACTAAAGGTGTGTTACTGAAACTGTTTACGTACTCTTCTGTTTATGTAGAGGGTGTACATGAAGCTAGGTGACTTTACTTCAAGTAATAGGTTGAACAAGATTTCAAATTTTTATAATACTACCGTATTTTATTGATTCAAAGATGCACCATTTTTTATATGTCCATCTAAAGATGGCTTTCATCCTTTGATTGATGGCCTGTCTTCATTGAATTGGCAGTGTTTTCTTTGTGATAAGTAAAACAATGCTAAGTCCTACAATATAGTTGTCTTAGAATAGATGAAACACGGTAGTTTATTGCTTTGTGGAGAATGACTCATGAGACTTTTTAGGCTTCCTAATCTTGGTAATGTTTATTTGCAGCAAGTCTGGTTAAGTAAAAATTAACTTTTTATTTGCCATCTCTTAATATCCTATTCAGTGGAAATGATGGGGTGAAGAGTGAAATATAGGGGAAAATTAAGTGAATATTTCTGTACATGTGTCTTACATGGAAATAACCTGTCCTTGTTCAAAGAAATGGTATGCCCAGAATTGCAAGTATAACTGAAAAATAAGTAGGTGGGACACCAGTAGCTGCTCAAAAGGCTGAGATCTAAGGATTGTGGTTCAAAACTAGCCCAGGCAGGAAAGTCCAATTAACTACCGAAGAAGCCAGAGTAGAGCTGTAATTCAAGTGGTAGCATGCTAGCCTTAAGCACAAAAACTTAGGACAGCACCCAGGCCTTGAGTTCAAGCCCCAGGATTCACACACACACACACACACACACACACACACACACACACTTTTCTCTCAGATACAAAAAAAAAGATGCAGTAATGGAAGGAAAATCACCACCACATTGACCGGTTTACTAAACATATAAAAAGAGAAAAGGGAAGATGTTCAACATATACTTTGCCTTTATATTACAAAATATATCCTATACTTATGGCAGAAATTTTAGACACACCATGAAATATCTACCATGGAACAGAAATTGTGTCCGGTAAGCCTTTAGCTCCCACAGGGATCAACTGTTACTCCATTGTATATTAGTGTCATTGTTTTTCTATACATAATCATAGTTATTTAAAACCTAGCATCATATCCTGAGTACCGTTTTTCTGTTCGTTTTTAGGGTTTTTTTGCCTAATAGATCTTGGGGTTCGTGTCATATGGATACATATGCCTACCTAACAAAGATGTTTTACAAAATGGATTTTACAAATGGCTCCTCCTTCCTTGATGTTTTCTTTTTCTGCCTGGAAGAAATACTTTCTTGATTTATAAGAGCTTCAATGGTATAAGCAATAGATTCTCGACTCTTTAAGCTCTCTCTTAGGAACTAAGGTGATACTAAGAAGTTTTTCTCAGGTGTTAATCCTTAGCTTTCTAATGACTTTCTCCAATACAGAGCACAAGTTTAGGTTATTTTCTCCAACGATTCATGCAAAAAAAGTTTTAAAATTTTCCAATCCATTATGAAACTATAGTTTTGTAAAACTGAGTTATTAGGAGAAACTCCATTTAGCAGAGTAAATTGCTACATAACAATGATATGAAACTACTCCTATTTATTGTTATATTCTGTCTATGTAAAACTACTTAATAGCTGGGCATGGTAGCACATGCCTGCAGTCCCAGCTACTTGAAAGGCTGGAGTAGGAGGATCTATTGAGCTCAGGAGTGTGAGATCAGCTTGAACACCACAGAAAGACCCATTTTCATAAAGCCAAAAAATCCTACTCTGTTGCAACTTCTAAACACTGACTCAGTTTCTCAAACCACCCTTTGAATAGCACTGACTGGAGGTTAGCTCCACAGAGGGCCTTCATCCACACTTGTTAAAAGGAAAGTCATTGTCTTCTGTAATCTACCAGAACACAGAGGTTTGCCAGTTCTAGAGAGAAAAATCTTGAGGTGCAGAGCTTAGAAGATAATGCAAAACTCATCTTTTAACCAAAACTTTTAACACACCCCCTCATCTCTTCCATTTCTAATCGACTGCCCCTCCCTTGGCCCCCCTGGGTCTTTCCTCCCGGCTCTGCCTCTCTTCTTCCCTCCTTCTTGGACCACCCTGGAGTAGAAGGCAGAAGAGAGCATGTCTCACTATAAAAATGAGTTGGCATTTGTTCAACTCTAGTTGGATGGGTGCCAGGCCATATGCATAAATGCTTTGTGTGTATTTGCTCACTTAATTCCCAGAACAAGCCAACAAATAGCATGCTGTAAATCTCTAGTTTACAGATAAATGGCCTGAGAACTGGCAGGGTCAAATGGCTCCTCTATTAGGAGAAAAGAAGGACATAAATCCTAACTTGTCAAACTTGGCCATCCAAAATCTGAAACTTGGAGTGCACTATGATAACCATAAGTCAAAATTACAAACCATGATGTTTTGTTTCCTGCACACATTATGGAGAATACTGGAATAAAATTACTTTTAGGCTCATGCCTGTTATCCTACGCTGTTCAGGAGGCAGAGATCTGGGAAATCACAGTTCAAAGTCAGCATGGAAAGGAAAATCTGTGAGACTCATCTCTGGAAGTAGAGCCATGGATCACGTAGTAGAACACTGGCCTTGAGCACAAAGGCTCAGAGATAGTGCCCAGGCCCTGAGTTCAAGTCCCAGGACTGGCATAAAAAAAAACTTTCAGCCTATATATTTATGGTATGTATGAAACATAAATGAATTGTCTGTTTAGACTTGGGTCCTCTCCAAAGGATTTTCATTATGCATGCAGCTACTGCAATTTGTTTTTCTAACTCGACTCCATTACATACTTGCAATCCTAGTTACTCAGAAGGCTAAGATCTGAGGATCAAGGTTCAAAGCCAGCCCAGGCAGAAAGTCAGTGAGACTCTTATCTCCAATTAATAATTAAAAGGTTGAAGTGTAACTATGGGTCAAGTAGTGCATCACCAGTTTTGAGCAAGAAAGCCAAATGTGAATGAGAGGTGTAGAGTTCGAGCTCCAGTGTTTAGCACCAAATCAATCATCTGAAATTGGAAGCATTTCTGGTTCTATTTTGGATACTGAATCTGTAGTGCTTCCTGAATGAATTGTTCCTACAAATAACTTCTCTGCAAGTAGCAAACTTATATTTTTTTTAAGTGGATTAGTGAAAATTGAATGACTAGGTGCTAAACCCAGCTTTCTTCGCCCATCATTCCCTTAAAGATAACATACCTGCTTTTCTTTCATTTACCAATGGCCAAGGGGAAGGGTCCAACCTATGTGCAAGGGTCCAGCCTATGTGCAAGAATAGGTCAGGATGGTACCTAGTCTCAGGAGGAATTATTAATGGTTGGATGATCTCATCAGGGAATCAGAGCATTTCTTAAATTGTTTTCTGGTCAATAAAACGTCTTACACTATCGAACATACTTGTTACAATCACAGATAAGTGTAATGAACTAAGTATTGACTAGTAGCTCTGAAACTACTTATTGATCCTTCTCCATCTCTGTGTGTTCAGGGGGCAGTATTTTGATCATATGAAATATGACATTCTTTGAGCTGCCTCCTAGGAGTTCAGCGCTCTGCTGCTGTGTGTATGGGCTTTCCACAGATGATTAGGGTCCCAGCAGAATTGGAGACCACCAGCAGCATGTCCTCCAAACACCCCCATCTTCTTCTGCCTTTCAGCGTTCAGGGAAACAAGTTCTGTTCCTGGCAGAGGAAATAAATACATGGGGGATTTGTTTTGGTGATGGTGATCATTGCTGTTCTTAACATTAAGACACTCATAAACACATCCTCACCTGTCTCTCTTCTTTCCTTCCTTCCTTCTCTGTTTCTTGCTTGCTTGCTTTCTCTCTCTCTCTCTTTCTTTCTTTCCTTCCTTCTTTCTTTTCATTTGTTGGTCATGAGGCTTGAACTCAGAGCCTGGGCACTGTCCCTGACCTCTTTGGCTCAAAACTAGTGCTTCATGTTCCTAAGCCATGGAGGTAGAACAGACTTTGTTCCCCTGACGTTTATAGTCGAATGAAGGAGAAGCAGAGAAGTATTTAAATGACTTACCATGATTAGTAATCCACTGGAAGCCAAGGGAACTGAGAGAGAATGAAAAGGAGTGACTGACACCCCGGGTGACACGGTCTCCTTCGGGATGGGGATGCTTAAGTCTGGACTTAGAATCTGAGACCAGGAGAACCAATGAAGCAAAACAAATAGAAACCACTGGGCACTGGTGGCTCATATCTGTAATCCTAGCTACTGAGGAAGATGAGATCTGAGGCTCGAGGTTCAAAGCCAGTCCAGGAAGCAAGTCAATGAGAGTCTTATATCCAATTTACCACCAAAGAGCCAGAAGTGGAGCTTTGGCTCAAATGGTAAAGTGCCAGCCTTAAGTAGAAAAAGCTAAAGGAAAGTGACCAGGCCCTGAGTTCAAGCCTCAATACACACACATACACAGAGAGAGAGAGAGAGAGAAAGAGAGAGACACAGAGACACAGAGACAGAGATAGAGAGAAAGAGGGAGGGAGGGAGAGAGAGAGAGAGAGAGAGAGAAACCAAAACAGCATACTCAGTTTTCCAAGGTTTATAAAGCCAGGAGAAGCTTGGCTGGTTTCTGTTAAAATGCTCTGAAGCCAGATTATGCCCATGCTCATGAAATCTAGATAATATAGAAGCAAGCTGCCATGTTTTAGTGTTCCCCATAATTCCTACAATGGGTTCCAAGCTATCATTTTATCCTCCATATAACTTTAGAGAAAGATGAAGGATCTCTCCGCCCCCGCCGCCACCCCACCCCCCTCCCCCAGATATAGAAAGAGGTAGGCTCAGAAAAGCCACCAGGCTTCTGGCTACAGCAAGAGTGAAATTCAAACCGATGCCGATGCTTGGTTCAGTCCATTTCATGCTTTCGATGAACCAAGGCATTATTCAAGAAGCAACTGCTCGCCAAACACCTCTCCTAAATGGAAATCAATGAAAATGAAAGCGAAGGGAAGGAGAGAGATGGGAGGGAAGATGGGAGGGGAGGAAGGAAGGAGAGGGAGCTGAAGGGCAATCCTGGAAAAGGCTGAAAGGTCATGATGGTAAAAGTAGGTGGGGAGAAAAAAAAAAAGCAGTGGGGACAGCCTGAAGCAAGGAGTTGCTTCCAGAATCATCCATTTCTCACCAGGGTGTGGCTTGGAGACAGATACTCCAGATGAAAGACCAGGAAACAGCTGGCTGTCTGGGATTATCTTTGCCAGCAGCAAGCCTAGGTGCAGAGTGCAGAATGTACACAGCAAATGAGGCAGCGAATGACCTTGCTGACATCCTAACACACACACACACACACACACACACACACACACACACACACACACACACACACACACACACACACACACACACACACACACACACACACACACACACACACACACACACACACACACACACACACACACACCTGATCCGGCAAATCAGAAGAAAATGGCTTGGTGAGAAGATCAAACGCTGGGAAGGCAGAGTGTGAGAAAGCTCTCATTGGGGATGTGGCCTCTCCGGTTGGAGGTGAGGAAGGGCACTTTCCCAGTAGCCTTTCAATTACCACCCAAGCAGCCTTTTAGGGATTTTGGTGGTGGGTGTCTGGGCAGACATGGCATCTTCATAAAGTAGTGGTTAAAGATACGGGCTTTGAAGTCGGCCGACCTGGAGACAGACTGGCAGGCATGAAACACATCCTTACACAAATGAGGGTAACTCTCCTGACACCCCGCCCCGCCCCCACTCCAGCCTTCCATTTTCTCCTTAGTCCCGTCTCACAATGGCCCTGTGTCGGTTGTGCAAGATAAAACACGCAACCAGCACAACACACCATAATACCAAGTTCCTAACAGGCAGAAAGGTAGTAAGGGATTGTGAATCACTCCTCTTGCTCTCCAAAGTCCAGGTGCTGGTGATGTGCACAACATTCCTTCAGCCAAGGAAATGTCAGTGCTGAAATAAAAGTCTGATCACCTAGGGCTGACTCATCCCTCAGGCACTGTAAAGGGCTCAAGGTGTTGGGTTTTTCCCCTTAATCCTTACAACAAGTTTGCCAGTATTCATCCCCAACAAAAAGTTGAGGGAGATTAAGTCCTTTGTCCAAAGTTGTAGCTAGAGGCCTTAGATTCCAATTCACACATTTGAGAGTGCAAGACAGAGAAACACTGTGAAGTGTGAATCCCTCCATCTCTGGAGTCTCCTGGGAAAAGAGGCAGCCTGCGGAAGTCTGGTGAGGGTATTTTTCTGGTGATCTTGCCACAGCTCTACTGCAAGGCCAGGACAGCGTGACTGAGAACTTGAGAGTAAATATTACCTTAAATTGGGTGCTTTGGGTTTCTCCCTAGCTGGCTTAAAGATAAGTTCCTGTCTTTTTTTTTTTTAATGTGCATAAGAATGCAAACAAGCCAGCCAGTTGAGTGAACTGATTAAGCACATGAGAAAAAAAAAAAAAAACAAGGCCCTAGTCACATTTGAAAAATAGCTCTATAAAATTTTGGTAACTCCTGGGTGCCACTGGCTCATACATTTCTAGATTCTAGCTACTTGGGAGATTGAGATCTGAGGATCACTGTTCAAAACTAGCCTAAGCAGGAAAGTCCAATTTGCCAGCAAAAAAAGTAGCTCAGTGGTAGAGTACCAGTTTTGAGTGAAAAAGCTAAGGGAGAATACCCAGGCTGAGTGCAAGCCCTAATACTAGCGCACACGTGCACATGTGCATACACACACACACACACACACACACACACACATTATACAATTCTAATTTTTCAAGAGGTAAATATAAAGCATTTAAAGTAGCCTTAACAAAATTCAAACAGGACATGGCACCAACACTTTAACACAGGACATGGACTGTAGAGTAAGGAAGACAGGAAAATCCATTTGCCATTGCATAGGATACACTGGGCCCTGGAAGAGCTTGCCTGTGAAAGCCTTCCCTGCCATTTTCTAGGATTCCCAAACCTATAATATCGGTTAGTGAGGACACCTAGAGGCCTTCATGAGTTATTGCAGGCAAGAGCCCATCTGAATTCATGACTTGCCCTCAATACTAAGCGTCAGTATTCAGCACCCCATCAACTCCACTTACCAGGTGTCTTCTTGAGGAATTGGTTTACATTTTTTAAAATACCATTATTTTATGGGTGGGGATGGGAGACAATGCTCAAGATGCAAGATCCTGACCTGTTGAATTGAAATCTCTTGTGCAATACTTCAGATAATTCAAATATCATATATATTGCAAATAAGATAGAAAACATGGTAGCAATCACTTGGAATTTTGAGAATTCAATACATTTACCTATTTTAAAAGCTTCACATGATGCCAGGAACAAAGGAAGTTCTTAAAAATTTTCAGTATTGGGGAGTAGAGTCATGGCTCAAGTGGTTGAACCTCTATACAAAGTCCTGTACTCAACCCCTAGCACTAATCCCACAAAAAAGTTGTCATTATTGTATTACAGGAAGTAGAATAAGAAGATAGAGGGTTAAACAGATTTAACATATTAAATTCATATATTAATGATATTTAAATATTAATAACATATCCCAATAATTGAGGTCATAAAGACAGGCTCACAGTACTCTGGCTCAGGGCCAGCTTAGGCAAAATTAGTGAGCCCCTATCTCAAAAACAAAAGGATTGGGAGAATGGTTGATCCTTGCCTAGCATGAGGACCTTAGTTCAATCACCAGCACCACAATAAGTAAAATACTAGATAGATAGATAGATAGATAGATAGATAGATAGATAGATAGATAGATAGATAGATAGATAGATAGATAGATAGATAGATAGATAGATAGATTGTGTGTGTGTGTGTGTGTGTGTGTGTGTGTGTGTGTGTGTGCCAGTCCTGCAACTGGGTACTGTCCTTGAGCTTTCTTGCTCAAGACTAATGCTTTACTATTTAAGCCACAATTTTACTTTCATGTTTTTTGGTGGTTAATGGGAGGTATGAGTCCCATAGACTTTCCTGGTCTGGCTTTGAGTTGTGATCCTCAGATCTCAGCCTCTTGATTAGCTAGGATTACAGCCCTGAGCACCTGGCTATACTAATACTATTTATTCATCTCTGAAAGCCAAAGAAAAGATTGATGTAAAGGGAATGAATTGCCTTTTGAGGTGAAAACCCAGGTGACAAGATAAACAACAATGCTAAGCTAGGCTCACGCCTGTAATCCTAGCTACTCAAGAGGCTGAGATCTGAGGATCACGGTTCAAAGCCAGCCCAGGCAGGAGAGTCCCTGACACTCTTATCTCCAATAAACCACTAGAAAACCGGAAGTGGTGCTGTGGCTCAAGCGGTAGAGTGCTCGCCTTGAGCTGAAGAGCACACAGACAGCACCTAAGCCCAGAGTTCAAGCCGCACGAATGACAAAAAAAAAAAAGATAAACAACAATGCTGTCTTTTAGGAAAACCAAAGTTATCCAAGCGAAATCCATCATAAACAAAACATCAAGATTCTGATGGGTACCGGATTTTGTGTAGGATTGATACTACCAATTTTCCCTTTGCCACAGACCACAATATAACTTGGCATTGTCCTGCTCTGTGCTAACACTTAACTACCACGAGGGGACCAAAACACTAACATTGCACCTGCTCAGTTTATTGGATGAGAAAATGAAGAGTCCAGAAAAATGCCCTCACTCACTGATGGAGATCACATTATTAAACCTCGGGCTAGAAAGCACCCGCTCCCACCCCTGTGAGAATGGTTGCAGAGCTCACACTTTTATAAAAAGGATCTGGGTGGGGCCAAACCCCTGGTTTCCCCAGAGATTTACCCAGGGCCTGGTACACACTGAGCTATACCCCCAGCCCTCAAGTGCATGGTTTGTTGGTGCTGTTATTTTTTGTTTTGTTTTGTTTTGCCAGTCCTGGGGCTTGAACTCAGGGCCTGGGCACTGTCCCTAAGCTTTCTTTTGCTCAAGGCTAGTGATCTTGAGCCACAGCTCTACTTCCTCTCAAATACATGTTTTTTACCCATTTCTCTTATTTATGTTTTCTTAGTAAGGAGATTCGGCTATATTCTCCCATCCCAGGATGTAATGTTACTGGTATTATGTTAGAGCTTACTGATGCTATGTTTAGTATAAAGAATGCCTGGTTCAATATGAATTAGAAGCAAAGGGTTTTTAGCCCACATATAGCCCATGTATGTCTCTTCTTTCACCGAACTGTCCAACTCTGCCTCATTGCCCTGGGAAGCTGACATTTTAATAAATAGACTTCACAATTTCAAAATAGCCTGGCTTTGCTGGCTTAGGCCTGCCATTTCTGTACTGAGCATGTATCAGGAATAACAAAGGGCATTAGTAGAGTAACAAGGGCCAAAAAAATATCAAAAACCAGCTTAGCGTTTTAGGCTTAAAGACAAAGGCTCAGGCCAGGCTTTAGCTGGCTTTACCAAAGCCCCTTCGTAGAACTGGCTGTTGCTTTGGCATAAGAAATCACAAGCCCGAGTTGAAAAAAAGAAAGAAAGAAAATACCGTGGGTCTTGTGTATTGTCTGTCTTGCAAGTGTCATTTGTTATTTTGAGATCTCTAGCTCTGGGCCACATAAATTATTTCCTTGACAGCACAATATTTGAGCTCCCATGATTTGCTCCCATTCACAGGGTAATGAAAATGACTGAAGACATGTAAAAATTCGGTCCTTAAAAATACTAGTAATCATGGCACCCACCTGGAGTTGAAGCATTAGCAAGTTTCAACTCCTTGGAGCTCGGTAAATTGACCATATTGCCAGCAAGTATTTGTCTAATAATGTTGCTGCATGCAGAGGAGGGCTAGAGACATCAACGCGAGCTAGCATTGTTGTTTTTAATTATGGAAGAGTGAAACATTAAAACTCATTTGGTGGATTTTTTTTTTAGAAAATCACATGACCTGAACAGCCATTGCATGCCCTGCCGGTTCCTCCCGAATAAACAGATCCTTCCCAGAGCGCTGCTTTATACATGCACCCATTTCAGGATTACATGTGCTTGTGTGTGTGTATGTGTGTGTGTGTGTAGGGACAGAGAGAAAGGTTCCCATTCTTCCTCCCCTTAGAAATCATGTACCATCTTTTTGTTAAAGATGTATTCCACTTAGAATTTAAAGCCAAGGGGCTGGGAAGGTGGCTCAGTGGTAGAGTGCTTGCCTTGCATGCATGAGGCCCTGGGTTTGATTCCTCAGTTCCACATAAACAGAAAAAGCTGGAAATGACGCTGTGGCTCAAGTGGTAGAGCGTTAGCCTTGAGCTGAAGACCTGAAGGACAGCACCCAGGCCCAGAGTTTAGGCTCCATGACCCACCCCCACCCCCCCAAAAAAGAATTTAAAGCCAATTCTGTGCTTGGAATCACATACTATAAACACACTACAGGAGTTTGCTAATACTGTTGTAAACAAAGGACCATAAACCGAGTGACTCAAGTAACAGAAACTTGTTCAGGGTGTGAGAGCAAGGTGCTGACAGGGTTGGCTGTTTCTGAAGGCAGAGGAAGAAACCACTCCACACCTCCCTCGCTACTACAGCTGGTTCACTGGCCATCTTCAGTGCTCCTGGACTCTTGAAGCTCCACCCACAGGCACACGCCTCGTATTGAGCCCTTGTATTGAGCCTCCAGTATCTATGAGGACTTAGTCAGGTTGGTTTAGGCCGCACCTTAATGACCTCATTTTAATGTGATTGTCTCTGCAAAGACCTCATTTCCAAATAAGGTCATATTCTGAAATACTGGGGGTTAAGAGTCCACCAAGACTTTTGGGGGAGATACAAACCTACAATCCTTACCAAATGAAGATGAAAATGCATCCAATTTGAAGGGTCATGTCTCAAAGTTCTGAAATAAGATAAAATTGTAGACGAGCAGGTTCAGGGGCACAGAAGGACAGTCACAGGACAAAGGACGCAGAGGTAGATTGGAACCACGCATCTTCAAGCCAAAGAACACTAAGGATTGTGGGAAGTGATACTCCAGAAGACAGGCATGAAGTAGGATTTTCCTTTGAAGATTCTAGAAGCCATCAACATCCTCATTTCAGACTTCTGACCTCACAGAATGCTGAGAGAATAAAGTTCTCATTTGTTGTTGTTGTTTGCTTTTATTTTTAATTATAGACTAATGGGATCTGGTGGTTTTTGAAATCTCTACTTAGCACATTTCTGAGGAATAGTTTGAGGAGTCAAATCCTCACTCAAAACCACCCCAATGATACTGAAGTAAAGGTAGCTCAAACACTTTGGGGTATTGACTCCTGAACAAAGAACACTGATCAAGTTTTTCCCTCCCTTCCACATTTATCAGGTTCACAGTAATTCCTTAGGTCCAGTGTTTGTGAAATGGGGTCTCCAAATACCTCAGCCACCTGCAGCAGGAGTAGTTGTTTAAAATGACAGGTGTTTGTGGACAGGATTACACCTGTAATCTTAGCTATCCAGGAGGCTGAGACCTGAGCATCACAGTTCAAAGCCAGCTGAGGCAGGAAAGTTCACGAGACCCTTATCTCCAATTAACTAACCCCTACCCCTACCCCATACACACACAAAAAAAAGCCAGAAATGAAGCTGTGGCTCAAGTGGTAGAATACTAACCTTGAGCACAAATGCTTAGGGACAATGCCCAGGCCCTGAGTCAAACCCCAGATCAGTGTGAGGAAGGAAGGAAGGAAGGAAGGAAGGAAGGAAGGAAGGAAGGAAGGAAGGAAGGAAGGAAGGAAGGAAGGAAGGAAGGAAGGGAGGGAGGGAGGGAGGGAGGGAGGGAGGGAGGGAGGGAGGGAGGGAAGGAGGAAGGGAAGGAGGGAGGGAGGAAGGAAGGGAAGGAGCGAGGGAAGAAAGGAGGGAGGGAGAAAGATCCTCAGATCTCAGCCTCCTGAGTAGCCAGGATTATAGGCATGAACCACCAGCACCAGGCTTAAGGAGCTAATTTCTCATCCTCTCCTTTGGTCCTACTTCTGTCTGTTCTGTATACTGTATTTACCTGTAGCCTCCTATGTGATCCTGTGTCAAGAAAAGAAAGAAAGAAAAGAAAGAGAGGGGGAGGGGGAAGGGGAGAGGGAGTGGGAAGGGGGAAGGATGGGAAGGGGGAAGAGGAGAGAAGAAGGAGGAGAAAAAGGAGGATGAGGAAAGAAAAGAAAGGAAAGAAAAGAGAGAAGAGAAGAAAGGAAAAGAAAAGAAAAGAAGAGAAAAGAAAAGAGAAGAGAAGATTCCCCTCAAACCCACACGATCAGAGTCAGGGCTCGGAGTCCCGGGCTGCGCTTCATCAGGCCTTGGAAGCCTCGCTCTTGCTCTCTGCTGCCCTCCGCTGGCTCTGGACCCATCGGTAAGGGCGCCACCTGGGAGCTACTTTCTAAAGGATCTGCCAGAGCAGTAAGCTCAGTCTCCGTGCCCAGGAGCCCGGGCTCGAGATGGGGCTCATTAAAGCCGGAAAAGACGTACTGTCATCCTCAGTGTGAAAGCAATTAGGAAGGCCCAGCCCCTCCCACTCCTCACGCTCCCGGGAGAGGCTGCGGCTACACCCGTGCAGGTTGCATCCAGGTGGGAAGCTTGTTAAAAGGCCATGGCGCTCCCTCGCGATCAACACAGCTGGGGAGGAACCCCGGCGCCAAGGGTCTCAGGTGCCCGGGTGAGGCCAACATTCTGTGTGAGTCGTGAGGACCAACCAGCCGCACGTGATCCCCTCTCCCAGCCTTGTTTACTTATCCAGAAACCCCACCCTCCTACCATCCTCCCACTGTGGATCCAGCTCCCAGGGCACGCTGGTAAGGAGCACCTTTTCCTTCCTTCCTTCCTTCCTTCCTTCCTTCCTTCCTTCCTTCCTTCCTTCCTTCCTTCCTCCCTCCCTCCCTCCCTCCCTCCCTCCCTCCCTCCCTCCCTCCCTTCCTTCCTTCCTTCCTTCCTTCCCTCCCTCCTTCCTTCCCTCCTTCCCTCCTTCCTGCTTTTTGTTGGCTTGAACTTAGGGCCTGGGCACTGTCTCTGAGCTCTTTTCTCAAGGCTAGCACTCTACCACTTTGAGCCACAGCACCACTTCCAGTTTTTAGGCCTTTCCTGCCCAGTCTGGCTTTTGAACCGCAATGCTTAGATCTCAGCCTTCTGAGTAGGCAGGATCACAGGCATGAGTTAGCATCATCAGATTTAAGGAGCTAACTTCTCACCCTCTCCTTTGGCCCAACTTTTGTCTGTTCCGTGTACTGTATTTACCTGTGGCCTCCTATGTGACAGCTGTGTCCTTGTTCCAAACTTGGGTGGAAAAAAGGGGTACTGAGGTAATTTTTAAAAAGCAGCCATGCCTTAACTCCCCTTAGATTTTAGTGAGTGGAGTAGTGTCTGCAGGCATGGATGCATGGCAAGTCTCCAGCTCCCCCCAACTCCCCACCCCCACACACTCAGGGACAGTAATTCCTTCTCTTGGCAATCGTCTGCACAAATCCAAGGCATCTAACCCTCTTGGCCCAATCTTGAAGTTGGGGCTTTGGAGCAAGCACTAGGGTTCAGAGCCAGCTCTGACACTGACTAGTTATGTGACTGATTTTATGCAACAAGTCCATACCCAAGACTGCTGTTATCTTGTTACTTTGGAGGAAGAAGGGCAGTAATGAGGGATGAACCCAGGGTATCTTGCTTTCTCAGCAGTGCTCCTGCTTTACCACTGGAGCTACACCTCCAGCCCTGCTTTTTACTGGTTATTTTGGACATGGAGTCTAGTGAGCATTTCTTCTTGGGTTGTCCATCTTCCTCCCCAGCTCAGGCTCTTGAGGAACTAGGATTATGGGTATGAGCTACCAGTGTCCAGCTCTTGTTAATTTTTTTTTAACCATTATCATCATCTTCCTCATCACCTAGTGTCTGAGTTATAGTTCTCCAGGAGCTTAGTTAGCAGAGAGATGTTCATGGTGTCCAACATTGCAAGTTACAAGACAATGAAAAGGGCTCCTGTCCAAGCCCCATAGCACTGGGCCATACATCCTCTAGGGGACCCTTTATCTTGCTGTAATGCAAGCGTGACTAGAATAATCATGATTTTTTTTCCTCCTTAAAATTGGAAGGCAAAGATTCATTATGGCTAGAACAGCATGATGAGGTAGGTTTTGGGTTTTTTTCCGTATTATTTTGGGGAAACAAGAAGGAGCAAGTTCTGGAAATGAAATGTTGAATTTAAGCTATTTGTGCAAAGGTCTGTTTCTGTGCTACGCCTAACTTCCTCTTTTTTGCAGGCCACGTGCTATATTGAGAACGATGGCTTTGGAGCACTGTCTGCGGCCTTACGAATAGTAAGAACTAACAGAATCCTCACCCCACAAGGCTGAGGTATGTACCATCATGGCTCCCATGGTATAGATGAACAGGCTGATACTTCATTAGGGTGCATGCCTCAGGTCATTTCCCTCACCCTTCCAGTGACAATTCAGAAGCTGATTTCTTGCTGTGGGGAATAGAGACCGATGTGTCCCCACTACGTAGCAGAACAGAAGACCTTTGCTTCTGGTTCCTCTCTCTGGGGTTAATGACACTGGGCCACTTTAGAAATGAGTCCTGCCGAGCCCCAGTGGCTCATGCCTGTAATCCTAGCTACTCAGGAGGCTGAGATCTGAGGATCGCCGTTCAAAGGCAGCCTGGGCAGGAAAGTAGGTGAGACTCTTATCCCCAATAAACTACTGGAAAACCAGAAGTGGTGCTGTGGCTCAAATGGTAGAGCACTAGCCTCAATCTGAAGAGCTAAGGGACAGTGCCCAGGCCCAGAGTTCAAGCCCCATGACCGACAAAAAAAAAAAAAAAAGTTCTGTCTCTAATAATCCCTTCTGGTTATTTAAATAACCAATGAGTCTTTGGCTAAAGTCCCATCCATCTGGAAAAGCCATATGGAATTTATGTCTTTAATAAAATTAAAATTCCAATTCCAGTGGGCACAAATGCACAAAATTTGAGGCCTAAATAATGCTAGAGTTAGTGATCAAAGTTCAACCTACTTCTCAGAAATCAGCTTGATGTGTATTTAACTGGGGGTCTGGTACAGAAGAATATAAAGTGTGGGTTGGACATCTACCAAGAATCTCTAAGGCTATAGACATCTTTAGCTCAGTGTCTCTTTGGGGACAGTATCAAAATTACCATGGCATAGACCAGCAAGGTAATCAGATAGACTCTGGAGGAGAAAGAAAATGATCCAATCATAGAGCCCCTAGATTCTGATCACCATCTATTTTTAACAAGTAGAACCGTGGCTCTAATCTAGCTCTCTATCTTTAATCATTCATTAGTAATGTATTCATTAGTAATGTAACTGTTAACCCTTCTTTTAACCTTTCTTTTAACAGTGCTCTATATGTGTTTGTGTGTGTACATATTATATATCTATCAACTTAAATAGAACAATCTTTGGAATATTTATCATTAATCATTGTCTAACATATGCTATTTATAAATAAAAAACAAAGCCAATCTTGGAAGAGCAAATTTTGTGTAAGTACCCCATGTAACTACATACAACAACAGTATTGAGCCAATCCTCAATAGAATCTCTTTTTTTTTTTTTTTTTTTAACTCTCCGGTACTGGGGCTTGAACTCAGGGCCTATCCCTTAGCTTTTTTTTTTTTTTTTTTTTTAAACTCAAGGCTGACACTCTACCCCTTGAGCCACAGCTCTACTTCCAGACTTTTGGTGGTAAACTGGAGATAAAATTATCACATACTTTCCTGCCTGGATCGACCTCACACCTTTAAGCCTCAGCTGTTAGTCTCCTCAGTAGCTAGAATTACAGGTGTGAGCCACCAGTCCCTGGCTGCATTTGTTTCTATGAATATGACTTTAAACAGCATATCTGTACTGCTTCTTAATTTTAGTAAAGAGGTAAATGATCTTGTTTGTTTCTCACAGTTCCTTCATGGAATAGTTTCTTAACACAGCTGTTCTCATAATTGTCCATGCTCAAGCTCCATGTATGGGCCCTGGTTTCTCTGGCTATAGAACATGTTATGTTCTCCACTTTCACTGCGGTGCTGTAGGAAGCATTAAATGGACAAATCTAGGAAAGAATGGCAGGTGATCTGTAGAGAAACTCTCACCTATTTGTCCTTGTCTAAACTCCCACCTTGTATTTTGGGTATGCATTTGGGGGACACTCTTCTACAGGTCTCTACTAATCAGTTCTTCTAGAATCTCAGCATGGTTGGTGTTGTGGATCAGAATCTTGTTTCCTGCACTGTAGAAAATGTAACACCATCTCTGTCCTCTCTGCCTTATTATTCTCTGCTGCCTGGGCACTGGCCCAAGGCTGCTCTTCCTTCTCTTCCTTGGTGTTATCAGCTCAGCAAAAGTAGGCAAGACCACTTGAGAGAGCAACTACCAAGGTGTGTCTTTCAACTACTCACAAAAGGAACTGAGCAACTAGCTTAGGTAGACAGAAAAAGGGGGTGGGTCAAGGGGGTGGGACACAAGGAAGTCTACACCCAGGATGGCACAGCCCCTGGGAGTAATCAGAAGTCTTTGGCTGGTGGGCTGGTGCGTGGGAGAAGTGCTCCCCACTCTGGCCTGGATGGAAATGGCTTTGGATGGAAATGGCTTTGGTAGTGACAAAAGTCTGGTGCTTGTGCCCCCAGCTTATCTCACAGTGACTATGGTAGACAAAGTCATGCTGTGGATACTAGCATGAGGGCAGTCCAGGTGTCTATCTGGCGGCCCTTTGTCCAAAGCTGCTGGGGTCCCAGGGAGGAGCTAGCAGTTAAAAGTCTTCGCAGCCCTAACATCAAGGTACAGTTAAAGGAAAAACAAACTGTCTGGGGCGAGGGAGGGGGTGTGTGCTTACAATAAAGGCTAATCAGTAGCAGTGGTCATTTAACAGTGCTCTAACCCGTGTTTAACTCCCATCCAAGTGTCCCCGGGAGAGGTGAGTCTCTACCATCTGTGTCACAGGAGAGTAGCAATGTAATGCCACTATTTGTCATCCCTGACCTGTTATATAAGCCTCAGCCACTGGTAGTAGTTGTCATGTCCTGCTGGATGTGCCCTGACGCGGCCTGGATAGGCGGCTTAGATATCTCACGAGTTATTGGACGGTTGCACTGTTTCTATATGTTGCCAAATGTACAACACTTAATGTTTGTACCAATCAAAAGGAGTTTCCAGGGATTGATTAGTGATGTTGCATACATGTCTTTGAGCACTTAAAAGGAGTTTGAACCTTTTATCTATGTTCCCGTTCCAAGAAAGATGGATTGTCTATTAGGATAAATTCAAGAAATAGATTTAGAGTAACTCAAAATATGCATTTTTTAATTTTTTAATGAAACTTTGGAGTTCCATTTCTCTCCCTTTTTCCTTTCTTTCTTTCTTTCCTTTTTTTTTTTTTTTTTTGATGGTAGTGGTGGGACCATCAAGTATTAGAGTTTGAATTCACTGCCTCACACTTAGACTTTTTGCTTAAGGCTGGTACTCTACCACTTGACCACATCTCCACTTCCAGTTTTTTGGGGTTTTTTTGTTTGTTTGTTTTTCTGGTTAATTGGAGAAAAGAATCTCATGGACTTTTCTGTCTGGACCATCTTTGAACCTCTATGCTCAGATTGTAGCCTCCTGAATCTCTAGGATTACAGGTTTGAGCCATTGTTTGTTTGTTTTTCTATCTTGAAACAAACATTTTGAAAAAAGAGTAAGCTCATGAAATCACACAAGGACAGGCTACAGCTAGCAGTGAAATAGACGTGCTCTTAACCTTGCCGGGGCCTCTCTTGATTCCTTTGGTTGCTGGGTGGTTGTTATTCTAAAGTCACCATCTGACTCTCTATAATCCCCAGATTACATTTCAGTGGATTGCAGCTGGACAGAGATAAATTTTCTTTTTCAATTTTAGAAGCCTCTATCATGCCTACAACTATTTTTTTTTTTTAAGTGATGTTAGTTTGTGTTACATGGAAACTTTGACCGGGCAAAGTCAGTGAATGGCAACCAGACACAGACCCGGATGATTAAATCAGCTGCTGAGTACTATCTTCAGGCTGGGGGTGGGAGTGGGGGGAGGATGGGGGGGAGAGGGGGTGGGAAGGAGGAGGACTGAAACCAGTGGGCAGAAAATTTGTTTTTGAAGAATTTATCACACAATACTTTCATTTATTTAAAAATAGAAACCAGGAAGTATGCAAAGCACTTAGAGAATGACATTGATCACAGGATTAGAGCTGTGACTTTAAAAAAAAAAAAGGAAGTAATAGAGAAAGCTCCTATTATTTTTTTTGGGGGGGGGGATTGTGGTTGCTGTTGTTTCTCCTTTCTGGATGGATTAAATGTCTGAACGCCTAGTAGGGGTGGAATATGTGTATCCCAATTCTGAAGATAGTAAAAACTATTACCAAAACTTCTCCTGGTACTATAAAATGGCTTACTGAGGAATGTAATGGGAGCCAGTGAAATTGAAAAGCTCTGAACCCGTCCTGCATATTCCTTCCAAACCAGTGAGGAAAATGCCCATGGTTTATTTCTCCTCCTCTCCTACCTCAAATGCTGCAGTTTTACATAGAACAATAAGCACGTGAAAGGCGAATTGATTGTGACTTTTGTAGCCTGAATATCAGCTACTGTCTGATTGACTATTTTAGGCTATGTGTCCGTATTTTTTGTTCATGTTCCTTAAAAGAAGTCAGTCACACCATCTCCATCTCTCTGGCTGAGGAAGCTGACACTCAGGTGCTTACCCAGATGCACTTAATTGCAAGGTGATGATATTCGTGTTCTGAGAGAGTGAGGGGTGAAATCCCTCTGGGTGCCCCCCTCTTCGCTGGAGATACTGATGAGAAGGGCTCATTCCAGATTTCAAGGCAAGAGCAGACACATAAGTGTAGCTCTCCTGGTGTTGCCTTGACCTTGCAAATTCATGAAATTATCTTTTCCATACATACCTCCTTTTTCTCCCCAGACAAGGAAGTTCTTCATTCACTCAGCCAAAATGTTTTTTTTATTATTTTTCTGTGTACCAAACTGTGCAAATGTATTTAAAATAACAAATCTGGCCCCTTATTCTTATAAAGCTTTCTGATCCTTGAGACATTGACTCTAAAGAATGCAAGAGGGCTGGGAAGGTGGCTTAGTGGTAGAGCGCTTGTCTTGCATGCCTGAGGCCCTGGGTTCGATTCCTCAGCACCACATAAGCAAAAAGAAAAAAGCCGGAAGTGGCGCAGTGGCTCAAGTGGTAGAGTGCTAGCCTTGAGCTGAAGAGCTGAGGGACAGCGCCCAGGCCCAGAGTTCAGGCCTCACGACCGGACACCCCCCAAAAATTAAAAAAACAAAAAAAGAATGCAAGAAACATCCAAGTCAACTTAGATCATTTTGATGATAATTACCTTTCATCTGGTAGCATGCCATCTCTCCTCTCATTTATATAATAAAAGAAAAAAAGTGGGGAGGAATATGTTAAATATGAAGACTCTACCATTCAGAAAACAACCACCTACAGCCTGTTCAGTTGTGTAACCAGCTTTCGATAATCACTGTAGAGCTGGGTGCCAGTGGCTCACGCCTGTAATCCTAACTACTCAGGAGGCTGAGATCTGAGGATCGCGGTTTAAAGCCAGCCCTGGCAGGAAAGTCTGTGAAACTCTTATCTGCAATAAACCACCAGAAAACCAGAAATGGCACTGTAGCTCAAGTGGTAGAGCACTTGCCTTGAACTGAAGAGCTGCGGGACAGCGCCCAAGTCCAGAGTTCAAGCCCCATGACCGACAAAAAATAGTAATAATAATCACTGTGGTCAGGCGACAGTAAGGAGGTAACTAATAGCCACAGTAGAGTAAGAGTTAATTTCAAACATAAAGGTGAGTGCACACAACTATTAAGAAGCAATTGACCAAAATACCATTATGAGAACAAAATCTATTTCATGATAACAAGATTATGTAACAGAACTGACACCAAGCAAAACAGAGTTAGTAAGGGGTCTTTGTACCCATGAAATACTGTTTAAGTAGAGATAGTACAGGCTGCTACGGGTTGGGAGGGAAAACAGCTGACACACAGGGAGGGAACAGGTCAGGCTTCTTGTTTGGTATAATATTTAAGCTCTTCACAAAATGCATTTTATTTATTTTGTAGTTGATTGTGAGGCTTGAACTCAGGGCTTAGGTGCTATCCCTAAGCTTTTTCATTCAAGGCTAGCACTCTACCACTTTGAGCTACAGCACCACTTCCAGTTCTCTGGGGGTTAATTGGAGACGATAGTCTCACGGACTTTCCTGCTTGGGCTGGCTTTGAACCACGATCCTCAGATCTCAGCCTCCTGAGTAGCTAGGATTACAGGCATGAGCCACTGGCACCTAGATCTCTTTATAAAATTTAGATTGGAGTTATAGAACAATACAGGACATGGACAAGCTAGTCTTTTATAGGCATGAACAAGAGACAGATTTTGGCTTTGAATGATCAACTAAGTGGCTTTTCTACTGCCTTTCTACATCATGTTAGCTGACAAATACAAAACACTCCTGTGCCAGCGGAACACAGAGAATGTGATAGAGCAATTCTGGGTGCTCTCAAGAAAATGTGAATTATTCTATTTATTTATTTATTTATTTATTTTGTCATTCAACCTAGAGCCTTGAACTGAGTTCTGGAACTAAGAGGGCAGCAGGAAGCACTTACAATGAAGCAGCGTGACAAAGTACTGAACATGACTCTTTGGAGCAGATATTAGGGCTTCATACATTAATTTTTATACTGCTCTTTTACTTGAATGTAGTTTTAATGTCTTATTAGTTGTATTAATGTATCCAATAATTATATAGGCCATGAAAAAGTATATTTTTGCAAAGAATCAGTGATGTGATTATAAGTTGAGTATGCCTGCAAAAGACATTTTTTAATATATTTTTATATCAAACAAGAGTTTGAGCCAGGTGCCTTTAGCTCATTCCTGTAATCTTAGCTACTTAAGGAAGCCAAGATCTGAGGATGACAAGTTTAAAGCCACCCTGAGTAGGAACGTCTGTGAGACTCTTATCTCCAATTAGCCACCAGAAAACCAGAAGTGGAGCTGTGGCTCCAAGTTGTAGAGTGGTGGAGCAGAAAAGCAGGAACCGCGTACAAGCCTTGAGTTCAAGCCCCACGACTGACCAAAAGAGAAGGCTTTTTACAAGACACACCTAACAGTCAACAGGGTGGCCCCAGAAATTTGCAAAACAAAAGAGTTTTTCTTGGTGGCCCACGTAGAAAAAGACCAGACACAAACAGCAGAGTTGCACACCCCTAGTCAGTTACTAGCAAGAGGGAAAGAAGCTGCTTGCTGTTGACTGGAAGGCAGGAGGGTGAAGCCTTCCATTCCTTGGTGTTGGCATGGCCACCATCTTGGCTCTTCCCAGGTCTTGTGTTTCTCTCTGGGGAAGGTGATTATGTTCTGCATGAAGGAGGTTGAGATTGTGGCATCAGATGCTCATTGGCTGGGAGAGCTGGCTTCTTCTGCGCATGTCCAGTCTTGAAAAGCCAGTTCCCTCACATTCCTTCAGGGCATTCTAGAGGTTTTTAATGGAAGATAACCTAAGCTTTGTTTGTGGGCGAAGGAGTGGAGGGAAATGGTATTAGGGTTTGAACTCACAGCCTTGAGCTTGCTAGGTAGGCTCTCAACTTCTCTCTTTTTTTTCTACTTTACTTATTTTTCAGAGTCTCATGTTTTTGCCTGGGGTCAGCCTTGGACTTCATCCTATGCCTCTCTTGTTGCTGGGATTACAGGTACACTCTGGACTTATTTTGTGAGATGAGGTCTTGCTAACTTTTTACTCAGGCTGGCTTTGAACTGATCACCACTTCTCTAGTAGTGAGTGTTCTATGTGTTTATCCATGAGCCATTACACTGAGCTAGCACTTTGATAGTTAAAGAATTCCATCCAAGTGTGTCCAGGCTTTCACCAATTTTATTTTATTTTTCCAATCTAGGACTATTCCATCTCCTAATAAAAGCAGCGCAGTGATTCTCAGGGCACCATCCTCTGGTAGGCAGGAGTGTTTCTATAGCAACCAGTCAAGATGCCCAACTTCCCCATGGCAATATCTCAAGCGTGGCATTGGAATGTCAGAGGTGAACATTCATGACCAACCATTCATGCAAGACCTCTGTTTTGAGGCTCTCTTGCTCTGTTCTAGGCACTGAGAATTACAAAGTAAATGAAGCAGCCACTATCTCTAGTCTTGCAGGTAGAAGCCACGCTGATCTAAAGGCAACTCTCAGACAGATGTGGCAAACAGGCTTTGATGAAAGGTAGCAGCATTTCATAAGTGAATATCTAAGAAAGACAGAAGGACATTCTGCAGTATGACTTTCAAGAATCATGCTTTCCAGTGAGAGGCTGGAGGCATAGCTCAATCAGTTGGGCACCTGCCTAGTAAATGAGGCCTTGAGTTCAGCCCCCAATAGAGTCCATCAATCAATCAGTCAACCAATATATCAATCAGTTCTACAATGACTTACAGTCATACATTCACAGGTCTAGAAAACTGGGTTTTTTGTTTTTGTTTTTTTTTGTATTTGTGAGAATAAATACCTCGGAGAAATACTCTTTCAAAGTTATAGGGCATTATCAGTCACAACAAAGACATATATACAAAGCTGTCTTGCATAACAATTGATCTATCTAGAGAGAGAAAATCATTTTAAAATTGTGGATAAATATGAAATGCATGACAAAATGTTGTATTCCATCCCCAACAAAGATAGCCACAGGCTTCTGTAAAATAAGCAAAATGAACATAATACCACATGATTGAAAAGATCTTTAAGGAGCAAAATTTACATTGTTAGGGCTGGGAAGGTGGCTCGGTGGTAGAGCGCTTGCCTTGCATGCCTGAGGCCCTGGGTTCGATTCCTCAGCACCACATAAGCAAAAAGAAAAAAAGCCGGAAGTGGTACTGTGGCTCAGGTGGTAGAGAGCTAGCCTTGAGCTGAAGAGATGAGGGATAGTGCCCAGGCCCAGAGTTCAGGCCCCACAACCGGACCCCCTCAAAAAAATTTACAGCGTTAAAAACAAGATCTGGTAATGTGCCAATGGCTCATGCCTGTAATCCTAACTACTCAGGAGGCTGAGATCTGGGGGTCATCATTTGAAGCTAGCATGACAGGAAAGTCCATGAGACTCCCTCCACCCCAAAACAAAGCCAAAAGTGGAATTCTGGCTCAAGTGGTATTTCTTGAACGAAAAGAAGCTTAGGGATAGCACCCAAACTCTGAGTTCAAGCCCCAGGATCAGCACTGAAAAAGATAAGATGCTGAAGGAAAACCAATACATAGTGGAACTGTTTGTATGTTAACTTGTGTCCTGTTTTTCCTTTCTGCTTTCCTTTCCTTTCTGCTAGTCTCTCTCTCTCTTTTCACATAATGAACGCATATAAACTATACTTTAAAATCAAGTTATTTCCAAAGACAGGCAGTAAACTTGTTCCAATGACCATAGTTTTCAGTCATGTCTTTGGAAAGGAACCAAAGAGAAGGATTGTTTGTTCCTAAGAAAGATTTGATAAAATTCTTGAGACAGTTTCAGGTTACTCTTCTAAGGTGTCTTGGGACTCCGGCCTTTTCTCCAATGTCCTGAATGCTTCTTGAGTAACAAAATTGTGTGATCTAAGTTTCCCCTTGCATTTCAATCAGCTGAAATGCCCTTTGACTTTTGTCCTCAGTTGTCCACCTGTCAGCAGCTGATTTTTTGTTTCCATTTTGAGATAAAATTTTCTTTTTTATGATACAGCATTGCTAAAATGAATAAAGGAAGGAAGTAACACATTCGGACAAGTTACAGTGTTAGACGAATTCATGCTGAGGATCTAAACACTGTACTTAAATATTTTGATGACCCTTAATGTAAGGACTGTCAGACTAATTGACAACTCTTCTAAATTTCAAGTATTGCTTTTTGATTTTTTTTTTTTTTCCGGTCGTGGGGCCTGAACTCTGGGCCTCGGCCCTGTCCCTGAGCTCTTCAGCTCAAGGCTAGCACTCTACCACTTAAGCCACAGCACCACTTCTAGTTTTCTGGTGGTTAGTTGGAGATAAGAGTCTTATAGACTTTCCTGCCCAGGCTGGCTTTGAACTGTGATCTTCAGATCTCAGTCTCCTGTATAGCTAGGATTACAGGCTTGAGCCACCGATGCCCAGCTTGATTTTTCTTTTTAAAGAAACATGATATGTAGTATTAAATTGTAGAACAGAATAGAGTTTCTTTATTAGCCAACCATTGCTAGATATTAAGTTGCCCAACAGGTCATTGCTATAAACATTGTGCGAACATAGTTTAAATGACTAAAGCTGTGACCCTTATTCCATATAAAATATGCTGTTGAATGAATTTTATTATCCATGCCTATTCCTTAGTGAAGTAAAATACACATAACATAAAATTTACCAGATTGTTTTTCTGTGTGTGCCAGTACTGGGGCTTGAAATCAGAGTTTGGGTCCTGTCCCTGAGCTGGCACTCTACCACTTGAGCCATGGCTCTACTTCTGGCTATTTGGTGGTTAATTGAAGAGTTTCACAGACTTGTCTTCCTGTGCTGGCTTTGAATCATGATCCTCAGATCTCAGCCTCCTGAGTAGCTAGGGTTACAGGTGTGAGCCATCAATGACCAGCTCAAATTACTTTTAAAAGCACAATTCAGAGTCAGTGAATCCATTGCATTGTAGGCCAACCCCCCAGTTTTTAATCAAATGTGAGTTTTTTCATTCATTTCACACCTTGTCAGGTGCCAGTGGTTCACACCTATAATTCTAGCTAATCAGGAGGCTGAAATCTGAAGATTGATTATAGTTTGAAACCAGCACAGGCAGACAAATCTGTGAGACTCTCATCTCCAATTAATCAACAAAAGCCAGAACACCGAGGTGTGACTCAAGTGGTAGAGCATCAGCCATGACTTTCAACAACGTGCAAGCAAGAGGCTTTCAGTTCAAGTCCCAGTACCAGGATACACACAGTAAAATCTAACATAGTAGCTGTCTTGGTAGGAACAAAGTGACAGTATCACGTACTTTAGAAGTATATGAAATTAACTTCCTCTTTGAAATCCAACCACAGTGAAATCAATTTAGTAAGAATACAAAACAATTCAGGTAATATAATTGTCTTCCTTTCATAACTCAAGCTACTTTGGGATTTGTGGACAGCAAGACGGGTGGGATATTTTGGTTTTGTAAGTTCAGAATCGCATCCCGAGGCATTGTAGCCATGGCTCAGGGAAATTTGAGGAGAGAGCCAGCCATTTCTATGGCACTCGTGAAATCCACAGGCAGTTTACAGCCAGTGAACAGAGCCTTGTGATCCAAATGCAATTGCTTAAGAGAAGAGTATGCCACTCCTAGAACAGAACAGATTTATTTAGTAGATGTGGAAACCAGTCTAGTAGCTGAGACCATTTATAGCCAAGGGATATGGCTGCAGAAAGAAACATGATAGCTAACTATAGTCTTTGAGGTGATCAGTGTAGGATGGAAAAATGAATGGAGCCCAGCCAAGGCTGAGGCCCTGAGTTCAGTCCTGCATACTGCAAAAATTAATTAATTAATATATAGTTCCAGGAAAGAAAAAAAATTTTTTTGGCCAGGCACTGGTGGCTCATGTTTGTAATCCTAGCTACTGAGAAGGCTGAAATCCAAGGATTGTGGTTCAAAACTAATATGGACAGGAACCTCTCCAATTAATCACTGAAAAAAAAAACCAAGTAGAATAGTGGCTGAAGTGGTAGAGCACCAGCCTTAATTGAAAAAGCCAGAGCAAGAGGCCCTCAGTTTAAACCTTTAAACCCTAGTACCACCATATACTCACACACACACACAAACATATACACACAGACAGTGAATATATCTCTAGGCGAATCCAGTTTATTGGGATAGCCAACACTGAAAAGTTGATTAATTAGCATTATAAACCATGCCATAAAATCACTAGTGGGGTGAAGGAAAGAAAGGTCCCAATCTAAGACATTTTGGGAGACAAAGTGTTGATTATATAATATACAGTTTAAAATAAACTATGGTTATATGAAGTAAATAAAAGGAATATATCTCTAGGCTCAAATTATAGAGGGAAAGAAGGCCATTTTTCCAAAATGAAAAAAGTGTCAATGTTAACGTGTTTCAGTGTTAAAGGATATCAATGAAAAGTGTTTCTTTTTTAAAAATATAATTTTATTGTTATTATTAAAGTGTTGTACAGAGGGATTACCATTTCATAAGTCAGGTGATGAGTATATTTCCTTTTTTGGACAATGTCAGCCCTTCTCTTTCTGCCAGTTTTCCCCTCCTGTCCCTGCCCACAGTTTCCTAGTTCATTTTCCACATAGTGTATACTGAATAACATGATTGCATTTGCTCACCTTTTGTATCCCTCTTCTCCCCCCCCACTTAAAAAACCCAAAAGCAAAAACAAATACCACCATCACCAACAATAACAACAACATAAAAGCATGTTTCCAGTTGGGCACCGGTGGCTCATGCCTGTAATCCTAGCTACTCAAGGAGGCCTGAGATCTGAGGATCACAGTTCAAAGCCAGCCCTGGCAGGAAAGTCCATGAGACTCTTATCTCCAATAAACCACTCAGAAAACCAGAAGAGGTGCTGTGGCTCAAGTGGTAGAGCGCTCTCCTTGAGCTGAAGAGCTGAGGGAGGGACAGTGCCCAGGCCCAAAGTTGAAGCCCACGACTGACAAAAAAAAAAAAAAAAGCATATTTCCATTTCCTGGAATTTGTTTTTGATAAACAGTACTGTAAATGTTCAGAGAAGTTACACCTTGGGATTCCTCCTCTAAGGGTAACCTCCTTTAGTCTGACTGTGTGTGAATGTCTAGAGTTCTATATAGGTTATCATGTCCAGTTATATTTTAGATCTAGCTTCCACATAGGAGAAAAAACATGCACTTTTTGTCTCTTTGAGCTTGGCTTACCTCGGTTCACGTGATTTGTTCTAGGTCCAACCATTTCCCTGCAAATGACATAATCTTTCTTTCTAATGGTTGAGAAAAATTAGATTGTGTGTGTGTGTGTGTGTGTGTGTGTGTGTGTGTGTGTGTGTGTGTGTGTGTGTGTGTGTGTGTGTGTGTGTGTGTGTGTGTGTGTGTGTGTTGTAGAGCAGACTCTTGAGTGGAAAGCGTTTCTTAAATCTGTCCTTTTGGACTTTCTCTTTCTCTTCCTTTCAGTAACCAACTCTCTATTTCTTTGCACATCTTCCCGGAGATACTTCATGTCTTTTCATGTAAATATGTATAGATGTTATCTTTCTATACAAACGTGTTATTCATATAATTTAACACTAATCCCTTGCCAAAAACAATCACCAAACATGGAAGTTTTCCCCCAATTTATTAAAAAATATTAGAATTTCTCAGCTGTGGAGATTAGTGAGAATTCTTTGGCAGCAACCTCCTGTCAGATCCTCACCCCCATTCCCACATCTCTTTCCCAGGGTGTATAATGGAGGAGAGAGGAGGGATCCTCCAAAACCCAGCAATCACTAAAGATCAGGGCTCTGAAAGGTAGTATTGGCATCGTACCAGCATCTTAATCATCCAAACACAGAAATGTCTTGGTCATGCAGGGCTGTAGGAAGACAAGGGTTTTCTCTTACCTCCCAAGTTTAGTTTTGACTGTCCTCTACCTCTTCAATCTGTTTTCTGACCATTGCCAAAGAATCTCCTAGAAGTATCAGTCCTGTTACATTTTGCCTAAAATTCCCTAATGATTCTCAGCCACTAAGAATGAAATCCACCTTACCTCCAGCCACAAAGTCTTGGATCAGACCCTGCCTAACCTTCCTGCCTAACACAGTTCAGTCATGAGAGCCTTAGGTCAAATTCCAGAATGCCCCCAAGCCTCTGCCTGCTCGTGTCTTTACACTTTCTGTCCTCAGTGCTTTGCACATGGTTGAGTTCCATCTGATAGTGCTCTTCTCCAATATCTCTTCTGAGGTACTGTAGTTCTTTTCTCCCTGTTGGATCCTCAGCATCCATTTTCTTAGCCCTTAATGCAAACAGTAACCATTTGTCTCTGTTATGAGCAGTGTGACTGAGATGCTCAGCAAATATTCCTAAAGGAAGGAGTATGGAATGTCTTTAGCTCTCTAAGCCTAAGCTGCAAAAGGAATGGCTGGTTGGTGGTTCTGAGATTGTTACATGATTCACACCTAAGAATCACCTGGAAGGCTTTGACAGGGGAAAAAGAGGGGGAAGAGGGCATAGACACACAGACAGAGATACTCCTCCACCTAAACCTGAGAATTCTGATTCAGTAGTTTCTGGATGGGACTGAGAGAGTCAACCGACTTTAGAACTTCTTCTAGAGCTTCTGCTACAAAGCAGGGTGCTCTGTGATGTGTGATCTGGAGTCTGATGTACTGTAATGATCCTTCACCTGCTTTTATGATCAGGGTTGAAGTCTTATGAGAAGCTGCCGAGGCAGCAGCATAGAGCATGGCTAAGACACAGTGAAATCATCTCTATGTCAAATGAGGCTCATTTGCACCAGCCAAGCCTCTCTGGCAGCAGGTGGGAAAGAAGCACAGTAAAAGCAGGCATTTTCATGATCCCATGAAAACGAGTGGAATTTATCAGGATAGAATCAGAATCCGAATGAAAGCTTACAAGCAATAATTTAGAACATTTCTTGAGGGGAGAGAGTTTTCTATTTAGATGCAAATGGTAATTTTCTATGTTTATAGTCAAGTTCATCTGGAAGCCTCTTGGATACTTTCTGTAAAAGCTTTTTTTCTGCCATTAATATGTATTTTTTGTGGAAAGTTTTTAAAAATATGCTAAATTTTGCAGTGGCTTTCATTTTTCTTTAAGTGTTTGTATGGTTACCTCTGAGATGAGAGAATAGTGTTTAATATTTATTGGGGCTTAATCTGTGCCTGTACTTTTCTTCCTAATTTATATATGTATACATTGCTCTATTCTTCCCATAATTGTATACTATTGGATATTATTATTACATATTGGCCAGTAAGTTACTTAATATATTGCTACTAAGGAGTGGAACTGAGACTAGATCAAGGCAAGTTGACTTCAAGTTCGCCATTCTGTGTGTGTGTGTGCGTGTGTGTGTGTGTGTGTGTGTGTGTGTGTGCATGCGTGTGTGCGTGTGAGCGTGTGCGTGCATGTACTGATCCTGGAGCTGGAACTCAGGGACCCTCACTGTCACTCGAGGTTGGCACTTTATCATTTGAGCCACACATCCCACCAGGCTTTTTGCTGATCAATGGATTTATCTGTCAGGGCTGGCTTCAAACAGCAATTGTCAGATCTCAACTTCCTGAGGAGCTAGGATCACACGTGTGATCCACTGGTACCTGGCTGGGTTCCTTCTTTATAATTGGATTGGGATGATTTTTAGATAGTTAATTTCTCAGAAATTAGTAGGTGACTAAGGGAGAGGGAAGCAGAAATTAATTAAGGGTGGGGAATGTTTGACTAAACAAACAGATTACTTCAGTGTTGATTTCTTAGAATCTCTGAAAGTAAATGAGATTTACAAATGCTTAAAACACAGAAGCAGAAAATAATATTTCCCAAGCCTCCTCCAGCAATAACAACAACAAACTCAGCTAAATCTTTATTTTTATGGTTCTGGAACCAAATCTAGGGCCTATTGCATTCTCAGCGTGTACTCTACCACTGAACTATTTCTTAAGCCCACCTGAATCATTTTAAACCCTAGAAGCACAGAATATGGAAAGACACACACATACACACACACACATGCACACTCACAATTGGAATAGTAACATGTGCATAAATTACAAAAATAATGTCATGAATATTGGGGATGGATTGCAATAATATTAAGCAGACTTAGCCATTCATATGAAAAGTATTTGCTTTCTTCATGTTCTTTGACCCAGTAATTTCACTTGCTGGCATTTATCCAACTTATCCTAAGGAAGTAACCTTAAAATACAAATATTTAGCAACAAGAATGTTTATTGAAGAACTATTGATGCTTGTGAAAAATGGAAGCAGTCTAAATATCGAACAGCTAAGTGTTGATTACATAAACTAGTTTATGCAGTTTATAGGGTACAGCTCCTTTTAAGGAGCTACTAAAAATTACCTAGTAGTGGAATATAGCCAGATGCTGGTGGCTCCCATCTCTAATCCTCACTACTCAGGAGGCTACGATCTGGTTTGAGGCCAGCCTGAGCAAAAAAGTCCAAGAGACTGTCTCCAAAAATAACCAGGATGGAGGCATTGGCTCAATTGGTCAAGTGTCAATTGCCCTGAGTTCAAAGCTCAGCACTGCCAAAAAAATTATATAGTAGTAAAATATGTAACTGCCTATAAAAACTTCATGATTTTTCTCAGTCAAAAAATGACAAATCTTTGAATGATGTCTGGAAAATGTAACTGTGGTGCGGAACTTGTTTCTCATGCATACGGCCATGGGTTCCATCTCCAGCAGCATAAAAACAAAAACAAAAATGATCAGGGAACAAAAGATGATAGAGTTCATATGCCTAAAAGAAATGACTGAAGCCGGGCGCTGGTGGCTCACGCCTGTAATCCTAGCTACTCAGGAGGCTGAGATCTGAGGATCGCCAGCCTGGGCAAGAGAGATTGTGAGACTCCTATCTCCAATAAACCACCAGAAAACCGGAAGTGGTGCTGTAGCTCAAGTGGTAGAGCGCTCACCTTGAGCTGAAGAGCTGAGGGACAGCACCCAGGCCCAGAGTTCAAGCCCCACGACCGACAAAAAAAAAAAAAGAAATGACTGAGTCCTAGAGGTGCATGCATGTCTTTAAACCCAGATGTTCAGGAGGCAGAGGTTAGGTGAATCATGACCTGAGGCTGGCTTGGGCAAAACCATGAGAAAAATCTGGGAAAAAAAGGCTTAAAAGAGGCTTTGGAGATATGGCTCAAGTGGTAGAATGCTTGCCTAGCAAGTGTAAACCCATAATTTAACACCCAGCAAAGAAGAGGGAAGGACCAAACGAAGGAAGGAAGGAAGGGAGGGAGGGAGGGAAGGAGGGAGGAAGGGAGGGAGGGAAAAGAAAGGAAGGAGGAAAGGAGGTAAGAAGGAAGGAAAAAAGAGAAGAAAGAAGGAAAGAAGAAAAGAGAAAGGGAAGGAAGAAAGGAAGGAAAAGAAAAAAGATGAAATGATAAAATGATAAACCAAGATATTAGTCATAAGCAGTGAGATAAGGGAAATTATTTATCTTTCTATACCTCTTTGTTACTATAACTTATAAAGTCAATATATACCTCTGAATAAATATTTATAAAGTCTAGTTTGCAAACAATAAGATTTACTGACAAAGTTAATTTCCTACCTGTATTTCATATGTGTGTGTGTATATAAACTTCTTACGGTTTCTTTTAGTATTTTAGTGCTTTGAGCCTTTTCAACATTTTACTTCAGCTCCATTTTAATTTACCCAGGCCTAATGGATACCTAATAAGAAAAAAAATCTTTTAAAATATTCAACTCCTTGGTCATAATGGAAACTGGAGGGCGGTTATCCATCAACTATCACAGGATCTAGCCACAGATAAGGACATCTAGCAAAGCTCCAGGTTACAGAGGATGGATTACCTAGCATGTCTCTTTCTGTAAGTGATCAGGCAAAGCCAGGAAACCCTGATTCCCACCTTCAAGTGAAGTTTTCACTCCAAAGAGCACTGAGGTTTTGCTGGCTGGATTTCGTTGCTGACAGACTGTAAGTTGTTTTCACCATTGACAATGAGAAGTGAGTTTCTTGGAGAGGAGGAGGGTGAGGGGGGGGGGAGTTAGAAGGGGGAAGAACTTGGGCCTCATGAAGTTAAGTATGGCAATGTGAAGGTGGTCAGTGAGAGTGAGTTTTCTTCCTGTGAGACCTGTTATTCATAAGCAAGCACAAGCAGCTGTACTGAAATGTCAGCTAGTATGTGCACAGCTGACTCAAGTTGCCAAAAAGAGAGCAGCGTAGTAATTCTATAAACTGACCCTGGCCAGCCAAGCCCTGCTTAATATAGATCCGGCAGAAGCTTAGCTGTAGTCTCTCCTAGCTGCTTAGTGAACACCACTGAGGCTCCTTGGGGGGGCGGAATTTCAAGGGTGGGTTGACCTCAGTTCCTTGTCAACAGAAGGATCTTCTTAAGATTCTGTTTTCCTCCTCTTAAAAAAAAAAATCATCTTCCATTATTTCTTCTTTACTGATACTATAACAACAGAGCAACTCATAATCATGTCAGAGCACAGCAGGAATTCCGATCTGGAAGATACCCTTGGTGAGGAGATCGACGAAGATGAGGTCTTGGCTAACCTGTCCCCCGAGGAGCTGAAGGAACTGCAGTCGGAAATGGAAGTCATAGCCCCGGACCCTCACCTGCCTGTGAGCATGATTCAGAGAGATCAGACCGACAAGCCACCCACCAGAAACTTCGACCATAAATCTCTCATCGATTATATGTATTGGCAAAAGGCATCTAGGCGAATGCTGGAAGACGAGCGCGTTCCTGTCACCTTTGTGCAGGCTCAGGTAACCAACAGGGGTTCTGTGTGTGGCAGAGAAATGGCTTCTGGGCACTGGGCCGTCTGGAGCCTTTATGGGAACTGTGATTTTTGCAAGATGGTGATGGTTTGTTAGGAGTCTATAATAAATACTTCATCCTATGCCAAACTGGACCTTTCTGAAAGTCATGATATCATAGGAGGGGAACCTTGGTCATTTCTTGTAGAGGGAATCTGTGTAAATGATGCCAGGTTTGCCAGGTGTAGGCCTGGGGTCAGTACCAGGACAGTTAGTGACTAAAGTCACCGCCCAGAAGCAGTTGTTCCTAACTCTTTTTATTTTCTTCTTGGCTCATAAGGAAACTTTAAAACTCATGCAAGCTAATGACAGTTAATGGAAGATGTGCCCTTTTCCTAGCAGGTGTAAATATATTTGATATTTCAAGTACAATTATCAAAGATTTCACACACACACACACACACACACACACACACACACACACACAGAGCCTACGCTAAGTCAACTAAGTGAAAATGTGTCATAGTGTCACCATGCAGAGTATCCATGATGACATTTAGAAACTGACAGATATTAAGGTATTGTCAAGACAGTGTTTTTGTCTTGAAATTGTTTTAACCTAACAACTGGAATGGTCTTTTGGCTCTACAAACACACTGTCTATCAACACAGTTGTTTTAATGCTTGACTTAAAAACAAACTAGAAAGAAGATTAAATCCCTCTTTCCAGGTAAAAATCTCTTTCCCTTACACCTGCTGTTGGTGTTGATATACATTGTTACCTTAACTATCATGCAAGGTGTAATTAAGGTAGGTGGTAAACTGGTTTCATAGTGGGGAGACTTTCAACATGAATTGAACTCAAGAAAATGAAGTATAGGCTTGATCAGGTTAGAGCTTAAGAGACCAACTATAGACCTTTTGCAAATAATGCTAATGGATATACAGCCAATTCAATAGGAACACTGAATTTAGAAGGAAAGGAAAAAAAGTGAATATTTTTAAAGTTGTTTCTTCTGGTATAAGCAGCTGGATGGTTGGCTCCTCCTGCTGGTAAGGATGAGAAATGCAATGGTGAAGTTTAGTGAAAGTCACAGCCAATTCTAACCTCGCATGAGCAGTAAGGTGAAACTGTTGGCTCACACATTCTTGTCTGACTTTCAGACTGCTACACTAGCTTTCAAAATGACACCTATGAGGTACATATGCCATATGGAGAAAGGGTAATAAATATTGCACAAGAATTTAATAAGCATTGACTAAAGATTGATATTTTCTCTCCTAGACAAAGCAGTGATTTCTAAATCCTAAATCTCTACCTGATCCTATTCCATTTTATAGCTAGATTTTTCTTTTGGGTACTTGATCCTTCAAAAGAAATGAGGAGCTGGGTGTCAGCTCACACTATAATCCTAGCTATTCAGGAGGCTGACATCTAAGGATTATGGTTCAAGGCAGCCCAGGCAGGAAAGTCCATAAGACTCTTATCTGCAATAAACTACTCAAAATGACAGAAGTAAAGCTGTGGCCCAAGTGGTAGAGTTCTAACCTTGAACAAAAAAGCTCAGGGACTTGCTCAGGCCCTCAGTTCAAGCCCCAGGACTAGCACAAAAACAAGCCATATTCCAAACAATCAAACTATTTCATTTTCTCACATCTGTTAACTTCTCAGGAAAAATTTTGGTATAGCTTTCCTATGAGACTAGCAGAAATTTTAGTCATGTAAATTTTTTTTAAAGCAACAAGGAAATTATAGTGTAAGCCAGGGCTGTTGAATGCAGGCATGCCAGCTCAACTATCTATGACAGAAAAGTGTCAACATATTGATTTAAAAAGCTGCATCGTGGCCTGGGATGTAGCTCAGTGGCAAAGTGCTTGCCTAGCAAGTGCAGCATCCTGGGTTCGATTCCTCAGTACCAAAAAGGAAAAGACAAAAATATATACAGTTTTAAAAAAAAACCCAAACAACAAAAAAGCTGCATCAAGTTTTAAAGCAAGTATTTTTGTAAACTGCTTCTAGAACTGAGCACCCTTTCAAAAATATAGACTCTGAAAATAACATAAATTAGGTTTTATTTTAATGCAGTTGGAAGCGTTTGTGTCCTTGGATTCAATCAACTGTGGATAGAGTTAGGTTTTTTTTTTTTAATTTTTGCATTTGTGATGAATGAGTAAAGACTTTTCTTACCATTATTCCCTAAACACTATACCAACTATTTTACATGTATCTATCTTATTTTTGCTATTATACATCACCTACACATGATTGAAAGTAACTGCGTGTGGGAGAATGTATAGGTTATATCAGAATACTACACAACCCCAAAAGGGATTTGAGTACTCTTGAATGAAGGCATCCCCAGGGATTCTGGAGCCAATCCCCCAGGGACACCAAAGGACACCCATATATGGGATGAAATCAACACAGGCACAATATGTGTGTGCATGTCTATGGACATTTCATTTGGGGTTTTAGTCATATTTGTTTACAATAAGTTTATTTTTTTAAAGAAAGCATAAAAATGTGAAAATTATATAGTGTAAAAAGGTGAATATCTTTTAAGTGATTCCTTTCTTCTGAGTTTTCCGGCTTTTTTTTTTTTTTTTTCTGCTTATGTGGTGCTGAGGAATCGAACCCAGGGCCTCATGCATGCAAAGCACGCGCTCTACTACTGAGCCACCTTCCCAGCCCCTCTTCTGGGTTTTCTTAGCAGTTACTTTTCCTCTTCAGAAGTAACAAGTTTGGTAAGCATTCCAACATGGGTTTTCCCCCTTATACATAAATAAACTTTTTGTATACATACACACAAAATAACACTATGCGTGCAATTTATTAGTTCACTCTCATAGCTGTTTTGCTCAAGGCTGATGCTCCTCCACTTCAGGCTTTTTGCTCGTTAACTAGTGATTCTCTCCGATTTGTCTGCTGGCTTTGACCCAGAATTCTCAGATGTCAGCTTCTAAATAGCTAGGATTATAGGTGTGAACCACAAAGCTCCCAGCACTTACAACATTTTTTTAAAATCTCCATAAGATATTGCTCTGCTTTGTATCTTTTCACTGTTATATACTCTAACCCTCATAAATCCATCTTTTAGGAAAATACTCAAGAACGCCATGAAGACAGAGACAGAGGTGTTAAAAATGTGCCCCAATTTTTAAAAGATAAACTGAATAATGAACTAGTTGCACACAAAAGAGAATCAGAGGGGAGCAACAGTGTACAAGAAACAGACAAGGATGATGATGATGATAATGATGAAGATGATGAAGAAGATGATGATGATGGAGAAGATGATGAAGATGACGGTGAAGAGAGTGATGGAAAAACCAATGGAGAAAAAGAAAACGAAGCAAAGGTACAAGCTCGCAACGGTGAGAGCAATAGCCAAAGGGTCTCTAGGAAAGCCTTAGACGACCAAAAAGACAGGCCTGAGGCCCAAGAAAAAAGTGAGAAGAAAATAGCAAAATTAGATCCGAAGAAGTTAGCTCTAGACACTAGTTTTCTCAAGATAAGCGCAAGGCCTTCAGGAAATCAAACGGACCTGGACGGGAGCTTGAGACGGGTGAGACAGAATGACCCGGACATGAAGGAACTCAACCTGAACAACATCGAAAACATCCCCAAAGACATGCTCCTGGACTTTGTCAATGCAATGAAGAAAAACAAACACATCAAAACGTTCAGCTTAGCAAACGTGGGTGCAGATGAGAATGTGGCCTTTGCCTTGGCCAACATGTTGCGGGAGAATAGAAGCATCACGACGCTCAACATCGAGTCCAACTTCATCACCGGCAAAGGCATCGTGGCCATCATGAGGTGCCTCCAGTTCAATGAGACTCTCACTGAGCTTCGTTTCCACAACCAGAGGCACATGCTGGGCCACCACGCAGAAATGGAGATCTCCAGGCTCTTGAAGGCCAACAATACTCTCTTGAAGATGGGCTACCATTTTGAGCTTCCTGGTCCCCGCATGGTGGTGACGAACCTGCTCACTAGAAATCAGGATAAACGGAGGCAGAAAAGGCAAGAAGAACAGAAGCAACAGCAACTGAGAGAGCAGAGGAAGTTAATAGCCATGTTGGAGAGTGGTCTAGGGCTGCCCCCTGGGATGTGGGAGATGTTAGGTGGGCCCATGCCAGATTCCAGAATGCAGGAGTTCCTCCAGGCTCCTCCTGGACGCCCTCCCAGCTCAAAAGCGATGCCCTTTGGTCGAAGGAATGAAATGATGCAAAACCCATCTCAGCCTCCAAAGTACCAGACAGACCCCGACTCCTTCCGGGTGGTGAAACTGAAGAGAATCCAGCGCAAATCTCGCATGCCAGAAGCGCGAGAACAACCTGAGAAAACCAACCTCAAAGATGTGATCAAAACACTCAAACCAGTGCCCCGAAACAGACCACCGCCACTGGTGGAAATCACGCCCAGAGATCAGCTCCTGAATGACATTCGCCACAGCAACATCGCCTATCTGAAACCTGTAAGTAGAAAGAGGGAGAAAAGATGGACAGGGCCAGACAGAAACAGTCCCTGTGTGCTGTTCCCTCTTCATTTTAACCCCACGAGGTACTAAGCTGAGCACTTGAATGATCCTAGCTTCTTAGGATTATTGTGGTTCAAAGCCAGCCTGGGCAGATAAATACAAGAGACTTTTAAACCTAAACTTTTATATCTAGCAAGCAAAAAGCCATAAGTGGAGATGTGAATTCCAGCCTTAGGGGGGGAGAGAGAGAGAGAGAGAGAGAGAGAGAGAGAGAGAGGAGAGAGAGAGGAGAGAGAGAGGAGAGAGAGAGGAGAGAGAGAGGAGAGAGAAAAAAACTGATTGTGACTACCTGGGAGAAGTTAGGGAGCATTACCTATAGATCTAATTGCTGGGGTTCCCTAAGGACATTCACTCTGGGTTGCTTCTGTGACAATAATACCAGCAGTTGCTGGGTACTGGTAGCTCATACCTGTAACTCTAGCTACTCAGGAGGCTGAGATCTGAGGATTGTGGTTTGAAGCCAGTCCGAACACTAAAGCCTGTGAGACTCTTATCTCCAATAAACTACTCAGAAAAAAATCTGACGTGGTTCTGTGGCTCAAGTGGTAGAGTGCTAGCCTTGAGCATCAAAGCTCAAGTGACAGCTCCTGGGCCTTGAGTTAAAGCCCCAGGACTGGCAAAATAATAATAATAATAGTAATAACAATAACAGTAGTTAACATTCATGGAGCACAGAACATTTATAAAGCCAGAGTCATTGTAGGAGTCATCTTTATTCTATAAGTTAGGGACAATTACATTCTTCATTTTGTATAGGGGAGAGAACCTTAGAGACTTTATTAAGATGTTCAAGAGCTACAGTTGAGAAGGTGTAGGACCCCAATTGAGCCGCAGTTCTGAGTTCAGGATCAGTCTACTATTCTGAACTTCATTTGTAGTGTGTCCACAACACCATGCTAGTTAAAATAACATCTCTAGCCTCTGGGAATCAGAGACCCAATGCTTAAGTTCCTGCTTAAGACAGAAGTGGTGGCCCATACTTGTAATCCTAGCTACACAGGAGGCAGAGATCAGGGAGGTGAAAAGGTGAAGTAAGCCTAGGCAAAAAAAAAAAAAAGAAAGAAAAAGAAAAGAGAAAGGAAGAAAAAATTGGAAGACTATTCGTTACCAATGAGGGTGTGTGGAAGGGGGGAAGGGAAGCATGCCTATTGTCCCAGATACATGGACGGTATAAATAGGAGGCTAGCAGTCCAAGTGAGACCCCATTCAAGGAACTACTAAAGCAAAAAGAGCTGGGAGTGTAGCTCAGGTGTTCTAGTGCCTGTCAAGGCCAAAACCTTGAATTCAAACCCTAGAACCACCAAAATATAAAATGCTCAGGATGGTTCTTTTTTAGTAGTAAAAGGAGATTGCCCACAATTAGATTGACGTTCTTTTCTCTTTTTCAAATTGTCACAAAGTGTAAACTTAATTCTCACTTGTTGGCCTTGGTAAACATAATCTCATCCCAGGTCCTCCTCTCTGTCCAACTCAAGAAAGGAGGGGGAAAGGCCACTTTGTATTTTTACTTAACAAATGTCTAAGAATAAGGAGGGGGAGCAAAGAAAAGAAGATCTAATACAATTTTTTTTTTTTTTTTGCAAATAGTGTTTCCAGGTAAGATTTTAAAGGACAACAGTACTGAGTGAAAAGTACTCTTTCCTAATTAATGAGTTGTCATAATGAAATGAGTATTATGTCTCTTAGTCACTTTTTAAGCAAGGCAGACAAATTGATGGTGAACCTTAGCATTTCTGTGAATTAATGGAATGTTATTTATTTATTGGTTGGTTGGTTGGTTGTGGGCCTTGAACTAGGGCCTGGGCACTGTCCTTGAGCTCTTTTGGCTTAAGACTAGTGTCCTACCACTTTTTTTTTTGTCGGTCCTGGGGCTTGAACTCTGGGCCTAGGCACTGTCCCTCAGCTCTTCAGCTCAAGGCTAGTGCTCTACCACTTAAGCCACAGCTCCACTTCTGGTTTTCTGGTGGTTAAGGAGATAAGAGTCTCACGGACTTTCCTGCCCAGGCTGGCTTTGAACTGAGATCCTCAGATCTCAGCCTCCTGAGTAGCTAGGATTAGAGGAGTGAGCCACTGGCGCCCGGCTTGCCCTACCACTTTAAGCCACAGCTCCACTTCTAGTTTTTGGCAGTTAATTGGAGATGAGTCTCATAGACCTTCCTGCCTGAGCTGGCTTTGAACTGTGGTCTTCAGATCTCAGCTTCCTGAGTAGCTAGGATCACAGGTGTGAGCCACTAGTGCCCTGCTTAAACACATGCTTTTTGTTTGTTTGTTTGTTTGTTTGTTTTGCCAGTCCTGGGGCTTGACTCAAGGCCTGGGCACTGTCCTTGAGCTTCTTTTGCTCAAGGTCAGCTCTCTACCACTTGAGCCACAGCACCACTTCCAGCCTTTTCTGTTTATGTGGTACAGAGAAATCAAACCCAGGATTCATGCATGCTAGGCAAGCATTCTACCACTAAGCCACATCCCCAGCCCTAAATGCCTACCCTTATTTCAGTTGTAATATTCACTATGATTCCTTGCATCTTACATTGCAAAAATAAAATTTTTGGCGGTCATACTGATGGTATTTTTGGAGGCTGAAGGATGCCGATCCATAAGCAGCTTGATTGCTACTTAGCCATATTATTTTTAAAGATTGTGTAATTTAGCTAAGGGATGACATTAGCATAGTCAGTACATTATCTCATCATAGAAAAGAGAGATTTCTTTTTGAAGAGCGAGTAAACAAGTTTTCATGCAAGCTTGCACTTTTCTGTTACTTATTCACATACATATGCATGCATCTGTTAAGATATGAATATATAAAGGTATCTGTAAGTATACCATCTAAGAAGGCTTTCATCTGTAATTCAGAGGTGTCAGATGGGTCCTGGGAAAGGTACCCATTAGAAGCACTAGGGGTGGAATGAGGTCAAACAGGGCTCCTTTGCCTGCCCTTGGGCACAGCATCAAGACAGCATGCACCTGCTCTTGTCCAGGCAGTCAGTCCTCCACGGGGGTGGAGGAGGGTGCTTGAAGGAACCCAGCTCTATCACTTCTTTCATAACCAGTCATTAGCAAAGAATATCCAGGCTGCCTTGGTAGCTATGCAATCAGAAAATAACAGGCTGAAGAGAATGTTGAAACAAACAAACAACAATCCATGCCAAAGGTGACCTGAGGATTCAGAGTAGAAAAGGGAGTGAATTCAAATGACCATCAGAACCAGTTCTCTGATTTCAGAGGAAATGATCCACTGGCCAGATCTGCTTTCCTTGAGTCTATTCTCTTCTATTCTTCCACTTACTCATTTGTGAGTAAGTCTCAATCTCCTGGCGCTTGCAAGATGGATGTTGTGCTTATCAGCGTGAAGCATTGGGTTTGAGTAGCAGCGTCTGTGGGCCAGGTGTGGGAAAATGTCGACATAGGTCTACTTTACTTGGATTAGGCATTACTGTGTACATTTTAAATGTCACGTTAGAAAAAGCCAAATATTCAACACCACTTGAATTACCAGAATCACAGAGTCAGCTGCTTTTTTGCTGTTTGGCAACTCTGAGAATCAACTTTAGGGGCTCGTGTATACTAAGGAAGCTCTGGCAAGTTGGCTACTTCTGTCTATTGGCTTCCCAGCCATGAGCTAGGCAGTTGCCTCTGAAAATCTTTCTCCTCAGCCTTCCCTCTGCCTGATTTCATTCATCTGCATATTTAGCTTTTATGGAATGTCTTGCTTTGCTCTTATTTTTGCTGTCATCCAAAAAAGGTGAATTTATTAGGTAACACCAAATTCATTTCCCTTTGAACTAATTACTTTCCATCAGTGACACAGCAAACTTAAGGCTTGTATAAGTTTCTGCCTCCCTGGAAAAGGTACAATTGTACATCTTTCACCTCATGAAAGTGTGTGATTTCTCACTCATCTACTACCCCCAGAGGATTATTTGTACTTTGCACTGAGATAAAAATCCTATTTGTAGTAACTGTTTAATTCCCCAGAACCAACAGCATCTATAGCAAACCCAGGTTTCTTTGCCAAACAAAGTGACATTTAAACATCCACTGCAATTCACAAAGTACTCACTTATGTCCTGACTGCTCTCCGCCAATGGGTTAATGACATTTGTAAGCTTCTCCTTAGAAAGGCCTTAGCATAATGGTATCTTGCATCCTTAGGTCACTAAAAGACCCCACAATGCACTAGTTGTTTGCCAGAATTATAGAATTTATGGTTATAGTCTAAAACATTTATGGCCATTTCTTCTTGATGTATATGTTCTTCCTTCTTTTGAAGTTCTCTAGATTGTTGTCTTTTTATTTTCTTTCCCATCTTCTCCTTTGGTGTCCATAACACATACTCTAGAACAATCCCCAACTCCCCTTTCCCATTGATAATCTTTAGCCAATCTGTTTTCAAACCAAGTTTTTCTGTTTTAGACCTACTTGTTATTTGTTTCCCAATTTTTCTTTCATGTCCATTCTTTCATGCATTCAAGCCTGAAACCTTAGCATTACCCTTGTTTCTTTTTTTAAACTTACTTCCTTTTTGTGATTCAAAAAGGGGAGAGAGCAGTGGAAGTAACAGGAATCAGGAGAATCTGCAAAAACCAAATATTCCCAATTTTGGAAATGTTAGTTGCTTGTAAAAGGAGATTCCACAGAACAAAATAATGTAACAGTGCAAGCTATGTCAAAAGAGCATTTATATATAATCCAGGAACAATATAAATCAGCAATTATCTTCCCCTAGTATTCAGGGAGAAAGGTTTCGATGCACAAGTTTTCTGAAGTCTTATGTAATAACTCTCGAAGTTAATTCAGATTGCTGGATGGTCCTTCAGAGTGTCTTGCTTCACAAGGGCTTAGATGGGGCCCGAGAATCTGCATTTCTGACCAGTTACCTAGCGATGCTGTCTGAGGCTGCCTGTTTGCAGTTTATCTTGAGAGCTTTGGCCTGACTCCTCAAGCCACAGCACCTACAATTTTCCTTGAAGGGCCTTGCTTTCCTGTTCCTGTACCACCTCTGCCCCAAGTTGTCTTGTCTTCTGTCTATTGAGATCTATTCAATGTGCAAGATCTGCCTCAAATATTACTTTTTTTACATGAAACAAGTCAAACCATCAGTAGTTCTATTGCTGTCTATTCCCATTTTCCTTTTCCCACACCTCTTTCATGGTGTCTCTCACATGCTTCAGGTTGAGGGCAGATGTCTCCTACTCAATTCTAAGTTCCTCAAGCCAGAGAGAGTTTCCTTGCCTCTGTTCTGGACAGCACTTAGGGGCTGGCCCTGAGTAGGAGCTCGATACTGGTGTACTAAATTAAATGTTGCACTGGGTAAAACTAATGATAACATGAGTTGATGCACTCCATCTGGGAAGCTGTCTTTTTTGTTTTTCTTTTATTTCTTTTTGTTGTTGTTGGTGGTGGTGCTGGTATTGGAGCTTGAACTCAGGACAAGAGCATTGTCCTTTAGGATTTCTTTTGTTTCTTTTCTTTTTCTCAAGGCTATCACTCTATTACTGGAGCCACAGCTCCATTTCTGACTTTCTACGTGCTAATTGGAGAGGAGAGTCTCACAGACTTTCTGGCTCTGGCTGGCTCAAACTGCAATCCTCCGGTCACAACCTCCTGAATAGCTAGAATTACAGATGTGAGCCACTGGCACCTGGTTCCCTTTATATTTTGTCTTGATTTTTCTTCTTCTTCTTAGAAATGGCTTCTCTGAAGGCTATTTAAGTATACATTTTTCTTTGAACTTTTATACTTTTTGATTTTTAAGAAATATTTGCTATTACTGATGAATTAAACCCATGCTCATTTCTCTTCAGCCTAGTTATCTGAGCTGCCAGCTGGATTACGGCATGTGTCTTGGTTTACCACACAGGGTCAATGTTACATGTTCCTTTTTCTATTATTCAGAAATCCTTTAATGTGTATAGAAACAAATGCAAAGATCCATGATAACAACTATCACAGTTTTAGCTACTGGTTGCACCTTTCAAGTGACTTGAAGTTCCTGTGATAATTTCTGCGATTGTTTTTTAGTTTTTAGTTACGTGTTTTTCAAATGTGAGCCTGACCAAGCTATGATCACACCCTCTTCTCAAAGGCTGGTAAAAGAAACAGAGAGGGTCAGAAGCATATTAAGGACCCTTTGGCTTAAGGGGACATCAGTAATCCCTTCTGGGGAGCAGGAGGCAATTCAAAGGGCATGAATGGAGAATGGATGACAGAGAGCCATTGCAGAAAGACAGAGTGGTTCACCACACTGGCAGGTGCACATGGGTGCAACATCTGTAGTTGTTGCTAAATAAACCCTTAAGTATTCCCTTAGCTTCTTGTGGATGGTACACACTTGTTGGGTGGGCCACCTCTTAAGATAACAGCACTTGGAACCCTTTAGGAACACCTATCTTTAAGCCATTCTTGTGACACAAAAGTAGGAAGGGGACTTGCAGAGTTGGCCTTACACCATGCTGTTGTAATTTTTTGGCTCTTGTAGCATTCACCAAATACTATTTTAAAATTTGAGCATCAAAGTAAGAGTATACTTCAAAGAGGAAAGACCTATTTGTAAAGGAACCTTGATTCTTGTATTCTTCCTGTGTGTGTGTGTGTGTGTGTGTGTGTGTGTGTGTGTGTGTGTGTGTGTGTGTGTGTGTGTGTGTGTGTGTGTGTGTGTGTGTGTGTGTGTGTGTGTGTGTGTCTACAGGCAGTTTGTAACAGTAGGTACTAGAATCAGGCTGATCTGGTTCAAATCTTGCTTTACCACTTCCTAGTGGTGTGGCCTTAGAGAAATTACTGTCTCTCTGAGCCATTTCTCTTCCCCCAGAGTGTGTTGGTTACCTTCTCCTTGCTGTGTGAACAACTTCAAGAAGGAATTCTTTCTTTCCATTCGTGGTTTCAGAGGTCTCTGTCTTTGTAGCAGGAAGAATACAACGGGGCAGATGAAGTTCACCCATGGTAGCCAAGAAACAGAGAGAATACCTGCTTGTGCTAGCAAAGGGTTAGATTTCTTCCTCTCCACCTTTTATTCCATTTGGTTCCACAGTCCACATTCAAGATAGGCAATCCCACCTTAGAACTTTGTGTGGGAACACCTCACAGCTACCCACCAAGTTGTCTCTTGAGTGATCTTCTAGCGGGTCCCAAGCCATTCACACTGACTGTCAAAATGAACCATTCATAGTTTTTTAAGTATTCACACTGATGATTCACTTTCAATGTGAAGGTAATGTTTACCCTTGGGAATTGGCTGCTGGTAATGACATTCTCTAGCTGAGAAAATGGAAGCCCAACCCCAACCGGCAGGTGAGCCCTTGGGTCTATGGCAGTGCCAACCATCTTGATTTGATGATGTGTTTTCCCATGTTCTCAAAGACCTGGGGACAGTTCCTGAAATTCATAAAATGCCTAGTAATTGTGGCTAGAAGGTTTGTTTTGCTTTGTTTTCCTGGTCCTGGGGCTTGATCCAGTCCTAATTTTTTCTTTTCTTTTTTTTTTTTTTAATTTCCTCATGGCTAGTGCTCTACTGCCTTAGCCACAGCTCTAGTTCTGGCTTTTGAGTAATTAATTAGTGATAAGAGTCTCATGGACTTTCCTGCCTAGGCTGGCTTCTAATCGTGATCCTTGGATCTCAGCTTCCTGAGCAGCTAGGTTTATAGGCATAAGCCACCAGCAACCTAGCAAAGTTGTTTTTGTTTGATAATGGCTTTGGAGGGTTCTCTGGCCAGAGTTTTTAATCCATTCTGCATTCAATGAGGCAGGTTAATTTAGTATTTTTTGCTGTAAGAGCGCTTGAATTTCCAAAGATTAATTTCCCTTTTTTTCTTTGAATGTTTAAATCACAGGTGCAACTGCCAAAAGAACTGGCGTAGGCAGGAGCAGAATCATCCTGAAGAACAAGAAGGCAAACAGTGACACTGGGGTTAGGGGTTGGAGGCTACCAACAGAAGCGCTTCTGGAAACAGGTGGCAGACCTCGGAACAGTCTCACATCTGAGATGGGTATTTGTGAACGATGGGCCTTGACAAATACACGGGGAAGAGGAAGGAGATAAAATATTCATTTTCATGGGCAATATCTTTTTTCTATTCCTGTCAGATTGAGGGATGGGTGACATTTATTTAGAGTTAAGCTTCCAGAAGAAGAGAAACAAAATTTTAAAGCATTTACTATTGCTTTCTTCTGGTAAATGACAATAAATGCAGCAGCACTGTAATCACTGATTGTATTCTTTCTCTCTCTCTCTCTCTCTCTTTTCCTTTCATTTCTGTTGTAATTCTTCACACAGTATTTTAAAGGGAGTAAATCATGTTGTAGCCTATGGACATGTGAAGAGTTAACTGAGCTCCTGGGCCTTGCAAGGCTTTGAGATGAACTTTTCTTTGAAGAATGAGTAGAGATGTTCATTCGAACTCTGCCTCCTTTGGCAACTTCCTTGAGGTTTGGGGAGTAGTCTTATAATTAGGGATCTCTAAGATGAACAGAGAACTTAAGACAGAGGCCACAGAAAAACCCAAGTGTCAACAAAAAAATGTAATGAGAAAAAGTAAGCCCTTCCTATATCTTCCAAACTTCTGGCAGTGTTTCCATACATGAGGACGATGGAAGACAGCATGCTGTTTTGCAGGGTAAACATAGCAGAATAAATAATAAGTTATTAAAAAGTTGTGTTATATCTATACACAGTTATATGCACTTGCATGTGTACATATACTTACATGTATATTTATTGAGTTTATAAATCCGTGAGTCTAATACAAGCTCCTTGTTCTCAAAAACCTCTACAGGAAGCTGTTCTACAGGATTGAACTCTGTATCTCTACCTTCAGGGCACCCTATTGCCTGGTGTGAATCTGGTATGAATTGCCAGTGTATGAAACAAGTCTTAGCCCCCACAAGTCCTGTGTACCCTCAATAACATATCCCTCTGCATACCTCAAGCCTCTGCTCTCCTTCACAGAACACCTCCAAAACACTCTCCTCTTACCCTCCATTTATGAAGGTCTCCAAACCCTTTCTGACAGTTCCCAGCCATACTCTTTCCTTCTAAAGTTCCAGAGCTCTTAGTTATACATTGTAGTCACTAGGTGCATAGTACTTGAGATATTGGATAAAACCTCAAAAAAAGTTCATCACTTTTTGAAGCAATGTGAACCTAGGAATTACTGTATCTTATTATAGCACCTTCTTTCTTCTTTACCTGAGTGAATAAAACATGTTTGCCTTCTTTCCTCTTTTAGAGAATCTCAGTGATAGAGCAGGCAAAGCAGGCTGAGAGAAAAGGACTCTCACGAGCACAAACTTAAAGCAGTACATTATTTACAGGAATAAGCTTTAAGAAAGACTCTGTTTCTGTTTCTCTAGGATAATTTAGTACGAGTAGCCAGAAGAAAGTAGTTATGGTTTTCAGTCAAGTCAATAATTTAAAAATAGCTAACTGATATTTTTGTATTCTTTCTTTTTCTTTTTTTTTTTTTTCTGCCAGTCCTGGGGCTTGAAGCTCAGGTATGCTATCCCTGAGCTTCTCTTGAATAAGGCTAGTGATCTACCACTTGAGCCACAGCACCACTTCCAGCTTTTTCTGAGTTCTTTATTGGAGTAAGAGGCACATAGACTTTCCTGCTATGGCTGGCTTTGAACTCAGATCTTAGGCTTCTGAGTAGCTAGGATTACAGGCACAAGCCACCAGCACCTGACTTGTTTTCTTCTTCTTCATTATTTCTAGAAAACGTTCTTGCATAGAAATGGGATTGTTAGTTGAGATCAGGCTACAAGAAATAACACTTTAAAATTATTTAGCCATTCCTACATGTAAGAGGCTGTATTCTCACAGCGCATTGCACTGTACGTATTAGTACTTGGTTTTCTGGAAAGCCCTATGCATTTGCCTGGCTGGCCACAGCATTCATTAAGTAAGGAATTGCTCAATGTTCTAATAGTCCTGAAAGAGGATTCAGATGCTAAGCTGAAAGAAAGAAAGGATCCACTTTCAGAGGTTATTGTGAAGGTTTAAGCTAGAGAGGGCCTGTGATTTACAGTGTCCTTCCTATCTGCTATACCCACGCTAAAAACCTTAGTGGAAGATTTTAACCTATTTTTCAAATGTACTGTCAATTTACAACTTATATGCCATTGTTGTTCTCTTTTCAGAATTGGCCACTAGAAATGATATCTTTTTTTAAAAAATAAGTTCAACCTGTCGCTTTCTTCAAAGTTATGATATTTGGTCAGAATATCATATAGAAAACAGGAGGGGCTAAAATGTGTTTAAAAAAAAAAAAGATCCCAATTTTCTACTGCCTTAAAATTGTTAATAAAGGATGAAGGCTTTATTATAGAAGACTTGAAACACAAGCTAAGTGTGTGTGCTGATCACTGTGTAGCCAGTGTTTAGGACACTCACTAAGTTTCTCAGATATTTCTACAGATGTGTAGCAAATAAACTCTCACCCATAATACCTTTGATTAACAAGACTTGTAACCTTACGTCTTTGCCCACTTGACAAATTTTATTGTCCATGTTTATTCTCCATTTTCTAGTCCATGTAGGATGCCATGGTAAGAGCACTATGCTAAAAATGAAAGCTGCAGGTTGGTTGAGAAAATGTACAAAAAATAAGAACTGATAAATCCTGTTGCTTTTCTCCTAGGTAATACAGTTTCTTTAGTAATTACCACCAATCGAAATGCTTCTACTTCACCCAAGTGGCAAGCAAGCATATTTAACCTACTTCTAAACACATAGGGAAATAAAGGGATATAAGTAATAAAAATAAACCCACACTTTCTTAATTTTAATATCTACGAAAGTATATAATTCTAACAATTGCTACAAAAATTTTTGACCTGTAGAAGAATTTGCCCCTCCCTTGTAAATCATGACGGGTTTGAACTTAGGGCCTCATGCTTGGCAGTAAGTACTCTACCATAAGAGCCACACCCCAAGCCCTTTTAGTTTGTTTTTCAGATAGGTTTTTGTGCTTTTGTTCACAGGCTGGCCTTGGACTGTGATTTTCCTAGCTCTGTGTAGGTGGGACTATAGCTGTACGTCACCATGCTTTTGGTTTATATATTATATACCAATAAAAAGAAGATACACAACCATTTCTTTCTAAATGTACTAGCTAAAGAATGAAACGCACAAAAAAACAAAAACCCACTATCGAGGCTGGGAAGGTGGCTCAGTGGTGGAGCGCTTGCCTTGCATGCCTGAGGCTCTGGGTTCGATTCCTCAGCACCACATAATCAAAAAGAAAAAAGCTGGAAGTGGTTCTGTGGCTCAAGTGGTAGAGTGCTAGCCTTGAGCTGAAGAGCTGAGGGACAGTGCCCAGGCCCAGAGTTCAGGCCCCATGACCGGACCCAAAAAAAAACAAAAAAACAAAACAAAAAAATCCATCATCTTAGACACCTTTTTTGTTTCACTATAGCAACAACAAAAAAATATAAGATGAACTGAATTTTGGTTTCATTTATTTTTTTGTTTCTTAACAAATCAAGAATGCAGATCACATAACTATAACCTTTAAGAAAGAGGACATTAATGTTGCAACAAACCTGCTGGTGAACGCATATTACTAGCATTTCAAAAATTTACAAAAATTTAACAAAATATCTTCCTAGACAGCTGTCTTCATATTTGTAAACAAAGTATAAACAACTGGCATATCCAGTTCCTCAAACAGGCGGTACAGTGATAGAGATCTTATCTTTGATTTTAAAAGAATAACAACAGAATCTATACTAATTTTTAATCCCACATATTACACAGTCCTGGGAATTGTGGACAGGATGCAGGAGAGGATTAGAAAGAGGCCAACACATGACATCATAAGCTTCATACTTCAGCATTTACTCATATTGCTCGGATGGTTTACAATGACGTTTTTCCCCCCCAGGGGAGAACAATATGGTTGCTATAGAATCCATTATTCTCTTTCAAAAACACACTGGAAACTTCAGGCACAAGGGGAGGCTGGTTTCCTTTCAGTTTCTGAGGCCTTTTTTCTATATCATCAGATGTTAATAGTTGGGCCTGTACATGCGTGCTGCCTTAGATAGTTGGGTGGTAAAACGTGCACCTCCTACTTCAAAACACACAGGAAAAGTAGGTGTGGGTAAGGGCAGACTGCAACTCAATTTCTCCTGCAGCCCTATTGCCTGGTAAACTACATTTATTCCTTTACTTTGCTAATATAGTCAGTGATCTTGTTGATGCTTTCTTCCTGCTGTTCTAAGGCATCCAAGATAATGCCCATGGGTGTCCTCTTCAAACCGATTCCTTCCATTTTATTCTCCAGCTTGTTTTTGAGGTTCCGGAGTCTCAGGGATGCATGGATGAACATCACTGTGAAGAAGAGACCCACAGTTCGTGTTAAAACAGAAACTCACTTTTGCCATATCAACACTCTTCTCCCTTCCTTTCTTTGCTTCTCTCATTGACCCGTCTTCACCCGGTCGCTTGGACTTTACATACAGCTGAAGATCAGGTCACACACAGAGATCTTTGTGTGCAGAGGAAAGCATGGCATCTAGCTGGCACAGCCATAAACTTGGCAGCCACGTTCTTTCCTTCGCACACTGCAGATGCTCCTTAAATGTTATGACATCCACCGTGAACCAGTGGGATTCCAACCTAAATAGTAATCCTCTTACCCAAGGTTTTCTGAAAAGGAACGCTTGCTTAAGTCAGAGATTATCTGTATTTTGCTCCTTGCAGAAGGCATGCAAGTAAGTTTACTTTTTTAATGTTTTTTTTTTGTAAAAATACTGTATAGAGTGGTTACAGTTACATGAGCAAGGTAATGAGTACATTTCCTATCAAGTATTGTTAAGTATCTTTGAGGAGGCAGTTTTCCAAAATGTTGATCATTTGGAATTGCCCAATTTGTTCATTAAGAAACATATTTCTAGGCCCCTCTCCTGGATTTCCTGACCCAGAACCTTCAAGGGACAGGCCTGGATGCTGGGACAGTGGTTTAAGCCTGGAGTCCTAGCTGATTGAAAGGTAGGGATTGGGAGATCATGATTCAAGGCCAGTCTGAGCTTGAAAGTTGGCAGTACTCCATGTCAACCAATAGTTGGATGTGGTGATGCACACCTGTCGTCCCAAGCTATTGGAGAAGCACAATAGCTGGGCCCTGTGGCACACACTTGTCATTTCAGTGACAAAGGGAAGCACAAATAGGAATATCACAGTCCAGACTGGTCCCAAACATAAAAGTGAGACTCTATCTCAAATAAGAAAAAAAGACCTGGTAGAGTGCCTGCTTAGCAAGCATGAAACCCTTGTTAAGTTCGAAATTCTCTGCCCACCTCCCAAAAAAAGAAGGAAGAAGCATGGTTCTGGGAATCTGTGCTGGTTTAAACGAGACCCTCTGATCTACACCAATGGTTGTCCAATTCTCATGGACCTGATGAGCTTATTAAATATGCAAATTCCCATTCTCCACTAGCTTAAATTGAGGCTGAGACTGAGGCAGGGTTTTAGGTGCTATCACTTAAATAAGCACTTAGGATGATTCTGATGCAGGTTGATTTTTGGATCCTTGTTTTGAAAATTACTCATGCGGTTCCTATCTGGAGGTTCCCTGTCCACACTGGCCCTCAGTAACTCGAGGAGCTTTCTAAACCTATAGGTCCTTTGGGTTACCAGTATTGAGCCACAGAATCCAGATGTATAAGAGAGGTGGCTGACAAATTTATATTTTTAGAAAGGCATCCTGGAGGAGTCTCATATGGATCAAATTTTGAGAAGCACTGATCTTGTCTATAATCTCCATATTTTATAGCCTTTTTAGGATGACTGGCCCAAGGCATGCTAATCTCCAGAAAAATCTAGGACAGAAATCATGACTCTTGCCCATCTGTCACTTCATCACCCTGATCTGTTGATGACTCTTATGTGGAAGGTACTAACGTTAATACAAGGTGTGTTTAAACAGATATTGAAACTTTTTGAAGACCATTTCAAAAACTCTGAATGTGCAGGTTCAAATATTTTGCACAACAAGGTGTAGGATTTTTCTGCGAATATGCTAGGCTTAATCTGACAAAAATCCCAAGTAGCAAATGTCTATTTAGTACAGTAAATGCACAGGTAAAATGCTATTTTAAGTAAAAAGGATGTTCCCATCATGCGATACAATAGAATTTGAATAAGATGAGACTGGAATTTTACCTCTCCTCTATTTCAGGCCAAGTGTTTGGGTTCTTGGTAAATAAGGCACATGCAGCTGAGAAAAATGTTCAGTTCACTAGAATCAGTATTTGGCAAGTGCACGCTGGGACAATGATTCTCACAGACTTGGCTGTCTTTGAGCACTAATTATGCTCTTCTGAAGTAGGTAAATGACAAATATTTTCAGTCCTGTGTCAGTACAGTAAGAGTGACATTTACAGATTGGGAAATGATTCTAGAATCAGAACAATTTGGAATCTAAGACAGCCGATCCCAGTTCCAGTCATATGATTTGTGTATTGTTGATTTCCTGTGTCTTTGTGTTGTTTTGTTTGTTTGCTTTCTGTAGCAAGTACCCAGACATGTGTGTGGAATTAATACACTATTAGGCCTTGGTCTGTTGTTTTAGAAAGTTGACACAAACAGTAGTAGACATCTCATTGCCCATAACAGACAGATTAATTCGATTCCCATAGGAAAGTTGTGCCTACATTTTTCTTAGTGATGTAAGACAAAAGATCACTTACACAACAAAGGAAAAGTGATGCCAAACACGAAGACCATGACTCCCCCAAACATGGAGATGAGGAAGTAGCTAGCCAACATGACCGCCATCACGAACGTCATGGGGTACTGCTTCTTCATTCGGCGGAGGATGTCTTTATTGTGGGCTGCCCACACAAACCCTGTGAACACCAGCACCACCACAATTCCTCCAAGAATCATGTTGAAGGGGCTCAGAAACCTGGGGTATGAGAAAGACAGAGAGACTGGCTCATCAGTAGGAGCTGCAGGAGGGGAAAGAAGAGGAGTCAACACAACGATTAAGTACTAAACATTTTAGTTTAAGTACTAAACTGGAACGTGAACTCTTCATAACTTTAGGAAACACATTTCTCAAATGAAGAAACTTAGGAAAATGGTGGAGATTAGAAATGGTGGAGGTAAGACCACACCCAAGCAGAGTGACCCCTACCCAAGGGGCCAATCTGTTTCATAGAGACTACCTCCTATGTGCTCATAGTCCCGGGCTCTGGCACATGGTAGGTTGTACTGTGATCCTCATTGAAGTTGTCATCATAGTTAAATATAATCCTAAGTTGCAAAAGTTGAGATGCTTTTCACCCATTGCAAGTACCCAGGCTGTTGGAGAAGCTGTTCCTTCTCCAGCTTCTTCAACTCAGCCCTGGCTCCCTGTTCATTCTGAGGGTCTGTCTTGATCATTTCCCCCTCCAAGCTCTGTTCAACACCCAGCTCTTCTATCTGTCTGCCCTCCCTCCCTCTCTCCCTCTCAGTTCTATAGTACCTGGGTCTGCTTAGACTGTGTGTGTGTGTGTGTGTGTGTGTGTGTGTGTGTGTGTGTGTGTGTGTGTGTGTGTGTGTGTGTGTGTGTGTGTGTGTGTGTGTGTGTGTGTGTGTGTACACACATGCTAGTCCTGGGACTTAAACTGAGGGTCTAGACAACAGTTCCTGAACTATATTGCTCAAGGCTAGTGCGCTATACTGGAGCTTTGGCTCCTCCTCCAGCTTTTTGGTGGTTAATTGGAGATAAGACTTTCCTGCTCAGGCTGGCTTTGAACCTCATCCTCAGATCTCAACCTCCTGAGTAGCTAGGATTTAGGTGGGCCAGGCTGCTTGGCTAATTTTTGCATTTTATTTTGTTAGTTTGTTTTACTTTGTCTCCTGAAAAAACCTTGCAATCTATCTAGGCAAGACAACATTTCCTTACAGACCTAAAAAAGGGCAGAAGCAAGAGGAGATAAACAATCCCCTTTAGCAGATGGTAGCAAGACCAACAGAGGCCCAGAAACTCCCCAAGCAGTATACCTCATTCTTAGTACTAAAGAAAAGATTCCCAGAGAAATTAGACTGAACGATCAAGCAGTTATACTGGCTAGGCGCATTACAGGAAATTTACTCTCATTTGTTTTATTTCTGTTCTCATATTTCCCCCATGTCCATGCGTTACTTGAACAAGTAACTTGAATAAAAGTACCTGATATTTTTAAATGATGAAAGACAGACTTGCCTTCCATGTACAACTCCCCCAAACATTTCTGAGCTGTGAAGCAAAGCACAAATGAAGATTCACACACAGAGAACCGGAATGGGGGATTAACATTTAAGAGCATGCCTGTGTATAAACTGCAAATCGGAGACAGTCGGTTGGTAGCAAAGCATCAAAGCGATCTTGCTCAGTTCTTTCTAGAATACTAATTTAGGAAGCATGTAATAAAATTCATGTCAAGTCTTTTCTGTTTTTCACTGGACAATACAGCAGACATCTAAATTGAATGTCTAAATAAAGTTCAGCCTAAAGAACAACAACAAAAAAATCTAGGCCTAACTCCAGCAGTTCCAAATGTGCTTTCCACCTGTTCCTGCTGCTCATGTTCAGAGCAAAAGAACAGAACAAGGACTCCTATAGAACTGGTTTTGGATTACAACAAGCCCAACCACAAGCTATAATTAGAAAGGAGCCACGTTTCCAAGATGGAAAAAAAAAACTAACAAGTGTTACCAGGGGAGAAAATTTTCTTCCATGTTTTGGTTAAATGTAGTTTCCTTCTGAGAAATGGTAAATAAATGCACCCCACCCCCCCAATGCCCTAGTACTCACTTGAACTTGGAGTAAACTGATACACACATGCACACAAACAGAATTGATTTCATTTTCCAGTGAGTGAGGGAATTTGGGAATCAGTTCTTGTTTAAGATGCTTTTAGCCAGCAGTTGGGTTATTAGTGATCCTAGGCAAAACAACCTCATACTTTTTGGAATGAAGTTTCCATAAGTCAGACACTGAATGTGAGAAACTCTACTGATAGTCCATGAATAAGAAAAAGGAAAGGAAGCGAGAAATGATAGAAGAATCTTGACAACAGAGGGAAAATGGGAGAGAAGAGAAACATTTGATTTTCTGTTCTTGGTGGGTATATGACCTTGTTATGTGAGAAGGTGTTTTCTATTGTGAGAGGAATCAACATACAAATAAAATACATCCGTCCAATAAAAAAAATTCCTAACCCCTGTTCTGTAATAGATAATGGTTTTAACGGAGCTATTCACAGTTGGTAAAGATTTATCATTCCATCCCAAACTTTTGTAGCTGCCTTAAACAATGAGTCAATATAGTCCCATTACACAAGTGAAAGACCAAGGCCCAGAGAATTGAAAAAACATAATCCAAAGAATCTAGGGTAGAAAATAGAAAAAAGAAAGGCAAGGAAGAGGTGTCAGCTGTAACAGGGATTCTGGATTCTCTTTATAATCTATGTGTTAAAAAGCTTCAGGGATTTTCCTCTACCATTCAGTATTACCTTTTCCAGCCTGAGTAAGCAATTTGGGAACCAGGGGTCACCATGGGAAAGCCTCAGTACCTGACCACAGGTGGGAAGGGGGCTTGGGGGGGTGTGGCTTAGGGGTAGAGCACTTGGCTAGGTTGTGAGAGGCCCTGAGTTCCATCCCCAGCAACTACCCAAAGGGAATGCAATTACAAGGACAGATGGCAAATGGGGGTGTGGACACATGTCCCAAACTCGCCAGCATGATTCAGCTGCAGCATCGTAGGGGAAAGCATTAAGGGACTTTAAAGGCTACCTCATTTTACATCCAAGCAAGCTAAGCAATGAACAAGTCGGTAAGTTCGTCCAGGGCCACCAACTGCAGAGGTTGGCAATAAAATCTACCAAAGCCGCAATCTTCTGATCACCTCCAGAGCATGTCTGGTAACTTTCTTTGTGCCAACAGGAACCTGAGAGGTTCAGAAATGACCCCCTAAGCAGAAGCAACTTTGCACTGAGTTCTACTTTTCCAACCCCAAAAGCTATTTTTGAAGTGTGGTTCCTAAGCAAGTCTGACTCACCGGGAGGAAAGGAGGTGGATGTGGGAGCAGGCAGCATATTTACTGACGCTGCAGTTCTCTAAATGGGTGAGGTTTCTCTGCAGGTCCTTCAGCAGCCAGAGAGCTCACTGCACTCATGAACACACCCATCCAACTTTCTTGCTACCCCTTGCCCTGCTCTTAGAATTAAGATGGAATTCTTCATCGATCCTACAAGCCCTGCCTGCCTCGGTAGCACCTTTTTAGTGTTGAGAAGCAAAAGAGGCTGACTTGTGGGGTGAGGCCTGAAATCCAGGCCACATTCCCCTTACCAGGCCTGACACATGACCTAGACTGCATGTGCGTTGTTCATTGGTATGGGGATGCTTGAAGGGCTAACAAGAGCTCTCCTTGCCACCTTCTGATTCTGTGCTTGCACCTGGGGGTTCCTATTGCTCTCCAGAGTTCGCCTAGACTCAAGACTAACAGCAGGCTTGTGCACAAGCTGTGCTTTCTGCCTGATTCATTCCACCCTCCCTCCCATCTCAGCCAGCCTTTTCTCAGCCTATCTGAAGAGAGCACAGCACCATATGCATGTTCTATAGAGCAAATCCCTCACTGTTTATTTGCATAAATGTTGCATAAATCTCTAGAGCTAGTCCCTATTACACATGAAGCTTCCATAAGAACACAAACCATGACTTTTTTTTTAAACTTGGGATTTGGGTCCCTAAGCTCTTTGTTTGTTTGTTTGCTCAAGCCTAGTGCTCTACCACTCAGCTCTGCTTCTGGCTAATATTTTTCAGGTGCTGTTTTGGAGATGAGTCTCATGGACTGTTCTCCCCAGCTGGCTTGAAACCACAATCTTCAGATCTCAGCTTCCTGAGTAGTTAGGATTATAGTAGTGAGCCAATGGTGCCCAGCCATGACACTTTTTCAACCCTCGCATTAAGCACAATGCCAGACACAGAGTGGGTCTTCAATATAAGTATGTATAGTTGGGGCGGGGAGGGGAGGGGAAGGTAAGAAGCTAGCATAAGTTCAGCAAATTCCCATAGCTATAAATTATGGCACGTGAGTTTGTCTGGGACCACCACTATTATTCTCATTATACTAAACAGAGCTTGAGAAATACTTCCTGTCCTGGTTCCTTCAGAGTTTGTGATTAAGGGGACAAATGAAGACTCATATGTAAATATAGGAGGCAATTCTGAAGAAAATATAGGAGGCAATTCTGAAGAACCGATTGGCTGAGACAGAAGAGGCATTTGTTGGCTGGCTGGGAGAAGGAGCCTTTGTATGCTTTGTCATTAGCATATGCTGGCAGATGGGAGGCTCAGTGGGGAGGGGAGGGAGAAGGACTATGAACAGCAGACCTGTCCTTGATGGGAACCAAAAATTGATTACTCCGAAGATGACAAGAGTCTTCTGTGGTTATTTTCGTTTCTCAAACATGGCAAGAGCGATGTCTGATTATTAACAATAAATGTAGGCCGAGGACCCAAATTAGGCTTGAGTAAATGTGGCCATTGTCTCAGTCACAAAGTAAAGCAATCCTCAAGAAATTAAGATGGGGGCCGAAGCCTTCTCTTTTGTCCCTGAGGGGGCAAAGTACCCTCCTAGTCTTAAAATGACCCAATCCAGCTGAATTAGAAAGGCTCACAGGATTTCCCTCATGCTTATCAGGTGTTAAATATTTATTGCATCGGTGTACTTTGTACCTTCACAGTAAGCACTTTCAAATGGACTACTGTTTCCCAAGCAACTCACATTTAAATGTACTCCTAGCAAAACATCCATCCCTTAGGGGCTTCCAAGTGCTGTTTCACAGTCCTCCAGCCAACTGTTTATTTAGAATTAATGTTTTATTTTTGATACTTTGAAACAAATAGCTCAAGCGGGCCTTGAACTCCTTCTTGGTCATTCTTCCTTTGCCTTCCAAGCACCAAGATTTGCACCACCACATCCACCTTGCTCATTTTATTTTTAAACTGGGTTAGAAGTCATAAATCTGACACTGCCCACAACAGAATGTAAATCAACAGTACAAGGTTCTGATTAGACCATAACACACACAGTTTTAAATGCGGAAATTTTTCCAGCATATATGAAGAGTAGAATAATGAACCTGCAGAGAGAGTCATCACTCCCTTGGTTCTTACCATCAGAAATTTTTTAAACAAATATTTGTGAATAAACTACACTTCCTGAATGCTGTTAGAATACAGTTTTAAAAGGAAAGCTACTGAGAATTATTGTCACATAGCAAGTTATTACAAGCAAGGAGAGAAGAAGGGCTGGACAGATGCTAATAAGCTTGGGGAGCACCAGATCTCCCTTCTGCTTCCTATTTACCTACAACTAACCCTTGATTTCTGCATTCTTTTTTCTCCTCTAAGAACAGCTGAACCATGTGCTCCGAAGCAGATTAGCCAAAGTAGGAATTTTCAATGGGATTTCTGCTGATTAGCAGAAATCTTTATCTATTTACAGTACACGCTTGCAGAATCAGGACTGGGCTTCAACTTTATCTAAATTTAGAAGTCTTGAAAGCATTCTGTGGAACCAAAAGCAAACCACTTTGCCAGAGACAGAAGAGGGGTCAAAGGTAAGAATCCTGAATGTGAATGATAAAGGGTAGCCTTCATTTGTCCCAGAACAGAATAATACGAAATGTCTGATATTACTGCTCCATTTGGTAATGTGTAGACAGGTCAAGAATTGGATCTTGGCCTCTTAGAATTACCATCTGGATGAAACTGGGCTAATGGGGGATGGGAGGGGGAGGATGTGAATGAGAAGGAATATGGCCAAAGCACTTTGTTTGCATATATGAAAACAGAATAACGGAATCTGTTGAAATTGTTCCAAGGGAGAGTGATAGAAGGAAACACATTAGGGATGTATGTGTAAAAATGTAACAATGAGACCCCTTGTATACTAATTTAAATGTATGCTAATTAAGGAAAAAACCAAAGAGTACTGATAGCCCTCTTAAATTTAGGTCTGTAGTCAGAATTTCAAGACTCATCAGAAGACCTTCACTTGCATTCCACCTGTGCTGTCTCTAGTGCAATCAAAAGAAGGCAGGGCAGGAAAAGGTTAATTCTGGGAGAACAGGGAAGGCTTGGTAGAGCTTTGTTACTGGCTGTATCCTCTGGGGCCCAGGGAGTATCTAGTTAAGCATAGATAGGCACTCAAATGAGTAGAAGACAACATGTGAGCTGTAGGTGAAGTTTGGAAGTCAAATTGAATTCCCTTTTCCCAGTCGATATACTCAGTGCTTGCCCTGTTTCCAATACCTGAAAGTTTTGGAAGTTGATATCTTATAAGAGAGATCAAGTAAGTTGGGGGGCGAGGGGGATATATGTTTATATTGATGTGTTTTTCTGTATGCTGGCTATACTTGCATAGGAAATTAACTCTTAGGTGTCCAGCAATGTCTTGGTGCCCCTTAGATTCAGTCTGATGAAGGCATCATCACATTTGGGGTTTAGTTGTTGTTTTTTCAGATCCGAGGCTTGAACTCAGGGCCAGGATATTGTTGCTGAGCTTTTGTGCTCAAGGCTAGTGATCTACCACTTTGAGCCAAAGCCCCACTTCTTTTTTTTTGGTTGTTAATTGGATATGAGTCTCATGGACTTTCTTACCCAAGCTGGCTTTGAACCAAGATGCTCAGATCTTAGCCTCCAGACTAGTTAGCATTATAAGCATGAGCCCCCAGCACCCAGCCGTTGTTTTGGTGGGGTTTTGTAAGTTTGTTTTGTTTTGTTTTGTTTTTGCTGGGGTCCTGAAGTCAGAGCCTCAAGGCTCAGCATTTTTGTTGTTGTTGTTTTGTTTTGTTTTTAATCACAGTGTGAACTCTACCATTTGAGCCAAGCTTCAACTTTCAGCTTTTTATTGGCTATTTGGAAATAAGGGGCTCTGGGATTTGTCTTCCTGGGCTGGCTTTGAAACTTCATTCTCAGATCTCAGCTTCCTAAGTAGCTAGGATTACAGGCCTGAGCCCACAGCATCAAGCTTTACAATTGTTTTATTCTAGGCTGTATCTCCTAGCACAGTGTCCTAGAAGTTGGCAAGTGCCTCCTAGTCTTGTTGAGTGAATGACTGAAGGAATAGAAATGAATAATATTGTAGAACTGTTACTAGAGCTAAGGTCAGAAACATTGCCACTAGCTTTAGCATAAACAGGCTATAATTCCTCCTCTCTGCCAATGTTCTTTGTTTACAAAGAAAAACCACTATCTTCCATTTCTTGTTTATGGTTTACCATTAGTTTATATTATTGGTAGAAAAACAGATTTAAAAAAAATCACAAGCTGATCTGTGTCAAGCAAACGTGTTAACATGAACATTTAAACACAAACAGGGCCAATAAGTAGACACCAGATCCAATAGGATGGGATTTCTAAGTAGTTCAATGGTGCAAGAAAAAAAAAATATCCTAGAACATGGTAAATCTTCCTTTTTTAAGTATAGGAAAAAACCCTTAACTTCATGGTACAACTTTCTCAATATTAAAAGAAACAACAATTTAGTTGACTAAAACTAGGCAGGGAAAGAAGCCACAAATTAGAAAACTCATCCTGGGGGCTATTTGGTGGCTAATTGCGGGTGGCCTCGCATCAAACCTTTACCTCCTGCAGATGTTTTAATACATTCCTACACAGAGTACCTTTCCTCCACCAACAACAAATCTGGTCTGGTTCTTCACCCTCACATCCTTAAACATATAAGCAATACAAACACATGTTAACATCACATGCTAGGCCACAGGCCTAGCACATTATAGCACCATGCTCCTTCTGGGAATAATTGCAATAAGGCTTTTTCACACCTAGAATTACTCACTTTCCAGCAACCCCTCACCACATCCTGTATGTAAAAACATGAAGTGACAGAGGTAGGCCCATCTTCCTGTTATTTAAGGCCTAACTATCAGACCACAGGGTGATTTCTTTCTCTAAAAAAACATAGGCTCGAGGCTGGGAATGTGGCTTAGTGGTAGAGTGCTTGCCTAGCATGCATGAAGCCCTGGGTTTGATTCCTCAGTACCACATAAACAGAAAAGGCCAGAAGTGGTGCTGTGGCTCAAATGGTGGAGTGCTAGCCTTATCACAAAAGAAGCTGAGATAGTGAGTTCAAGCCCCAGGACTGGCAAAAAAAGAAAAAAGAAAAGAAAAGAAAATCTGGGCTCATTCAACATCTATATTGCTCTGTTAGACAAAAAGATAAGTAGATACTCTTGAGAAGAAAGCTGCCTTTGGGATTAGAGAAATAGCAGAGGCCTTTGTATGCTGCAAAATCTGTGTCTGGTTGGAAATTCTAAAGTCACACCAGAAAACCCAAATTCTGAGGGCAGGAAGGAATTTTTCTCTATTTCTATCTTTATTTTTGTTGGTCGTGGGGCCTGAACTCTGGGCCTGGGCACTGTCCCATAGCTCTTCAGCTCAAGGCTAGTGCTCTACCACTTGAGCCACAGCACCACTTCTGGCTTTTTCTGCTTATGTGGTGCTGAGGAATCTAACCCAGGCCTCATGCATGCAAGGCAAACAGTCTACTACTGAGCCACCTTCCCAGCCCCAAGTAAGGAATTTTTTAAGACCAAAATAAACATAATAGTTCAAATATTACACGAGCCGGCCACCAGTGGCTCACACTTGTAATCCTAGCTACTCAGGAGGCTGATATCTGAGGATTGCAGTTTGAAGCCAGCCTAGGCAGGAAAGTACCCATGAGAATCTTATCTCCAATTAACCACTCAAAAACCAGAAGTCGGAAGTGGTGCTGTGGCTCAAGTGGTAGAGTGCTTGCCTTGAGCTGAAGAGCTCAGGGACAGTGCTCAGGCCCAGAGTTCAAGCCCCATGACCGACCAAAAAAAAAACCAAAACAAAAACCGGAAGTGGCGCTGTGGCTCAAGTGGTAGAGTGCTAGCCTTGAGCCCAAAGAGGCTCAGGGACAGTGCCCAGGCCCTGAGTTCAAAGTTAGCAAGTTAGGCAATCAATTCAAACTGGTTAATCAAGAGCTTTAGAAAGTATGCAATTTTAAAAATTAGTTTACTTCCTAGCAATAAACAAAACTGTTCTTAGTCTCAAATCTTTATATTTCTCAAAGTTAGAGGTTTTAATAAAATTACTACTACTCAACTTTAACTTGGGGGTAAGGATCACAATCCTTTACAGAATTAGAGAAGAAAAAATAGCCAAGACCTGTATGTTTAGAATCTCTGAAGGTGACCTAGTCATATTGAGGTATATTTAAAATTTGTTATCTGGTGGCCAGTGGCTCATGCCTGTAATCCTAGCTACTCAGAAGGCTGAGATCTGAGGACCACAGTTCAAACCCAGCCTGGGTAGGAAAGTCCATGAGACTTTTATCTCCAATTAACCACCAGAAAACCGGAAGTGGTGCTATGGCTCAAGTGGTAGAGCACTTGCCTTGAACTGAAAAGCTCAGGGACAGCACCCTGGCCCAGAGTTCAAGCCCCACAACCAAACAAAAAAAATAAAATAAAATAATAAGTAAATAAAATTTGTTAATGTTTCCTCTGAACCAACTAGACCAGTTCTCGATTTTTAATGTGAATCACTGAAGATTCTCTCTGTGTGCATATGTGCTTGCATGTGTGCATGCACATGAGTGTGTGTGTGTGTGTGTGTGTGTGTGTGTGTGTTTATGTACTAATACTGGGGCTTGAACTCATGCCCTAGCTTGGCTTTTTTGCTCAAGGCTGGCACTCCACCATTTTAAGTCACAGTTTCACTTTTGGCTTTTTGCTGCTTAATTGGAAATAAGAGTCTCATCGACTCTTCTGCCTGGACTGGTTTTGGATCCTGATTTGCTCATCTCAGCCTCCTGAGTAGCTAGGATTACAGGAGTGAGCCACCAGAGCTTGGCTCATGCTGTTCCTTTTAAGTCATTCAGTATCTTCTGGAGTAATACCTGACACTTAAAAGAAGGAAACAGAAGTTCTGTAAGAAATAGAACTTGATATTATGAAGCTTAGGAACCAGGAACTGCCCTGCTACATAATTTCCAAGAACTCTCTTTATAAGTGGGTCAGAGAACCTTGTCTTTAGTTGCTAGAAACAAGGAGGAACCATGGTTTTCTCGGTTGAATAGCTGTAGCTCTCAGCTCATGGAGAGACTTGATTATCCTAACCAGAGGGCATGTGTACTACTGGTATCTGCACACAACATTCCCAGGGCAAAGAATGGTACACCTCAAATGTCACTAGTACTGTGGTTGAGAGATCTTAAACTTCACCAAGGCCGGGAGCCGATGGCTCATGCCTGTAATCTTAGCTACTCAGGAGGCTGAGATCTGAGGATAAAGCCAGCGGAGGCAGGAAAATCCAAGAGACTCTTACCTCCAAATAATCACTAAAAAGCTGGAAATGGTGCTGTAGCTCAAAGTGATAAAGCACACTAGCTTTGAGTACCAAAGCTCAGGTCAGCACCCAGGCCTTAAGTTCAAGCCCTAGTTACTGGCACCAAAAATAAATAAATAAATAATGTATAGTGGGTTAAAAAAAAAAAAGCCTGCCCTGTGATCACACTGAGACTTTATGACCAGTTAAATTCTTTGCACTCACCAACTATCTATAGACACAGAAATAAAGAAGAAAAATAACTGTAATGACAAACCAAAAAATAAAAATGAAAACAATCACAATCAAAATCTATAGGCTTTACCCTCAAAGATCTGCAGTTTAGGGTGAAGAGGAGAGAACAATTTAAAAGCCTTTGGGGTAAACAGGACAGGTGTGGGGAGCTAGGACAAAGGCACAGTGTTTCCTCAAAGAGATGACACCAAAGCTGAGTCCAGCAGAAGTGGGAACAAAAACAGGAATTGGATTTTGGGTGTCTGGGAGGTGCCGGTATAAAGATGATCTCCGTCTGCCAGCTAGGTGTTTGATAATACGAACTGCAAGAACAACAACAACAAAAAGGAGAAGAAGAAGGAGAAGAAATATTTTGTGTAGCAAAAACCAGGAGGCTGATAGTGTTATAAAAGCCTGGCTTGTGTGAACTCAGTCTGTCCTTCACAGAAGGCCTGTGAGGTAGGCAGGGTTATTGGTTTCATTTTAAAGAGGACAGAGAAAGTGATTTTCACAGGTCACTTAGCTAGTGCCTGGAAACTGGGATTCCTTCACACTTAATCTGGCTTAGATGACAGGAAAACAGTCGAGATTGGCTGTGATCCAACAGATTTAACCAGAACTAATCTGAACCACACAGTACACCTCAGGCATGGAAGTCTTATACTTGGTAAACTATGCTGTTTAGATGGAGACCAAATTTACATCTGTGAATTACTTCTAACCCTTTCTGATCAGGATCCCAGACATTGATTTCACCCTAATTTAATCCCTCTTAATCTCTATGTTGAGACAGACAATCCTATCCAGGGAGTCTAGATTATATCCAGCAGTAATCTTCTCCCTTCTTTCCTGCAGTCTTGAAGAGCTGGTCCTCTCTTTCCTCATTCAAATCAGATTTCATGCAACAATGCAACATCAGTCACTAGAATGGCCAGCCTAAAACTCCCTCGTAGCCCTGAGGGGCCTGCTCACCAACTAATCCACAGGGCTGGTGGGGGAGGGGAGAGTGGAGGAAGAGCACCTGCCAAACCCAGTCCTTTACCTCAGAACCTCTGGACCACATTTTCACCTACTGTCATGGGAAACTATCACTGGCTGGCTCAGAAGCCAGATAAACAGCTTCCAGCCAGGGTTTCAACCCTCTGTGAACAGCAGCACCAAGATAGATTCATTCTCTTCAGAAGAGAAATGTTCCAGAATCAGCTGAGCTCCCTGGCCCTAATGGTATGTGGTTTCTTTCAGCTTTAAGAGACTACCACGTCAGGAGTAGGAAGGTGTCACAGTAATTAGGAGTACAAACCTAGGTCTGTGTCTCTCATGAAGTCATTTTACCCTCAAAGTCTCAGGTTTAATAATAATCACAATAACAACAATGAAATTATTTTTATAGAGGTTATGACATAAGGCAGGGAAAATATTTCATAAGGTCCTTGGCACCCACATGCTTCAGTAAATGATTATCTTCTTGTTGTTATTATTTGTAAAGTGAGAAAATTAATTTTTGAGGGGAAAAGCCTAGACTGTGTGTTTATTCATACATCCAAACACTTAAAAGTTTATACACCAATTTGTTTTTACTACAGTATGCAAAAGAGTCCCATTTTACATACATAATTTTGAAAATAATTTACTGCTGGTTTTTTGTTTTTTTTCTTTTAAGATTTTAAAAATAATCCTAACAACAAGAAACCCTCCAACATCTCTTATTTGGAAGGAGAAGGAGAGGGGCTAGGTTTCCTGAGTTTGGGGCCTAGGATGTCATAATGAGAAAACTAAGTTTATATTTAGTCAAGGGGCTGCCTCCTGTCCTCGGGGTGAACAATGGAGCCCCGCAAGGCAGCAGGACAGACTGAACTTGTGTCAGGTCTAGGCAACAACCTCTCTTTGGAAAAATGACTTTTTCTGTGTATTTGATCAGTCCTGTCTAACCAGTATTTAAGATTTTGGAGTTAAGAAGCACCCCTCTCCTCCAACTAGATTACCAGATAAAGATACTCTCTTGCTTCTTCACAAAGGGAAAGACAAGAAAAAGTAAAACAATGTGTGTGCTATGCACTACTTATTTTGTTTTAAAGTCATTTTATCATGTTCTAGGAAGAAGCGCCAAGCTAGGAGGCTCCAGCCTGAGGCCTGTCCTACTGTGCCTGACTAAATTGTTCCTTGGCTGCCGTTGTAGATAGAATCTAGCAGTGCCCAGGCCCTGGGCATATTGAACCATTCTCTGAGTTTTAAATTCCTGCAAGCAAAACACAGCAAAGATGGCTCTGACCATGTAGAGTCAGTCCCACACAGGGGCTTCCACTTCTGCATGGGAGGAGACACAACCACACCCGGAAATTGTGAACAACCCTCCCCGCCACCCCCCCCCCCCCCTTCTCTGTGCTATTTGCTCCTTTAGCTTCTCAGCAAATGCCATGTGTCTCTGGGCTAGAATTCAAGTCTGATTCATCCTGGTGTGCCCTGAGCTTGGCAGCAGACCTGGTTCAGAGAGGGTAGCTCAGGAAATAAGTGAACAAACATTGGGCCAACATAAGACACCACCCTCTTCACCCTTTCCCACAGCCTCCAAGTTTGTATTTCCCCTTTTCTGCCCAAGCCAGCTCGCGCTTTCTGTATTCACTCTAAAATTGAGATGTGTTGTAGGGGAAGTGAGTCCTTTACAAAGTCTAAGGGTGGTTTTGCTTTTTTTTTTTTTTTTTTAAGACGTGAAGGAAATAATTATCAAGATGATTATATTACCACCCATCCAGCAAAAGTGGGAAATATATTTCCAAAGACTGAATACAAGGAAAGGTGTAAGCATGTGCGTCTGTGTGTGTGTGTGTGTAGAAGACAGAGAACCTATGCACAATCTTAATTAACACAGGACACTTTCATGAGGATCAGGAAAGGAAAAGGCTCTCAGATACCCTAAGATCTCAGGCTAGAAAGTGAAGCTAGAGAAAGTGACAGAAATGCCAGAGGGCCACCTGGAGACAGCCACCCCTGGCACCTCAGCTCGGCCTCCCAGTACAGTGGGCAGACATTAGGCAGAGAAACCACCCGGGCGTCCTTCTAGGGCACCGCCCCGGCCCACACCTACTCTGTCCAGGTTTCCCTAGGCAGCTCCAGGGCAAGAAGACTGAAGGTGCAACAAATTATCTCCCCAGCAAGAGGCTGATCCTGGGACGGGGGGTGTGGGAGTCCGGGGGGGGGGGTGTGGGAATGGGGGGACGGGGGTGTGGGAGTGGGGGGACGGGGGTGTGGGAGTGGGGGGACGGGAGTGTGGGAGTGGGGGTACGGGGTGTGGGAGTGGGGGGACGGGGGTGTGGGAGTGGGGGGACGGGGGTGGGAGGAAGGAGGTGTGGGAGTGGGGGGGACGGGGGTGTGGGAGTGGGGGAGTCATCTTCCTCGCCAGAGCTTCCCATCGCGTCCCCCATTCCATTCCTCGCAGGGGTGGGGGCCCCCTCCAGGGTCTCCCCTTGGCACAGGAGGAAAGGGAGCCCCGCCCCCCGCGCCCCGCCCCCCCCCCCCCCCGTGGCGGCCTCGCCCCAGGACAAGTTTCCACTGGCTTGGCCGCGGCGGCGCTGCCCCGCGAACGCTAAGATGGGACGGGGGCGGCTCTGCACCCCGCGATCTCGGCCCCGGGGTCCCCTCCGTGCCAATCCCGGGTCTGTGTCCCCCACACACACCGGCATCTGGTGGGGATCCCCCCACACACACTTACCCCACGACGGAAATCATCATGGCAGCCACCACCAGGTAGTTGGTCTGGTAATAGAGCAGATTGCTCACGACGCGGTTGTTCCATTTGGAGATGTCCCTGAAGTCTGGGCGGGCAAAGCGGTCAGAGCCGGGGAAGAAGTCGTCCCAGGCACGGAGCGGCGCCACGTTCACGTCCATGTTCCCCAGCCCAGCCTTCACCTCCGGAATCCGGGGGCGGCGGCCAACGACAACCGAGCCGGGAGAAAGAGGTGACAGCGGCTCCCCGCCGGTCGGCTCTGCGGTTGAGGAGCAGCGCGCAAAGAAAATTACGAGTGGGGCGGGCGTATTTGCTGTTCTCTACTTCTTGATTGGTTACGGGAGAGAAGAGCCCCGCCCCCCGCCCCTTCCCCGTGCAATCCAGCGAGAGACCCGAGCCAGAAAGATCAGGGACGGAATGACAGAGAGCAATCAGCGGAAATCCCCTCGCGAGCAAAGGAAAGTGGCGATACCTTCTCTGGAAGTTCAGCTACAAATCCTCCCCTTTTAAACTTAAGACTGTGTTTATACTCTGCTGAGGAGGAGGAGGGGAAGGGGGGGAGGAGGGGGCAGAGGGGGAGGAGAAGGGAGGAGGGGGCAGAGGGGGAGGAGAAGGGAGGAGGGGGCAGAGGGGGAGGAGAAGGGAGGAGGGGGAAGAGGGGGAGGAGAAGGGAGGAGGGGGAAGAGGGGGAGGAGGAGGGAGGGGGAAGGAGGAGGGGAGGGGGAGGGGATGAGGGAGAGAGGGATGAGGAGGGGGAGGAGGAGGAGGGGGAGGGGAGGGGAGTGGGAAGAGGAGGGAGGAGGGGGTTTCGGAGCAGGGAGGGAGGGAGACAGAGAAATAGAAGAGAGGGGAGAGCAAGAGAGCGCCACTGTGCTGCCAATCTAAATGGAGAGAGAAAGAGAAACAGACAGACAGACCGCGCTGCCAATCTAAGTGGAATAGAAGATGACCGTAGTGTGGCAGGGGAGGATGAGCTGGTCTTGAAATTTTAACGATTACAGACCTCTCTGCAACTTCATCATTTCTGTTTCCCCTTGAGTCACTGTTAGGCATGAAATCAGACTGCCAGAATGGGAAAGGAGATGGCCTAGAGCGGAAGGGCTGGGCTGTTGTCGGTGATGTTGTTGCTGTCCATCTCGGTTCTCCTGCGGCAACGTGATCAAACTGCTGTGACATTTTCCTCCAGCGATCAAGTAGGCAATCCCGCGCCTTCAGACCCTCAGGTGGCGTGGTGTGTGTGTGTGTGTGGCCCAGTTCATTCCTCTAGGGGGTGGTCAAGGCTCGCCCCTTGGCACAGAAAGAGAAAGGAGAACCCCCTCTCCCTCTGTTTAGTTTTATTCAATGCTTAGTAACAATTTTTTGCCCAGGGAACACTGTGTGTTAATAAAATAGGTGATACTTTGTATGCTACCCCCAAATAACTGGTAAGAGATATAGCAGCAGTAAATTCTCCAGCCCCAAAGAGTTATATATTTTTTTTCAATGAAACTGCTAATTGCTAAGATAAACCCTGATGAAAAAATTATCACTTGGCATCAATGAGAGAATTCATCTCAGGATCTTCCCCCATCCCAGAATATGTATGTTTAAGCCCCTTAAAGTGGTATGATACTTATACCCACTCTCTTACTCCTGAGATCACTTTTAGGTAACTTACAATAACTCATAGAACATAGTATTTCTATTCAATATAACCACATATTAATGCTTGTTACACTAAAACAAATTAGTGTGCTGTAATGACCAGAGACCTCCTGTACATGTTCCTTTTAGACAATATAAAAAAAAAAAACCCTCAAAACTATTTTCTGTCTGTGGTTGGTTCCACCCATGAATAGGGTGTGGAAGGCTGAATGTACAGATGATAGGATCCAAGGTAACAGTCTAACCCTGCAAATCTTTCTGGCTTAACAAAGTCAGTTCACTTCACTCAGATCTTCAGATTTCCATTAGTTGGGAAGCAATAAAATACACTTAATACACCGTCTAGAAGACATAATTTAAATTTCCTTATTGATCCTAAAAGCAATGAAGGGAATTTCAGTGACTATAAGAAATCTTCTACTGGTGCGGATAGTTAGGGAAGTTTAGTAATTGAATTGAATCAGCACTGTTTAAAATATATCCTTGGTGCTGTTTTTTTTTTTTTTTTTTTTTATAGAATTTTAAGTGTGAAAAAATACAAATTGATGCTTCTAGCTTATTTGATAGAATGCTTGCTTAGCAAATACAAGTCTCTGAATTAAAAAAAAAAAAAAGTGCCACCAAAGTTCATGAGTTGTGACATTTTCTTGGCCTTGGGAAAAATTGGGAGAGTTTAAAGCCAGACAAAGCAAAATCAGAGTTCTAGGTTCTCTTTTTCTGGCAGATGGTTTGGGGGAAATTACTTAATCTTCCCATAGCCTCAATTACTTCCTATCTAAACTGGGGAAAAACAGAAAATCTGTCACAGAGGTGTGGATAAATGAGGGAATGTTTGGGAAGTGTTAAGTGTCACCTAGATTTAACTTATTAATAACAGCACAGTTGCTGAGTGCTCAAGCCTGTAATTCTAGCTACTTGGGAGGCTGGGTTAGAGGATCAAGGTTCGTTCTGAACCTCAGATAAAGAAGGTCACAAATGTCCATCTCACTCATTTACCTGACTATCTGCTTGTACTTATTTTATTAGTTACAGGGGAAGCACAATAGCTGGGTGCAGTTGCATGTCCCTGTCCCTTCCACCAGTGACACAGGAAGCATAAGAATAGGAGGATTACAGCTAAATTAAGACCCTACCTCAAAAATAACCAAGACAAAAAGAAGCTTGAAGCATGATTCAAACAGTAGGAAGACTGCCTGCTTTAAAATACACGGCCTGGGGCTGGGAATGTAGCTTAGCAGCAGCGTGTTTGTCTCACAAACATGAAGCCCTGGATTCAATTCCTCTGAACCTCATACACAGGAAAAGCTGGAAATGGCACTGTGGCTCAAGTGGTAGAGTGCTAGCCTTGAGCAAAAGAAGCTCGGGGACAGTGCCCAAGCCCTTAGTTCAAATCCTAGGACTGGCAAAAAACAAAAACCAAAACAATTAAACAAACCAACAACAACAACAACAACAAAAAACAGATAAAACACAAGCCTTTAGTACTACCAAAAAACAAAACCATACCCCACCAAAAACACCAAGCAAACAAAACAAAACAAAACCTATCCAGTCTATGATTCATCTGGATGTTTATGTCACTTTCACCTGATGTTTCCTCTGTTAGTTGTTTTTGGTGGTGGTGGTAGTGTTGGTCATAGGGCTTGAACTCAGGGCCTGACAGCTGTCCCTGAACTCTTTTGTTCAAGACTAGCACTCTACTACTTTAAAGCCACAGTGCCATTTCCAGTTTTTTGGTGATTAACTGGAGGTAAGAGTCTCATGGACTTTCTAACCCCAACTGGAGTTAGATCCTCTGATCTCAACCTCCTGAGTAGCTAGGATTATAGGCATGAGCCACCAGTCCCTGGCTTTCTCTACTGTCATAATAAACAACCACTGACTTTTCTGTTGTCCTTTTATTCTTGTGGCTGTATCTGAACAGGTAGGACAGGAGAAATATTTCAAGCATATTCAATACAATGACAACAGATATTATGAGTCCTCCCAAAGCTCCATGATAGCACTGGGGCGAGGGTGGGGCTGGGGTGGGGTGAATGAGGCCCTATTTTGCTTTCAGAGATCCCACATTGCTAGCTTCATTACCTACACATGAGTCTGTGGGAGGAGTGTTAAGTGACATGTGCCAGGCCTTGCTCTCAGTTACAGGAAGTCCCAGGGTGTGGAGGAATTCCTGGCGCTTGATAGGTGGATAAGGGGAGTAAATGATCTTGGTCAAGGTTAGGGTAGGAGCCTCAGGAAGGCCTCACACCTGTTGGACTAATCTGTGAGCCGGAGCAGTTGTGAGTAAGAATTTTTCACTCTCCAGCTGCTCAGAACTGCATGACCAAAAGCTGTCAAGTGCGTATTCATAACAATATGATTGCTCATTTTTGCTCATCCTTCACAGGCGATGAATGTCTAGTAAATATTTGTTGAATGTACTTTAACTTACTCCCAAGAGAGAAGAAAAACAATGGCAAATAAATAAAGATTCTTAAAGCTGACTGTGTTGCAATGGTGCCTTCTTTTTTTCTGAAAATGTTTAACCGTGTTTCTTCTCTCCCTGGCTGCCTTCTGGGAGGTTTTTGTTTTCTGTATACATTTCTACTTTTGTCATACAGTTATTTATTGTTTTACTTGTTTTTTTGGCAGGACTGGGGCTTGAACTCAAGGCCTCATGTTTTTTTTTTTTTTGGGTCCAGTCATGGGGCCTGAACTCTGGGCCTGGGTGCTGTCCTTCAGCTCTTCAGCTCAAGGCTAGCGCTCTACCACTTGAGCCACAGCACCACTTCCGGCTTTTTTTCTCTTTGCTTATGTGGTGCTAGGGAATTGAACCCAGGGCCTCATGCATGCAAGGCAAGCGCTCTACCACTGAGCCACCTTCCCAGCCCAAGGCCTCATGTTTGCAAGGCAGGTACTTTACCACTTGCATCGTGTCCTCAGTCCAACATAAATAAAAGTGAACATACATAGACTCTTTATTCCAGTCACTGGCTGGAAGTTATTAGTAAGAGCAGTTTATCACTATTCTCGAGGAACGGGGAAGTCAAAATATACAATCATTCTAGAGATCCTGCCAGCCTTTTATATAAGAACTTGTGTTTCTAGATAGGACCATCTTGAATATTTTTCTGCTTGTCAACCACAGTGGGTGGTTGAATGTTTTATGTTTTATTTTTTTTTTTAAGGAAACAAATCTGTTTAAGATTTTCCTGGTTGGACAGCTGCTTTCATCACTGTTAAGAGCAAGTGGCTATTTCTCATCAGTCAGCCTGAGCCAATGATTGCCTGGTGTCATCTCTCTAAATACCACCATTGTGAGTCAGAGTGTCAGTCCCAAGGCATGCAGATGCAGGCCCCAAGCCTTTCTAAATTCTTTATCAGCTTAGCTCTATCCTTTTCCTAGGGCTCATTTTCTTCCTCTATGCAAGGGATAAAGGAGAGTAGATGATTTCCCTAAGGTAATGCCTCTTTTTTTTTTGTTTTGTTTCCATCTGAGGTATGTGTATAATGCTCACTACCATTAATCAAAGGGTATATCTTGGAAACAGCCAGCAGAAGCCCATTTTGGCCAGCAAGGGAATCACTCAGTGGTTTCTCTCAGAGTTGTCGGAGCAAGACCAAGAAGTTTCTTAGTTCATGGAGAGACATGTGACTGACCAGTAAGGGGCTGATGTGTCCTGGTAGGGACAATACACTCTATTCTTATGGCACTCACTGCCTGGTACTAACAAATATCAGCTCAATGAAAGCTACTGATTAACCTAATTGAGTAATCATAAAAGCCAAGACTTCCTTAAGGTTCAATGGAGAAGAGTACAAAGAGGAGACTAAATATCACCTAGCAGTAAGAACAGTTACAAGGAGGTTGCTTTTATAGCATTGTGATAGGTCTTGAATGTCAAATCTTCAGTCATCCTATGCTTTTCACAGGGTTGGATTGAGGCCTGACAATTTGCATTTGTAAATAATTTCCAAGTGCTGGTGGTAAGGGACTATATTTGAGAGTCACTGTGGATTTCATTGAATTCTCTGTCTCCTAAGGGAAACAATAGAATCCTTGTAATGAGTCAGCTGTCTGGAGTCTTTCTGTTTACCTATGTAAGAATTGGGGGTAAGTAATAAATTCTTTCATTGCTGGCAGTCCTGGGCCCTTCAGTACCCACCATCTAGGGGCTGGACTGGCAGACTTAGAGTCTTTAAGCTCCAAGCTCTGAGAGCTAGAGGACTATTCCACTATGCTTTAGAAAGGAGAGACCTGAGGCTCTAAGTACTCATCTTGGAGGTTTACTGCTCTGGTCTTTAACTGTCTTTGGCCCTGGCACTTGGCAGCTTTTGTAATCCTGGGCTCTGGCAGCATGAAGGCCTTGGGTGTTGAGATCTTCAGCCTGACAGTAACAAGTGTTACATAGCTTTCAAGCCTAAGGTGTCTGGAACCCTTGGCCTTTTGGTAACTCCCTGGAACTCTTTCAGTGGCCAGGACCCTCAGTTTTCTTGTATCTGCTCTTCAGAGCATTGTGGTCTCAATTGCATCTGCTCTTTATGGCTCTCTGGAATTCTTTGGATGCCTTTTTCTTGCCAGTGTCATTGTCACCTGGTTGCCACCCAGGCTGTGGTTGCTGTTATTTCTTTCAGTTACTAGCTAGCTCTGATTATTCTAATAATGATAAAGATAAGAAATAGGAAGAAGAAAACGATTCAGAGAAGCTTTTTAGTCGGCCTAATGTCTCACCACCAGGGGGCAGCACAGGAGTGTGTCTTCTGGATGATTCACAGCATGAGCAAATAGCCTGCTTTATAAATAAAGCCAGACTGGGAGTGTGTTAAAGGTGTCTGCACCAATCATCACAGTCCTACCACACAAATAATAGGTGTTTGCACCCATCCTGGCAAACACTTGTGACATGATCCCAGTCCTTTATGCAAATGAAGGACGGATTGGAGTTTTCTGTTGGATCACCAACAAAAGTACTCCCCCTGAAGCCTGGGTGGAAATGAGTGCAGGATCTAGAGACTAGAGTCTGGTACAAGCTGTTTGACAGTCACGGTTGAGGTGATTCTTTTAGGAGCCAGTTGTGCTTTGGGAACAAGCAGCTATGGTTACCACGTAGCTTCCTCTGGGTATCCACAGAGTGTTCCTAATAGCTTGCCGTGTCTTTAGGGCAGTCCTGCAGGCTGCTTGGTGGATAGTTCTTCAAACCAAGTAACTGCAGCACAAGTTCTGTTAGTTAGGGAGTCAAATTGTCCCATCCCAGCATCTTGAAAGAACATTAAAAGAGGTATGTACAGCCAGGTGCTGGTGGCTCTTGCCTGTAATCCTATTATTTAGGACATTGAGATATAAGGATTGTGGTTTGAAGCCAGCCTGGACAGAAAAGTCCCTGTGAAACTCTAATCTCCAATTAACCACTCAAAGACTGGGAGTGGAGCTGTGGCTCAAAATGGTAAGCACTAGCCTTGAGCAAAAGAGTTCGGGGACAGCACCCAGGCCCTAAGTTCAAGCCTATGACTGACAAAAAAAACCCCAAACCTATAATTAATATTAACAGTGATTTAATATACTTTAACAATACCTATCTAATTCCTGCCTCTGCTTCAGTGCTTCAGGAAGAAAGGTAGATCCCTGTACTGACTCATCCCTACCCTACAAGTAAGGACACAGAAGTACCCAAGGAATAAGAATTTTAAACTGAGTTCTTTCTAACTCCAAGTATCTCATTCTTGTTTCACTTGAAGAAAGCTATGTGTTAGCTGGGGACTGGGGGATCATGCTGTAATCCTAGCTGCTCAGGAGACTGGTTTGAAGGTAGCCTGGGCAGGAGACTCTTATCTCCAACTAAACTACCAAAAAAAGCTGGAAGTAGATCTTTAACTCAAACGGTAGAGCGTTAACCTTAAGTAAAAGAAGCTCAGGGACAGTGTCTAGGCCCTGAGTTCAAGTCTCAGGACTGAAGCGAGCGCGCGCGCGCGCGCGCGCACACACACACACACACACACACACACACACACACAAGGAAAGCAAGCTATATGAGCTATTTGTAAGACATATGACTATCATCATAATGTTTGTCTATCTGGTTATCCAGACTTACTAATGCATACTTTGCCAAAATAATTTCTCCTCTATTACCTCTTTTAAAGTTATAAAGTTTTAAAGTTAAAGGCAGACTTTTGAAACCCTGACAAAAAGTAGAAAGCAGAAATTCTGCTCAACGTTTGGTCCCATTGAAAAGCTCTGGTGTTTTTTGTGTTGGTTCTTCTTAGGGTTTTTAAATTATGTTTTTAATTTTGTAGAACACACCAACATTTCACGAGATTATTTATTAATCACGCAATTGTATAAAACCTTTACTAACATTCTCTTGAGGCATAACAACATTGTAGGCGGCATAACATTTCCCTGTATTCACAATGAAATGTTTTAAAAGCCACGGACTCCGCCCCTCTCCCTCGGCTGCCTCCCGTCCCACTCGGATCCCTCCGAGAGCCCACCCCTCCTACCAGGCCCCGCCCCCCACGGCGAACCCAGAGCCACGCCCTTCCTGGGTCCCGCCCCTCCCCAAGGCATCGCCCACTCACGTGGCGAAACAAGAGCCACACCCTCATAGGCCCCGCCCCTGGCCCCTCCCCCGCCTGTGTCCCAAGGCCCCGCCCTATCATCGTAGCGAAGCCAGAGCCCCGCCCCTCCTAGGTCCCGCCCTTTTCCAAGGCCCCGCCCGCCCACTGCCCACCTCCCGCCCGAGGCTACGCCCCTCCCCGCCCTCCGCGAAGGCACCTGGGAAGAGGCGGAGAACAATATGGCGGATGGCGAGGAGCCGTAAGTACCGGGGCCGGCCCGCGCGCCGGCTTGGGCTGGTTTGTGAGAGAGCGTGGCGGTGGGCGGTCGCCGCCGCCACCCGGGGTCCCCCCCCCCTCCGCCCCGTCCCCTCGCTCCCCACACCCTCGCGGCGCCTAGCGTGTAGCGTGATGCTGACCCTTCTTTTATTCTCTCTTTCTTTTAGGGAGAAGAAAAGAAGGAGAATAGAGGAGCTGCTGGCTGAGAAGTTAGTGCCGCCGGGAGGCCGGGGGTCTTCTCTGGAGACCCCCGCCTCCCCCTAACCCCAGGCCTAGGGCACCAGCCGCAGCGGGCCCGGGGGGGGGGGTGCTGGGAGTGGGGGGGCTCCCGCAGCGCAGGCCGCGCGGCCTCACCCCGACCCCCGACCCCCGACCCCTGACCCCGACCCCCGACCCCCAGCCCCGGCGCGGGCCAGCCGCCCCCGGCCTCAGCCCCGGGTGGGCTTTGGGGCTGGGGTGCACCGCCCCGGGCCCTGCCAGGGCCTACCCTGCGCCCCCAGCCCTTCCATCCCCAATGGTGAGATCCAGTGAGTGACCTTGTGACCCGAGAGTCCAGTGCAAACCCGGGAAACGGACCTCAGACTGTTTGGGGCCTTTCCTAAGCACAAGAGATGATAGGACCGATTGCAAACTTTCATTTTTATCGTGTTGCTCGGTCCACACCAGGTATCGTACTAAGCACTTGCATCGTGTTTGCAAAAATAATTGGGTCTTTTAACTGGTTGACTCCCAATTGCTAACCTCCCCCCTCTTTCCCATGCCCAAACAATCTGCATTTTATTAAGGGCATAGTTTGATATTTTGATAGTGGTGCCATCGATTGAAAATTTCTCCCACCTGACCAACCCTTACATAATGTGCCCTTTTCCTTAAATGGAAGGGAAAAAAATACTTTTGATGTGTGTGTGTGTGCGTGCGTGTGTGTGTGTGTGTGTGTGTGTGTGTGTGTGTGTGTGTGGTGAGTTCCTAATTTCTGTATCAATTCCCAGTAGTGCTGTGGTCTCTAGGTTTTTCCTTCAATTGAATTTCAACTACAGGGGGACTGGAATGACAAGCTTAATCTCACATTCCTTCCACTGTTTAGCTCCCTGTCACTTTCGCATAAAGTGACAGTTCAAGTTTGAATGCTTAGGAAGTGTTAAGTACTGTTCCCAGTCATCTGTAATTATTTCTTTATTCTCATGCCCCTAAGAAATAACTATAACCCGTAGAGGAGGTTTATAGCAGTCAAGTAATTAATCTGCTCAAGCTACTGAGCCAGTTTGGTTGTGGAATCAAATCCAATTTGACACCAAAACTTAGTTTTTATCACTAGGCAATAGTGATAAAGACAAAAACCACAGTCTCTGAATCTCAGTCTCCTGAAGAGCGGGGATTATGGGCATCAACCACCCCTATCCTGCCTTAAAACATTTTGTGTGAGTGTTTACTGACAGCAAAACCCACCTCACAATGCCAAGATTCAATTTTTGGAAATTGGGAGAAACATGTATGAAAGTTACTCTTTAAAGATGGTCTTGAAATCACCTTTTCAAAACATAAACAGTATTAGATTTGAAGCATCACAATTCTGAATGTGTGGTTTTTTCACTTTCCATGTAATCTGATATATTTCCTTTCCCAAATACACTGAAAGAAACTGGAAGTTAGCAGTCTTTTTTTTTGAATATCAAAAGTATTTCTCACGGATAAATCAATAGTACAGTTTGATCTTTAGCATACTGATTTATTACTTCAAATGGATGAAATACCAATAGAAACAAATATAATTTTAAGGAGCCCTTTAATAGACAAACAATTAGAAAGCATGAAACAACCGTAGTCATTTTCCCTTTGTATCTGATCGCCTCTGGCGTGGTCACCTTTTCTTGTGGGGAGACCTAATGGTTGTAGCTGTGGCTTTTTCATACTGATCTTTGCAGCTGGATTTACTGTGTTCTGTGCAGAATGGCTGTTGATGGTGGGTGTGGGGACACTGGAGACTGGGAAGGTCGCTGGAACCATGTAAAGAAGTTCCTCGAGCGATCTGGACCCTTCACACACCCTGATTTCGAACCGAGCACTGAAGTGAGCAACATTTATTTTTAAATACCTGCTCTAATAGTTTCTTATCTCAAAAAGAATAAGATGCTTTCTTTTTAATTTGCTCTTATAATGCAAATACTAATAAGATTGCATTGTGAAATTGTTATTGTGAATTATTGAGTATTTACAATTTGACTATTTGAATGACTATTATTAGTTATTTTGACATTTTTGTGTAATATATTTGATATGTTTCACAAGGGAAATAACTTTATAACTTTAAATTCTATTACACTTAAAATTCAAGTTGAAAGTCATTTCCTAAACATCCCCCTTTGCATCTTTCTTATGAGAAAATTACTTCGATAGGAGTATAGAAGTGCTTGCTTAAATTTTGACATTCAATTGGAATGAGCATCTTAGCATTGATTATTAACTAATTGCATGTTAAAAATATGCATGATATATAATAGAATTTTGGACTGTCTGAAGAAAAATGCTCTATTGGGTACAACCTGGTTTTTATTGCCAGTTAGGAAAAAGTATAACTTTTTTCTTCTATTGTGTTTACAAAGAGGTATTATTAGCTTTATTGCTTTGTGTGTGTGTGTGTGTGTATGTATGTATGTATGTATGTGTGCGTGCGCACCAGTACTGTAGCTTTAATTTAGGGCATCATGCTTTCGCTTCTTTTTTTTTTCCTCCTTTTTTTTTTCTCCCCAGGCTCTTAACACTTGAGCCACACCTTCACTTCTGGCTTTTTGCTGGTTAAATGGAGATAAAAGTCATGGGTTTTTCTGCATGGATTGGCTTAGAACTATGATACTCAGGCCTCCTGAGTAATAGGCTTCTGGGTGTGAAACACCAGTGCCTGGCTAAGAAATACTGTACTGAAACAGAAATATTGTGCTATTCCTAAACTTGCCCCAATATCTCCTGTGAATAACCTTCCTCCATAAATGTTAGAATTGATCATATTCTTTCTTTGAATATTCATTGTATTTTTCGTATGATAATTTAAAATTGTTAAATGATTATTCTAAATTGTATGTGTGGATAGTTTTTTTAGAGTTTCTTCTATTTTATTTTCCTCTCATCTCATGTTTTACAGGCTCTACTTACTCTATTCAAAAGCATCTGTTACTGTTCTTATTATTTTAGACCTTTAAACACTTTACTGCATGGTTCTCTGTTTATAAGATTTTTAAACTTTTCTCTTTTAGGAAACTTGTAGGTTAACTGAATTAGATGCTTTCCTTATCTTCTCAAACATCAAAGAAAAACAATCAAAGAATGGGAGAAGTAAAATAGAAGATACTATTTTAAGATTGTCAAATTACAAGTTAAATGATAAAATAACACTTGAAAGAAAGAAAAGAAACTAGGACTAGCTCTTTTTGTGAGAAATAGCTTTAATTTCTCACAAAAGTCAGTTTACAAACACTAAAATTGTAACTGATATCAGTAGGACTTTAGAAATTCTGGTTCTTCTTTATAAATTTGATGTAATTGATCACATGCAAAGTGCATTCTTTATCCTAGTGTATTTTTCACGAGTACATTAGAAACTGTTTTATAGTTTGTTGCTTTATTAGTAATATTTATAGTGATTATTTAGATTTTTAATATTCCTTTCCATTCTTTACAGTCTCTCCAGTTTTTGTTAGATACATGTAAAGTTCTAGTCATTGGAGCTGGCGGCTTAGGATGTGAGCTCCTGAAAAACCTGGTAATAAATATATATATGTATATATAATATTCTCTATGATAAGTAAATAATTTTACTTTTCTGTCATACTAGGATACATCTCTATTATGATTATTAGCTTTCTCTCTTGTGCTTTTGTAAGCTTATCAAGTCAAATTCTAGATGATGATTAAAATAATGTTACAACTTTTGAACATTTTAAACTCTAATGTTCTTAATCATGATATCATTGGTAAATTTCTTCTGTTTTCTTTTCTACTCTTCTTTGGGAGAGGGGAGAGAAAGGGGGATGTAATAGGGATCAAACCCAGGCCTTGTGCAATCTGCTACTGAGTAAATCCTTAGCCTTCTTAACTGCTCTTTAATTTTTGTATTTCTTGCACAGTGCTAACTTTATTTCCCTCGAGTAAATAAAAAGTGGTTTATATTTTAATGTGTAATGGCTAATAACTTACTATTTTGTTTTTCTAGTTAATCCAGCTGATAGGTAGGGCATTGTATCACTCGATATAGAGGGAAAGAGTATAGAGTATATATACAATATACTATAGTATATATAAGGAGTATATAATATATGCTTTTTCCTTATGCTAAGGAAAGAGTATATAAGAGTATAAGGAAAGAGTATATAGAGCTTAGGCAGTGTTTATTGTTTTTGTTGTTGTTGTTTTTAAAGACATACATACAAATCCCCTAAAGGTTAAGGTCCATTTTGAAAGGCATATTATTTGCTAATGTGATGTGTACTAATTTCGTTTTATTTGTTCTTTTGTGATAGGGTATTGCTGTATAGCCAAGGCAGGCTTTAAACTTGTAATCCTCCCTCATCCTTCTACGAGCTGGAATTACAGGTGTAAACCACCACGTCAGGCAATCCTAATTTTAAATGTGAAGTAATTAAAGATTAGATCTGGGGATTAGTCATCAGAAATCTTTGAGGAGTGGTTCTGTTGTTATTTACTGAATTATAGTAACCTTTGCCTATTAAATATAGGCACATAAGAGATGCAGAGATTTTTTTTTTTCATTTTTAGTACCTGTAAGCCCTCTAAAGGCTTATTCTAAAACAACATGATATTAGTATCACTGATTAAAAAACAAAACAAAACATTTATTGTGCTCTCAAATAAGCCAAATACCATTAGATGGTAAAGATTCAGAGTGGAACAGGATAGACAGATATTTAGGTTTGCGGGGCTTACATTCTAGGTGAAGATAAAAAACAATGCAGTCTGTGAGATGGTTGTGTATGCTGTAAAAAAGGAGGGCATGGACCAGTGGCCTGGTAGGAAGGGAGAAGGAGCTATTTGAGTAAGAGGGTAAGCAGTGTGCCTGTCTGAGGAAAAACATTCTGGTCCAAGGGAACAGCATGTGGTAACGTGCACAAACTGAGTTATTCTCTGTTGGTTATAGACTATTTAAAACCAACTTACACATTTTTGACTTTTACAAGAATTCTGAGTTTCCTGTACCTTGCAAGACTTTTTTTTTTTTTACTTATGAACTACAGTTGTATGATATTTATTACTGAGAATTTGTAGACTTAGGACTACATTGAAAACAAATCTTAAAAAAAATTGCATAAGGAAGCTTTTGCTCACCTATATTATTTTTATTTCCACAGGCATTGTCTGGTTTTAGACAGATTCATGTTATAGACATGGACACTATAGATGTTTCCAATTTAAATAGACAGTTTTTATTTAGGTAAGTTTTAATATCCTAGTTTCCTCTAAGCTCTGATACTTGCACTTTTTTTTTTTTATTGAGAACTGCTAGTCAATTTTAGGTTAAATTTTGAAAGAAAATTCTGGCATTTAGATAAACCTAGTTAATGTTTCTTTTGTGTGTGGGTCATTTCCAGTTTGACCTATCTTTAGTTTTAATACTCTGAAAAAGACCACTGAGATGATTGATTATTGATAGTGTGCTATGCCTTCTAATTTTAATTAGTGGCTAAAATAGTAGAACATAATAATATTTAACATTTATTGTTCATTATGTGCTACGATGTTTCTAAACTCCTTAGGGCATATTACCATATTTACGAAATCTCAAGGTAGTTACTTGTTTTCATAGGTAAATACTTTTGGCAAGATATGTATGAAATAAGTCACTGTCTTAAGTGCACCAGTCAAATCTCCCCCAGTGTCTCCATGGAAACACTCCATGTGGGAGTGTGGTTTGAGATCAGCAATGAAAGCACATATATATGGTTTAGAAGACTCTAGGAAGCCTCCTATTTCCTCCTTACTATATATAAAGAGCTCCTGTGTTTGGAACAGTTGAATGCAATACTCCAGACAAGGTCTCCAGTTTATAGCAGTCATATATATGCAAGTAAAGCCAAAGTGAGAATAAACTTGCTTATCAGAGTTAGATAAAAAGGAACACTTTTGTCTTGAAGAAAAGGAAATATTAGCCCATCTAAATTGTTCTTTTTTGAACAGTTTCCAGTTTAAAAAAGAGAATTTTTAGTAAGCATTAGTTATTTTTACTTACAAAGTTATTTGTACTAGGTAGAATAGAATTTCTACCAGAGTTTAGTAACTTAAATGTATGTGTATAGAAAATATGTTATGAGGGCTGGGAAGGTGGCTCAGTGGTAGAGCGCTTGCCTTGCATGCCTGAGGCCCTGAGTTCGATTCCTCAGCACCACATAAGCAAAAAGAAAAAAGCCGGAAGTGGCGCTGTGGCTCAAGTGGTAGAGCGCTAGCCTTGAGCTGAAGAGCTGAGGGACAGCGCCCAGGCCCAGAGTTCAGGCCCCACGACCGGACCCAAAAAAAAAAAAAAGAAAATATGTTATGAGAAACTAATAATTAGGCACTTGTTGTATTTACATGAGAGAATGATTTATTTCTGTGGGGAAAAATAAGGAGGTATTAAAAATAACATATGACTGGAAAAGAGAATTTGTGGGATTTTTGTTTCTCTTATTTATATCTAATTATTAAGGATTGACATTTTGAGGATTTATATTGTTAGCTTCTTGAAAAAGATGATACATCTGGGTGAAATTTCCTTCTTTAAAAGCATGGTTCAAGGGGCTGGGAAGGTGGCTCAGTGGTAGAGTGCTTGCCTTGCATGCATGAGGCCCTGGGCTCAATTCCTCAGCACTACATAAGCAAAAAGAAAAAAAAGCCAGAAGTGGCGCTGTGGCTCAGGTGGTAGAGTGCTAACCTTAAGCTGAAGAGCTGAGGGACAGCGCCCAGGCCCAGAGTTCAGGCACCAAATAAAATAAATAAATCCAACAACATAAACAACAACATGGTTTAGCAATCTAAATTTTACTACATCATTCAATGCACAGAAAAAAGTGACAACAAAAGGTTCTTGCATTCCTAGAAGGAACTGCATGTGTATTTCAACTAAGACCTTCATAGTAATTAACATGTTAAGATTTTGGGTTTCAGGCTAGATACTTCAGAAGGCTTTGGGTCTGGGATAATTTTTTTTTTTTTTTTTTTGGTCAGTTGTGGGCCTGGACTCTGGGCCTGGGTGCTGTCCTTACGGTTTTTTCTGCTTATGTGGTGCTGAGGAATCTAACCCAGGGCCTCATGCATACAAGGCAAGCACTCTACCACTGAGCCACCTTCCCAGCCCCAGGTCTGAGATAATTTTATACTGGGAAATGTCATGATGGACATGACTAGGAATCATGCCATTGTGCTTTTACCTGGAAAAAAGCACTCTGTATTTTCACTCTAAAAAATCATAATTAGGTACGTTAATTTGGACCATTAGCAAGGGGTGGCATTTAATAATATGAATGAAGACGAATCTAAAATTATTACTGGTATAAAATACTTAGGTATAATTTTTTAACATGTTGTAAATTAACTCAGTTCATGATTATGTTTAGGAGTAAACTATATTGGTCACTTAGGTGTATATTATGAGTGACAATTTAAATACAATTTTTCTGTAGGCCTAAAGACGTTGGAAGACCTAAGGCTGAAGTTGCTGCAGAATTTCTAAATGACAGAGTTCCTAATTGTAATGTAGTTCCGTATCCTTTTGACAGAAAAATTACTTATTTCTTTAAAATCATTTTCCTTATAAAAGAAGTGGTTAACAGGGAGTACATTTGTAGTAAGCAAAATTGCTCATTAGAAAGATTAGAATTTTGTAACTGTTAAATTGTGCTCTGATGGACTCATTTCCACGGTGGATTTCAGATGGGGTTCCATTTGAAGGCTCCAAGCCCAGGAACTGATAGGGTCTGACAGGGTTAAAAGAGAGACTTGAAAACTGAGGTAAATGAAAGAGATTAAGAAAATGCATGGCATACCGCATGCTGGTGGCTCACGCCTGTAATCCTAGCTACTCAGGAGGCTGAGATCTGAGGATCTCGGTTCAAAGCCAGCCCGGGCAGGAGTGACCGTGAGACTCCTAGCTCCAATAAACCACCAGAAAACCGGAAGTGGCGCTGTAGCTCAAGTGGTAGAGCGCTCGCCTTGAGCTGAAGAGCTGAGGGACAGCACTCAGGCCCAGAGAAGAAAAAAAAGAAAATGCATGGCATCTTCTCAATCCTGAAGAAAAACCCCACCCAACCCAACAATAATAGCAACTGAAAGTTATTGAAGTTTTCTGTATTTTTTTAAAAATTAGGTTTTCATTAACACTTAAAATCACAAAGAGAAGTAAGACTTGTAATGTTCGTTTCCTTTGCTAAACAAACAGTGCATGTCTTGGTGCTGATATTTGAGGGCATATTTTTGTTTTACTGGAATATGAGTGTTTACATAAAAGCTAAAGTATAAAGTAAACTTCTGAACAAGAACATATACAGGAAGATGCAGATGTTCAGAGATGAGAAAACCATATAGTTAAAAGGAGGAATGGGAGAAAGTTTTTGTCAAAAAGTAGTAGAGTTATGCTCATCTTGTCAGATTTCTTGAATTCCACTGCTTGTGAACATTGTGTATTCATTTCTAGTTTTAAATAGGTGCTTATAGTTTGTTCCTTGTGGCATAGTTAATTTATTTGGTAAATAAAAAACTTTTCAGCTTAAGTTCCTTTACTTGTATTTAGACATTTCAACAAGATTCAAGATTTTAATGACACTTTCTATCGACGTAAGTTGTTCATTGAAATTAAATTCCCCCAAATCTTCAGTTTTTTTAATTTGGTTATTTCTTTAGTTAATTTCCTTCCTTGGTGTTGGCTGTTTAGCAAGCTTGTTAAATGAATGTTTTAATCGTTATTTGATGTCACTAGCTACATTTTCCTGATCATTTGAATAAAAATCACTCAAAGATTAGGAGAAGAAAGGAGGAGATGGAAGGAGAGAAAGCAGGAAGAGAGGAGGAGAAAATATTTGTTGGAACTGTTAGAAAATGTTTCTAGGAAAAAGTGAGATTTTTGTACAACTGCTTTTATTGGAATTAGTTAACTTTTGTTTTTTAGAATAGCTTTAGGTCTACGTAAAAGATGAATGGCAAGTAGGGACCTCTGGAGTTCTCTATCCCTTTACATAACAGCTTCTTTCACTATCAGCATGTCATACCATGTTGGTATATTTATTGAAGTCAGTGAGTCTGCATTCATACATAATTATGGAAGTGCAATTTCTGTCCTAGCAGTACTGGGATTTGAACTCAGAGCCTTGGAATTTCTAGGTAGGAGCTCTTACCATTTGAACCATGGACCCATCTCTTTTTCTTCTTCAGTTATCTTTCTGATAGAATCTGGCCTTGTTTGTCCAGGCTAGCCTGATGACACTCCTTCTATTTATATTTTTCTCATAGTTGGGATGACAGACCTACACCATCATGCGCATTGTTTTTATTGGTTGAGATGAGGTCTTGTGTTGTTGTTTTTTTTTTTTTTGCCCTTACTGGCCTTGAACTGCAACCTTCCTGATCTCTACATTCTGAATAGTTAAGATGAAAGGTTTGAGCTAGTGTGCCTGATTTGGAAGTGCATTTATTTATTCATTTATTAATTTGTTTATGCAGGTACTAGGGGTTGAACTAGTCAGTAAGGTTAATCCTCTACCACTTGAGCTATGTTTTTGTTTCTGTTTTTTTGGCTTGTTAATTGGACATAAGAGTTTCTAAGATTTGCCTGCTAGAGGTACATTTTGAAAAACTAAACATTAAAATTAGGAACATATGTTAAGAACTGTTTGTATATTTCTTTCAATCCCACAACTCAGAAGACTAAGACAGGAAGATTGAGGATTTGAGGCAAATTGGGGCTCTGTAATAAAACTCTGACCTTTAAAAAAAGACCCAAAACCCTAAAACTAAAACTTAAACTTGGATTTTTTTTTTTCTTGTAGAATTCCATATTATCGTGTGTGGATTGGACTCTATCATAGCCAGACGATGGATAAACGGCATGCTGGTAAAGACTTCAGTGTCATGCTTCGCTCACGTCCTTGCTGAAGCTCTAAACACACCATAGTTTAGAGTGTTGTAGCATAGTTTTGAAAAATCAGAGTTCACTTAATTTTAAGTTATTTTGATGCATCTGTTTATTTCTAGTTGTTATCTTTTAAGTTTTTGATTTTGTATATTAGTACTCAGTAGTCCAGCTGATTCATAGGGGTTTGTTAGAAGTTTTTTTTTTTTTAGCTCTTATTCTTTTAAATACTCAAAACCTTTTCCTAGATATCTCTGCTAAATTATGAAGATGGTGTGTTAGATCCAAGCTCCATTGTCCCTTTGATAGATGGGGGGACAGAAGGTTTTAAAGGAAATGCTCGGGTGATTTTGCCTGGGATGACTGCTTGCATTGAGTGTACACTGGAACTTTATCCACCACAGGTAATCAAAAAGCACCTGTATTTCTTTTATAGTATTTTGTGTTGGAACTACAGCTGAATTATTTAGTTTAATCAATGTGTAAAATATTTTAAATTATTCCTTTTTTGTGTTTGTGTCGATACTGGGGCCTGACCTCAGGATCTTGCTCTTGCTTAGTTTTTTCACCCAAGGTTCATGCTCTGTCTCTTGAGCTACACCTCTGCTTCGGCTTTTTGCTGGTTAATTGGAGATGAGTCTCTTGGAGGAAGTGGCGCTGTAGTTCAAGTGGTAGAGCGCTAACCTTGAGCTGAAGAGCGCAGGGACAGCGCTCAGGCCCAGGGTTCAAGCCCCACGACCGACCAAAAAAAAAAAAAAAAAGAGTCTCTTGGATTTGTCTGCTTGGGCTGGTTTCAAACTGTGAACCTCAGATTTCATCTTTCTGAGGGGCTAAGATTATAGGCAGGAGCCACTCCTACCTGTCTATATTAATAATTCTAAGGGCTGGTGGTGTAGCTCAGTAGTAGAGCTGCCTCCTTAATAGTCTCCTACCACACAAGAGTAGTGATACTGGCAGTTTGAATATACCAAAGAGACACTTAACTTCAAATTGTTAACTTTAAGTGAAAAGGTAAAAATTCTTGATTGAATAAGGAAGGAGAAATGTTTTTTGAAGTTGTCAAAGTATATATAACTATAATATTTTGAGAGAAACCAGTCATAATTTTTTATTACTGTATATTGTTACAGTTGTTCTTTTCTATCATTTTGGTTAATATCTCACTGTGGCTAAATTGTATATAAAGCTATCTTAGTATAAAATATGAATAGGAAAGAATATAGTATATATAAAGTTGGTTATCATATGTAGTTTCAAGCATCTGTTGGGGTTTTGCAACAGAAAAGGAAGGAAGGGAGGGAGTGAAGAAGTGAGGGAGGGAGGGAGGACTAGACAGGACATATTTCAGAGAAATAAAAACAGTGGGGGATGAGATCCTCTTCCCAAAGTTGGAGTTCTTTAATGTTTATGCCTTCTTTAAAGGAAAGTTAAATTTTTGACTTGTAAATATAATTTTGTATGAATTATACTTAAAATTGACTTAATTCTGAATACTTTTTTTTTTCTTTTTTCTTTTTTTTCTTTGGGGGTCCAGTCGTGGGGCCTGAACTCTGGACCTGGGCGCTGTCCCTCAGCTCTTCAGCTCAAGGCTAGCACTCTACCACTTAAGCCACAGCGCCACTTGCGGCTTTTTTCTTTTTGCTTATGTGGTGCTGAGGAATTGAACCCAGGGCCTCATGCATGCAAGGCAAGCTCTCTACCACTGAGCCACCTTCCCCGCCCCTGTTTTCATTTTTTAATACCTTCGCATTTAAATACCAGGCAACAAGTTATTCACATTGCGAATCTGTTCAGCACTTTTTTAAGGTTTAGCAAGGATTGAATTTAGTGTAAAATAGGATAAAATAGGAAGAAAAGTAGAAGAGAAATAGTTCTTGTTCCCCATGCAGAGAATGGAACTTAGAGACTTGATTTAGCACTTTTATTCTTGTGATCTAGCAAAGCTTAAACTTATGTACTTTAAAAATGTAAGGCAAACATATCTTTACAGGCAAGCCACTCTGAAATGACTCAGATGACCTTGTTAGTTTCAGTGGTGTTGCTAATTGTTTACCATGTTTCCTTTATGGCTAAGGAGGGCTATTGTAAAGGAAGGCTGAGCTCAGTTATTGGAAACTGTTACAAACTGAATTAAACTGGAAGTTGCATTTAAGATTGTTTGAAACTCACTAAAAAAGACAAACTGTGGTTTCAGGTTAATTTCCCCATGTGCACCATTGCATCCATGCCCAGGCTGCCAGAACACTGCATTGAATATGCAAGGGTGTTGCAGTGGCCTAAAGAGCAGCCTTTTGGAGGTAATACGCCTAATTTAATAAATTTAATCATACACCATTGCATAAAATATGTATTTTTCTGTATTATTCATTGGGGTTATTGTATTAAAAACAAAAGTCACATCTTCCTCTCTCTTTTATTTTCCTCCCAACAGATGGGGTTCCATTAGATGGCGATGATCCTGAGCATATTCAGTGGATTTTCCAAAAATCTCTAGAGAGAGCATCACAATATAATATTAGAGGTGTTACCTATAGACTCACTCAAGGTGAGTTAGTAAATTGTCAGGAATTTGGGAACATCCCAGTGTTTTAAGTTTTGGGGAGAATTTTTTTTTTTTGCTGGTTGTGGGGCTTGAACTCAGCTCCTGTGCACTGTCCCTGTGCTCTTATGCTCAAGGCAAGCGTTCTACTGCTTGAGCCACAGCACCACTTCAGGTTTTCTAGTGGTTTATTGGAGATAAGAGTCTCACGGACTTTCCTGCCCTGGCTGGCTTTGAACCGAGATCCTCAGATCTCAGCCTCCTGAGTAGCTAGGATTACAGGTGTGAGCCACCGGCACCCGGCTGAGAATTTTTTTTTTTCTGTTAGTCATGGGGCTTGAACTCAGGGCCTGGACACTGTCCCTGAGCTTTTTTGCTTATGGCTAGTGCTTTACCACTTTGAGCCACAGTGCCACTTCCGGTTTTTTGAAGGTTAATTTGAGATAAGAGTCTCACATACTTTCCTGTCAGGGTTGGCTTCGAACTGAGATCCTCAGTTCTCAGCCTCCTGAATAGTGAGGATTACAGGCCTTGAGCCACCAGTGCCTGGCAACTGGGGGAATTGTTGATAAATGATTTTGGACAATGCCATCTACTGGAGGTTCAGTAAAGGTACTATAGAAACAATAGTTTACAGATTACCTGAAGGTGTGGGAACCAAGTTCTGCAGAACCCATCCTCCTCAGCTTAGGGAAATTTCATAAAATCATTCACTTTTACTTAGGATTGGTAGAGGCCCTAAACTATCCCATTGAAACCTTTTGTGTTATCTCTGAAGAGAAATTCATTGCCTCTTGGCAGCAGTCTCTCACTTTTGCACAAGACCTGTTAGGCAATTTTTGTATATATCAAGTAAAAATGTCTAGCCCTGGTTTGATTTGATTTTTGTCCCATTACCATATGTAATCTAATTTCCTTTTCAGTGATGGATTTGACAATATTAAACACAGTGATCATATTCCCTTCACATTTTTATCAATGCCCTAATATTCCCTAGACAATAGTATAGCATTCTGAACTTTGTCTTCTTTCAGATCTGATACAGACTTAAAAGGAGACAGGGTTATTTGTTGTTGTTATTGCTTGCTGTTTACATTGAGGCTATACTTCTAATTCTTTGATAATACTGTGCAGTAAAATCTAGACCTTTTTTCCATCTGGTGCAATTTCTGTGCAATTTCTCCCTTGTTATGTTTTTTACAGAAAGTTTCTCTTCCTAGTCATTGCCTAGTGGCACCTTGTCATGGTTCTTTCTCCAGAAGGAGGCCTTCCTGAGCAATCCTAGTTAATGGATTGTACTACCATTGTTCCTCTAACCACATATCTTAACATTTTCTTTTTTTTAATTTTTTTATTTTTAAGGAGTTGTATAAAGGGATTACAATTTTGTAAGTCAGATTATGAATACAGTCCTTCTTGGGCATTTCCATTCACTTTTTACATTTCATTCATTCATTTTCCTTTACTTTCTCCCATTCCCCCGCCCCCCCCCCCCCCCCCCCCCCCCCCGCCTATCCAAGTTACATAGTTCATTAAAAAAATTTTTTTTTGTTATTATAAAGGTGATATGTAGAGGAGTTACAGTAACATAAGTTAGGTAGTAACAACATTTCTTTTTGGACAGTATCCCGGATTTCCTTGCTTTCTCGTTTTTCCCTCTGTTCCCCACCCACAAGTTCATTTTTTTTTTTTAACATAGTGTGTATTTAATATAATAACTGCATTTGCTCACCCTTCTGTTTCTTTCTTCTGTTCCTCTTTGCCCATGCCCACCTAAAAGACAAAATCAAAACAAAAGAAAAAACAAAAAAAGAAGTGGCACTGTGGCTCAACTGATAGGGTGCTAGCCTTGTGCTGAAGAGCCCAGGGACAGCACCCAGGCCCAGAGTTCAAGCCCCACAACTGGGAAAAGAAAGAAAGAAAGAAGGAAAGAAAGAAAGAGAGAAAGAGAGAGAGAGAGAGAGAAAGAAAGGAAAAGAAAGAAAGGGAAAGAAAGAAAAAATATAAAGAAACTAAACAAAACAATATAAAAGAAAACCATGTTTCCATTTCTTGGAATTCATTGGTTGTATTTTAGATCTAGCTTCCACATATGAGAGCAAACGTGCCTTTTCTCTTTGAGCTTGGCTTTACTTCACTTAACGTGATTTGTTTTAGGTCCACCCATTTCCCTGCAAATGATAAATTATTTTTTCTTTTTGGTCCTAGTCCAGGACTATCTGATGCAGCCTTTCATTCATTCATTGGCTGGTGCTCTATCACCTGATTTTTCTGATGGATGAATTAAATTCCATGTGTACATTACCACATTAAAAAAAATCAACTTATCTTTTGTAGGGCATCTTGTCTGTTTCCATAACTTGGCTATTGTGAATAGTGCAACAATGAACACGGATATGCAAGTGTCTTTACCATAACCTTCCTGACTTATAATGTACTGGGTAGATATCCAAGAGTGCTATGGCTGGATCATAGGCAAGTTCTATGGCTTGTTATTTTTCTATTCTTCTTCTGAGAAGTATCTATTTAGTTCCTTTGCCAATTTATTGATTGGTTTATTCATTTAGGGGGTATTCATTTTTTGAGCTCCTTGGATATAAGGGCTTTGCTGGATGTTTGGCTGGTAAAGATCTTTTCCCAGTCTGTTGGTTGTCTTTCTAACTTTGTAATTATGTTCTTTGCTGTGCTAATTCTCCTATCTTCTATGCCCCTGAGACTGTTCAGAAAGTTCCTACCTATATAAGTGCTAATATTTCTCCTATTCCATCTTGCAGTAGTTTCAGAGTTTCAGGTCTGATACTCAGATCTTTGATCCATTTTGAGTTAATATTGATACATGGTGACAAACAGGGATCCAATTTTAGTTTTCTACATATGGATGTCCAGTTTTTCCAATACCATTGAAGAGAATATTTTTTTTCCAACTTACAGTTTTTGCTCCTTTATTGACTATCTGATAGCTACAAGTGTATGGGTTTATTTCTAGGTCTGTTTTCATGCTAGTTAGCAAGCTGCATTTTTGTTGTTGTTTTTTTTTCATTTTCTTAATACAATCCTTCCGTATCTGAGATTTTCTGATGTGTTCATTTGTTAGCTCCCCTATCAAATGGAAAGCTCTGTAAGAGTTCATACTTTTCTCCACAGGTACTGTCCATAACACTTAGAAAAGTATCTAACGCACAGTATACATTTTAAATCATTAGAAGAGCTACAAATTCATTTCAATATGAAGTGTCCTTCATTCTTTCACACCTTTTACTTGAGCTAAGTAAATACTTTTTAGCATCATGGTTGAGTGTTTCGACAGAGTGTACAGAAATAAAATTGGAAGTGAACTAGTCCAAGTAATGCTTGGACTGCTTTTCTGTGTAACAGAAACGTGGGGTTTTTTTTTTTTTGTTGTTGTTCTGTTTTTTTTTTTTTTGTTGTTGTTCTGTCCATTGAAGCTCTTGCTGCAGAAGATGAGAAAGGGGTAGGTTCCTTTTGCAGTGCTCTTATTGGGTAATGTCTTTTCCTGGGTTTCTCTCAGTTTGTGGCTACCTGTTCCTTCTTTCAGTGCACCAGGCTGCATATGGTTTAGTGGTGAGCTTCTAGTTTAGCCATCATGGATTCGTTCTTTGTATTCCTCTAACATTAGAATCGTCTCACCAAAAAGAAATTTATTTATTTTTTTGTGGGTTGTGGGGCCTGAACTCTGGGCCTGGGCACTGTCCCTCAGCTCTTCAGCTCAAGGCTAGCGCTCTACTACTCAATCCATAGCGCCACTTCTGGCTTTTTCTGCTTATGTGGTGCTGAGGAATTGAACACAGGGCCTCATGCATGCAAGGCAAGCACTCTACTGCTGAACTACCTTCCCAGCCCCAAAAATGAACTTTAAAAAAAAGCTTAACTTTCTTTGCTGTCTATCTATCCTGTTGTCTTAGAGTCTTATCCTTTGCCTGGAGTTTGGAGGAATACATTCCATCCTGTAATGCTTCCTTATACTTCAAGATAAAGTTACTTATTTCTAAAATGACCATTTCAGATACAGCTAAAAAAATGGAATTTTAATTTTGTATTTAAGGTTTCAGGTTGGGGTTTGCTCATTCCTTTTAGGTGAATGCTAAAGTCAAATATTCGGTGTTAAAGTGGAGATCCATATGTAGTGTTTTGTAAGGCAGCCTAGAATTAAAGATGCTTTATCAAGGACAGTTCTTGTTTGTTGTGAGAGTTTGTGAATTGAATAGCTAGGATTATTATATGAGGAAAAGTTATGTAGCTTAATTATATTTTACTCAAACTTTTTTCTTTTTTTTGTTTGTCGTGGGGCTTGAACTCTGGGCCTGGGCACTGTCCCTCAGCTCTTCAGCTCAAAGCAAACGCTCTACCACTTGAGCCACAGTGCCAGTTCTGGTTTTCTGGTGGTTTATTGGAGATAAGAGTCTCACGGCCTTTCCTGCCTGGGCTGGCTTTGCACTGGGATCCTTAGATCTCAGCCTCCTGAGTAGCTAGGATTACAGGCGTGAGCCATTGGTGCCTGGCTTACTCAAACTTTTCTGAGTGTAACATAATGTAGTAATTAAGACTGTGTACTGTGGGGCATATTTTGTTCATATACTTACCCCACCATTTACTAGGTATACTATGCGTGTGATATTTAATTTCTATCAGCCTTTTTGTACTTACCTTTAAAATTCAAGTAGCATAATAGCATATGGATGTTATAAAAATTAAATAATGTAATTATCACAATATCTGGAATGTAATAAGCACTTGTTATTGTCATGGTACTGTTTTGCCTTTATGTAAAATGTACTTGAGAATTTATTTTTCTTTGCTAACATAGCTTAAAATTCTAAGCATGCTACAATGTGAAAGAACATAGTTTTTGGGTTTGGTTTGGTTGGCTTGGTTTTAAGAGGTATGGTTTTGCTGTATAGTCAAGACTGGCCTTGAATTGTGATCCTCCCGCCAGGGCTCTCAAGTGCTTGATTATAGGCATGTTTCATCATGTTTGGATATGCTAAATTTATCTTTTGGCTTGAGAGCCTGAATAATTGAATTTCAAGAAATGGTATTTAATAATCATAGTGATTAAGGTAAATTTTTTTTAGAGAAATGATATTTTAATTGATGATAACTTTTTTTAGGAGTAGTAAAACGAATAATTCCTGCAGTAGCTTCCACGAATGCAGTCATTGCAGGTAAGGAAAATGACCATCGCTTTTTTTAACTAATCTTTCAACTCAGTATAAGTGATTCTTTAATCTGACAAAGAGTATGGAAAACATGTATTGCTTGGGAGACCTCAATAGAAAATTGGTTAATTTTTCATTTCTTAAAATTGCCCCAAATACAACCTCCCATGTAAACACACACAGAAACTTATACATGATTTAGTTGAATAACATATGGTATATACAGGAGTGAATCTCCATAGAGTAGAACTTTCAAAACATTTAACAGACTGTTTAAGAAAATGAATATCAGGAAGCTGAAATGAGAATGTAAGGGGGTGGGAGATAGACGAGAACATGGGACAGATACATCTAGAGCCTTCAGTGTATGTATGTGATAAAGGGTGGAAATGTGAAATGAGTCCACGAGGAAGGAAAAGATGGGATGGGGGGAGACTGGTGGAAGGGGGTGATTGATCAAGAGGCACTGATTTTCATTGAGTTAAATGAAGCACCTTTATTTTCTCCCCTCTTTAGCTGTGTGTGCCACTGAGGTTTTTAAAATAGCCACAAGGTAATAGTTTACATTTTTAATAAGTAAATCCATGATTTGACCAGGCTCAGTTACATAACTGTGAACTTTCTTTTCATTTTAGTGCATACATTCCCCTTAATAATTACTTGGTATTCAATGATGTAGACGGTCTGTATACATACACATTTGAAGCAGAGAGAAAGGTTAGTAGTATTAAATTAATGAAAAGGTTTTGGTTATGCATTCTTTTAAAATATCAAGTATTAGAATTCAAATAGAATTACCCACATTATAAGCATTTTATTTTCTAACTATATTTACCTAGTCTGCCTACTTACTAGATATCTTTTGTTGGATAGACTAAAATACTCTATAGCAAAATGATTTAGAAGAAATGATCTGTTATGAAAATAGATTTGAAGCATGAAAATTTTTTTATAGGAGATAGGCATGATTATGAAACAATGTGATTTCTACTTCTTTTTTATAAAGAGACTAGTATTGGTTCGTGTATCTCTACAATTTGTTGTGTTTTATATATGCAGGAAAACTGTCCAGCTTGTAGTCAGCTTCCTCAAAATATTCAGTTTTCTCCATCAGCCAAACTACAAGAGGTTTTGGATTATCTAACAAATAGTGCTTCTCTGTAAGTATTTTGGATTTTTGTTATATTGTGGGAAAAAAAAAAAACCCAAAATAATTTGGACAATATTTGATTGCTTTTTTTCTTTTGATTATATTTAGGCAGATGAAATCTCCAGCTATCACAGCCACATTAGAGGGGAAAAATAGAACACTTTACTTACAGGTGATCAGTGTTCATTTTTAATTTTTTCAAGAAACCATGAATAGTGTAATTGATTTTAATGTAGCTTTTACCTTAACATCATTTTGTTTTCTAGTCAGTGACTTCTATTGAAGAACGAACAAGGCCAAATCTTTCTAAGACGTTGAAAGGTATTTTAAGTAAATATACATATAAAATGTTCTTTTTGGTAAAATAGCAAATGTTTATTTTAGGTTTGCTTTTAATACATTGATCAGATATAATTACTTATGTGTAGATATCATAATAAAATTGCTGTTGTGAAAAAAACAACCTCTAAGAAATTGCATACTTGGACCATAAAACTTCATAATTTGTGTATATGTATTATACATTTCATTGAGTATATTTGCTTGGTTAATTATACTCTTTTCTATTTTAGAATTAGGACTTGTTGATGGACAAGAACTGGCGGTTGCTGATGTCACCACACCACAGACTGTTCTGTTCAAACTTCATTTTACTTCTTAAGAAACATAAATCTGCACATAATAGAAAACTCATAGAAATAATATTACTTCATGGAAGCTAAAGAATTAAAGGGTGGGGAAGGTGGGGTGAAGGGAAGTTCCCCTCAAAATATGTCATTTTTAACATTAGTTTTGCTGGAATTTCATATATATATATATATATATATATATATATATATATGTGTGTGTGTATATATATACACACACGCGCACACACACACACACATATATATATATATACATATATAGTGAGTGACTTTTTTTTAACTTTATAATGTCATTTGAGGACAGAATGTTGGGGCTGGTGCTTGTAAACATTGTCATTATTGATACCAGAAATGATGCCTGCAGAGATTATGAGCAAATGTATTGTTTCTTTTAGAGAAGGGAGTAGATACTCTTATTTTATGTGGGTTTTCTTATGGTCAAAGAACGCATTCCTCATATGAGCAGCTTCATGTAAAACATATCTGTGTCCTGTAATAGAAATAAGAAATTAGGTTTTCAAATACATTAAATACTACACCCTCACATCTAGAGTATATCTTACCATAGGCTATTTCTTGATTTAATATACACTTAATTGTGGTTGCCCAAAGTGTAAATTAATTATTGCAGAGTTTATCTTATCTGTAATGATTTGTAAACAGTATTATAGCTGAGTATCTGTTCCTGAAAATAGGAAATATTTTCATGTGTTTCTTTGCAGTGCCATAGAGGCCAATATGCACAAATTTAAGCCAAGGCATGGCTGTTTAAAAATTTAATATTTAAACAGTTATTGTTGATGCTTTTGCACTATTTATTAATAAAATTATACATTGTCTACTTTTTCTTATTGAACAGATTTTTGAAGTATGTTAAGGATAGTTCCATGGTAAAGTAGAAGTATTTTTAAGTGATGAGTAGAGTTACTATCACCAACTTTTTATTGAACCCAAATATAGTACTTTTGCTATAGTTGTTTTCCACAGGTTTATTTCCTAATGGAATGTAATTAATGTAATTATGTTAGGTCTCTTAACATGACCGTTTCTTTGAGATGACTAAAACCAAAATTAAGCAGAGATAGTAAAAAAAAAAATACCCGGGTAGTTTCTTAATGTAGGTACATGTATATGTCCGCCCTCTTTTTTTTTTAAACTTAACTATGAGTTAATTTTAAATTAACTATGAGTTAATATTTTCCCTTTCAACATTTTTATGGAGGAGGCTGAGATTTGGAGGATTGTGGTTTGAGGCCAGCCTGAGCAGGAAAATTTAGTAGGCTCTATCCAAAATAAAGAGTAGCAGCTGTGGTTCAAGTGAAAGAGCACTAGGCTACAAGCTAGGAGGTCCTGAACAAACTCCAGTGCTTCAAAAAAATTTTGTTTGGTGGTAATTTTTCTTTTTTTTTGGCGGGGGGGTGGGTGGGGGGGCTTGAACTTTGGACCTGAGCACTGTCTCAACTCCAGCTCAAGGCAAGTTGGTGCTCTACCAACTTGAGCCACAATGCCTTTTCTGGTGATTCATGGGTAATAAGAATCTTATGGACTTTCCTGCCCGGGCTGGCTTTGAACCGTGATCCTCAGAGCTCAGCCTCCTGAGTAGCTAGGATGACAGGTGTGAGCCACCAGCGCCTGGCTGGTGGTAATTTTCTATACAAAAGTTTTGTGGTTAGGTTATTTGCAGCGTTCCTTGGTGTGTTTTCCTTCTTTCCTTTTTCCTGTTGATAGCCTCCTGAATGCTAGACAAGAACTTTTTACCTCCCAAGGTATACCCTCAATCCCATTTATTAATCTTGCTACTTGGGTGTTAACAAGTCATGTTTTATTTTATTTTTTTATTTTTTATTTTTTGGGTCCGGTCGTGGGGCCTGAACTCTGGGCTTGGGCACTGTCCCTCAGCTCTTCAGCTCAAGACTAGCGCTCTACCACTTGAGCCACAGCGCCACTTCCGCTTTTTTTCTTTTAGCTTATGTGGTGCTGAGGAATTGAACCCAGGGCCTCAGGCATGCAAGGCAAGTGCTCTACCACTGAGCCACCTTCCCAGCCCTCATGTCTTATTATAAAATTATATATATGTATGCTTTCTCTAAAAAGGTTATATATTGTTTAATTTCTGTGGGGGGGACTGTAGGGGGAGGGGGAGGTGCAGAAGGGGACAATGCTTGGGACTGACCTAGCGTCTGGCCCACTGCGGGGCGGTTCCCAGGCTGGGCATGCAGGGTCAGGGCGCCAGCAGGTTCTGTCTGCTGTGGGCCTCTTCCGTCTCGTGCGTGGCTGGTCCGCACCCAGTCGCTGTGCGTGCGCGCTGCACGGCGCGGAAGGCCTTGCTGGGCAGAGACGGTAATTCACCTGTTACTCCTCCGGCCCGGGGCCCGCGTCCGCGTCGGGCCGGCGCCCGGGCCGCGCGTGCGCCAGGCCCACCTCTTGGGACTGGGCGAGGCGGGGGCCGGGCGGCGGGGCCTGACGGACGCGGGGCCGACGGACGCGCCGGTCGGTGTTGGCGGGCCGGCCCTGGCAGCAGTCCCAGGTGTGAGGCGCGGCGTCCTCGCCTCCGCAAGCTGGTTAAGACACTCGGACGCCGGGCCCACGACTGCCTTAGTCGGGAGTCATGGCGGGCGCAGCGCGGGCTCCGAGCGGCCGACACGCAGCCGCAGCCGCGCACGGCTCCGCCGCCGTGGCCCCCTCAGGCTGAGAACGGCTCTGAACTCGAATCTTCCCGGTGGGAACCGAACCGCTTCGCTCCGTCACCAAGGGCACCGCGGCCGCCCGGATGTGACGTCCGCGTTCCGTCCCTTGTTCTTCCGTGCGGACGGAACTCTGGGCTCCCGGATCTGGTGGTTGTGTACGTGGACGAAGCCGGCGCATGCGCACGCGCGCGCTCCGACCCCGCTGAGGGCCGAGCCGAGGGGTCCGTCTGGGGCTCGGGGGAGGCCGCCGGGGTCATGGCAGCCCGCTGACCGGGCCCGCGGCGTGGAAAAGCGGGGCGAGGCCGCATCCGCCGGGCCTTCCTCCGAGCCTCAGGCCGCGCGGCCCGCTCCGGGCCTCCCCGCCGTGGGCCGCCGCCGCCGCCGCCGCCCGGGGCGGTCGAGGAGCGGCAATGAGCTGGTTCAACGCCTCGCAGCTCTCCAGCTTCGCCAAGCAGGCGCTGTCCCAGGCCCAGAAGTCCATCGACCGGGTCCTGGACATTCAGGACGAGGAGCCGGGAACCTGGGCCGACACCATTCCCTACGGGGAGCCGGGTGAGGCGAGCGCCGGGGCCGGCGGGCTGGGAGGTCGGGGTCCCGCTGCCCCGAGCGTCCCCTGGGCAGTCCTGCTGCGGGGGTGCCCGGGCCGGGGCCTGCCGCGGCCCGCGTGCCAGCCCGCCCTGCCCCTGCCCCTGCCCCTGCCCCTTCCCGGGGACCCGCCTTCCCCCGCCCGCGGCGCTGGAGCCCGCCCGGACCCATCTCAGCCGACCAGGCACTCGGCTCGCCACTTGTGCCCCCAGCCCTTCTCCGGAGGACCCAGCTGGGCCTCTGGGAGCCTCGTGTCACTGCACCTTATGAGGAATGTGAAGGAACAGGGAGGAGAGGGAGAAAAACAGCTCACACCGGAGGAGCGCTCTGTGCCTCCTAGGGCCCAAGTTTGTTTGGATAGCATCAGAACGACTCCTTGTTTTATTTGCCAAATTGGAAAGTGAGGGGTGGCCAAGTTGACACTTGTTTGAGGTACCACCGCAGAATATACCGGAGGTATTGCCAGTAGAATGTGTGGTCCAAGGAGTTTAAGTTCCGCCACATTTCTGCAGAGACTCGTCTCACTCCACGGAAATCCTTCAGGACCTAACGTTGCTCTTGTGTTTTTAAGTGTGAGGACTTGTCTAGTATTTTGATGTGTACAAACAATGGCAGATTTAGGGGGATATACACCTCTGGGTGGAAAGACTAAAGCTCTTGACTCTGGTTTCTGTTTTTAGTGTTCATCGTTGCAAATTAAGGCTTTCTCATTTTGTGATGTGCTGGTTCATGTTTGTATGTCGTGATCTTAGTACTTGTCAAAGTACTAAGTTGTGCGATCTTGCTTGAGTAGCTCCATTTGGCTTTTTCTCTTGGACCTTACATTTTGAACCATTAAGTTTTAGATCATTGGTTTCTAAGAAGTCTTGGGCTTGAATGTATTATATAGGTTATTTTTAAAACCAGGTTATCCATACTACTCATGTTTACCTATCACTTGTGTCCTAGATGGCAAAGAGGACCATAGTCTTCAGACTGGAGTAGGTTAAATGGAAGCCAGATAACTCATGGGATGGTTTTGCATTAGGATGATGAACTAATCAGTAGATTCTGTTTGCTAGTTCATTTGCATTTTAACTTTGGCCTTTTTGTTTGCGACTTTTCACATGTGATACCAATGAAGGTCAAACTGAACTCATATGAAATCAGGCTACTTTAGGGCTGAAAAATTGATAGCTAGTCCTTAGTTATTTGTGTTCTTTACATCACTTCTAATTGTGCAGGATTTGTGACCATTCTGCCCAGTCATTTTTTAATTTAGAAAAAGATGTTTTTTTAAAAAAATTAGTTTAACATTTTACTGAACATTACCTATTTTTTATCATCAGGTTATTAGCAGTTGCTATTGCTATGACTGTTGTGATAACTTTTCCCCCCTAGAAGATAGTTTTTTTTTCTCTGTACTTTTAAGAACTCCCAGTGTCAATTACTTTTAAAACGTTTTATTTGCTTATTTACTTATTTTTGCTGATCCCAGGGCTTGAACTCAGGGCCTGGCCCTGGCTCTGAGTTTTCTTGCTCAGGGCTAGCACTCCACCACTTGAGCCACAGTACCATTTTCCTGCCCAGGCTGGCTTTGAACTATGATCCTCAGATCTCAGCCTCCTGAGTAGCTAGGATTACAGGTGTGAGCCTGTGTCATCTACTTTTATACCAAAAGAGCAGTTCTAAAAATGCACATTTCTGAAATTTACAATGACCATATATAGCTGATGGCATAATTTAGAACATGGAAACAAATATAAAAGAACAAAATTTTCTCCTCAAGTAGGTTTTGGAGAGTGGGACTTGAAAATTAGGCTTATCATTAAGTAGATGCAAATGCATTTGCTCACTAGATCTTACTGTTCCCATCAATTTAACTTGATCTTTGGAAAAGAACACTTGTTTCTAGTATCTTGTGATACAGGGTTTGAGCATTCCCCTCTGTTTGTTTTATGTTTTATTATTTTGTGTTACAAGAATATAATTAGCAGGAAACTGACTGAACAAGTCATTTTTATGTGGTGGCACGTGACCTGTTAGTGAGGGAGCTGCCAGTTTTTGTGAGATGAGTCATATGTATCTTGACCTTAACATGGGTTATAAGACACATACCAGGGCTGGGAAGGTGGCTCAGTGGTAGAGCACTTGCCTTGCATGCTCGAGGCCCTGGGTTCGATTCCTCAGCACCATATAAGAAAAAAGCCAGAAGTGGCGCTATGGCTCAAGTGGTAGAGCACTAGCCTTGAGCTGAAGAGCTGAGGGACAGTGCCCAGGCCCAGAGTTCAGGCCCCAGGACCAGACCCCCCCCCCAAAAAAAAAAAAAAAAAGACATCATTACATTCATAATTTGTTGTAGGAGGAAATAACATACTTGCTTCTGCTAGGCCAGACCAAGTCTAGCCTTTTATCTATGCTCTTAGTTCCTCTCAGGCAGGGCTTCAACCAGAATTAACCTGGTACTAACATTACAGTCAGCAAGGTATTTAACATGTGTAAATTACAGGCTGTATTTTCTCCATTTTCTTACTTTCCCTAAATTATATTTATATTGATTCATAGTGATGGTTAAATATTTATGTGCATATATATATATATATATATATATATATAATTTTTATTTTTTTGTCAAAGGCTTAAGTCCCCAGGTCAGTGGAGGATGGGATACTTCCACCTGGGGATTGAAATCAAACACTGAACCACAGAGTCCACCGACGGCCTCTCCTAAAGCCATCACAAAGCCGGTGAGAAGGACTGTAGTAGATGAATCTGAAAATTTCTTCAGTGCCTTTCTCTCTCCAACGGATGTCCAGACTATTCAGAACAGTCCGGTGGTATCAAAGCCTCCAGCTAAATCACAACGACCGGAAGAAGAAGTGAAAAGCACTTTACAAGAATCCTTAATCTCTGGACCGTCAGAAGTTACAGAGACAGCTGAGTCAGAAGTGAGAGACCCTGTGTGTGTACCAGGGAAAACTGTGGCAGTGGACTCATCACCTCAAACTGAAGGCAAGCAAGAAGAAACTGTTGATAAAGAGTCTGAAATGAAGGTGCCTGCTATATGCTTGAAGGTGTCTGAGAATGTGACTAAGGCAAAAACAGCTTCAGAAAGTGTGTCTAGCATGTCTACGCAGTCTCTCCCAGCAGAAACAAAGGACATGGCTTTGGAAGCTAAGGAGCAGAAACATGAAGACAGACAGAGCAACACACCCTCTCCTCCTGCTAGTACCTTCTCCTCGGGTACTTCTACCACCAGTGATATTGAAGTTTTAGATCATGAAAGTGTAATAAGCGAGAGCTCAGCAAGTTCAAGACAGGAGACTACAGATGCCAAATCAAGTCTTCACCTGATGCAGACGTCTTTTCAGCTTCTCTCTGCATCTGCTTGTCCTGAGTATAATCGTTTAGATGATTTCCAAAAGCTCAACGAGAGTTGCTGCTCATCTGATGCTTTTGAAAGAATAGACTCATTTAGTGTACAGTCATTAGATAGCCGGAGTGTCAGCGAAATCAATTCAGATGATGAGCTGTCAGGCAAGGGATATGCTTTAGTGCCTATTCTAGTTAATTCTTCCACTCCAAAGACTAAAATAATTGACTCTATTGAGGGAAAAGCTGAAGAAGTAGTAAATGATGAAACAGTTATACCCACTGAAGAAGCAGAAATGGAGGAAAGTGGACGCAGCACCACACCTGTTAACTGTGAACAGCCAGATACGCCAGTTGAACAGCCAGATACTCTGGTTTCTTCTGTGCCTACAACTGAAGGATGTAACACTGCCTTAGATGAGCTATCTGAGCAGCGTGAAGTTGCAGAAAGCCAGCCAGAAGTACTTTCTGAGAAGGAAGATGTTTGCAAGGTAACTGTACAGAGTAGAAATGGACTTTTTGGGTGTTTGATTTAGAGATAAAATCATTTGTTTGAAAAATGTTTTCATTGATGCATAGTGACTTGTGCTGAATTAAAAAGCTAGATCTGGGGGCTGGGAAGGTGGCTTAGTGGTAGAGTGCTTGCCTTGCATGCATCATGAGGCCCTGGGTTTGATTCCTCAAAACCACATAAGCAGAAAAAGCTGAAAGTGGTGCTGTGAGTCAAGAGGTAGGGCACTAGCCTTGAACTGAAGAGGTGAGGGACAGCGTCCAGGCCCCAGAGTTCAAGCCCCATGACCAGCAAAAAAAAAAAATAAAAAAAAATCTTTTGGGGCTGAATATGTGGCTCAAGCAGCCGAGTACCTAACTTGCAAGTGCAGACTCCTGACTTCAAACCCCAGTACTGGGAGAAAAAAAAAGAGGGAAAGGTCTTTTGTCACTTCATTGTAGCAGTATTTGATGGTAGCAGTGTACCAGTTAATTATTAAATAATTTCAAATATCTGAAGTTTCTCAAAGCTAATGATGGCAGATGTATTTGCAATATAACTAACCATAAATGTTTCCATTTTACATCTTTATTCTTTTTTTTTTGTTAGTCATGGGGCTTAAACTCTGGGCCTGAACGCTGTCCCTCAGCTCTTCAGCTCAAGGCTAGTGCTCTACCACTTGAGCCACAGCACCACTTCCAGTTTTCTGGTGGTTATTGGCGATAAGAATTTCATGGCTTTTCTTGCCCGGGCTGGCTTTGAACCGAGATCCTCAGATCTCAGCCTCCTGAGTAGCTAGGATTACAGGCGTGAGCCACCAGCGCCCGGCTATGTCTTTATTATTGAACTTTTAGCTTTTTAAAAAAGGCCATGCAACTACAATTGGTAATAGCACCATGCTAAAAAATACATAGTGGCACTTTCTTAAAAACCACCTTTAATTAATGTCAGTACTTAAGTGATCTCTCAAAGTATATCACTGCTTCAGTAGGATTTAAGTAATAAAATATGGTTAGAATTACTTTTTGTACTTACACTGATATATTCTGGGGAAATTTAAAAAATGCCTTCCTGTAGGTTTTCTAAAATTATTTTTTATTTTTTAAAATTATTTATTTTTAAATGTGGTATATAAAAGTTACATTTTTGGTTTAAGGAATAATATAGACTATAGATACATGCATTTATATCTACCACCCAGCTAAGAACATAATCAGAGGCTGAAGGCCCTTTTTGCCTTGTTTTGACTGCATCTATTTCCTCCTCTTTTGGCAGATTTACAGACCATCCCAGATTTTGCTATTGAAAATAGCAAAGCTAATGTGTTCTTACACATGTTACCTGTTGAATTTATCAACAAGTTTTCCCTCCAAGGTGTACCTAGAACTAGCATTTTCTATATCACGGGTTATGTAGATGTTCAACTTGATCTGCCCCTGTGTCTTCCAGAGCAAGCAGTATAGCAGTGTGTACTCCCATCATCCTGTGGTTGCTGCCCTGTGAGCACTGTGTTCCCATATTGTTTTCATTGTTCCATGAAATCATGTTTTATTTATTCCCATGATTGGGTTCCTTTACAAATCATTACCTGCATGTACAAATTGTCTTTTTTGAAACTTAAAACATTTTGACTTCTTGTGTTTTCTTCATCCAGACCATTGAATTTCTGAATGAGAAACTGGAAAAAAGGGAGGCTCAGTTATTATCTCTTAGTAAAGAAAAAGCACTTTTAGAAGAAGCTTATGATAACCTGAAAGAGTAAGTATTCTACAAATGTGAATAAGGTTATGCGTAATGTGGAAGTCTATGTACACTTTGTGGTTTTCAAGAATATTTTTGAGGTGCTCATGGATCATGCTTGTAATTCTTGCTATTCAGGAGTCTAGGACCAGGAGAATCCTGGTTCAAAACCTGGGCAGAAAAGTTTGCTATACTACATCTCCAAAATAACCAGTAAAAAGCCAGGCTAGATGTGTGGCTCAAGCAGTAGAGTGCTAGCTGAGTAAGGGTGAGGCCCTGAATTCAAATCCCAGTACCAGTAAAAAGAAAGAAAAAAAAATGGTTTTGAGCCCACACCTTTAAACCTAGTTATTAACTAGTCTCAGATTGGGAGAATTGTGGTTCAAGGCCAGCCTTAGCACAAACTTTGTGAGACCTCGACTCACCAGAAAATGCGAGGTATGGTAGTATATAGCTGTCATCCTTGTTACAGGATGGGTGGGGAGGTAAACATAAATAGGAAGACTGTAGTCTAGGCCAGGCAAACAGCAAAATCCTATATCAAAAATAACTGAAGCACAAAAGGCTGGGACGTGGCTTGAGAGATAGCCTGCCTAGCAAGTATGAAGTCCTAAGTTAAGAACACACTACTGGACTGGGAAGGTGGCTCAGTGGTAGAGTGCTTGCCTTGCATGCATGAGGTCCTAGGTTCTATTCCTCAGCACCACATAAACAGAAAAAGCCGGGAGTGATGCTGTGGCTCAAGTGGTGGAGTGCTTGAGCTGAAGAGCTGAAAGCTTTTGAAATTGAAATGTTCGAAATTTAATTTCTTTATAATAACAAAATCAAATACCATTTCAGGTATAAACTTAAAGCTTATTTCTATCCTCAAATTATCTTTACCATATTACTTTGGCATTGAATATACTTTTTTTTCTTTCTTTCTTTTTTTAACAGTACTGGAGTTTGAACTTGCTAGGTAAGGGCTGTATCACTTTAGTCGTTTCCTTACTCCTACTTTTGACATTGAAACGTATTTTGTAAAAACAGTAAATTCTTTCCAGTTGTTGCTAATAATCTTTTTTTTTTTTTGGTCGGTTGTGGGGCTTGGGCGCTGTCCCTGTGCTCTTCAGCTCAAGGCAAGTGCTCTGCCACTTGAGCCACAGCACCACTTCCGGTTTTCTAGCGGTTTATTGGAGATAAGAGTCTCACGAACTTTCCTGCCCGGACTGGCTTTGAACTACGATCCTCAGATCTCAGCCTCCTGAGTAGCTAGGATTACAGGCGTGAGCCACTGGTGCCCGGCTGCTAATAATTTTTTAATATTAGAGGTATAAAATGTTGTCTCAAGAAAACTGATAGTTAAAAACATACTAGTTTTGTTTGTATTAAGGATAGATTAGGGAAGTGTGACACAAGATTTAGAATTGAAATATTTACCTTTTTCTTAGTTTTGTACATCAAGTGTTGTTGATACTTTTACTTTCTAGTGAGTTTTATTTGATATTTAAAAATGTGGTATATGGCTGGGTATGTGGCTCAATAGTAGAACATTTCTTCGGATAGGATGTTGCCAACCCTGGGATCAATCTCTAACACTGAATGAATGAATTACTCAAGTAAATACATACATAAAAAATTTAAAAGATAAATTTTTATCTACAAGTTAATAGGCTGGCTTTATGTGGTGGTTCATACCTGTAACCCCTCAGCAAGAGAGGCAGAAAAATCATGAATGCAAGGCTAGTCTCACCTATATAAAAGCTGGATACAGTGACTCATACCTTTAAACCTAGCTGTTCAGATGGCTGAGATCAAGAGGATCATGGTTCTAAACCAGCCAGGACAAAAAGTTCATGAAAATGAAAAATGGTGGGCAAGGTGATATACATCTGTCATTCCAGCTATGGAAGGAAGCATAAATCCTGGTAAAATGCAAGAGCCTTCTCAGAAGTAACCGAGGCAAAAAGGGTTGCAGATATGACTAAAGTGACAAAGTGCCTGCTTAGCATATGCAAAATCATGAGTTGAAACCCTGATACCACCACCACCACCACCACCAACAAAAAAAAGTCGTCTGGGTACCAGTGCATGTAATCCTAACTACTGGCTATTTGGGAAGCTGAAATTGTTGAGATCACAGTTTGAGGCCAGCCTGGACAGAAGATAGTACTCAAGACCCCAGTGGTGTCAGAGTCTGGGGTTTTGTAGCTACCAGGAAGCCTAACATAAGTGGATTGTACCCTGATACTTTTCTGGGCAGGAAGTAAAATCCTGTCTCAAAAATAACAAGCCAAAATCAGAGCTGAAGGCAAAGTTCAAAGCCCTAGTACCACCGAAACAAAAAAGTTAACAGACCTAAAACTGATCTATTTCATTATGGTTTATACTGAAGAAAATGTTATTTTGAGAATTGAACTTAAGCTTGGTACCCTTGGAATAAATAAACAGTATATCTTTATTCCCAAATAATTTCAATTTAGTGAAATGTTCAGAGTCAAAGAAGAAAGCAGCAGCATTTCTTCCTTGAAAGATGAGTTTACTCAGCGGATTGCAGAAGCAGAAAAGAAAGTACAGCTCGCCTGCAAAGAGAGAGATGCTGCTAAAAAGGTAATTATTATTCAACATAAATTCCACAAAGGGCATGGGAAGGTGGCTCAGCGGTAGAGTGCTTGCTTTGCATGCATGAGGCCCTGGATTCGATTCCTCAGCACCACATAAGCAGAAAAAGCCAGAAGTGGCACTGTGGCTCAAGTAGTAGAGCGCTAGCCTTGAGCTGAAGAGCTGAGGAATAGTGCCCAGGCCCAGAGTTCAGAGTTCACGACCGGCAAAAAAAAAAAACAAAAAACAAATCCACAGAGAAAATAGTTTGCTGAATGCCTTCATCAGATTTCTATAATAAAAAAGTTAAGATTTTAAAAAGTGTTATTAAGTTTTAGATTTTGATATATTTAAATTGATAATTCATACTTATAATCTAAACAGATGTTAATTTGTATAATTACATATGAATCATTGCAAGATGTAAACAAAGAGCACTAGGATAAGTTTTATAAATGATGTCTACCTGGTTCTGGTGGCTCACACCTAATCCTAGCTACTTAGGAGGTTGTAGCCTGAGGATTGTGGTTGGAAAAACCAGCCCCAGCAGCAAAGTCCCTGAGACTCTTGTCTCCAGTTAACCACCCAAATAGCCAGAAGTGGAGCTGCAGCTCAAGTGGTAGAGTGCTAGCCTTGAGTAGGAAAGCTCAGGAACAGCGCCTGGGCCCTGAGTTCAAGCCATAGGATCAACACACAACAAAACCCAAGCCAACAGAAATGATAACTCCACCAAAGTAGATAACACTTAATTTAAATGGTATAGTATGCATTTAAAAAATTATTGTTACTTTATTTTTTTCATACCACTTCACACATATATACTAATTTATTCCAAAGCAATTTTAAAATACGAATTTTTAGGAATGATTTCCTTTTAAGAAGAATAGTGTTGACTAGCTCTAATGTAGAATTTCTTTCTCTCTATGGAATGGCATTTTGGGATAGATAAGTCTATGGTGGGTTTGTTCTTTTTTTTTTTTGGTCCGGTCGTGGGGTCTGAACTCCCACTGAGCGCCACTTCCGGCTTTTTTCTTTTTGCTTATGTGATGCATGAGGAATTGAACCCAGGGCCTCAGGCATGCAAGGCAAGCGCTCTACCACTAAGCTACCTTCCCAGCCCTGGGTTTATTCTTTTTGTATGTTGTAGAATGTTTAACAACATCCCTGGCCTCTACCCATTACATTCCAGTAGTATCCTCTCCCACCTCAGCTGCTAGATTTTACAAAATGTCATCATGGGAGCAAAGTCATTCCTGGTTACAATCTGTTGTTTTAATGTTTCTAATTTGGGATAATTACCTATTTTAGAAATTGCTAATAACTAAGTTTAGTAATTATAGCTCAAGTCCTGACTGTTACTGATAGCTTTGTCTCTGCTTTTGGCCTTTCTCAATTACGTTGTTTTCCTATTTCTTCGCCAAAATGAATAGTAATTTATAATTTTCCCATGTGGATTGCTACAGAAAGGAGAATAAATTAAAGCTTGATTTAATCACTCATTTCTGGCTTTAACAATAATGTGAAACTACTTTCTAATCAACAAACCTATCTGTCTCTATGTACTGTTGTTCTAAATGTAATGCTTAACCTATGGAACATATACATTCTAAAGAAAGGTGGCAAAAATTAACTTATTTTCATTTCCATTTCCATATTAAGACCTGCTGATATATCTGAATGTGTGTTTTATGTGCAATATTTAAAGCTCTTAGTCTTAATAACCAAAGCAGTAAGTTAACTGAGCAATATTTATAGATTTATTTATGAGTATGTGAGTATGGCTTTTTCAGTCTGGAGGAAAATGGTGTAACATACTTTCTTCATTTTAGTCACTGATTATATTTTATTTTTTAATTTTAAATTAGGAAATAAAAAATATGAAAGAAGAACTTGCTACTAGATTAAATAGTAGTGAAACTGCAGACCTTTTAAAAGAGAAAGATGAACAGATTCAAGGATTAATGGAAGAAGGTACGTATTCTGTTTATGATTATAAAATACTATAAGAATAGGAGAGCTACTTGGCACATGACAGATGCTTTTTTTTTTTTCCTGGTTGGGGGGAGGGGTGAACTCAGGGTCTGGGCACTGTCCCTGAGCTCTTTTGCTCAAGGCTAGTGTTCTACTACTTTGAGCCACAGCTCCACTTCTGGTTTTATTGGGGGTTAATTGGAGATAAAAGACTCATGGATTTTCCTACTCAGGCTGGCATTGAACTGTGATCTTCAGATCTCTGCCTCCTGAGTAGCTAGGATTACAGGCGTGAGCCACCAGCATCCAGCACAAATGCATTTTCTATCACAAGTGTTAGACCATAAATGTACCTAAGAAAATCAGCATTAGTTTAGAAGTATGATCCATCATATATCCCATCATTTGTCTCAGTTGTCTGTAAAATGTTGTTTTGTTCTGTTTTTGAGACAAGGTCTCACTGTTACTCAGGCTTAGGTTGAACTTGTGAGGCCAGGTTGTCCTCAAACTTAAGATCCTCCTTCCTCCGCCTCCTGCATACTGGAGTTACAGGCTTGTGCCAGCATGCCTGGCTTAAAATACCTTTTATAGTTGGCCATTTGTACTACTCTAGGGTCCAGCTAAAGGTTATCTGTGGTGTTTGGTTATTACATGTGTGTGCGTTTGCCAGTCCTAGGGCTTAAAGTCGAGGTCTGGACTCTGTCCCTGAGCTTTTCTGCTCAAGGCTAGCCATCTGCCATTTGAGCCATAGCTCCACTTGTGTTTTTTAATTGGAGATAACAGTATCATGGACTTTTCCTACCCAGCGTTGTCTTGGAACCATGATCCTCAGTCGCAGCCTCCTGAGCAGTTAGGGTTTCACATGTGAGCCATGGGTATCTGGCAGCTATTAGATTCTCGATTGTGGTTAGTTCTCTCTTTTCATGACACTGAATACTTGGTAGAATTCCAAAAATACTTTTACAGAATGGGCTATATCCAGTTTATCACTTTTCTTTATTACTCATCAAATTTCTGGTAAGAAGTGTTGTAATTCATATTGTACATCCATCACTGTATCACATCAGTAGAAACAGAATGTCAGGTGGTACCACCGTTGGTTCCCAGGTATGTTGGTGGCTGCTAGATTTTGTTGTAAAAGCACATATTCCCCTTTGTGATACATACTTACAGGTGGAAATTGACCCTTTTTAAGACTGGCACTTTCCTCTTTCTTTGGCATTTATTGGTAATTTCTGCTTAAATGGCTGTTAACTTTAGGGCTTGAAAAAATTATGATATAAAATAATTCTCATGTTATTAGTTAGATAAACCATTCTATTCAGATTCTTAAGAAAGAATTATTATTTTGATTTATCCTTTTTTAAAAATCATTACTAGGAGAAAAGCTTTCAAAGCAGCAGCTACATAATTCTAATATCATTAAGAAATTAAGAATTAAAGACAAAGACAGTGAAAATACTATTGCAAAGCTGAACAAAAAAGCTAAAGAGCAAGAAGAGGAGTTGCAGCATTTAAAACAGGTGAGCAGAAATTGTATTCTCTTTATATATGCATAGATTATACTTATATATATATACTTATTATATATTTTATTTTTACTTTTTTTTTTTTCCTGGTCTTGGGCTTGACCTTTGGGCTTAGGTGCTGTCCCTGAGCTCCTTTTTGTTTTGTTTTGTTTTTGGGTCCAGTCCTGGGGCCTGAACTCTGGGCCTGGGCGCTGTCCCTCAGCTCTTCAGCTCAAGGCTAGCACTCTACCACTTGAGCCACAGCGCCACTTCTGGCTTTTTTCTTTTTGCTTATGTGGTGCTAAGGAATCGAACCCAGGGCCTCATGCGTGCAAGGCACGTGCTCTACCACTGAGCCACCTTCCCAGCCCCCTGAGCTCCTTTTGCTCAAGGTAGCGCTGTACTACTTCTGGCCTTTTTGAATAGTTTATTGGTGATAAAGAGTTTTGTGGACTTTGTTGCCTGGGCTGGCTTTGATCTCTGATCTCAGAGATCCTCAGATCTCTGCCTCTTGAGTAGTTAGAATTACAGGCATGAGCTACTGGTGCCTGGTCTATTGTTTTTTTTTGTTTTTGTCTGTTGGGGGGCCTGAACTCTGGACCTGGGCACTGTTCCTCAGCTCTTCAGCTCAAGGCTAGCACTCTACTAATTGAGGCACAGCACCACTTCCGGCTTTTTCTGCTTATTTGGTGCTGAGGAATTGAACCCAGGGCCTCATGCATGCAAGGCAAGCACTCTATCACTGAGCCACCATCCCAGCCCTGCCTGGCCTATTTTTACTTTTTTTTTTTAATATATCGTGATGCTTTGAACTCTGGGCCTGGGCGCTGTCCCTGAGCTTTTTACCTCAAGACGAGCATTCTGCCACTTGAGCCACAGTGCTACTTCCGGTTTTCTGGTGGTTAATTGGTGATAAGAGTCTCAGGGACATTCCTGCCCAGGCTGGCTTTTGATCCTCAGATCTCAGCCTCCTGAGTAGCTAGGATTACAGGCATGAGCCACTGGCACCCGGCAATGGTAAGATTTTTTTTTCTGTATTACAATACTTGTTGAGATTCCTGAAATACAGTCATCTACCATGGTGTTATAGGTTGAAAAATACTTTTGTCTGTTTTTAAAAAATAGGTCCTTGATGGCAAAGAAGAAGTTGAGAAACAACATAGAGAAAATATTAAGAAACTAAATTCTGTGGTAGAACGCCAAGAGAAAGATCTTGGCCGACTTCAAATAGACATGGATGAACTTGAAGAAAAGAACCGCAGTATTCAGGCTGCCCTGGATAGTGCATACAAGTAAGAAAATGATAATGTGTGCAGCCAGTTTAGAATCAGTGATCAGAGTAGGGTGTCGAAGGAGCCCTTTTGTACTATGTTATCCTTAGCAACGTTTATGAACTTGTCAGTAGTGAGGGGGTTATTACTTAAAGTGAGTTCAGCAGAATCTTTATGATAGTGTTTTTTTTTAAGTGGTACACTTGTGTATGTAGTTCACTGTATATTGCTTTAAATAAAAGTTATCAATCTGAATTTTTAAGAGAACTTACTGATCTTCACAAAGCCAATGCTGCAAAGGATAGTGAGGCACAGGAAGCTGCTCTGAGTCGTGAAATGAAAGCTAAAGAAGAACTTTCTGCAGCCCTAGATAAGGTTCAAGAGGAAGCCCGTCAGCAACAAGAAACATTGGCAATTCAGGTAAAAGCTGGATGATTAAAGCTATCTTGTATATGTTTATATTCCTCTACATTAAATAGTTGTTTAACTAGTTGGCATTGATCCTTATGTAGTGATAGAAGTGTCAGATTTTTGTTATTATCTTCCTGGATGGTGGAGTGCTGGTCTAGCAAGCACAGGACCTTGAGTTTAAACCCTAGTACTGTAGAATAAAGAGCTGGATTGTGTAAAATTAAGTTTTATGTACATTTTAAAAATAGCTGTTAAAATGATGTGTGCATTGTGGAAGTATTGAGCAGTTATTTTTGTGTATTTCATACTTAAGAATGTTATGGATGCTTATAGCTCAGTAGTAGACTTTCCTGCTTTCTATGCTCAAGGTTCTGTGTTCTATTGTATCCCTACTAAAAAATTACAAACCCTGGAAACTGGGCATCCTATACACATAATTATTGTATGTAATTTCAAGAGAATAAATTTTACTCATACATAGCATTGTAGCAGTTTATGAACCTCAGGTGAAGGGAGGAAAACAAAATTTGTTTTGTCAGTTATTAGACATTTGAGTTGTTTATGCTATTTGCATTAAGCTGCTATGAGCCAGGTACCCATGGCTCATACCTCTATGTACTCGGGAGGTTGAGGTCTGAGGATTGCAGTTTGAAGCCACAGGCAGAAAAGTCTGAGAGAGATTGTCTTCAGTTAACCAGTAAAAATCTAGACTAGAAGTGTGGCTTGTGTAGTAGATTACCAGCCATGAATGAAAATACCAAGTGTGAGTGAGGTCCTGAGTTCAAGCCCTGGTAATAGCATGGTAACACTGCTATAAATATTCATGTACACAATTTTTGCTTTTTTTTTTTGGAGGGGGTGGTCCGGTTGTGAGGCCTGAACTCTGGGCCTGGGCACTGTCCCTCAGCTCTTCAGCTCAAGGCTCATGCTCTACCACTTGAGCACAGTGCCACTCTGGCTTTTTTTCTTTTTTGCTTATGTGGCACTGAGGAATCGAACCCAGGGCCTCATGCATGCAAGGTAAGCGCTCTACCACTGAGCCACCTTGCCAGCCCTCATGTACACATTTTTATGTGAACATGCATTTTATGTTCTTCTAGATATGTATATCCTTAGGTCATGTGGTAATGTCAAGTTTGACTTTTTGCAGATCTGCCACATTTTTAGTAGTAATTGTATCATTTTACATTCTCATTAGAAGTAGATGAGGCTGGATGCTGGTGGCTCATGTTTATAATACCAACTACTCAGGAAGCTGAGCTCTAAAGACTCTGAGCCACCCCAGGCAGAAAGGCCCATGAGTTCCTTATCTCCCATTAACCAATTAAAAAAAACCAAAAGTGGAGCTGTAGAGTGGTAGAGTGCTAGCATTCTAAGCAAATATTGACTATACTTCAGTTTTGGGATTGCTTAAATAGGATGTGTGTTAATAAAAGCTCATTGGATAATATAAATTAGTATATATGGCAACACAGCTGTGTAGTTAGCAGAAAGTTACCGATGGTGCACCCTTGACATATATGCACCATTATGATGGTGTGCTTTTTCTCTTCCTACAGGTGGGGGACCTGAGACTGGCACTGCAACGTGCAGAGCAAGCAGCTGCGAGGAGAGAGGATTATTTACGCCACGAGATCAGTGAGCTTCAGCAGGTATTGCCAACAGCTGCCTAAACACGAGCTAAAAGTACACATTTTCTTAGGAAAAAAAAAGACTCACAGGGATAGTTTCATGGAAATGGAAAGGATTGCTGACATAGTCACCAGTTGCTGTATTTTTGTGGCTTTATGTGAACCACATAAAGATGTTCAAGAACGTTCTCAATTTTGTTTGAAAGGAAGAGTGATTTTTTTTTTTACAATAGGTTTACTGTATATTTGTTGTATTTGCTTTTTTTTTTTTTTTTGGTGGGGGAGTAGTTGGTGTTGGGAATCAAAACTGAGCCCTTTTCCTGCTTCTGATTGATTTTCACAGCTACTTTTAGTGTTGTTTTTGATTTGTAATAGGTTATCCAGGTTTGGATACTGTGAGGCAGATACTCAGTACTTGGTTTCTTTGCTTATGCTATATTTTTTTTAGTCAGAGACCATGCATAAGAAAAGGAAGAGGAAATACAACTTACGTTAATCTTTCTGTTTTTATAAATACTTACATATTTGGACGAAGAGCTAACTACTGAGTAATTTGAACTTTTTTTTAGCTTAGATAACCAATGACTATCTTAGAAGTATTTTAGAAAGACACTGCAATATTTTTTTCTTTTTGTTTGTTTGTTTGTTTTGGAGCAAGGTTTTATGATATAATGAGGCTGGCCTTGAACTTGCTGTCTTCCTGCTTTAATGTCCTGAGTGCTGACAGGTGTCTAAACTAAAGGGTTGAATAAAAAATAATATAAATATAATATGTAAAATATAATAAAGGAAATATCTCTTACAGAAATTTTTTTTCCCTAGAAATTCCTAATAAAGTTAATGTTTGCTAATGCTTTTAGCATTTTTCTTGATATCAGAGGTAATAACTTCATAATTCCTTCATTCAGAGACTCCAGGAAGCAGAGAATCGAAACCAAGAACTGAGTCAAAGTGTTTCTTCAACAACAAGGCCATTGCTTCGGCAAATAGAAAATTTGCAAGCTACCTTAGGGTCCCAGACATCATCATGGGAGAAAGTGGAGAAGAATCTTTCTGATAGGCTTGGTAACTGCTTTAGTATTTTATGCTTGTTGCAGAAGCCCTTTCATCTTGTTTGTGGAATAGGGATAATGGTAGGAACTAGAATTCACTTGGTTTCATGATTATATTTAATGTCTCACAGGTAGATTTTTACCTCTTCCCCTTTTTCGTGTGTATTTTTTAATGTCTTAATTGTGACCTTTTCAGGCCATTTTTTTTTTCCTTTATACCATGTATCAGATCCTGGCTAAAATACTACCTGTTCTTTAATTTTTGCAGGCAACTATACTCTAGTTTTTCCTTGTCTGTTGTTACATGTGACCTGTTTTAATTTGTCTTCACTAGTGAAGGAGGTGTCAGTGGTAGAATTTCATAGCATATGTAGATCTGAGGAGGATCAAGATTAGATCATAGAAGAGATATACTGTTCAGTCCTAAGATTCCATATTCTGCTTCTTTACAGACATGTTCCAGGTTGCCTTTGCTCTTAATAAAAAGAAAAGTATTTTTCCAAGTTATTTCCCCTTAATCACTGAGAGGCAGTATATGAATATACTTGATATTTCAGAATCTGAAAAATTCATCATGTGCCTTTACCTAAAACTACCTGTAATTTGAGAGGTTGTGTGGCATTGTAATTAGAGCAGGCCTGAGTGGGGTTGAGAGAGGGGGACTTGATGCTTTGTTTGGTTTTGAACCATCCAGTCAGTGTGGGACAAGTTACCTACTTCAGACTTTTTCTGAGCTATTCTTTGTGAATCAGGAGAAGTGAATTAGACTTGTGGCATTCAAATAGCATGTCATGAACATTAGATGCTTTTAAGGCAGTTGAATTTGTGAGAGGGAAGCTCAGGAAATACGATATTGGGCTCTTCCAGACTGCTTCAATGTTAAGGGCTCCTTTGTATACTTTTTGTTTGTTTGTTTGTTTCCAGAATTCCTTGTAAGGTTTGGCCCAGAACATGATTCATTTACTTACAAAATAAATACTGAACTTGATCTTTATATGTTTTTAAATTTATAGGTATAAATTTTAGATGTATTATTTATACAGTTTTTTGAGACCAATGTGGTATGAAGTATAACATCTGAAATTGACACTTTTTTTGTGGTGATGGGACTCAAATTCATACCTGTTACGTAAGCACTGAGCTATACTTCTAACCTCTGAAAGTGAATATTTAGTTAGCAGTGAATTAAAGCTAGAAGCTAGTGCTTTTGTGGGTTGAAGAGTGGAATCTCCACATACTTGGGCTTGTGTGCTAGAAAGAACATAGGCAAGGCACAAAGAAAACAGAATAAAACGCCCTTAAAAGGAGCATAGATAATAGTGTTGAATAAAATAGTACTGTAAAAGAAGTTTTACTAGGTCTATTGTGGTTGTGCAAGAGTATGAAAATTGTTGCTGTGGTTAAGTCTTAGAACCTTAGCTGCTGCTTCTTTTGACTTCATTGAAATTTTGTTTTGAGAGGATTAAAGATTCAAATACAGTTACAAGAAATAATACGGATAGGTCCCTTGCATACTTCGGCCAATTTGCCCAAATGTTAACATTTTGAAATTTAATATCATAACCACATATTGACATTGGTTATCTATTTATTTTAGAATTTTCTAGTTTTTTTCTTGTGTATGTGTGTGTGCTATGCAATTTTAATGGTTTTTATTGTAAAAATACTGTACAGAGGGGTTATAGTTACATGAGTAAGGTAATGAGTACATATCCTATCGAGCATTGTTACCTCCTTTGTTTTTCCCCTACCATCTTTTCCCTCCCCACCTCCCCAGCCCTTCCCTCTCCACCCCCCGAGTTGTAAAGTTTGTTTTCAACATGGTGTCTTGTACATCTCATTGTTACAATGGGTCAGCCTGTATCCTTATTTCAGCATTTTGTTATTTATCTTCCACTCCCCAAATTAGAAAAAATGTATATACAAGATGCAGGGCACCCGAATCAAATACAGTGAAACCAGGGGTTATATGTGGGGGAAGAACATACAAGAGAAACAAAAAAAATCACATAGTACATTTTAAATACATTAAAAACAATAGCAAGCAAGAAAAAAAACACTTGTGTCCCTATCTTGAGGTTCATTTCACTTAACGTGATCTTATATGGTCATGTGTACATGTGCTATGGAATTTCACTGCTTGTTTAGGTTCATAATCCACTGTAGTCCTCAGCATGCTGAACAGTCCCAATTCCACAAGGCTCCTTCACATTGCTCTTTTACAAACATACCTGCAACCCTTCCAACCCTACTTTTCCTGTCCTATTTCCCTAGAAACTACTAATCTGTCCTTTATTTGTAAAATATTGTCATTTCAAAATATTACATTAATATAAAAATTTCACATTATATGACATTTTTAATTGGCTTTGTTCACTCAGTATAATTTTCTGAAGGTTCATGTAACTTATCAGTATTCCATCAGTTCAGTCTTTTTATTTCTGAGTTAATCCATGGAATATATACACCCCAGTTTGTTTGGGTATTCTCTTGATGAAGTCCAGCTTTTGGGTATGATAGGTAAAGCTGCTGCGACCATTCATATACAGGTTTAGTGTGGGGATACATGTTTCTGGAAATGTCAGCGATTTAGCTGCAAGCCTGTTTGTGGTAGTTGTATGTTTAGTTTTTACTGAAAACAACTACTTATTTCCATAGTGCTTTTTGTGTGAGAGCTCTCCATGCCCTTCACATCTTTGTTAGCATTTTATGCTATCCCTACATTTCTTTTGTTCATTTAGAAATGTAGTTATATCCCATTGTAGCTTCATTTTGCATTTTCCTAATGGCACATGATGTTGAAAATCATTCCGTGTGATTGTTTTCCATATATACTTAATATCATTATGAGGTATCTATGTCTTTTTCTATTTTCTAACTGGATTATTTGTATTTTTAGTTCTTTACGACTGTAGGTACTAGTCCTGTGCATGTACATTTCTCCCAGTCTCTAGCTTGTCCTTTGATCCACATACTATAGAGCAAAAGTTTAAGAAGTTTTAGAGGAATCCATACTGTTGATTTTTTTTCCTTTCTGTGACTTGTATTTTTATTGTCAGATCTATGTAGTCTTTGCCAACCCCTTATCCTGATTTTCTAATTCTTTTTCTAAAAATTTTAGGGGTTTATATCTTTTAAGCCTACAAACAATCTTGAGCTAATTTTCTTAAGGTGATGTTTAGGTTGAGAATCTATTTTGTTATTGCCTACAGCTATTCTATGGCTCAAGGACCATTTGTTGATTCATTACACTTTTATTGCATGACTACATTTCAAAGTAAAATACTTTGGGAAAAGAATGATCAAACAGATACAAAGATTGGGTCATTTTTCTCCATAGGCAGTCTTATATAAAAAGTCATTGTTAAGCATGACTACTTGAAGCCAGAATCAGCTTGGTATCTTGGTCTCTCTACATATGTGGTTTTTCTTCCTGTCTTATCATTAGGTGAATCCCAGACCTTGTTGGCAGCAGCAGTTGAAAAAGAGCGTGCAGCTACAGAAGAACTCCTTGCCAACAAAATTCAGATGTCTGCAGTGGAATCACAGAATGCTCTCTTAAGACAAGAAAACAGTCGATTTCAAGCCCAACTGCAATCAGAGAAAAGTAAGCTAAGAAAACTAGAGGATGAAAATAATCGGTGAGCATGTTTTTGTGTGTGTGTTTTTTGTTTTTTTTTGTTCGGGGGGGGGGGAGGGGGGATTCAATGACATATAAAAGTACATTTTACAAATATGTCACTGGCTTTTCTTGGTGAAAAGTCAAGTGTATTAGTGACAAGATGATAAGGAGGAGCTGGGATCCATTGCATTTCATGGAAGGTCTTAAAATCGTGTGGTTTTTTGTGTATTTGTGTTTTTCCAGGTAAAAGATTCATACCTTTAATGTAGCTTTTTTTTTTTTTTTTGGCTGGTCTTGGGACCTGAACTCTGGGCCTGGGCGCTGTCCCTCAGCTCTTCAGCTCAAGGCTAGTGCCCTACCACTTGAGCCACAGCACCACTTCCAGCTTTTTGTTTATGTGGTGCTAAGGAATTGAACCCAGGGCCTCATGCATGCAAGGCAAGCATTCTGTCACTGAGCCACCTTCCCAGCCCCTAATGTAGCTTTTAAAGGAGTTTATCCATAACACCACCTAGTGGTTTAGAGACCACACACAGAAATTATTTTATGTTACAAGAGTTATTTATAACAATGTTCCAGTCTTTCTAAATAAATGTTTGGGTTTTTTTAAAACTCAAACTGTAAAATATGACAATTTATATTAAAGTTGTAACTTGTCTGTTTTCTTACCTTTGATTTCTGAGGAAATTTTACTTTTAAAAATGTAGTCAAGGGGCTGGGAAGGTGGCTCAGTTGTAGAGCGCTTGCCTTGTATGCATGAGGCCCTGGGTTCGATTCCTCAGTACCACATAACCAGAAAAAAAAAAGCCGGAAGTGGCACTATGGCTCAAGTGGTAGAGTGCTAGCCTTGAGCTGAAGAGCTGAGGGACAGCACCCAGGCCCAGAGTTCAGGCCCATGACTGGACCCCCCCAAAAAAAATGTAGTCAAACTAGATGTCTGTGGCTTATGTCTATAATCCTATAAATTACTCAGGAGACTGAGATCTGAGGATCTCAATTAAAATCAGGCTGGACAGACAAATCCTCAAGATTCTCACCTTCAATTAAGCAGCAAAAAGCTGAAACTGGGGTCATAAAATGGTAGTGTACCAAACTGAGTAGAAAAAACAGAGAGAAAGAAGCCCTATGCGCATGCACATGCGTGTGCACACGCACACACACACAAAGTTATCAAATAAAAATGATTTATAAAGAATGAAATTTATGAACATTTTATTAAACTCCTGTAAAATTGGAGCATTATGGATGGTGGTATTTAAAATTACTTTTTAAAGTCTCTTTAAAATCCTAGGTCATCAATAAAATGCACAAAAATAGATGTACTTGTATAACTTCTGAATGTAACACAAGTAATATGGGAGATTTAGTTGGAAAATCACTGATATTTTGAACTCTGGTAGTAGAAATGACTACTAACTATGTAACTGGAGTTTAAAAAGTAGTGAGTTTTAATAGTCTGTGCTATCATCTTTTTTGTTTTGTTTAATTCCCTCTGGTTTACTAGGTACCAGGTTGAATTAGAAAACCTAAAAGATGAATATGTAAGAACACTTGAAGAGACAAGGAGAGAAAAGGTATTTCTCTTAGTGTTCGCTCCCTCAGGGCATATTGTAGAGAATGGATGGGGATGGTAGCGAGCCAAGGAGGACAAATGAAATGGGTGATGCCGTGACTTTTAGAACTTGGTCTTTGGCATTTATATTTTATTCTTCAAACTTTGCAGTAGATTTATTGTAATGCTATGGACTAGTGTGACAGATGATCTAACTGTCTCTCTCTACTAGACGCTGTTGAATAGTCAGTTAGAAATGGAAAAACTGAAAGTTGAACAAGAAAGGAAGAAAGCTATTTTCACTCAGGAAGCATTGAAAGAGAAGGTATCAAATTTTCTTTGTTTTGTTTTGATGTAGCCATTTTGGAGCTGTTGTAATGAACATTGATTGTTTGAGTATATACAAAGAAGTCTGAGGTTTCTCAGTTTTGCAATATAGAAAGTCTTAAGTCTTTTTTTGAGTAATTTATGTGATTTCTCACTGAACTAATGAAGTAATTGGCCCATAGGCACCTTTACAGTAGATCTGGATTTTTCACTTTGTTGCTGGTTAATAAAAGATACAAATGAATTTCTACTTTAAATGATTAAAATATACTAGGAATTAGCATAACACATTAAAAATAAATGTGTATAAATGGGATTGCCTTTTTAGTTTATTTGGAACTTTTAATACACTAAAATAGATAAGCAAAAAATTATGGTTTGTAAATTTTATGGTCAATTTTATTTCAAAGAAAAAAGCTTAATTGGTGATATATAATATGAAGTAATTTCTACACTTGTTTCAACAAAAACCTTCTCATTCCATTAAAAATCTGCTCAATTGGGCTGGGAAGGTGGCTCAGTGGTAGAACGCTTGCCTTGCATGCCTGAGGCCCTGGGTTCGATTCCTCAGCACCACATAAGCAAAAAAGAAAAAAACCGGAAGTGGCACTGTGGCTCAAGTGGTAGAGCGCTAGCCTTGAGCCGAAGAGCTGAGGGACAGCGCCCAGGCCCAGAGTTCAGGGCCCCACAACCGGACCAAAAAAAAAAAAAATCTGCTCAATTATAATATAAACAATTGTAATATAAACAAGTTCTAGTATGCTTTTAATTGCTGTTCTTTATACTTGGAAGATTTCTGACTTTCATTAGACACCATACATTTTGTAAGGAAAGTGAAATCAGTCTTTGTTTCCATTAAAGCTGGAAAGTTCTTGTTTTCCATCTGACAGACTTTGTTTTTTGCTCCCTAAGGAACCAAAACTATTTTCAGTTTCCAGCACTCCCACCATGTCACGCTCAAGTTCAATAAGTGGAGTTGATATGGCAGGGCTACAAACATCTTTTCTGTCTCAGGTAGTGTTTTATTTTTTCCATGCATGTGGTTTATGAACTGAATTATAATGTGGGGAATATGCAATTGGCACATTGGCCACCATGAAGACATTTTATTTGATCCTGAAAATGGAACACAATCTATGATAACTGGCTAACTGAGCTTTCTTTAACATAGGATGAGTCTCATGATCATTCATTTGGACCAATGGCTACATCAGCAAGTGGAAGCAACCTTTATGATGCTGTGAGGATGGGAGCAGGATCGAGTATTATTGAAAGTCTACAGTCTCAGCTGAAGCTACGAGAAGGAGAAATTACCCATTTACAGGTACTGAAAAGTTAAGTGTGCTATAGAAATGAATGAAATACTGGAATTCAATAAGTAACACCCTTCATTTCCACCTGAATTCTGAAAAATAAGATGAAATGATAGAAAACTTAGAGCCAGTTAAGCCTGTCAGTTGTCAGAATTAGTCAATGTTATCTATTCTCATAAGAAATGCTGGACTTGCTGGGCACAGGTGGCCAGGAAGCCTGTTCGAAGCCAGCCCAGACAGGAAAGGCTGTGAGACTCTGACCTCCAGTTAACCACCAAAAAGGTGGAATTGGAGCTATGGCTCAAGTGATAGCACGCTGGCCTTGAGTAAAAACACTAAGAGACTGTCCAGGCCGAGTTAAAAGTCCCAGACTGGCACAAAATTAAAAAAAAAAAAAAAAGCTAGATTGGAGTAAGCCTCCCCATTTAGAAGCAGAGAATGCCTCTTTCTCTCAGACAGCTTTTCCCCTCAGAACAAAAGGAACTTGAGTGAGCTCTTTTTATTCTTCCCTGTTAAAATACCTAGATAAGTTCTAATTCCCTCATTAAGGAATGAGTCAAGGTGAAGGAGGTTAGAACTGTAACTGCATATGGAAGGACAGCAAAGGAGAAGCTACTCTTGTTTTACTTTTTAAAACGTTTTGGCAGTTAGAAATACTAAAATATGTCAGCTTAAATGTTTTTGTGTTAAACTTGATACACTCAGAAGTAAAACTTTTTTCTGTTCTCTTTATATGCTGTTAGTTCTATGGAATGATTGGTCTATTAAAGAACAACATGAATTGGTTGAAAAAAGAAGTCAGAATAGTCTTAATACTCAATATGGTAGTCTAGCCCAAGTGTGCTGTGCTTAAGAGCCCTCAGGATTAGGAAAGTGTCATTTCTTTAGACTACAGGAATATATAAGGCTTTATTTTTCAAACAAATGGTTGATCAGTTTCTTTTACTTCTTTATCTCTCTTTCAGAGTAGACCTTATGAATAGTATTGATGAAAGTTGGAACCCTTTTTCTGCTACTGTTTTTACTTTATTTATTTTTTTAATTTATTTTTTATTTTTTGGGGTCCAGTCGTGGGGCCTGAACTCTGGGCCTGGGCGCTGTCCCTCAGCTCTTCAGCTCAAGGCTAGTGCTCTACCACTTGAGCCACAGCGCCACTTCCGGCTTTTTTCTTTTTGCTTATGTGGTGCTGAGGAATCGAACCCAGGGCCTCATGCATGCAAGACAAGTGCTCTACCACTGAGCCACCTTCCCAGCCTTGTTTTTACTTTAAAAGGAGCTCACTTGAGGTGGATGCTGGTGGCTCATGCTTGGGAATTGTAGCTACTTAGAAGGCTGAGATGTGAGATCACTGTTCAAAGCAAGCCTGTTCAGGAAAGTCCATGAGACTGTTATCTCCATAAAAAAGCTGGAAGTGGAGCTGTGGCTCAAGTGATAGAGTGCTAGCCTTGAGCACAAAAGAAAAATCAAGACTAGTGCTGAAGCCCTGAGTTCAAGCTTCAGTACTGGCAAAAAAAAAAGAGCTAGCTTGGGGTTGTATGTTGACATTCCTATTTCTTTTCTTTCTTTCTTTCTTTTTTTTTTTGGTCATAGGTCTTGAATTCTGGGCCTGGGCCCTGTTCCTGAGCTCTTCAGCTCAAGGCAAGTGCTCTATCACTTGAGCCACAGTGCCACTTCTGTGGTTAATTGGACTTTTCTGCCATCCTCAGATCTCAGCCTCCTGAGTAGCTAGGATTACAGGCATGTGCCACCAGAACCTGTAAGTATTTTTACATTAGCTATTCAATAAGAAACGTTTTATCTTTTTTGTTTTTCAGATGGAAATTGGTAATCTAGAAAAAACTCGAGCAATAATGGCTGAAGAGCTAGTTAAATTAACAAATCAAAATGATGAACTTGAGGAGAAAGTAAAGGAGATACCCAAACTTCGTACTCAGTTAAGAGTAAGTATTCTTACCTTAAGTATGAGTCCAATGTATTTTTACCCAGTTATAGTAAATCACAGATTTTTTTTGTGTATATAAAATACATATGTATATGTTTGACTTTTTTTGTACATTAAAGACAATATTATTTAATAAGGAACTTTAAAGATTTTTGGTTGTGTCATTATACATTCAAAGTATTTTCATAAAATTGTTTGGTCCCAGTGTAGGAAAAGAACTAGGCTTTGTTTGGCCAAGGTTTGTATATAGTAAACATTTACTCTCCTATACCTTTTATAGGATTTTTTTTTTTTTTGGGTCCGGTCGTGGGGTCTGAATGCTGGTACTGTCCCTCAGCTCTTCCGCTCAAGGCTAGCACTCTACCACTTGAGCCACAGTGCTACTTCCGGCTTTTTTTCTGCTTATGTGGTGCTGAGGAATCAAACCCAGGGCCTCATACATGCGAGGCAAGCACTCTACCACTGAGCCAACTTCCCCAGCCCCAGGATTTTGGTTTTATGTTGAATGTTTCTTCACAGTTACCATATGTGAATGTTAGGAGGCATTGCTCAGCAGCATGTGAATATATATGTTCTTTTGACTTATTCTTTGAGCTAAATGCCAGATAGTAGTTAAACCAGCGAATTAGAAAGAAAATTTCATCAAGTGTGCTTAAATTAACAGGCTAGGAGAGATTGAGTCATAGATGAGGAGAATTATACATGAAGAGACGGGGTTAGAATTACAGCCACCTACCTTTTTAAATATTTCTTTTTTTGCTATTTTTTCCAACCAAGAGATGGCCATATACTTTCAGTTAAATTATGAGGTATTTCCTATTGACTTGTTTGTGAACTAACAATGTTTTGTATAGATATTTTTCAAACCATAAGCAAATATGTTTTTTAGGATTTGGATCAAAGATACAACACTATTCTGCAGATGTATGGAGAAAAAGCAGAAGAAGCAGAAGAACTTCGGTTAGATCTTGAAGATGTGAAAAATATGTATAAAACTCAAATAGATGAACTTTTAAGACAAAGACTTAGTTAACTTCTGAAAATTGAATTCCTGTCAAGCTGAATGTTAGCATCTAATATCTAAATGCAAACTTCCAATAAATTGTTTTATAGAATTAGAAAATAGGATTTACTGGAGAGAGCAAATTTTTTATACCTGTTTTACAGTATGTAGTTATATTTGCAGTTAAATTATTTTGTGCAATATTTGAACATTATTTTTAAAACTATTCTTTAAAGATTTATTTTTTAAGGCATTCAATTTTTTTTTTGCCTTGAATAGCACAGAGACTTGTTACTTTATCCACTAATCACTATGTCTAGGGGAAGAGAGTGGTGTTCATACATAATTGTACATATATTATTAGTTGTATCTATAATTTATACATGCTTATTGTATATATTGAGAATGTTTAAAAGTAATATTAACATATTAAAACTTTGAACTCTTTACACAAATCTTCAATATATCAAATGTTTTTTAAGTGATCAAGTAAAGTTGCTTTACCTGTGGTTATTAAATTTAAAGATTTTTTTTCCTTTAAAAGTTGAAGTTACACTGATACTATCTGAAGTTTAAAGAGTGAAAAGTTAAAAAAATTTTTTTTTGAGATTTTTACATCATCCAGGTTCCATAATTAAATGTGAACTAAGTTTGGTATCTTTTGGTGCCAAAGAAAGCTACACATGCTCAAAATTACCTAGACATAATTGGATAATGGAAAATTAAGATAATTTGTAATGCCATCAGTAACATTTAAGTAATTTTGAGAAAGCATTATTCACTCATTATAAAATGAACCAAAACTAATAAAATTATTAATATAATTCTTTAAACTACTTTATACATTTTATAAAGCCATATTCTTGGCACATTAATAATGAATTGTTTTTCTACAATGGAATATATACCACAAAATAGAAAATTTGTTGGAATTAATTTAAATCTGAGATTTTACAGCTTGTGTAATTTCTCATTTTTTTTCTTGAAGCTTTAAACTAATAATATTTTTAAAAAGAGTGTGAAATAGCTTTAGAAAATAGTTATATCCTTTCCCAAATGCAATTTTGTTCAAAAGTTACCTGGGTTGAATTTTACACCTGCAAAATATTTTAATACTCGTTTATTGTAGTTCCTCCTTATCTGTGGTATCAACCCACAGGAACTACAATACAAAAATACTTGGGAAACCTAAATTTAAACGCATTCGTACACCCTTGGGTTAGTCACTTAGTGGCCTCACAGCACCGCAGAACTGTATCTAGGAACCCTTTACTACATGGCCCCAAAGCAGAGATGCAGAGGGGAAGGCAGGCAGCACTTCCATTAAGTGAGAAAAGGAGGAAGTTTCTGTGGAACATGAGCATCATGGTCCTCTGTATGGTTTCACTGAGTATCTGGGAACATGCCTTCTATTGATAAGGTGGGATTTTACTCTACTTTCAAAATCTTTAATTTTTAGTTAAATTTAAAACATTTGTTTTTTGTTGTTGTTGGTTTTTTGTTTTTGTTTTTGTTTTTTTTGGGGGGTCTGGTTGTGGGGCCTGAACTCTGGGCCTGGGCGCTGTCCCTCAGCTCTTCAGTTCAAGGCTAGCGCTCTACCACTTGAGCCACAGCGCCACTTCCGGCTTTTTTCTTTTTGCTTATGTGGTGCTGAGGAATTGAATCCAGGGCCTCATGCATGCAAGGCAAGTACTCTACCACTGAGCCACCTTCCCAGCCCAATTTAAAACATTTGTAATCCAATATACAGCCACAAGTAAGCTTGTTGGAGAGCTTTTCAGAATAATTCAAGTGATCTTGTTTTTGTTCTTTTTTTTGTTTTTTTTGGGTCCAGTCATGGGGCCTGAACTCTGCGCCTGGGCACTGTCCCTCAGCTCTTCAGCTCAAGGCTAGCACTCTACCACTTGAGCCACAGTGCCACTTCCGGCTTTTTTTTTTTTTTTCCTGCTTACGTGGTGCTGAGGAATCGAACCCAGGGGCTCATGCATGCAAGACAAGCACTCTATCACTGAGCCACCTTCGCAGCCCTTATTTTTGTTCTTTTTGTATTCCAGATAGAATTTCTGTCCTTGGCACTCTGATTTATAGCACTAAGAAATATCAAAAAAGTCACATTCATAAAATTAATTTCCTACATTTTAGTGGTTTGAAAGCAGTATGAGTTTGTCAGTTTTTTCAAAAAATATTCAGGGGAAAGACTAAGACTAATAGCAATAAATGTTAGAGTTATAAAATATAGGAAACTTAAATTTCAAAATTCTGATTAAGTTTTGAAACTAGGTGTTTAGGAATTATAAAATAGTCCTTTAAAACATCTGTTAGTTTAAAAATAAACTAGTTGCAGAGAAAAGATGGTCTAAATTCTTTTCTATACATATCAGTTTTATCATATTAAATATTTTTCTTTAATCCTTATTAAAATCATTGAAATTATTTCACTTAAAATTTATAGTGTTTTAAATTTAATTTGGGAATGACAAACAGGTACTTAAGCCTCCTGTTGGTTGCATATTACTACTTAATATGCATTATATACAAATTATAGCTTGTAGCTGATGTTCACATAGATTTTATTTTGATTATTGTATACTTAGATCTGTCAGTACATTTCTAAATTGAAAAGATATGACGAGTCAATTTCTTGTATAACTCCAATGAAATGGCAGAATATGTATTCAATATTGATTGCTGTGTTTTAACTACTTGTCATGGAAACGTCTCTATTCATATTGTAGTAAAGTAATACTCATTTTAATGGGTTAAAAATAGTTTGCTGTTAGATGTATTTGTCATAAAGTTTCACCCCTTCCTCCCTCCCCCTCTCAGGCTGGCCTGGACTGCAGCCCTCCTATTTATGCTTCCTACTGTAGGTAGGGTGCTAGTCATGTACGACCATTCTCAGTTTTTTTCTGCTGAGATGGGGTCTAATAAACTTCCTTGCCTGGGCTGGCTTCAAAACCATAACCCTCCCAAGCTCAAACTCTGAGAAACAAGTACTATAGGCATGGACTACCATGCCCAGTATTAGATTATTTTATAAAAGAGTAAAAGCAGCATGAGTAATAGCACAGATTGAAGAGTCCCCTTCAATCAATCTTCTGGAAAGCTAAACTGACACTGCCATTTCTTTGCCCCGTTTTTTCAAGATTTTTAGCACCATGTTTAGTGTGAAGAATGTACCAGATGTATTCATATTGTGATTTAAAGTATTCTAAATATAGGTAATTTTTAATGTAGGAAAACACAAGGTTTTGCAGACAAGTAAATAAAGATTGTTCAGGAAAGCTTTTATCTCATGAGCCCTCGTCATTTTTATTTGAATGCTTATTAATAAGCATAGGATTTGTAGTACTCAGAATATATACACCAGAAAAAGAAGCAATTGACCATAAATGTTTTATCTTGTTTGACTATTTGGTTGGCATTGTATATATGTTCTGCTGTTAACATTTTCACAAAAGCTGATTCAATGTCTCCTATTATAGGTCAGTTTTAACCTCTACAATCTTTATATATTTTGTAAAGGGCTAAAAGAATGATTTAAATTACAGATTGATATTTTAATTCTAAATGAAAGCTCTTGTAAATAAGCATGAACCTGATCTTAATAAAGGTTTGAAAATAATAGTCATGGCTGGGAAGGTGGCTCAATGGTAGAGCGCTTGCCTTGCATGCATGAGGCCCTGGGGTTCGATTCCTCAGCACCACATAAGCAAAAAAGCCGGAAGTAGCTCTGTGGCTCAAGTGGTAGAGCGCTAGCCTTGAGCTGAAGAGCTGAGGGACAGCGCCCAGGCCCAGAGTTCAGACCCCACGACCGGACTCGAAAAAGAAAATAATAGTCATGTATTTCATCTTGACACCATTTTAGAGGGTGAATACCAGTGAGTGAAGAATATTGTTAGCAGGGCATCTGGTGGCTCATGTCTATAATGCTAGCTACTTAGGAAGCCGAGATCCAGGATTATGGTTCAAAGCCAACCTGAGCAGCAAAGTACATAAGGCTCTAATCTCCAATTAACCACCAAAGAGCCATAAATGAAACTGTGGCTCAGGTGGCAGAAAACCAGCTTTGAGCAAAAAAAGCTAAAGATAGTACCCAGTTTCCAAGTTCAAGCCCCGGGTACCAGAGTCCAAGTGTGTGCTGCCCCCCATGATAGTATTGTTATATGAAAGTCATATAACTTCTATAACTTTGGAATTGATAGTTTTAAGAAAATGAAGACAAAACAAAATTTTCTGAGTTACTAAGAGTTAGAATTAGGCCTAGTTTTTCTAATAAACATAGGCTTTTGGAAAACCTAGTTCTAAGAATTTACTTACTTTACTGGTAATTACCATGTAGATCATGTGTCTTCCCCTTCGATCCCCCGCCTGCTGTGTTCAAAGGGTAACATAACTTATCCTCTCATCCTCAGTTCATATTGCTTGTATTGAGCTCTATAACTTTGATCCCTGAAATTACATTAAGCTCTTGCCTTTATACATAGGAATGCCTGTTAGGAAATCAAGATCTTCTTATAAAAAAGAATGGATTAAAAAAAAAAAAACTTCAGTTTTCTTTTAAACAACTTGAAATGCTTCAGTAGTCCACATTTGTGATAAAGTTTACCTGTATCACCGTCTGGAATGTCCCACTCCCAACTATGCCAAGTTGAAATATTTAAGGCTTAAATAATACAGAGGCAATGAGAAGTTTTTCTGTTTAAAATCAAAGGTTCTTGCTTTTCCTGGTAGTGATGGGCAGTGCAGAAGATAGACTTACTCTTTTTAGTTTGTATGTTGGGCCAATTGTCTATTCAAAATTGCAATCTTGATTTTTGAAAATAATGTTCAGAAGTCTGTGGTTGCATCAATAATACAAACAACCTTGTCCCAGGCACTTTGTAGGGAATTCACTTACATAGGATCAGGATCATAATCCCTTTGTCCATGCTTCTTAAAGCCATATATTTTCCTATTTGCTGTCACGTCCACTTAGATGGTAGTGCCTGATGTGCATGGAATTGAGGCTGTTTATCGTTTTACTCAGGGTGCATACCCATGCATTTTGCTGCAGAGATACTGTGTGAGACACTGGAGTTGTGACCTAGGATTCAGGAGGGATGTTAGGTAACAAATGATGTGTGTCCTTATTCTAATAAAAAGAATTCAGGGATTGGGGATGTAGGTCAGTGGTAGAGCACTTGCCTTGAGTGCATGGCCCTGGCTTCCAGCAAAGCAAAATCACAAGAATTGGTAGAAAAGGAATTGTATGCTCCACTTTAATGTTTTAAAGTTAATCCTTTTGTTGCCTTTTTATTGGAAGGGGAGATTACTGGGGTTTGAACTCATTGCTCAGTTGGGACTACCACTTTAGCTTGCCTCCAGCCTGCCTTTATTACTTGTTATTTTGGAGGTAAAAATCTAGCAAAGTTTTTTGCCCTGGCTTCTTTCAACTGGGATCTTCCTGATCTCAGCCTCTCGAGTAGCTAGGATTGATTATATGTGTGAGCCACTGGCACCTACCTGGCCACTTTTTAAATAAAGAATTAAAAAGTTCTGATTATAAAAAATTTTGAACATACAAGAAGAAAGGAACAGTATTATGATTGTACAAATATTAATCTTCAAGGGTTCAGTAGTTGGGGCTAATGTCCTATTTGTACCTTACTTGTGTGTTTCCTTTCTTGATTGAACACACCAACCAACCATTGGCACAGCAACAATCCAGGTGGAAGGAAACTCCTTTTTGTTTACGTGGTTATAATGTAGTGCAGGTTATCCCTGATTCCTTTTAAAGCCTGCATGGTTCTCCATTGTGTGGAATTGCTATGTGCAATGGTTTGGTTCTGGAAGGTCACCTAAGGTCCTGGTATCACAGGCTTGGTCTCCAGCCTTTGGTACAATGGGAAGATGGTAGAAATGAAGAGGTGGGGCCTAGTGAGAAGTCTTCAGCTCTTTGGTAGTATGTCTTTTAGGGGACAGTGGTCCCCCAGCTCCTTCCCTGTTGACTCCTTAACCACGGGATGGTGAGTGGTTTTGCTTTACCATAAATTTCCCATCATGGTGAGCTGCTTCATCACAAGCTATAGCCAGAAATCTCCAAAATACCTTTTTATTTCTTCGTCTCCCCCTCCTCTGTCTCTTTCTGTCTCTCTCTGTGTGTTCTCTCTGTGTGTATGTGTGTGCATGCGCACATGTGCACATATACATGCATGTGGGTACATGCACACTCACCTGTCCTGGGCTTGAACTCAGGTCCTGGGTGCTGCCCTTGAGCTTTTGTGCTCAAGGCTAGTACTCTAACATTTGAGCCACAGCTCCACTTCTGCCTTTTTTTGTGGTTAATTTGGAGATAAGACTCTCACAGATTTTCCTGCCAGACCTTGGCTTTGAACCTTCATCCTCAGACCTCAGCCTTCTGATAACTAGGAGACACCAGCACCTGGTTCAACTTTTTCTTCTCTTTAAGTGGATTGTCTCAGGTAATTGTTACAGTAACAGCTGATGACACAACATAGTTTATTCAATCAGTGTCCTATGGTAGACAATTGAGTATATGTTACTGTCAATTTGAAGACAGTTATAATTAAATTGCAACAAGGATGTTTTGGTGGAAATTCAGGGTTGAGAATGTCTGTGTAGTAATGTAGCCATATTCTTAAAATCCCATTATCTTATTTCCTGTCTCAATAACCACACAAAATGTAGACTTAAAATTGCAGCAGGTGCAGGTGGCTAACGCCTATAATCCTAGCTGAGATCTGAGGATCCTTGTTCAAAGCCAGCACAGGCAGGAAAGTCCGTGAGACTCTTGTCTTCAATAACCCACCAGAAAATCGGAAGTGGTACTGCTGTGGCTCAAGTGGTAGAGCGCTAGCCTTGAGCTGAAGAGCACAGGAACAGCGCCCAGGCCGAGTTCCAGCCTGGGTTTGTATTTGATTGGTTTGTATGTCTTTGCAAGTGGGCTAATTTATTTTTAGAAACCTTTCTCCTTTGTATGTTTACAGTGCAAAACCAGCTTGCTTAAAAATTCCCTTTAAAAGATTACAGTATTTTACATGAACAGGAAAGCTGCATTTCCTGTGCACGACAAAAATAAGAGAAGCCAAGTAAGCACTTTTTGAAATTGCTCTGCTGGCCTAGGGGTGTAGCTCTTAAGGCCCTGGGTTCCAATCGTCAGTATCAAAACAAATTACCTACCCTTATTAGTATGGAATAGGCAATGTATAATAATAGAGCAACAGTAACTGGCCCTTCTTTTTAAAGAATACATGGATTAATAATACCATTATATACACAATACCATATATACACACATATTGTATTAATATATGTATTATGGATAGACACATATGTATGTATATATAATATATGTATAGGATAGATAGATAGATAGATAGATAGATAGATAGATAGATAGATAGATAGATAGATAGATAGATAGATAGATAGATAGGTAAACTGTGTCCAGTCTTGATTTTTGCAACTTAGAGCTGGAACTCCTGCCCCAAATGAAAACGAAAACAAGGTTCTGGCGGTGTTCCAGGCAGGGCAGAGCACACAGGTTTTGGGCCCCGTGGCTTTCTTTCTCCAGGGATCCCGGGGCGGCGAGGTTGCCGAGGGCTCTGCGGCTGCGGCCGCGCGAGGGGTCCCGGGCTGTGTCCGCGGAGGCGGGGCGGGAGGGAGCTGGCGGGGTCCCGCGGAGCTCGGGGCGCTGGGCCGGGCGCGCGTCCGGAGTCCCGGCCCCGCGGGCCTCGCACGGCCCTGAGCCCGCGGCTAAGGTGTCTCGGCTGCTCCCTGGCGCCCCCTGGGCCGGCTGGCGCCGGAGGTTTCCGGTGAGCTCCAGCAGCCGGTTGTGACGATTCCAGCTCGGGAGCCGCCGTCTCGTCGTCCTCTTCGGCAGCCGGGCTCCAGGTGGGCCTCGCCCCGCGCTCCCCTTCCCGCGCCCACGGCGCCCGGTTCGCTCACTCCCCCGAACCCCGGCCGCTGCGGCCGCTCGGCCCCGGGTCTCCGCTCGCGCATCCGCTTCCGAGAAGAGTTCTCCCGAGCGAGCGAGCGAGCGCCCGGCCAGTCCTGGCGTCTGCAGCCGGGCGCGGGTCCCGGGGTCCCGCCGCGCGCGGGGAGCATGCTGAGCCCCGGGCCGCGGCCTCCTGGGCGCACCTGGGAGCCGGGGTGCGCGCGCCTCCGGGGGGGGGGGGTCCCCCACTCCTGGCTGCCCTGAGTGAGGCCTTGCTGGGCTGGGGGACCCGCGTGCGGCATCCTAGCCACACCGGGGACGCTATGGGGCACCGAGGCCGGCCTTGTGTCCACCGGGACTTGGTGATTACAAGTTGGTGGTATCCATTTAGGAGTCAGGGACTTTCAGATGCGCGCGCGCGCGCGTGTGCGTGTGGGTGCGCGCACACGTGTGTGCCTGCATGCCAGTACCGGGGTTTGAACTCAAGACCCTGCACTCTTGCTTAGTTTCCCTTTCCTTTCCCTTCCTTTTTATGCTTACACTGGCGCTTGAACTCAGGGCCAACATGCTGCCCCTCAGCCTTTTCCAGCTCCAGGCTGGCGTTCTAGTACTTGAGCCACAGCTCCTCTTCTGTTCTTGGTTATTATTTTTTCTCTTTTGTTTGTGTTTGGTTAATTTTGGCTGGTTAATTGGAGGTAAGAGTCTCACAGACTTTTCCTGCCCAGATTGGCTTCCAATCTTGATCCTCAGATCTCAGCCTCTTGCTGAGATTACAGGCATGAGCCACCAGCTGGGGACCTCCCCCCACCCCTACCCCTCGCCCCGCCTTCCCAAGCATTTGTCTTCCTCGATCTACTTCCTCCTTTCAATATTTCCAAAACTCCTGGCCGGAAGCGCTCATCGTGAGTCCTGTCAACCCCGCTTTCACCTGTCAAACTATGTTTTGCTTTGCTCCCCTCATCCTAGGCCTGTGGAAATCCAATCAAGTGGTACTGGAGTGGAGGGCGCCCACCTGTGCAGAAGGAAAAAAGTAGCATCTGTTGGAAAAGCTTCCATCTCCTGGAGCAGCTACAGACCCAACCCCAGGCCCCAGGCTGTACTTTCATGCTCCAGCAGACAACACCCCCGTCCAGCTTAAGCAAGTGGGTACCTGCCTTTCTCTCTCTAGCCAGGTTTCTTGCTGATCTGCCTCTTCACATATTTTATTTACCCCATGCTGAACTGTTGCATCTGTGGATGGGTGAGTTTAGCCATGACCAGAGCTCTCTGAAGGACAATGGACTTGGGTGACTGAAGTTCAGTTCTTGGACCCTAACAATAACTTTATGACCCAAACGGATAGGATGGCCTGTCTGTGAACCCAGGGCTGGCTTTTGCAGGGAGCCCTGACATTCCCTGCAGGATTACTGCAGTGAGAACCAGGAACACAATTTGCTCCCAGGAATGCTTTTGCTGCCAGATTTCCTGTTGGCCTAGCCTGCTAATGACTCTGTAAAAGTGGACTACCTCTTTCCTGCCCACCCTTAGAATCTGGTCTGTTGGATTAGATGTTTAGTACGATGCCTGTAATTTTGTTTTCCTTAAGAAAAGAAAGAGCAGGCTGAGCTGCCAGGTCTCAAGGTTAGGGCTTTTCTCATTAAATTATTTTCTCTCAGTAGTTCCTTGAAATCAAAACACCCCCTGTCTGAGGAAATCTATTTGAGCATGCTTTTAAAGATGCTGTGTGTTCTTTTCTGACAGGTTTTAAACACTTGAAACCTCAACAGCTTCAGAGTGATTCTGAGGAATACAGGTAAAAAAATTCCACTGTAAATAGAATCATTGTTGCTATTTATTTGTATTTTTAAACTTTATTAAGTTGCTGTTAATTCGCTGTGTGATGAAAGTTCCAACTGAAAAGATCCGTTGAGATCAGATTTACAACAGGACTGCCTAAATGGAAAAATCTCTAAATGTACTGCTCTACAGGGGGAAAGAATTTCATTTTGGTGCTCCCACTGCTCAGTATGATCTCGTGGCCTTGAAACTGTGGGTTTGTTGAACATAGCAGTGTCTCTCTTTCCCCAGTACTAGTGATTGAACCCAAGGCTTTATACATGCTGGACAAGTGCTCTTATCATTTGAACTAAACTCTCAGCTCTATCACATTATTATTATTATTTTTTTATTATCTTTGCAAGGACTGGCCTCAGGTTTACCATCTTCCTGCTTCCCTCTCTAAGTGGTTGGGATTACAAGTGTGTACAACTATGCAAGTCTGTAGTCAGTAAAGACTGATTTTGAAAGTTGTATTGATCTTTATTATCCCAGGAAAATGAAAGATCTTACTGGGAAACAGCCAATGTGTGTCATCTGGTGGAAAGAGCAACCGAAAGCAAAAACCTCAAAACAGCTCTGATACCAATAAAGGGAAACTGAGAATGACATGATTATTGTCAGAGACATGAAGGAGAATTTGTCCCAAGATATTTGACTCTTTCTGATTGAGTTAGAAATGCAGTATGTAACCATAGAAAATACCACAGGTTATAACTATCTCCTGGAATGAGCTGAGGTCATGATTACACCTTCATTGCTATACTTGTAATTAGAGCACATAGATCATCTATGATTTGTAATGATGATGGTTTTGATTTTCAGAGACAAGGTCTTACTGTGTAGATCAAGCTGGCCTGGCACTTCCTATGTTAGCCCCTTCAAATTTGCAATCCTCCTCTTTCAGCCTCTCTAAGTGCTGGGCTTACAGTCATGTGCCACCTTGCCTGCCATGGTTCTTATCACTTTTTATTCAGCAGATATGCACTTGCTCAGAGTAATAGAACCTTTTTTTCTCCCTTGCTGGTGTAAATTCCTTCCTCATAGTAAGGTCTCAGCTCAGATGATATTTAACAATCCACCCCCCTCAGCTCCAAATGGCATTAAACAGTTCTTTAATAAACACTGCCATAGCACTTTCTGTGTGCTAGATAAACACTTTACCTGTTATTAACTCATAAGCCCCTGAGGGAGGCTTATTGTTATTTCTGTTTTACAAGTAGGAAGTTAAAGTGTCCTATAGAAAGTTTAAACCACCCCAGTGACTGAGCTTCAAAGTTTGTGTTCTTAACTTGGCAAGCTATGTTGTCTTTCATATTACCTGACTTTATTTCAGTCATTGACAAACTGGGTCATATCAAGTCCTTATCTCCATCTTTATAAATAAAGTTTTATTAGAACACAGTCACATTCATTGCTTTACATTAAACTGTGGCTGCTTTTCCCACAAAGGTGGTGTGTGGTTTGCCACAGAGATTCACTAGTCAGCAGAGCTAAATGCATTTACTTTATTCTTTACAGAAAAAAAAAAATCTACTGGCTCCTGGACTATTTGCTTTACAGTTATCATCATGTGAAGTTGTTTGCTAGATTGCTTATGTCTTTCATACTAGGTCATAAGTTCCTTGAGAGCAAAGCTCTTTCTTGTTTTGTTTACCCTTGCACAGAGAAGTTTTTCATTCACTCTTTTGCTTCTAAATTTGGTAATGCCAGCCTGTGAAATAAACTGATAATAAACAGAAAACAGGAAAATAAAAACCAACATGTAAATCTAATTAGTCAAAGACTCCTGCATGGACAAGACAGTGAGGAAAGTTTAACAAAAAGATCTAGGCTTGGGCTGGGAAGGTGGCTCAGTGGTAGAGCACTTGCCTTACATGCATGAGGCCCTGGGTTCGATTCCCTAGCACCACATAGCAGAAAAAAAAAAGCTGGAAGTGGCACTGTGGCTCAAGTGGTAGAGCGCTAGCCTTGAGCTGAAGGGCTGAGGGACAGCGCCCAGGCCGAGAGTGCAGGCCCCACGACCAGACCCCCCCCCAAAAAAAATCTAGGGTTTGGGTTTCAAGTGAAGCAGGTAGTGGAGGCTGTGAATAGTTGGTGGGGAGAGGGAACGTGCTGTGTAAGCAAGGCTTGTCTTAATATGCAGATGAAATCTAGGTAATAGCCACTTGTGGTGATCTTGGAAAGGGTCAGGTGTCAGAGTCTCCATTTCTTTAGGTGGAAAGACTTTTCTTAGGCATCAAGGGGAATGTCCAGTCTAAAAGCCCATTCCTGGCCCCACTGTTTGCTAATGGAGAGAGGTGCAAGTTTCTGAGCCATCCCTGTGTCTGCAGAGGTCTATGTTTTCTATGAATAACCAACTCAACATATACCAAAGGAATATTTACAGGGTAGGATATTTTACTCTCCCAGACACCAGGCATAGCTATCTCCTAACAGTGCCTGGAACACAACAGGTGTACTATGAACAATGACTAAAGAAAAACATTTAGTAGAAAGCTATGGCAAAACATACTATAGCTATGTTTCCTGCTTGGAATTTCTTTCTTGCTTTTCTTCCTTTCTTTCTTTTGTGGTGGTACTAGGACTTGAACTCAGGGCAAAGGCATTGTTTCTTGTGTTTTTGACTCAAGGCTAACTCTACTTCTGCCTTTTTGGTCGCTAATGGGAGATAAGTATCTCATGCATGGGTTGGTTTTTCCTGCCTGAGGTGTCTTTTGAACCTTGATCCTTAGATCTCATCCTCCTGAGTTGCTAGTGTTACAGGTGTGAGCCCCAGTGCCCCTAACGAAGGACATTTCTTAACAAAGAAGTTTTCATCTCTAGATTGCAGGTTGCTATGTTAATGCTGCTTGTCTTTGGAGTACTTCATGAAGTCCTACTGAGTGGCCAGGATGAGGCTCATTTGCAGAGTGACAGCCTTCCAGGCCTGCCCCTGTACGACTACACCAGTGTCCGCCTGCCCGAGGAGCACATTCCCTTCTTCTTGCACAACAACAGGCATATTGCCACTGTCTGCAAGGAGGACGCACACTGTCCATATAAGGTGGGTTTTATATCTTTTCTCTTCTTTTTTTTTTTCCTGTGCCAATCCTGGGTCTTGAATGCTCTCCCTGAGCAATTTTGTTCAAGCCTAGCACTCTCTCACTTGATCCATAGCTCCATTTCTGGATTTTTGGTGGTTATTTAGAGATAAGAGTCTCATAGACTTTCCTGTGTGGGCTGCCTTCAAATGGTAACCTTCAAATCTCAGCCTTCTGAGTAGCTAAGATTACAGTATGAGCTACTAGCACCCTGCTATGTCTTTTCTTCTTCTGTTTTTTTTTTTTTTTTTTGTTGTTGTTGTTTGTTTGCCAGTCCAGGGGCTCGAACTCAGGGCCTAGGTACTGTCCCTGAGCTTTTTGGCTCAAGGTTAGCCATATCTCCACTTTTGTACTTTTTTTTGTTTTTTGGTCTCACAGACATTCCTGCCTGGGTTGTCTTCGAATTGGGATCCTCAGATCTCAGTCTCTTGAGTGACTAGAATTACTATCGTGAGCCATCAGGGCTCTCCTCTTACCCATTTTTAAAAGGGTGCAATTGAGACCGGCTTGCTGGTTGTGCTTTACAACTTGAAATGGAAGGTAGAATTCCTTCTGCTGTCATCATGAGCCAGTCATTATCTTTATCTAATACTGCTAAGTGACAAAATTGGCTTAAATGTCCTAGTCACAAGGGTGAAACTTAAAATCAAATGCACCCCTGGAGTAAATTGGCAGCCAATATCGTCTGTATATTCCCTGAATGAAGCAAATTTGGAAAGAGCACATGTTGTTCAAAGGAAAAAAAATTCACACCTCTTCTTTTTTCCACCACACTTAAAGAGGTCTCTTAGCACTTAATTTCAGTAATGATGCCCCAGCCTCTGTCTCCAAATAATTAAGCTGGTGGGCTTGGAAAGGCCTCAAAGGCGAGCACATTATGAGGCTCTGGGCGGCCTTGGAGATCAAAGCTGGGCATGAAGTGGCATTTCCTTTCCCATGGTGCTGGCACAGGAAGCAGATGGAAAAACAATCCTGGAAGCAGGCCAGCTTTGCTCCTGGGCCCTTACAGAGGAGGAGCACTGGCTGGCAGCAGCTGTGTCCCTCAGGGCTGTGGTGTGTTGACCTTGCCCGGTGTCTCTGACCTTAATTGATGACTAAAGGAGCGATCCATTTAGTTCAACTCTGTTTTGGATAACAGAAAATTCCCTTCGGTTTCCCCCCCCCCGCCTCCCCGCCCTTTTTTTAGGGACTGATTTTAGAATGATTTGCTCTCTGAGAAGGGTAGCTTTTAAAAGCTCCTTCAAGAAGTTCCAATTCCACACTGGTCTTTGGCAGTCTAGGTAAATAAGGCTTTTGATGGGAGAACTGACGAGACAGTGAGAAATGACCATTGTAAGAACGTTGAGACTGTCCAGGCACCAGTGGCTCACACCTGCAATCCTAACTACTTGGGAGGCTGAGAATGGTGGGAACATAATTTGAAGCCAGCCTGGGAAAAGAAATTCATACACCCTCTTTTCTCAACCCATAGCTGGGTGCAGTATTGTGCACCTGTCATCTCAAGTTATGTAGGAGGCTGAGATTGGAAGGATCCAGGGCAGCCCTGGCGAGAAAAGTCCATGAGACTCCATCTCCATAGAGGGAAGGTGGGTATAGTTGTGCATGCCTATCATCCCAGCCACCTTGGGAAGCTTAAAATAGGTGGATTAAGGCTCAGGCATATGCCCAGGCAAGACCCTATCCTAAAAATGACCAGTAAAAAACAGGTTGGAGGAGTGGTTTAATGGGTATCATGCCTTCCCCTTCCCCCCCCCTCCTCCTCTTTCCTTCTTCCCCATTGCCCCCCTCCTCCTCCTCTGCCTCCTCTTCTTCCTCTTCCTCCTCCTCCTTTTTCTCCTTCTCCTCCTTCTCCTTCTTATTCTTCCTTCACCTCTCTTCTCCTCCCCTTCTTCCGCTTCTCTCCTCCCTCTCCTTCTGCCATTCCTTCTCCTTCCCTCTCTCTTCCCTCCCCATCCTCCTCCTCCTCCTTGTTTTTGCTCAGAGCTTTTTGCTGGTTAATTGGAGATAAGAATTTGTTGACTTTTTTTTTTTTGCCTGAGCTGTCTTTGAACATCGCTGTCTTTGAACATCAATCTTCAGATCTCAGCCTCTTGAGTAGCTAGGATTAGATGTGAATCGCCAGTGCCTAGCCTTGGTCACTTCTATCATATGCATTTTGTTGTAAAATATAAATGTTAAAGGTCTATGAAGGTTTACTTTCTTAGTGGAACAAAAGAAAGCCAAGAGTCTTCTCTAAACATTAGAAGGAAGACCAATCTAAATGTCTACACTCTATGTTCTAGAAACACTTAACAAATCTAAAGTCCTGCTGGGGTTATGAGAAATCCTGCAAACCAGAGTTCAGATTTGGTTACCCTGTCTGCAGCTACGTGGACCTGGGATGGTAAGTTTCTGTGTAGATTCACTCCTTTCTTTTCCTGAACTACATATTGATGTCCTCATTCTCAGCCAGAATCTTTTATGGTTAGATCATGGTTTGTTTTTTTTTTTTTGGGTCTGGTCGTGGGGCCTGAACTCTGGGCCTGGGTGCTGTCCCTCAGCTCTTCATCTCAAGGCTAGCACTCTACCACTTGAGCCACAGCGCCACTTCTGGCTTTTTTTCTTATGTGGTGCTGAGGAATCGAACCCAGGGCCTCGAGCATGCAAGGCAAGTGCTCTACCACTGAGCCACCTTCCCAGCCCCTAGATCATGGTTTTTTAGATATTATTTTGCTTATCCAGTCTTGAATTCAACTTGAGTACCTCACACTGGGGTAGAAATCTGTCATTTCCTCTACCAGAGGGGAGAAAACCACTGGGCTAAAGACTCCTCCCCCACTCTTGCTCTACTGTACAAGCTTAGAAGATAAATGGATGCTTTCCTGTGGGTTGTGGAAGGAAGTGACAACTATATTTAGTACTTCCAATGTATGCAGAGTCAAAGGGTGAAGAAAAATACAGTAGCCAGGAGTTCCTGATGACCCTGAGCTCAGAAAGTTCTGTTTTCTCTTTTCATTAGAAGGGATCAAATCTATAATTAACTTATTATATAGTAACTTGATGTACAGAGGGATAGTTGTGGGCAAACTATAATAAGATCAAATGAATTCGAAGAAGAATAAAATAGACTTCTAGCAATTGAACCTGTAGAAAATAAGTTCAAGCCAGTCCCTGGTGACTCACTCCTATAATCCTAGCTACTCAGGAGGCTGAGATCTGAGGATTGTGGTTTGAAGCCATCTGGGCAAAAATGTCTATGAGACTCTTATCTCCAACTAACCAGCAAAAAGCTAGGAGTAGAGTTGTGACTCAAGCATAGAGTGCAAGCCTTGAATAAAAAAGCCAAGGGAGAGTGTAAGGCTCTGAATACAGGTGCACGCATACACACACATACACATGAAGTTTAAGTTCCAGGAAAAGGAAAAAAAAAAACCTCAGAATCTTTTTTTTTTTTTTTTTTTATAAAATAGGACGGACACCCTGGAATCGGCAGCTGACATATTCTGGAAACAAGCTGACTTTGGCTACGCCAGGGAGCGACTGGATGGAATGCATGCACTCTGCCAGCCACAGGAAATGGTGTGTTTAGCGCTACAAAGAAGCTTTATCACATAGACTGTAATAGAAAAACAAGATAAGTGGTACAATGAAAGGAACCTCTCAGTTTCGTTTATTGGCTTAGAATTTTTTTGACAAGACCCTACACGACAAGTCTTATCATGTAGTTGAGCCTAGCCTTAACCTTTTGGCCTCTCTGGTGCTGGGATTATCAGTATACTCCACCATCTTGGGCTCAGAATTTTATTTAACATCCTAAAATAAATCATTTGTTTTCTTTGGAAGCCTTGTTCTCATTTTCACATATACATCAGATAGTCGTATTTTGAGGCAGCTGAAATATATTTTTTAAAAATGGAATCCTTCCTTTCCCCATCATATATACTAACGAAGAGAAATTGAGCAGGATATCAGTGGCTCATGCCTGTAACTACTCAGGAGGCTGAGATCTGGAGGATCACAGTTTGACAGTATCTCAGGCAGAAAACGCTGAGAGACTGTCTCCAATTAACCAGCAAAATTTGGGCTTAGAGGGGTGGCTCAAATAGTAGAATGCCAGCTGTGAGCAAGCAAGCTAAGTGTTAGTCCTTGAGTTTAAATTCTCTGGCAGAAGGAAGGAAGGAAGGAAGGAGAGGAAGAGAGAGAAAGAAAGGAAGAAAAGAGAGACTGAAAGACTCTTAACAAATGCCTTCCCAGATCATTTGGGACTGGCAATGTATCAAATGTTTGCTTACCACTTGATTGTTTGAAGAAAGCTTTTCTGTATATTGTCTAGTTTGAGTCTCACAAGCCTTACAGTAGATACAAATGATACACTGATACAAATTTGTGTGTGTGTGTGTGTGTGTGTGCATGTGTGCATGTGTGCATGTGTGCCTGTACATGTGCGTGCGCGCTATTACTGGGGCTTGAACTCAGGGCCTAAAAGCTGTTGCTTAGTTTTTTCCACTTCTGGCTTTGTTTGATGGCTAGTTGTAGTCAGAGTCTTAGGAACTTTCCTGCCTGCTTGACTTTGAACCAGGGTCCTCAGATCTCAGCCTCCTGAATAGCTAGGATTACATGAGTAAGCCATAGGTGCCAGGCTCTGATAGAATTTTCAAGAGTAGAAAACAGGGTCCTCACAGGAGCTGAGCAACTTCTCCATTGTCACTGGATATTTGAGAGAAAAATAATCAAAGAACATTTAAATGCCGAAATAAAATCCAGAGCAGGGAAGTTTTTGAAGCACCCCCTTCTTCGAGTACCGATTAGATTGGTTGAAATTGAAACGGGCTCTGCAGTTGACTTCAGTTATTTTGTTCTCTATGTAGAGAGAATCACTTTCCTGTTAATGTTGAGATGGTGACTCTTACAGGCTTATGGGAAGCTTTGCAGAAAGTACCTCTTATTAAAATAGGCAAACTGTCCTTGTTTGTAGCCTTGCATTTAAATGTCTTCTTCTTGTGCATTCTTGCTTGTTTTCTTTGGCTCATCTTTGAAAAACATCTTTTCAACATAGCTGAGGGTAGTAATGGTTCTGGGTAATTTTTTTGTAAAGGAAAGTGAACTGAATCATATATATATAACTTCTGGCTCTAACTCTTGAAGCCAAGCTGGGTAGGCAGTGCAAACCTGTAATTCAAACTCACAGGAGGTAGAAGCAGGTAGATTATAGGTTTAAGGCTGTCCTGTGTTACATAGTGAGACTGTGTCAAGAAAATAAAATTATGTCTCAAGAAAAAAAATTGAGACAATTCAAGACAGAGGTAGGCTGTGGAGTGACTGTCCATCATTTTGGGCGGGTTCACACTGCCAACATGTCTAGTAGAGTCTGCTACTCCTTGCAATGTTAATTCACTGCTTTGTATTTCTTTTTTCTCCTGACCTTATTTCAGAGCGATTCAAGTCTGGTATGTTCCCGTTACCTTCAGTACTGCAGAGCAACTAACCTTTACCTTGACTTAAGGAGCATCAAGAGAAATCATGACAGGTACTTACATGATGATACTAGAATATAGCCAAAGTTTGAAGTATGTTTAGGTCCCGGCTACACGCTGGATTGACTTCTTCATAGTAAACTAGCTGAGGAGTTGGGCAATGGGTAAAGGAATAGGGACTCCGATTGGTTTGGAGTTGATTGTGTTGTGGTCAAGTCGAATCCCTTATATGATTCTCCTACTTTTGAGTTGCTTTTCCATTTTCTATTTTAAATACAGCCTTGTTTCCCTTAATGATGGCAATGCATTATGAAAATGCATTGTTAAAGCCAGGCACTGGTGGCTCATACCTATAATACTAACTGCTCAGGAGGCTGAGATCTGAGGATGGTGATTCAAAGCTAGTCTGGGCAGAAAAGTCCATGAGACTCTTATCTCTAATTATACACCAAAAAGCTGGAAGTAGAACTGTGGCTCAAGTGGTAAAGTGCTAGTCTTGAGCAAAATAGCTCATTGATAAAGAGTCCAGGCCCTGAGTTCAAGTTCCAGGACTGGCACCAAAAAAAAAAAAAAAGAAAGAAAAAGAAAAGAAAATGTATTGTTAGGTGACTTTACTGCTAGGTAAATATCATAGAGTATACTATCACAAACTAGGATAGCCACATTGCTACTTGAGATGTGGTCTTAGGGGAGCACCATCACGAATCCAGTTCACGGATCAGATGTGTTTGGGAGGCCAGTAATTCCCCTTAGTTACAACACAGAAGTTTGAGTCATGAAAACAATATTCTGCTGAGCACTGGTGGCTCATGCTTATAATCTTAGCTACTCAGGAAGTTCAGATCTGAGGATCACAGTGTGAAGCCAACCCAGGTAGGAAAGTCCATGAGACTCTTATCTTCCATTAACCAGTAAAATGCCAGATGTGGAGCTGTGGCTCAAGAGATAGAGTGCTAGCCTGGAGTGTAAAAGCTAAGGTAGAGTGCCTAGTCCTGAGTTCAAGCCCTAGGACTGATATCAAGCACCACCCTCCCCCCGAAAAAAACCAGAAAAAACCAACTCAACTTTATTTATATTATATACTAGATTCAAAGAAGATTTCTTCAAGAGTGGTGAAATTGGAGGACGCTGTAAACTTGATGTTCGTGCATTGATGTCTGAAGGTCAGCACAAAAGTCCCCTGCAATCTTGGTACATGATTATTTTTTCTTAAAACATATGTTTTAAAAGTATTTCCTTTTGCTTTTGATGCTTCAACTTTTGGGGAGGATTCTTAACTGGAAATCCTCAATTTGTACACACTTTTGTTTCTAAAGTGTGATGGTTACAGTTGAGCTCCTCATTTGTCTCTGAAGTGAATATATGTTTATAAAATGTTGGGAAGTATCATATAGTATTTATTATTTGTAAATGAAAGGAAAAATCCATTCAAAATGAATTCTTATTAACTCATATTTGCTACATGTATTTTAGGGAAAACTCTTAATTTTTTTGTTATTATCAAGGTGATGTACAGAGGGGTTACAATTATATAAGTCAGGTACTGAGTACATTTCTTTTTGGACAGTGGTTCCCCCCTTCTCTTGATCTTTCTCAGTTTTTCCTTCCCATCCCAACCCATACATTGCACATTTAATTTTCAACATAGTGTCTAGTGAGTACCACTGCTGCATTTGTCTACCCAACCTTTTTCCCTCCATTTCTGTGCCCCGCTTACCCCTCCAAAGACAAATACATGAATAAACAAGACAAAAAGAAAAGAAAACGAAAACAACCAAGAAAAGCCCTCTTGTTTTCATTTCAATAAATGTCACATAATCAGAAGCACATAGGCACTGTGCTTTTGTGTTTCTCTCTTAAGAGTATCCTCCTTTGATCTCACTGTGGGAATGCTGTATAATTTATCTGCATATGAGAGAAAATGTGTCATTTGTCTCTCGAGCTTGGCTCACCTCACTTAACATGATTTGTTCTAGATCCATCCATTTCCCTGCAAATGATATAATATTCTTTCTAATGGCTGTTTAAAATTCCATTGTGTATAGGTACAGTTTTTTTTATCCACTCTTGTAGGGCATCTGGGCTATATCTGTAACTAGGCTATTGTGAATAGTGCAACAATGAACATAGATGTGCAAATGTCTTTATCATATTCTGACTTGTAATATTTTGGGAAGATGTCCAAGAGTGGTCTGGCTGGGTCATGGGAAAGTTCTATGTTTAGTTTCTTGAGGAACCTTCCAACTACCATCCAGAGTGGTTGTATTAGTTTACATTCCCACCAGCAGTGCAATAGGGTTCCTTTTGGGGAAAACTTTTGAAAATGTGCATGGATTGAAATATATAATAAAGATACAAAAAGTGGGGTTTGAACTCAGGGCCTTACCCTTCCACTGGACTTTTTTGCTTAAGGCTGGTGCTCCACTACTTGAGCCATCTCCACTTTCCTGCTTTTTGGTGGTTAATTGGAGATAAGCATCTCACGAACTTTCCTGCCCAGGCTGGCTTTGAACCATGATCCTCAGATCTCAGCACCCTAAGCAGCTAGGATTAGAGGTGTGAGCCATCGACATACTCACAAGCTTCTCTTATGTAATGTTAGTTTTCCAGGCCTAGCTTCCATGTTGAGAAAAATAATCTGTGCTTCTTTAATTCGGTGCAATGAAGTTTCCCCTGTAACGTAACAGAAGTTTGCAACAGATACTTCCTGTATTCTATTGAGTGTTTTCATTCCGTGTGTGTGTGTGTGTGTGTGTGTGTGTGTGTGTGTGTGTGTGTGTGTACACAGCTCAAGGTGAGCACTCTACCATGTTGAGCCACAGTGCCACTTCTGGTTTTCTGGTGGTTAATTGTTGCTAAAAGTACCATGGACTTTCCTGCCTGGGCTGGCTTTGATCTCAGCCTCCTGACTAGCTAGGATTACAGGCGTGAGCCACTAGTGCCTGGCTCATTCCTAGTATATTTTGAAATCTGACTCCATATCATAGTTCTCTGCGGTTATTTCTTGCTGTGTAGCACATTATTCCAATTATACTTTAGGGGCATTTGTATATATTGTCTATGGCTGTGTAACAAATGACTGACTGATACAGACACAAATTGAAAACCTGCCTCTGATGGTCCAGATTTGCAATCAGCTTAACTAGGGCTCTTGTGAGGTTGAAGTCAAATGGTTGGCCAGGGCTGTAGCCAGCCATCTGTAGACTCAACTACACCTAGAAAATGTATTTCTAAGCTCACTCAGGGTGTTGTAAGCCTCATTTCCTCTCTGATTACTGGCCAGTGAATGCAGTTATTACTCCATGGTTCTCATAGCAGTTCTGCTCACAGCAAGACAGCTAGCTTCTGAGGCAGGAGGTGTCAGAGAGCATGTGCTCAAGACAGAGGCCACGGCGTTCATATAAAGTCCTCTCAGGTGTGAACTATGCTCCCTTCTCCTGGGTTCTCAGTTAGAAATGAGCCACTAAATTTTGCCTGAAGTCAAGGGCACGGAATGAACAACGACCTCTTTGAGAAAGAAATACGAAGGAATCTGTGGACGTATTTTTTAAATTAATATACTTTATTGTTATTATAGAGGTGTTGTACAGAGGGTTTACAACAACATGAGTCAAGTAACGAGTACTTTTCTTTTCTTTTCTTTTTTTTTTTGCCAGTCATGGGGCCTGAACTCTGGGCCTGGGCGCTGTCCCTCAGCTCTTCAGCTCAAGGCTAGCGCTCTACTTGAGCCATAGCGCCGCTTCCAGCCTTTTCTGTTTATGTGGTGCTGAGGAATCGAACCCAGGGCCTCAGGCATGCAAGGCAAGCGCTCTACCACTGAGCCATGCTCCCAGCCCCATGAGTCCGTTTCTTTTCGTACAGTGTCTTCTATCCCCTCGCTCTCTCCCAGCCCCTGCCTCCCACCTCCGCTCTCGAGCTATATACTTCACTTCATCATTTCCAATGGGTTACACTGCTGCACTTTTTCACCCTATTTTCCTTGAGTTCTACCTCGCAAAGGTATACATGTGAATACACCAAACATAAGAAAAAGAGGACGGAATCACCAGAAAATAAAAAAACTGAAACCTTAAACTTTTTAAAAAAGAAAGGAGAGATCTCTTGTTTCCATAGTGTATGTATATATGTATAGATATAATTTTATGTAAATATGAAGAGGCACTTAGGCATTGTGCCTTTGTGTTTTTCGCCTAAGAGTATCCTCTCTTGCTTTCATTGGTGTATCTAGAGTCCTGTGCAATTTATCATAATCCAGTGTATTTTAGAGCAAATTTCTGCATGTCAGAGAGAACATGCATTGTTTGTCTCTCTGAGCTTGGCTTACCTCACTTAACATGATTTGTTCTAATGGTGGACATGTTTTTGAAGCTATCATGATATTTTTGATATTGCATTTGAGCTTTTTGTCTTTTTGTGGTCGATAGTGGGGCTTGAACTCTGGGCCTAGCACTGTCCCTTAGCTCTTCAGCTCAAGGCTAGTGCTCTATTACTTGAGCTACAGCGCCACTTCCAGTTTTCTGGTGGTTTATTGGAGATAAAAGTCTCGGGTATGGGAAGGTGGCACAGTGGTAGAGCGCTTGCCTTGCATGCCTGAGGCCCTGGGTTCGATTCCTCAGCACCACATAAGCAAACAGAAAAAAAGCCGGAAGTGGCACTGTGGCTTAAGTGGTAGAGCGCTAGCCTTGAGCTGAAGAGCTGAGGGACAGCGCCCAGGCCCAGAGTTCAGGCCCCACGACCAGACCCCCCCACCAAAAATGTCTCATGGACTTTCCTGCTCAGGCTGGCTTTGAACCGTGATCCTCAGATCTCAGCCTCCTGAGTAGCTAGGATTACAGGTGTGAGCCACTGGTGACTAGCTTGTTATTGCCTTTGAAAAGGATCTGTTTGATACAAATATATTTACATGTAATGTGAGCACAAGGATGAAGAGTTAAAGATCTTCATGTAAATTCTAGGTAGCTCTTCTCACATGCTTGTGTTTATCTTCTTTTGTTTGGAAGAATATTCTATCATGTAGCTTCGAAAGACCTTTTGGAGAAATAGACTTCCTGTTCTTTTAAGAAGTTTATCTTTGTGTTGTCTTTCTGAGGTACTAGATATTCAGGGGATGCAATCTTTTCTCAGAATCCAATAATCTACCATGAGACTCTTTCTGGTCTTGTCTTTTCTGGCCCTTTGAGTCTCCCAATAGACAGAACCTTGTCCCAGTGTATATAGCAAATCTTGTTGCTTCACTGGTAGACTATTAAACCAGTCTAATATGTAAGTTCTTTTTTGGTGTTTTAGATTTCCATTATAACTGTCTTGTACATTAGGGTGAAATTTAAAATAGATTTGTTCCTGTCTTTACATTAAAACTGGTATCAAGCTATATAAATGAAGAGTTCATGTCTTGTTCATACTAGAAATAAAAGCTGCCTGCCCAGTGATAGATCCTCATTTACAACATTGCATTGGGGAGTTTGGAGGAATCACTGAAATTATATCACAATCCATCTTTCCAGGTTTGCTGAGCTACAAAGCTACACTCAGCTCAATTTCAGACCTATAGAAGATGCTCAATGTGATGTTATTATTGAAAAACCGACTTATTTCATGAAATTGGATGCAGGTGAGCAGTTAGTCTATTGGTATTATCTGTTATTACAACTTATCAATATGTAACTGTTTGTCATTTATATATTGGCGAATGAGACTATTTTTTTCTCTGTATGTAGCAGTCTTTTTTTTTTTTCCTTTTCGTTCTGGTCCTTGGGCTTGAATTCAGGGCTGTTCCTGACTTTTTGGCTCAAGGCTAGTGCTCTATCACTTGAACTTCTGGCTTTGTTTTGAGTAGTTTACTGGAGATAAGAGTCTTGTGGATTTTCCTGCCTAGGATGGCTTTGAATCATAATTTTCAGATCTTGGCCTCCTTAGGATTACAGGTATGAGCCATAGGTGAATATATGTAATTTTTCAATGAATATTTTAAGGCTTTTTTCTTCCCTGAAGTAGAACAAGTTTGAACTTCTAGTTATGTGTTACTATTGATTTTATAGAAGAAACTTTCATTTTTATAGCAAGTGGCTCAATCACAATCAGAAGATGAAGCTAGACATATGTGTACTTTTTGTAACTAAATTTGTTCCATCTGATTTCTATGGGTTTAGAGTCTCTCATTATGGTGTGTGTGTGTGTGTGTGTGTGTGTGTGTGTGTGTGTGTGTGTGTGTGTGTGTGTGTGTGTGTGTGTGTGTGTGTGTGTGTGTGTGTGTGTGTGTGTGTGTGTGTGTGTGTAGGGGTGGTCCTGAGCCTTGAATTCAGGGCTTGGGTGCTATCCTAAGTCTAGCACTCTACCACTTGAGCCATAGCTCTGCTTCTGGCTTTTTTGGTGCTTAATTAGCGATAGGAGTCTCACCAAGTTTCTTGCCTTGGCTGGCTTCAAACCATAAGCTTCATATCTCAGCTTCTTAAGTATCTGGGATTACAGGTGTGAGCCACTAGTGTCTGGCTTCAATATGATTTTTTTAAAAAAAATTTAATTATCAGACTTCTGTGAATCAGAAGGTGGTTACCTCTTATGCTTACTTTGTATTACTGTTTCCATGACTAAAGAAAAAACAAATTGTTTAAATAGGGATACAGGTGGACCCATTGCAACAATGAGATCTATAAGTTGTTAAGTCGAAAAACGAACTTTACAACTTTGGTGTGTGGTGGGGGGGGAAGGGAGGTGGGGGTGGAGATGGGAAGGGATGGGAAGGGGAAACAAATGAGGAGGCATCAATGCTAGATAAGAAATGTACTCATTACCTTGCTCATGTAATTGTAACTCCTCTGTATAGTATTTTCACAGTAAAATTTTTTTTTTGTCCTGGAAGTTACCACTGCAGTCTATTTTTGTAAATACATGAGAATGATTTTGCTATTTATGTTGGCAGCCTCTAGGTCTGGTAAACTTGTTGCCTGGGCGAGAAGAGACACGCTGTAGGGTATCATGTCACTCATCCTGAGTGACAAAGATTACTGTGCAGTGTCATATCAAAATTCATAAGAGGCTGGGCCTACGATGAAATATAGAAAGCCTGCTACTATAAATATTCAAGGATTAGCATAATTTATTGATCATAGTTTTAGTGTGCTCTGTCTTCTGAAGTCATAATTCTTATATTACAAAGGGTTAGATTCAGAGATCAGACAAGTTTACGTCTCTGAAAGACCAAGTGAAAATGCTATGTTCAGGGTTCTAACTCATTTTTATAAATATGCAAATTTAAAAGGGGGCAAAGAAGGTGCTGTGATCTGCCTACAAAAGAGGCAAATAATGTGTTAACAGTGACATTTATGCAGATCTTATGCAATAAAGTATGTAAAGTGGGAATAGGAAGCAAAGGTAGACATGCACTATTTCTTTCCTATAATCATTACTTTTTTTTTCCCTTCTAATTTACACTGTCATCCAATTTTCCTTTTTTTAACTTTTACCTTGGGAGAATGAGCTTTCTATGGGACAAAATTTAGTAGGGTGCACATTTCTCCAGGATGAAGCCTATGTTTGGTACCTCATTTATAAATGAGAATTTATGAATGTTTTGTGGTAGAAATATTATTGTGTACACAACTATAGTTCTCAGCCAATGAACACACTAAATGTTACCTGGAAGCAAATGTGAGCTTTGTGGTTCACCTGGGGAGAGGGGGATGTGTTCCATGAGAACTTTATTTTCTTGTTAATTGGAAAATATGTTCCTTCCCAAGACTTTCCTGGAGGAAAAACTTGAACTTTTCCAAACATTTATGTAAGATTCCAGCCTGCAAAAGAAGTAGGGGTTGGGGCTGGGAATGTGGTTTAGTGGTAGAATGCTTACCTAGCGTGCATGAAGCACTGGGTTCGATTCCTCAGTACCACATAAACAGAAAAAGCTGGAAGTGGTGCTGTGGCTCGAGTGGTAGAGTGCTAGCCTTGAGAAAAGAAGCTCAGGGACAGTGCCCAGGCTGAGTTCAAGCCCTAGGACTGGGAAGAAAAAAGAAACTGGGTGTTTTCACTCTTTTGTTTCTGGCACACAATATTATTATTCTCTGTGGAAATGAGGTCAGAATATTTTGCAGTTTCTGCGTTTAAGACTCACTGGCTTTCTTTTTTTCTCAGCTTTTTCCTTCCTTGAAAATGCATGAGCTTGTTTTTTAATTCTTTTCCTTCTTTCCTTCCTTCCTTCCTTCCTTCCTTCCTTCCTTCCTTCCTTCCTTCCTTCCCTCTTTCTTCCTTTCTTCCTTTTTTCCTCCATCCTTCCCTTCCTCCCTCTCTCTTTCCTTCTTTCTTTTTCCTTCCCTCACTCCTTTCCTCCCTCCTTTCTCTCCTTTCTCCCTTTCGTTCTGGCAATATTGGGGTTTAAACTCAGGGCTTTGCTCCTGCCACTCTTGACATATCACCAGCCTGAAAAGTCATGTTTTGCATGTCACTTCTTTGAACATCTTCCCATCTAGGATTTCTATTTCTAGGTTGACTTCCGGGTGATGCATTCCTAAATCAAGGGGTGCATGCTCTCTTTCTCTTTGGTGACTTGAGTGAACTTATGAATAGTGACAGCCTCAGTCCTCTCTACTCTGTCTGAACTGGGAGGCCCTCCACAAAGGTCTTCCCATGAACCTCGGGGATCAGCACTCAAAGGTGCATCCTCACCAAGTTGGCACTTACTCATACTGTTTCCTATCCTATAGGAGAAATGGGCTTGAGAAACATACCTAAGTACCTTGCCTATGAGCAACTGAGCTAGGACTCACCTGGTTCTTCTGATTCCAGTGTTTATATTCCTTCAGTTACTTCAATTAGAGGACTAGACGTTCACTTCTTTTAGTTGTTTAGTGTTTGCTCAAGAGAATGGTATGAGCAAACATGGTACAAGAATGAAAACTGGCAAATATTAGTAGTTGCCAGTGTTCTTTATGCTTTTAAGGCCAGGGCTTATTTGATTGATTTTCTTTTTCTTTTTCTTTTTTTTACTGCCAGTCCTGAGGCTTGAACTCAGGGCCTGGGTGTTGACCTTTAGCTTGTTTTGCTCAAGACTGGCACTCTGCCACTTGAGCCAAAGCTCCACTTTTGGGTTTTTTTCTGGTTAATTGTAGATAAGAGTCTCACAGACTTTCTTGCCTGGGCTGGCTTTGAACCAGCTAGGATTACAGACATGAGTCCCTGGCACCTGGCTTGTTTGATTTATTTTTAAGAAAAAGAGCAATCCTAAAGAATAATGATTAATCTTCTGGACACTGACTAGAGTTAGGTGCATTTCGAGTTTAATAGGCTGACACATTCTTTCTCCAGGGCCTTACTGATCATTTGCTACTTATTATATATAAAAAAGTGAATTTCTGACTTTCTGAACAAGTCATCTAAAAAGTGTGTTTGAACCCGATACCTTTGTAAGTTGTGTATAAAGCATTTCAATTCTGGAAAAAAAAATCCCGCCCACCTTGTTTTCTCCCATTATTTAAAAGTTTACCGAACGCTGAGCAATGGGTATAGCATAGAATCTGCTCATTCCTGTGTTCTTTGGGTTTCATTAACATAGCTTTCTTTTGTTCCCATGCCAGGTGTGAACATGTATCATCACTTCTGTGATTTTCTCAATCTTTATGTCACTCAGCACATGAACAACTCCTTCAGCACAGACGTGTATGTGGTGATGTGGGACACGGTGAGTGAGTGTGCCTTCTGCTCCAGCCCTGTCACCTTGCTCTGTCATTCTGTAGCTCTGGCCTTGTGAAACAAATACGTGTCTAAGACACACATTTAAATATACACATGTATTCACACTCATGCAGGCAAGTGCCCCCACACACAAATGTACGTGTGCTTCTTTGCTCTCCAAAGCAGTGGACAATTTTCCCCCCTTTATTAGTAGGTGGAGATTCCAAGAGCAAAAATTCAGCCTGGTTGTTTCAGAATTGCTGTGAGGGAGATGCTGGAAAATGCTCATCTGCCCCACCTCTAATGCACATTGGGAGAGCTGCTATGGAGTTTGTCCTTTGGAATTTATTGTTTGCTTTTTTTTTTTTTTTTCTTAAGGACTAGAGCTTGAACCTAGAGCCTCACACATTGTAAGCAAGGCTCCACCACCAAGCTACACTCATTATCTCTGTCTTTGCTAATAGTGGCATGCGCCACATGCCACATTGTGCTGTATATTTCAGCTTGCTGTTCAGGACAAGTCTTAGACATGTATATAAGCATGCATGCATATATACCTGCTATCAGTTTTCAGTATGGTATGTTTTTCCTTCTTCCTGTCTCTTTTTTCTTAGTAGCACTGGGGTTTTGCACTCATGACTTTACACTTGCTAGGCAAATGTTCTACTACTTGAGCCATGTCCTAGCTATTTTTTTACATAGTGCCTTGAACTTTTGTCTGGACTTGGATTGAGATCCTCCTACTTCTGCCTTTGGAAAAGCTGGAATGATGACTTTCATGCCTGGCTTGTTTCTTCTTTTCTTTTCTCTTTTCTTTCTTCCTTTCTTCCTTTTTTTGTGTGCCAGTACTGGGGCTAGAACTCAGGGCCTGGGCTCTATCCCTTACCCTTACCTTTTTTTTCCCCTCAAAGCTAACTTTCTACTACTTGAGCCACAGATCTTCTGGCTTTTTTGGTGGTAAATTGGAGATGAGTCTCCTGGACTTTCCTGCCCAGGCTGGCTTTGAACTTTGGATCCTCAAATCTCAGTCTCCTAAGTAGCTAGGATTACAGGCATGAGCCACCAGTGCCTGGCTCTGATGCATACTGTAAACCATCCTGTGCTATATAATCACTGCATTGTGAAGGATATGCAAGTGGCTGTATTATTGTATCATCCAAGGAGTATGGTGTGGTTTCTAGATAGGGGAACAGTAAAGGTTATTTACTGTAAAGACTCTTTTAAAAGGCATCTTATTTGATTTGACGTGTTTTATCTCAAGAAATTGTCTAGAATTTACTTCTTTCAATTGCCCTTTATTTGTTACTGAGCCAGAACTGTAATAATCCCAGCTCTGTAACTCAGCAGCTATGCAATTTAGAAAAATTTACTTAAATGTGTTTTATTTTCTGTGAGAAGGGCCGTTATTTGAACAGCATTCGAGAAATACCTAAGGAAGGAATTTTGTCTTAAATCACTATAACTGCTCTAAATAACTTTAAAGTAATGATACTATGTGCAAAATAAAAGTTTCAAAATTCACAAAGTAAGGCTACAAAGATAAAAGGTTCTATATAATGAGTGTAATAAGTGTAAACTTTGAATAGAACCTCAGAACATGTATTTCTGATTTTTCTTAGCTGAATATTTCAATCTAAGTTACACCATTTTGAAATTAATTGATTTCCTTCTTTTGGATGTAGGAGTTCATAATTAACTTACATTTTCCAAACAGAATGTGTTTTGAAATATCTGAGAGACATCTCTTATGGTGCTCATGAGAGTCAAGGCTGCAATCACGAACTGAGTTTAATCCCAACTCCATAGCCCAGCTGCAATGCAATTTAAACAAATTACTTAAATTTGTGTCCCAGTTTCCTCATCTACAAGAGGGATAAAAATATTAGCTAGCTCATTAGGCTTGTGGGTCTGTTTACAGAGTTAATATTAATGGCTTCCTAAAGTGCTTGGTACATAAGAACTGTGCCCAGTTAGTAGTTATATAATGTTATTATGATTAGCTTCATCAATGTTAATGGGGAATTATCATGTGTTTTTCATTAATTAATGGAGAGAATCTCTTATGGCTACGTATATTACATCTTTAATGTTAAAGCTTTTAATCCATTTTCATGCTTTGAAATTTCTTTCCAAACTTGATTTGTTTACTCTGCCAGTTTTTGCTATTGAGCATGTCAGTCTGTGTGTGTGTACGTGTGTGTGTTGTATTTACCTGTGATATGGATATGGGTAGAAAGTTAACAAAAAAAACTCACAATTATAATTTAAGAGACGAGAAACCTAAGCCAGGCACCAGTGGCACTCCTGAAATCCTAGCTTCTTAGAAGGCCTCAACCTGAGGATTGAAGTTCAAAGCTAACCCAGGCAGGAAAATCAATGAGACTCTTATCTCCAGTTAATCACAGAAAAAGCCAGAAGTGGAGCTGTGGCTCCAAGTGGTAGAGTGCTAGCTTTGAGAAAAAAGAATTCAGGGCCAGTGCCTAGGCCCAGAGTTCAAGCTCCAGGATCGAAGAAACAAAAAGTGAGACTCTAAGGAGTTAGAGCAGAAAACCAAACACTACTGACACTAACAGTAGAGCCGTAGTGGTTTTTTCTGATGCTGTTTCACCCATTAGGCATTTGCTTAGGCCCAAGGTGAAGATCCATTTGTTCTTGGGAGCTGTTTGTGGCCCACAGTGGAAGCTGACACCAGCAGCCTTATCCGGGTGTTTCCTCACATCTCTGAGCAGCCGCGTCAGGCCCTTTCATTGCCCTAACTTAGCTTGTTTCCACCTGCAGAGTTCTTATGGATACGGTGACCTCTTCTCTGACACCTGGAAAGCATTTACGGATTATGATGTCATACATCTGAAAACCTACGATAGCAAAAGGGTACTGGAAACTTTACTGAAGTCTTCGTAGTAAGCAACTGTGGTATACCCATGTCTTACTCTTGTGATACTTATTAAATTTGAATAACAGTTAGCTATTACCACTCATTTCTGATTTCTGACTCTTGTTGTTTTTAACCATGTAGCTTTCTTACCTTTCTGTCAGGCTTCCACAAATGTGAATCTCACTCTCTTTGAAATAGGATGCTATGCAGACAATTCTGATGCAAACCAGAGACTGATTAAAATGTAGTTTGAAAAAATTAGGCGAGTGATTTTGGTGTCAAGGTGTAAATGATCTTCTCTTATGTTTTAAAATCTCTTTATTCCTAGGTGTGTTTCAAAGAAGCTGTTTTTTCCTTACTGCCCCGCATGAGGTACGGGCTCTTCTACAACACCCCTCTGGTAAGCACTTGCAGATAATACTCGTGTTATTCAAAACATCGGAAATTGGAATGCAGTGGTGCATGTTGTAATACTGCTGCTTATGTTTTAGATATCTGGCTGTCAACACACTGGCTTATTCAGGGCCTTCTCCCAGCACGTGCTGTATAGACTGGGCATCATCCAAGAGGGACCTCAGGTAAAGGACACAGGATGGGCTCTAAGGTGGCCTTGTTTACATCCCCAACAAAAATCAGTGCTACCATTCCTGAGGGGGCGGGGAAGGAGGCAGTTGTTTTCTGTGTTAATATTTTCAATCCAGAGTCATTGGAATTCAGGTATCAAAAACCGTTAAGGGGCTGGGTGCTGGTGGCTCACGCCACTCAGGAGGCTGAGATCTGAGGATTGTGGTTCAAAGTCAGCCTTGGCAGGAAAGTCTGTGAGACTCTTATCTCTTATCCCCAATGAGTTGGACATGGAGCTATGGCTCCAGTGGTAGAGCAATAACCTTGAGCACAAAAGCTCAGAGACAATGCCCAGACTCTGAGTTCAAGCCCCAGGCTATTGCAAGACTGAGCTTTTTTCCTCCTTTGTTTTGGTCCTATTTCTCTACCTTCTGCTAAGCTCCTATCTAACACACACACACACACACACACACACAACACACACCTCTGCTAAGGAAAAAAACCCTCAAAACCATCTCAGCTAGGTGATGGTGGCTCACACCTGTAATTATAGCTACTCAGGAGATCTGAGATCTGGGGACTGAGGTTCAGACCCACTCTAGGCAAGTAAACCTCTTACCTTCAATTAAACCATCAAAAAGAAGCAGAGGTATGATTTAAGTTACTGAGTGTCAGTCATGAGCTAAAAAGGTTGAGTGAGTGAGGGGCTGGGAAGGTGGTTCAGTGGTACAGTGCTTGCCTTGCATGCATGAGGCCCTGGGTTCAGTTCCGCAGCACCACATAAGCAAAAAGAAGAAAAGCCGGAAGTGGCACTGTGGTTCAAGTGGTAGAGCGCTAGCCTTGAGCTGAAGAGCTGAGGGACAGAGCCCAGGCCCAGAGTTCAGGACTATGACCAGACCCCCCCCCCCCCAAAAAAAAAAAAAGTTGAGTGAGAGTGCCAGGCCCTGAGTTCAAGTCCTAGTATTGTGCACACACACACACACACACACACACACACACACACAAATCTACCAACCAACATCCAAACAGTGTAATGAATAGCTTTTGTCTTTTATGACTAAAGTCAATCTGTTTATATATTTTACCATCACTTAATAATGGTACATATTTCATAATAGAATGTGTAATGATCAAAGCAGGGTACTTCAGACATGAAAATGGGGCCAAGAAACTTGAGGGGAGGGGTGGGGTTGGGATAGATGGGGAGGTGAATGATGGCAGGGGTGACGTTGGTCAAGATGCTTTGTTGACATAAACTGACGTGTTGAGTAGAAACCCCTTTGTATAACTAAAGATTATGAACAAAATTTAAAGTTAAAAAACAAGGTACTTAGCACATGAGTTGCTTCTGACATTTATCACATCTTTCTGTTCAAGCACAATGAAAAATCTAGCTGTTTGAAAATATATAATCAATTTTTATTAAAGTAGTGAAGCTTAATCCTCCTCTTTCATTATTTTTTGTGACCATTAGCCAGCCCTTTTCTAGTCTCCCCTCACACCATTTTCAGCCTCTGGCATCCACTTTTCTATTTTTCTACTTCCATGAGATCAACTTTTTTAGCCTCCACAGAGGACTGCAGTAATGTCTGTCTATGCTGACTTATTTTACTTAACATGATGTCTTCTACGTCTATTCATGTGGCTACAAATGACAGTGTTTAATTTTTTTAATGACTGAGTAATACTCCATCATGCATGCAGATCACATTTCCTTTGAAAGCGGAAACTTTTTTTATTCTCTGGAAGAATGACTTAAGAATCGGGCTGAAAACCTCATCACTGCCTAAGTGTGTTTTTACTGGGCTGCATTTCTTCATGAAAATCCCACTTTAGGTTCATTTGTTCACACTTCAGTGTTGGCACAGGTTGCAGTGTCATTTTGTCTTTCCATTTTATTACAGGATGGAAAAATTCGAGTCACCATTCTTGCTCGGAGCACAGAATACAGGAAAATACTAAATCAAAATGAGGTGAGTTTTTGGGTGTGCACTTTTCCTATCACAGTACCCTTGTCTTCCTATGACTCGTGAGCCTGGCTTTTCACATCCCATTCAAAGTTTTGATATGAAACTACTAGTTTTTAGGAGAGGTGGGTCTGGTAAATGGTCTAGCATGGCCATTGGATATAAGTACCTAATGGAGGTCACCAACCGTTGATGCTCAAATCAACTTTGCTTTGTTCCCCTATAACCAACTCAGAGTGGAAAGTGACAGAAACAGAACCCTGCCCTGAATGTAGCAGATCATGAAATATTTGTCCTCACATCCAACAGTTGAGGAATTCTAATCATGATTAGGATTCTTTATAGCCAGAATTTACATGAACCTTGGTCTTTTAATGAGGAGAGGTTCCTTATAAAAAGAGACAATCCCACAGCACTGGGATCCCTGTGTCACAATTTCTAGCCACACCAGAGAGGTGGCTATGTGCTGTCCAACATCCCCTATCAGTCTGCAGCTGTTGAATGTGAGCAATATAGTCAAGGAAGTCCAGGGACTGGAGAAATTTTGTTTATGTAGCTCTGTGTGTGTGTAGCAGGAATTAGATGGTATTCACTGTCTGTTGCTCTCCATCACACAAGAGCAGAGTACCCTGGTTAAGATCATAGATTGGGCACCGGTGGTGCACCCCTGTGATCCTATCAACTCAGAGGCTGAGATCTGAAGATCGAGGTTCAAAGCCAAATGGGGCAGAAAAGTCTGGGAGATTCTTCTCGCCAATTATCCAGCAAAAAGTCAGAAGTGGAGGTGTGGTTGAAGCAGTAGAGTGCTAGCTTTGAACAATTAAAACCCAAACAAAGGAGTAGGACCTTGAGTTCAAGCCTTAGTACTGGTGCATATATGCATATGCACTCTCTCTCTCTCTCTCTCTTTCACACACACACACACACACACACACACACACACACAAAGATGACAGATTCTGGAGTCAGAGGACCTAGATTTAATTTGGGCTCTGCATTGTATGCTGGAAGGTTGTTTTTTTTTGGGGGGGGTGGTCCAGTCGTGGGGCCTGAACTCAGCCTGGGCACTGTCCCTCAGCTCTTCAGCTCAAGGCTACTGTTCTACCACTTGAGCCACAGCACCACTTCTGGCTTTTTTTCTTTTTTGCTTATGTGGTGCTGAGGAATCGAACCCAGGGCCTCATGCATGCAAGGCGAGCGCTCTACCACTGAGCCACCTTCCCAGCCCCTACGCTGGAAGTTTTTAACTCCTCTAAGCCTTCCCTGTCTCGTTTACAAAATGACCAGCATAGCAGTCACATTACTGACATGGTATGATTGTTACATGAATACTTAGTAGGCTTAAGGTACCTTGAAAATGCCTGCTTTATGGAAGTGTGTGTGTGTGTGTGTGTGTGTGTGTGTGTGTGTGTGTGTGTGTTTATGGAAGTGTGTGTGTGTGTGTGTGTGGTGCTGGCGAAGGAACCCAGATATGCACACTAGGCAAGCACTCCACCATTGAGCTTCACCACTGCCCCAGTGCTGGGGCTGTCGCAGTATCGTATATGGTGTGTGCTGCAGGCCTCTTGTTTGTACGCAAGTTCAGAACTTGCTGAATGGTGGTGATCTGCAGTGTTGAGTTGCACTAGCCTGCTTGCAAGGGGTGTGGAGAACTGTGGCTATGATTTTGGTAATACATTAATTATGTTTTGTTACCTTCCGTTTGCTAGAAGACTAATCATTTTTCTTTCTTTCTTTTTTTTCTTTTTTCTTTTTGGCCAGTCCTGGGGGCCAGTCCTGGGGCTTGAACTTGAACTGGGCATGGTCTCTGAGCTTCTTTTGTTCAAGGCTAGGACTCTATCACTTGAGCCACAGAGCCACTTGCGGCTTTTTCTGTGTATGTGGTGCTGGCTTTGTGTGTGTATGTGGTTTCAAAACCCAGGGCTTCATGCATGCTAGGCAAGCACTCTACCATTAAGTCACACTCCCAGTCCCGACTAATCATTTTTCTAGGTAGAATTATTGAAGTGGGGTGTGTGTGTGTGTGTGTGTGTGTGTGTGTGTGTGTGTGTGTGTGTGTGTGTGCATGTGCATGTGTGCATGCATGTGTATGTATACTTGAGCTTGAAGTCAATGCCTACACGCTGTTCTTTAGCTTCTATGCTCAAGGCTGGCACTCTACCATTTGAATCACAGCTCTGTTTCTGGCTTTTTGATGCTTAACTGGAGATCAGAGTCTCAGAGACTTTCCTGCCTGGGCTAATTTTGATTCTCAGTCCTCAGATCTCATCCTCCTTGGGTAGCTAGGATAACAGACATAACAGGATAACAGCTGGCATCAGGCTGAAATGTTTTTCTGTCAAGATTTCAGCAAAGTGCTTCAAACAATTGTCTGAAGCAGGATGTGGAAGGGAAGAAATTTTACTGTAGCATCTGGAACATGGCAGGAACAATCCACACAGATTGAAAGCTGCAGGAATAACTAGCAAATGATGGTGATGGCAGCCTCCAGTGCTGGGTATCGAGTGCTGTGCCTCTGGGCTGTGGCTCCTCAGCCTCCTCACACCCAGTGTTTTGCAAGGTTAGTCGGGTCATGTGCTCAAGAGCCAGGATTTGACCTCAACTAACACCCAGAACCACGGACCTAAAAGATGATCAATGTCTGAAAAATATATGCAAAAATGTCAGAAATATTAGGCTTCTGGAAGGAAGGTACAACAGAAAAGGAGGGAAAGTGGTTCTACTTTGTGTCTTTGTTTGTCCAGCTTGTGAATGCGCTGAAGACAGTATCGACGTTCGAAGTCCAGATTGTCGATTACAAGTACAGGTGAGTTACAGTCACCCCTGGGCAGGTGCTGTACACTTTTGCTTCAATGAATTCATGGTGGGTCACAAGTGGGGGCTGTTGGCAGGTGTAGAGAAAGGACAGTCACACACCAGTTGGTGAACAAAGTGGACAAAACCCTCCAGTATACATGGTGGCCTGGAGTTGTAGGGTCTGATATTGTGACATTGTCTTTCTTACTCAAAAGAAGTGGTGAGTCCAGGTTTGCATTTGAAATTTCTAAAGACTTAAAATTTGGCAGGTAGTTCTGAATTAAAAAAATACATTGTAGGCTTTATTGACTTTGCTAGCTACAAAGTTTCAACTGTTCCCCTAAAATTATTTCTAAGAGAATAATTTCAGGGTCATAGAATAGCATGAGAATTAAAAAAATTATTTTCATTTATTTTAAAGTTTTTTGTTTTTGTTTTTTGTCAGTTTTGAGGGCTAAACTCTGGGCCTGGGCGCTGTCCCTCAGCTCTTCAGCTCAAGGCTAGTGCCTTACCACTTGAGCCACAGCACCACTTCTGGCTTTTTTCTGTGGTAATGAGGAATCGAACCCAGGGCCTCATGTATTCGAGGCAAGCACTCTACCACTGAGCCAACTTCCCAGACCCCTCTCCCAGTTGCTTTTGTAGGAGCACAGATCCTGGTTGTAGTCTGGTGTTATGCAAGATATGAAGGGGAAAGATAAAAGGGAAAAGGAAAAGTTCTTGTCTCTACTCCTCGCTCAGCCACAATTACCAACCTGTTTCCCAGATGTGTGATAATGAATAGTTTGTGTCATGTTAAAACTGTTAACTGGGTCCCGCACCAGTGGCTCACACCTGTAATCCTATTTATGAGGCTGAAGTTTAAGAATCATGGTTTGAAGCCAGCCTGGGCAGGAAAGTCTATAAGACTCTTATCTCCAATAAACCACCAGAAAACCACTCAGAAAAAGCTAAAAGTGATGCTGTGGCTCAAGTGGTAGAGGCTCAAGTTCAAGGCTCAGGATCAGAAAAAAATAAAAAATATGTTTCCTGGAAGCTGGTGGCTCACACATGTATATCTTAAGGACTCAGGAGGCTGAGATCTGAGGGGCTCAGTTTAAAGACCACCCAGGCAGAATAGGCCATGAAACTCTTATCTCCAATTAACCATTAAAAAGCCAAGAATGGAACTGCAAAGGTAGAAGGATGCTTTGATAGTCTCAGAGATTATTTTTATATTTTATGTGAGTCTTTGGTGATATTAGAATTGAACTCACTCTACTCCTTGAGCCATGTCCCCAGCCTGCTGAGATTATTTTAAATCTACTTAGTTGGCACTAGTAACTCACATCTTGAGAAAAGAAACTTATTTTTGTTTAATAAAGATCCTTTTATTACCTTATGGAAACTTTTTAGTTTAAATGAAATTCCAAGCACAGGCCTAGACAGAAAAACCATGATTTTTATTTATCTCACATAACTAGTGCAAAAAAAGGCTGGAGACATGGCTCAGGGGTAGAGCATCTGCTTAGTGAGGAGACCTGAGTTTAAAACAAAGAACAGAAAGACAGGTGAGCTCACTTTGAAAAAAAAGGTCAAATTAGTAAGGAATGAAGTTATTCATTACTAGAGTGTGCTTGAAATTGGCAAGAAGGTAGATGCGGCGTGTGATTGGAACCAGCCTATCTGTGTGTGTCAATATTGTTCATGATCATGCATGGTCTTTCCTTCTTCATCTCTCCTGGGCTGTTCTCTGTTACAGAGAGCTCGGGTTTTTGGATCAGCTGAGGATCACACACAACACGGACATATTTATCGGAATGCACGGAGCTGGTCTCACCCATTTACTCTTCCTTCCAGACTGGGCCGCTGTGTTTGAACTGTAAGTGTTTGACGGCAGCTTTCTACCGAGACAAATAGTAAGGCTAAGCCTTAGACGTGCTTTAGATGTGGGTGTATGATTTCCTGACTGACTTCATTCTTATTTGCCTCTCCTAACTGTGAGCTCCTCCCTACAATCAGTGTTTAGTGTTACTGTGTTGTCATGCTTACCCAGCATGCACTGGTCCTGGGTGTGATGTACAACCCGAGAAAAAGAGAGACAGAGACAGAGACAGAGGTGAGGAGAGAAATAGAGAGAAACAGAGACTGAGAAAGGAGGGGAGGGGAAAGAAGAGGGGAAAGAGAAGGGAGGAGAGGGAGAAAGTGGGGGGGAGAGGGAGAAAGAGAGGAGTGAGAGAGGAGAGAGAAAGAGACACAGAAAGAGACAGAGAAAGGAGGCGAGGGGAAAGAAGAGGGGGAGAGGGAAAGAAGGAGGGTGCGAAAGGAGGAGAAAGGGGGAGAAAGAGAGAGGAGAGAAAAAGAGACAGAGACAGGGAAAGGAGGGGAGGGGAAAGAGAAGGAGAAGGGGGAGAAGGAGAAGGGGGAAGGGGAGAGGAGAGAGAGAGGAGAGAGGGAGGGGAAAGAGGAAGAGAAAGGGGGAGAGAGGCAGGGTAAAGGAGAGAGAGAGGGAGGAGAGACTAATAGTTGTTTAGTAGTCACTAATCAGGGAAATGGGCCCTCAGGAGTGAAAATGATTTAGCCACCGCATCCCTCTGACTCAGTGATAAGTTATGGAACAGGGTTAATAACTCGACTTTTGATACCAGGCCTACCTTGGGCTTCTGAGCTACTGGTAGCAATTCGCCTTATTTCCTTTTCCCCATTGTGTCTGAATACCTTGATGGTTCTCCTTTCCCTGTCCTTTCCTTATACTGGGATTTGAACTCGGGAACTCAGGCGCTCTAGGCAAGTGCTCTACCACTTGAACCATGCCCCGGCTCTTTCTTAGCTATTATTCAGGTAAGGCCTTGTGCTTTTGCCACGTCGGCCTCAGACTGTGATCTGCCTCCTGCCACCTCCCAAATAGTTGGGGTTATAGGAGAGTGCTTACACAACTGGCCTTTTGTTGTTGTACTGGGGTTTGAACTCAAGGCCATGAACTTGCTAGGCAGGTGCTTGACTCCTTGAGCCATATCTCTAGCTCCCATGTTCTGCTTTACAAAACATGTAAAAATAACTATTAATGTGGTAGGCAGATAATTGTGGATTCATCCTCCTAGAGGATGAAGTGATGGATGGAAGGAGGCTAGTGGGGAAATGTACCAGGGACAGTGGAGCTCAGTAGACCTGGGATGCTTGCCTCACGTGTGAACTAGCTGTGCAACCTTGGATGTGTTCGCTCCCCAGTCTACTTCCCCAAGGAGAAAGACATCTTACAAAGTAGTATCAGGTTCATGGGCAGAAGGACCTGTTGAGTAAAGCTATTCCTCATCTCTCTGTGTTTGAAAAGTTAAGGTAAGGTTCTGATCATGTTAATATATATGTATATGCATACATATATATGTATGCACCCCCCCTCCCCAAGAATGGCTGATCAGGAGACAAGTTGATCAGGTGACAGGTTGATCACCCTTGTGTGCTTAGATACAACTGTGAAGATGATCGCTGCTACTTAGACCTGGCCAGGCTGCGAGGCGTCCACTACATCACATGGCGAAGGCAGAACAAAGTATTTCCTCAGGATAAGGTAAAGTTCAGCTGCAACTCACCTTGTCTGCAGTTTTTATGTGGCTTCCACTGTCCAGTTATTAAAATAGGGTCTGTGGGGGGAGGCAATCATTGGACTTGAAAGATGAACTATTTTCTAAAATAAGAGTTGGATTTTTATCTTTGCCGATGGGAGACAGTTGTCATGTTGGGAAGGCAGTGTGGGGCGTACGGAGATCTAATAGACTGTGTTTATCGCAGGGGTCAGTGAACTGCAACTCTGTGGGAGCAAAGCTGGCCCGCCTGCTGTTTTTGTAAATAAAGTTTTATTGGGATCAGGTTCACCTATTTATGGCTTGTCTGTGGCCAAACTCAGTAATTGACTGAGTACTTATAGTTGGGGCAGAGCTGAAGGTGTTTATTACTTGCTTGAAGATATTTACATTCTCTCTGCTCTATCTCCCTCTCCCCCTTTCCCTCTCTCCCTTCCTCTTTCTCCTCTCTCCCCTTTTTCTCCTCTTTTTCCCTTCTTTTCCCTCTCTTTCCTCCTTCTCTCTCCCTCCTTTTCTCCCCCCCTCCCTCCCCTCTGTCTCTTCCCCCTGTTCTCTCCCTTCCCATCTTCCCTCTCCAGTTTAGGGCCTTGAATCAGGGTCTAGATGCTATTCCTTATCTTCTTCACTCAAGGCTGGTGCTTTACCACTGGAGCTACAGCTCCAGTGCTGGCTTTTGAATGATTACTTGGAGATGAGTCTAAGGATTTTTCTACTCGGGCTGGCCTTGAGCCTAACTTCTCAGATCTCAGCCTCCTGAGTAGCTAGGCTCCTGGCCCTAGTAGGTTCTCTCTAGAAACAGTTTGCTGACCTCTGTTATACATTGAAGTTTAAATCGTTGCTGAGCCAGAGTAAAAGAACTTCCTTTCTGTAGAGAAGCGGCTTGTGCCTGCCTGATGAGGGCCTTGTATCTGGTTTGCTGTTATAGGGTCACCATCCAACCCTTGGGGAGCACCCGAAATTCACCAACTACTCCTTCGATGTAGAGGAATTCATGTTCCTGGTCCTTCAGGCTGCAGATCATGTGCGACAACACCCAAAATGGCCATTTAAAAAGACCCGGGATGAGCTGTGATGTGGGCAGTCTGTCTACAGGGAGGGAGGACCATCTAAATACCCATCCTCGCAGCTCAGAGGCGACTGTGTGGTATTTGCTAGTCCAAAGTGAAAAATGACCTTTCTCTTTTTCTTCTTTCCTTTATTCTGTCTTTTCTTGTTTTTCTTCCTTCCCTCTTCCCCCTCCCATCCCCTCCTTTCTCCTCTCCCTTTCTCTACCCTTCTCCTCTCCCCCCTCCCTCCCTCCTTCCTTCCTCTCTCTCTAACTCGCTCTTTCTCTTTCTTTTGGATATGGACTCTATGTAGCCAAGGCTGACCTGGAACTCACAATTTCCCTGCCTCAGGCTCCATAGTGCTGGGATTACAGCTATATGCTACCAGGTCTGGTCCCAAAATGACTTGATCTCTGCCAAAGCAGATCTTCAGGATATTTTGTCTTTCATTGTCTTTAAGTGTTTCGTGTGATTATCAAGTCATTGTTATTTATCAAGAGCAGTAATATTTTTGCACTGAGAATTCTTACTTTTAGGAGCAGAGGCTCACATAATTGAGCCTTCTTGTTAGGGCCACCAAAGTTTTCAACTTTTTCTCAGCTTTAGAATTTTTTGTAATTTTTAATATAAAATATTATATGATTGTAATTCCAGAGTGTTCCAACTTGTTTTTGACATACAGGGGCACATTCAGGTTTGCGTTTTTGTTTATTTTTTTTATTTTTATTTTTTGCCATAATCTGTTTGTAATACTGATTGTTGTAGGAAAGGAAAAAGGACAGAACACACTGAGTTGTAATACTCAATTCCAAGCCATTAGACAGTGTTATAGATCAGTGTTAAGTCTGCTCTACATTGTATTTATTAAGAAGCCGAGTGCACCTGGGCACTGGTGACTCACGCCTGTAATCCTAGATACTCAGGAGGCTGAGATCTGAGGATCCTTATTCAAAGCGAGCCCAGGCAGGAAAGTCTATGAGATTTTTATCTCCAATTAACCATCAGAAAACCAGAAAGTGGAGCTGTGGCTCAAAGTGGTAGAGCGCTAGCCTTGAGCAAAAGGAGCTCAAAGACAGCACCCAGGCCCTTGGTTCAAGCCCCATGACCAACAACCACAACAAAAGAACCTGAGTAAATTGGGGCTAGAAATGTGGCTCAGGTGGTGGAGCTCTAGTCTTGGAGTGTGAGGTTTTGTGTTTAAACCTCAGTACTGCCACAAAAAGAAAAAAAAATCTGAGTCATGCCGCTGGATTCATTTTGTATTCAAATCATGTGATAAAGGCCCATCCAAACCTCCTGGCGTGCTGCCCCACACACCTTATTGCTGGTCTCTGCTGATGCTTCCTAAGCATCCAGTGGAACCAGTGGTTATTCTTACGCACGTATCTGCAAGTGCACAGTGTATGTGTGTGTGTGTACAAATCTACCTCTGTTAGCAAAACATTATGGTCTTTGATTTTACAAACTGAAGTAGCTTCATAAAGAGACTTTTTTCCTTATAGAAAAGGAAGATCATTAAAAAAACAACAAAAAAAGTAGGTGTGTGTATTATCCAGCCAAAATAAAAAGCTGTAAGAGGGGCTGGGAAGGTGGCTCAGTGGTAGAGTGCTTGCCTTGCATGCATGAGATCCTGGGTTCGATCCCTCAGTACCACATAAGTAGAAAAAGCCATAAGTGGCGCTGTGGCTCAAGTGGTAGAGTGCTAGCCTTGAGCTGAAGAGCTGAGAGGCAGCGCCCAGGCCCAGAGTTCAGGCCCCACGACTGACCAAAAAAAAAAGCTGTAAGAATTTCCACTGACTAAAAAGAAACCTGAAACAAATACTTCTGTTGGCTGTAATCTATGTGTAACAACTTTCAGTTTTGATGTTACCAATCATGTATTCATTTCACTGCCCAGTGTGAACTTTAACATTTGAGTTGTCTAAAGTAGAGACTAGTTCTGTGTTTTTTTCAATTAGAGGTTAGACATTAACAGCAAAACTTAAGAATTTTTTAAAAAAAATTAGTTTTTAAATAAAAATGCAACAGAGAAGTGACCCACAAAAGAGAGTATTTATACCTGCACCTTGTCAAAGGCTGCTGACCCTTGTTTTGCTTCAAAGGATTATGCAGAGAACTCTATAGAGTTTAGCAATATTTATGAAAAGATCTATAATGAAAATTTGTATTGGCCTAGTAATACTTTTGACTTGGATCATGAGACTGTATAAAACGATTATAACTATAAACTTTAAATGACAGGTATTTTGATGCTTTTTGGTCCATAATATTAAGGAAATATGAAGAAAAGTTTCTGGAGGAAAGGAATTGTAAAGATGTTATACTGAGTGCTGGTGGTTTACACCAGCTGCTCAGGAGTCTTGTGGCTGAGGATTGTGGTGCAAAGCCAGCCTGGTCAGGAAATTCCATGAGACTCTTATCTCCCGTTAATCACCAAAAAGCCAGAAGTGGAGCTGTGGCTAGAGTAGTAGAGTACCAATCTTGACAAAAAAGTTAAGGGAGAGTGTAAGGCCCTCAATTCAAATGTCATACTGTTGTGTGTGTGCAGGTACACACGCACACACACACACACACACACACACACACCAACCATAAAAGATGATGTTACAAGTCAGTGAGATATAATTGTTTGGGAAATTATTTGGGGAAAAAACCCTCAATATTTACTTTTTTACTTCATTTTAAGAAGTACGTAGACATGTGATTCCATAGACTAATGAGAATTCCAGACGTTGAAAATGATTTCACTGTATTTGACTATTTTGCATTTGAAGAGAATGCATTTTATATAAGCAGTAATGTACTTTGACACTTTAATTATGGAATTAACTTTTATCAGATTTCCTTTTTCTGGGAGCAACAGAATGTCCTCAGAGTGTTATAAAATTTAAAATGTAAATACTGCTGTTTTTATTGAGTCTTAAAAGGGATGAGATTTCATTGTACATTTCAAGTATGGCTTTGGAATAAATGTTTTTTATGTTTCATTTAAATATCTGAATATTTTTCAGGGTTTTCTCTTTCTGAATGTAATATCTTTTCTTTCATTTCTGTTTTTCTTTTTTTTTTTGTAATCTGGTATCTCCTAGATGACAAATTTTAAAGGAGCCCAGTGATAAAGAATTCAGTTTCAGTGTGGCCAACCACTGGCCAGCAATCCTAGCTACTCAGAAGGCTGAGATACGAAGATCAAGGTCTGAAGCCAGCCTGAGAAATATCTATGAGACTCTTTTTTTTGGAAGGACTGGTACTTTATTTCAAGAAGACACTTGTCAATATTCAGTCTCAAAAGTGCTGCATTATTGTTTTCTCTTTCTCCTAACTGGCCCCAAAGAGACCACAAAGAAAGGAGAGTACATTATAAGCCAAAGCTGCAGGATGTACACCAAACAGACCTCACAGAGACCTCATCTAAAAGTGAGAACTGGATGGGAAAAGACACTCCAAAAGATCAGCATGCTGCCAGTCCTCAGACTGTAGAACACTCTCACAGCCAGACAGAGTGGTCAGGGCTCCCCAACCCTAAAGCAGCGTTTCAAAATGATATACAAAGTTTATACATAAGCGATTCCAGATTTGTCCAGCATGGATGCAAAGTACAATGAGATGGCACTTTAAAGAGCGGCTTCAGACCCAGAACAGGGTGATGCGTTTATATGGCTAAATCAGTGGCAAAAACATAATTTTCTTAATTTAGTTGAAGGAGTTACGTGGTCATCTCAACACTTGAGGGACACATAATCCATTCTGTGAAGACGTAGGAAGGAGACACAGATGAGACAAAAATTTGGTCGCAGGGCTGGAGATGTGGCTCCAAGGCAGAGCACTTGCCTACACTGATCCCCAGCTTTGCAGTAAGGGAAAAATGGAGGTGACGGAGGTTCTCAGACATCTCAGCATCCTTATTTGGTCCCTTCTGATGAAAAGAAAGTAAATAAAAATAAGCTTGTCCAAAGATACCTTAAAGCTGAAAACCGGAACAGCATGATATGATACTTGTTTTCATTTTGTGGCTAACTCCTAGAATCACCTATCTGGTTTGGCTGGTACTTTGTACAGAGCAATGAAGTTTTCCATGGTGGAGTCTTTCTTTCCCTGGGCTCTATTTGGCTCTCAACAAGGCAGGCCCATACCTTTTAGCCTCCTCTGGGGGGCAGTAAGCATTAGGCTGAGAAGTTAACCTTCCAAAGGGAGAAAGGAATTCGACTGCTGCTTCCGAAAGCTGTGGAAATATTTGGGATGTTTTACAAATGGCTGCTAGGACGACACAAAAAATTAATTACAACATGTACATCACAGCATGCTTTTAAAGACATTTCGCATTGTGCTCACAGTCCCTTAAATGTTGTTCCCCAAAGTGCACAGCCTCTAGCCCAGCTAGAATCTCTGGGAAGAGGCTGAGACAGTTAGGCGAAAAAAGACATGAAGGAGAAAGGGTAGAAAGGGTTGCAAAAGGAGAAAGCAGCCTTTTTCAGTTAAAGATCAGCCCTCAGTCTCAAGGTCGGGGTTAGAGGGGGGAGCAGCGGCAGGTGGGACTGGGGAGCTCTATCTCATTCAGGTCAAGCAGCTGCTGGTCCAGCATCCTTTGTGTACAGAAGTGCTCCTCTCCGGTGCATTTCAGTTTATCTTCCAAATCATCAATTGTCTTTTCCAGTTTGGTTGCTGATCTCTCAGCAAACTCAGCACGGGTCTCTGCCTCCTTGAATTGATCAGTAAGAATCTTTATCTCTTCCTTGTGTTTGTCTTCCTTTTGAGAGTACTTTTCTTCAGCAGCACTCAGACACTTCAGGTTCTGGTCCATCGGTCTGATCTGCTCATTCATCTCTCGGCAATGGAACTCAGCCAGCTCAGCTCCTTCCTCTGTGCATTCCAGATCTCCTTCAATAATCACCAGTTTATGACCCACCTCTTCATACTTCCTATCTGCCTCTTCTGCAATGTGCTTAGCTTCTTTGAGTTCTAGCCCCAGGGCTGGCAATAAAACAAAACAAAACAAAACACAGGGTGAGCACCCAGGTCCTGAGTTCTGGCACACACAGACACACTGACACACACAGACACACACACACACATACACACACCACAGTTTGAACAAAGACTAACGTTTTTAAAAATCCATTTTTCTACAATGTTACATAAACTTTCCCCAAATGATGTATTATGGTTTTCTGTGTAAGGTACTTCCCTAAAGATCACAGGCCTGCAATCTCCTGTCTTTTGTCCTTCATTCTTCTCTTGCTCATGTCATTTACCAGTTAGCAGTCTGGGTTCTGGGGATAGAGCAATGAACAGCACTGAATTAAGGGGTCAGCAAAGTCCTCATCTGAGGATATGACATGTGAGGAGAGACTGGAAGGAGGAGAGGGAGAGACATCTGCAGATCATTGAACGAAGCTTTCCGTAGCAGAAAGCCCTGAGGTCAAACACAATGGGGCAGGGATGCCGGTGGCCAGCTCTGGTCCTTTGCTGCTGCTAAGATGTCAGTCATTGTAGGATTCTGGGCAAAGAAGCCTTAGTTGTGAGCAGGGTAATTTGTAGCTGCTATGTGGGGATTAGGCTGTACAGAGAAATCATGTTCAATGGAAATAGACGCTAGGATGAGGATGATTCTGGTGTTTAATGGGGGAAGATTGTGAGGATCAGCAACTGGGAATAGGCGGAGGGAGAAATTGAACTGCCATGTAGTAAACACATGGGGCCTCAGTGGGGCGCTGTGGGGCTGGCTTGTAGGTAGCCTGGTGGGCTAGCAAGAGATTCAGGTTTCTATATCTTGGAACAAGGGCCAATTGTGTTTATTTAGGCCTTGTGAACCACATATGATCTCTATTGCATACAATTTGTTTTTTTTTTTTCTGCCTTTAGAATATTTATTAAAATGCAAAGACTAAGATGTTTCAATAGAGTAGAGATGCTAATTTACCCAAAGCTGTACAACTTCTAAGGAGCAGACAGATTAGGGATAGGGTATTTGTGATGAAAAAGTTTAACCAGCGATAGTAATAGTGTGCAGTGCTGGAAAGAAGGGAAGAAAGTTAATTGGGAGCTAGTAGAAATGGGGAAAATAGTCCTGGTGCTTAGTTAGGCCTTTGAAAGAAGTTACAAAATAGCTTTCTTTAATATAATATAGAGAACACTCGAAAATATGTTTTTTAGCTGGGTGCTGGTAGCTCATGCTTGTAATCTTAGCTACTCAGGAGGCTGAGATCTGAGGATTGTGGTTCAAAGCCAGCCCTGGCAGGAAAGTCCATGAGACTCTTATCTCTAATTCACCACCAGAAAATTGCAAGCGGTGCGGTGGCTCAAAGTGGTAGAGTGCTAGCCCTGAGCAAAAGAGCTCAGAGACACTGCTCAGGCTCTGAGTTCAAGCCCCATAACCCACCAAACAAAAAAAAAAAGTTTTTCACTAGAAGCATGGAAGTGGCTCCGGGGATGACTTCTCTGGAGAAAACCATTGTTTAAAATAACCTTCTCCAAAGCATGTGACATTTCTGGAACCCACAAAGGCCTTTCTTCCCCTGCAGCTTATTTAGGGGCATAAAGGGGGAAAAGTGCGTTATGGTGGCGTGCTCCTGATCTGTCCCTACCCGCCTTACACAGTATACAGTCTTTACCAGCAGGTGGCAGGCGAGCCCTTCCAAATGGCCTGTGTGTCCGCAGGTGGAGTGTTAAGAATTCCAGGAGCAGGGGCTGGCTTTGGCTTGCGCTGGGATTTTTCCCAGTATTGCTGTGAGAAGATGGTCAGCAATAGTTTCAATGGGGCCTTTCTTCTCATCCAGGAGATTCTGGTCACCTTGTGGAAGGTGGGCTTGGCCCCTAGAAGGTGATCCCCACGTCAGGGGAGATTGGGCAAGATGCATTCTCATTGTTTTGCTAGGGAGATGAGCTGGGTTCCAGCTCTGCTGGGGGTGGCACATGGCATGTTAACCTTTCCTGTCTTCTTTGGAGCGAATTTCTTTCATGTGTTGGGCTTACAGTTTATCACAGACATGAGAATTTCATTGTTTTGTCTGACAAATGATCAATCCCCCCTTTACGAGCACTGTTTAGCATAGTAGTGGCAGAACTGAATCTTGTTATGGGTTTGACCTGGTGTAGTTCTCAAAGGGTTTTGTATAATTTATGTTTCACAGAATGCCGGGGCTATTTATTTATTTATTCCTCACCTCTGGCCACTTTACATGGCATCTACTCATTCATGAACAGTGTCTGTGGCCATGTGCATGCAATCCAGCTTCTCGGAGCTTGGAGTTCTCATTGATTGGCAGGGGCATGTGTTAGGGTAAACTTAAGAAAACTAAAGCATGCTTATTTAGTGTCTGGTTCATAGAATATGTTTAGTCAATGCAAGTTTATATTATGACCATAAGACATTATTTAAAGGTGTAGAACCTGGAGAATTTGAATTCTGTTCGGCAGAAGTTTGCTTCAGACCAAGCCAGTCAGTATGTCTAGCAGTGAGCCACAAGGTTTAATGTCCCTGGATGAATTTGACTTTGAGAAGACCAATAAAGCTTGTGGCAGTAACAATCCTGAGGTCTCAGTCAGCACCTGTGAAGCTGCTGTCAATAGGAGTTATTTCTCAATGGAAGATGTAATTTGTGCTGTATCGTGTGTGTGTGTGTGTGTGTGTGTGTGTGTGTGTGTGTGTGTGTGTGTGTGTGTGTGTGTGTCTGCGTGCACATGCATACTGGGGTATGAACTCCAGGTACTGTCCCTTAGCTTTTTCTCTCAAGGCTGGAGCTCTACCACTCTAGGGCCATACCTCCACTTCTGACTTTTTGCTGCTTAATCAAAGGTAACCTTTTGGACTTCCTTGCCTAGGCTGGCTTCCACCTGAGATGCTCAGATCTCAGCCTTCTGAGTAGCTAGGATCACATGCGTGATCCGCCAGCACCTGGTCACACTGCATTGTTTTTTGAATAGCACGAGAAGTTGCAGTTCTCAGGCAGGTTGTAGGGGTCCCTGGCTATCTCTTTAGCATACCGTTGCTCTGGCTAATTGCATTTTGTTTGTTGAAGTCAAGGGTGCTACTTGGTCACAGCTGATTGGACCAAGGATGAATAGCTGAGCTACAGTCTGTCCAATCGGGAAGCTACAAGATGAAAGGGTAAAGGTTAAGCGATGGCCCTTTGGGATTCCTTCTGCAAAGAGAATGCCAAAGTTCTGGTACAAAAATGTCAGTCTGAGCTACTGGCGCTCCTCTTGTTGGAGTCGGCTATGAGCCACTTTTCAGTTACTCAGGAGACCATGTGTCTATTTAGCTCCTAAACTGGATTATCTCTTTCTTAACAATCTTTCTTACGACACTGTGGTAACTGACCGCAGGCAAGGGACGTGGGCCTCCATGTTAAATGCCAACCAGCCACATGAAGGCCTTGTTGCCTCTCGAATTTGGTTCAGCAGGACAAGTGTAGGTTAAAAAAACAATTATGATTTCCAAAGAAACCTGGAGAATAAATTACAATGATACAATCCAGTTGAAGCACTTAGTGGCATAGTGTTAAATAAAGATGCTAGAAAAAAAAAAGGTGAGGGAACTGCATGATAATCAGCCAGTAGATGAAGTTCACTTTTTAGAATGGGCACCAGTAGCTCACGCCTGTCATCCTTGCTCCTGAGGAGGCTGAGAGCTGAGGATTGGGGTTCGAAGCCAGCCCAGGCAGTCAAGTCTATGAGACTCTCTTATTAACTAAGTAAAAAAAAACTGGAAGTAGAGCTGTGGCTCAAGTGGTGGAGCACTAGCCTTGAGCAGAAAAAGTCAGGCAAGAGCATGAGACCCTAAGTTCAAACTCCAGTACCCTCTGCACCCCCTTCCTCCCATATACAAAAAATAAGTGACTTTCCTAACTCCCAGATGCAAACTGGAAGTTTAATTGTTGTAGACATGTAAATAAAGCAGGTGATGGAATGAATGGGGAGAAGGACAAGGGATATCAAACAGACCTAAGACCAGGCAGGCAAAGGCCAGCATTAGCATTTGAAAGCCAGATGCAAAAAAGGCAAGATGGGAAGGAAAATGGGAAAACTGTAAGAAAACAACACCTCATACCACGGAGACCTGCGAATCTCTAGGCAGGTGGTAAATGGAGCAAAAAGACAGCCAAGCCCTGATTCACAGTAAGAGCGCTTTGACGATGATCGGAAAATGGAAATGCTCTGAAAAATACCTTTGTCTCCGTATCATTTTTCAAACACACAGGAAATATTCAACAACCTTCACAGACAGCATTGACGCAGAGGCTCTGCGAGGTGTTTATGGTTTACCTGTGGAAATGGCCCATGAGTGTGTCCTTCCTCCATGTAGGAGGCTGTCCCCACTTTGGCTTTTCTATACAACTAAAAGTGAGATGTGATGATAGAGTTCCTCCCTGTGTAGTTGCTAAAGGCTGAGATGAGCTTTGGGCCTGGCTTGGCAGGCATCTCTATGCAAATGAATGGCCTTCAGAAGTTGCTTTGTAATTCTATCCTATTTACTTTCTACTTGATCATACGTTGTTGGATGGTCTCATTTTTGCAATTCAGATAATGGTCTCTTGGAAAGAAGAGTTTTATGGTGGCTGTTACTTGGTGCCATAATACAATGGTAGGTCCACGAAATAAAATAATACCCAGAAAAAAAAGGCACCTAGTCTCTGGTAGCTGGGAAAGCTGTCGTGTTCTGCTCTTCTCTTCCACCTTTCTCTTTTCCTCCTCCTCTATCTTCTTCTCTTTTGCTTCTTCCTCTCTTTCGCTCTATTTTCCTTTCTTCTCTTTTCTTTTCCAACTTCCTCTTTTCCTCCTTCCTCTTCCTCTCTTTCTCCTATTCCATTTTGCTCTATTTTTCTTTCTTCTCTTTCTCCTCCTCCTCCTCTTCCTTCTTCTCTTCCTCTCCTCCTTCTGCCCTGCTTCTCCTCTTCCTCTTTCTGTTCCTCCTCTTCCTCATGTTCTTCTCTTCCTGCCCTTTCTCCCCTCCCGCTGTGGTATAAATCTGATCTCATGGTGGAGCTAAACAGCACTTATTAGCCAAGAATCCTGCAGAAAGGTACTGACTTGCTGATTCTTAGGTAACAGCATGCTAGAGACAAGTGACGATAGGTATAGAGAATTGTAGCAGATTTTTGACTTCTTATGTTGGGGGCCTGTCCCTGGATCTTGAGGGAGAACCTAGATTCACCTGTGGAGAATGCCTGTGCACCACTGATCTTTCTTGACACCCCCATCCAGGCTTTCTGTTGGGAGATACTGTTCCGAGAGCCGCGCAGGCTCAGTGCTGCTTCCACTTCTGGCTGGAGTAGCATCATCAAACCAACGGGGGCCTGCTCTGCTTTCCCGCCTGTGAGTGGGGGCTGTGGAGGGATGCTGCCCCTTGAGAGGATAGGACGATTTGCCTGTTCTGTGCAGGAGTCTCTTTGATAGGACTGTGACGGAATAGGGAAGAGCGATATCCGTCCAATAATCCCATGAGGGAGGATAGACAGGATAAAGGGAGGCAGATGAAGAAGAGAAGGCTGGAACAGACACACAGCGCAGAAACCATCACACAGATGAACTGTAATCTGGCACGGTACTGTGACAGTAGGTACGGAGATGAGAGGCCCGGATTGCTTGTAAAGATGGTGAGCTGCAGGTTAGGAGGTAGACATCCGACAAGCATCTAGAAAGCCAGGTAGGAACAGATGCAGCCCAGAAAAAGAGCCTGAGCTCCAGGGTTGGGGGACTTGAACTTCTGCCTTCTGGTGGTTTGGTAAGAGGTGTCTGAGCACCGCTTCACAAGGAGCTTCTCTGCCAAGTTCACCTGGACTCATAAGACAGGAGTTCGAATGTGGCAGCTAAGCCACAGCTATCCAGGCCACACTTGTGCATATTGAGTCTTTGATTAAGTGAAGCAATAATATTTTCAGGTAGGTAAATCCATAGTGTACTTATGTAAAATGGCCAATTGGTGACTGTGATGGAAAGATGTTTTTTGGGGGAAGACCTTATCCTAAAACCTTTTTCTCCCCCAACTGTACTGAGGATCGAACCCAGAGCCTTGCTCTCACTAGACAATCACTCTACTGGTATCATTTGTATGTGTGTGTGTGTGTGTGTGTGCGCGCGCGTGTGGTGTGCATGTGCATATGTGCACAAGTTTGCTAATACTGGTTCTTAAATTCAGGGCCTGGGCACTGATCCCTTAGCTCTTTCTGTTCAAGGCTGGTATTCTACCCCTTGAGCCACAGCTATACTTCCGGCTTTTTAGTAGTTTGCTGGAGATTAGAGTCTCATGGACAATAATGCCCAGGATAGCTTTGAACTGTGATCCTCAGATCTCTGTCTCCTGAGTAGCTAGGATTACAGGCATGAGCCACCAGTGCCCAGCTATTACCAGTATCTTAAAGTCTAAACAAATATCATAAATGCTGCAGGTTCCTGTTACAAAGGCTGGTAGTCTTTATCCTGAGGACCGTAAAAGACTTGTTCCTCACTGAAGAATTGAAAGATGGGCTAAGGCAATGAAGCTTGATATAATCTCAAATCTTCAATGAAAGGAGAGAAAACGACTATCAAGATGGGAGATCTTTTTCTCTTTCTTCAAGATGTTGCTATGTGCTGTGTGTGGGATCTTGAAAAGAGTGTTCTTACTATAGTTCTTGCAATCTTATGCATAGGGAAAGCCTTCAAATGGAAACTTGTCTCCATGAAGGTTCCAGATTGCCTTTGCTATGTAGAGAAGAGTTCTTGGCAGAAATGGCGAGTGCCAGATGGATGAGTGCCTATCTCTGTGGATTGTGACTCAGTGTTAAGGCATTGTGTAGATCTTTGTCGGTGTTAAGCATTGTCACTGCCAAGGGATGCTCATGAGCTTGCTCTGGGGAGGCTTTCAGAAATTGTCCTGTGTGGGTAAATTGGTGGAGACGGGGTCTCTCCTGAGGTGGAGGTGGGGATGGATGGTGGATGGTGCAGGTATGTCTTAGCAACAGGGTTAGCTTGGATGTATGTGTATTGTTACAAGGGTACAATGTTACATTGTTACAATGGCTCATACGCATACACATACAAAGCCATAAGGATACTATATATACACACACATAGATACACACACACACACATATATGTATATTATATATTATATACATATAATAAGTCTAAGCCAGAGGAGCTGGACTTCCAGGTTGCCTGTAGGTTTAGCAACTCTCTCCCACATCAAAACAGAACAAAACAAAACACAAAACACCAACTAAACACCACCACACACATACAGAAATGAACCTTCAAACCTTTCCCAGGCAAGAATGGAGAATATTTGGGAGATGCTTTCCACAATTGTGTCAGAATGTGCATCGGTACATTTTTTTTTATTATGGGATGTGATGAGATTCATTCTAGTCAAGGTGGACATTTTTAATCAATCTCTGAATCTCACTCCATTCTTCCCTTCTCCCCTAAACCTCCTTTCTCTTCTTCAGCGAGTCCCTGAGTCTGACCTTTTGCTCTTTGCCTCACACACCAGGGGCAGAGCGACCACATTCATCACCCTGGAAAACTGCCACGGGAGCCCAAGGGTTGTGCGACAGTGATGTCAATGGGAGCAATCCATTATTCCATCAAGCACTTGGCATGTCAATCAATGAAAAAATATGTGCTTCACAACTGACAGCCCCAAAATAGTCTCCCTAGCAATTGGCATGCCAAGATCTTGATAGTATAATGAATTATTCTTTAAACCTATCATTGTATCCCATCAATTTGGCCATATAGACTTTTTTTGTGGGGGTGGTGATGGGGTGGGAGAAGGGACTAAATTAGAGAAGTTTGCTCACATAGCAAGCAAAACAACTTTGCAGCCTGGGAAGGGAAGAGGAGAGCTCTGTGCAGTAGAATTGGAAGGTTGAGATAAAGAAACAATTACAGTTCACAAAGTTCCCTGACTTTGACTCTTGGATAGGAAACCAAGTTTATTTCCATTGACCATCTGTAGAAGTTTGCATACTCATTTTCCATTACAATGCAGGGGGGACCGGAAGGGGGGCATGGGAATCAAGGGCTATTTAGTGTTGGGTTTGTATTGTTACACAAGCTTGGGGAGAAGTCTAGTTAAGTGATTATTTAGGATGTGCAGGTGTTTAAGGCAGTGCTGGCCTGGACTTGGAATTTGATGTGAAGGGCCATTTTCCCTAGTTAATCTCCACTGGGCGATGAATTGCCAAATTTTTGATGCATTGTTTTTCTGACTCCCCCCCAGGAATTCATTCATTTCCTCCACTCTCACATCTGACCTCTTCAAAGAACTACACCCATGTCTCCTTCCTTTGGGGGTGTTTTGAAACATAGCTGAGAAATCTGCTCAGCTCGCAAGCTTTATGGGGATCCGTTAGCACTTTGGCGGGCATTCTGGGTACCTTCTTAGCATGGCACAAAACATGTTTGGGTTTCAGCTGGTCAAATTGCTTTCATCCAAAAATGTCAGTTTTATTTTTAGGGATAGCAGCTGCCACATTCCCTCCCTTCCCCCCCAACGAAAATCTGCACCGAATCACCTGATACAAATGACTATATGCACTTGACATAAATGCTTATTTTTCATTTATCTGATTATTTTTATTAATATGTTGCTATTGCAAGGATCATTTTTAAATATCATCAAAATAACGGCAGTACCGATTTGTCCTCAGGAATAGTTCTTAATTGTTCACCCATTGTTTGAAAATAGAGAACTGTCTCATTAGTCTACTGCAGAATATTCAAGTCTTTCATTATAATATTGCCCAGATAGGAGAGTTAACTTCAAATGCCCTTCATGTGTCCTTCACAGCCAGCGATATTATCTATTCTGCATGTTTAACTATCAACCTGAAGAAAAATCCAGGCATGCATGACCTTTTAATTTGTGCTTCAAAGAAAACATTTCTTAATGTTATGTAATAAATCAATCATTACTTGCTTAATAATCTTAATGCATGCCTTTGAAGTCAGCAAGCTGCAAGAGAGGCTTGGGATTTTTAAAAAATTGACAACTCTCTGGTCATTTGATATAAACTGTGTTTTATTGATTAGTTACGAAACCCTGTTTGATATTAGCTGCATGTAAAGGCTTGAGATCACAGAGAACAATGGAGCACACATATGTCTGCACACATGCGTGTACATGCATGCACACATCTATGTATTATTTCTACAGTGCTTAGAAAGCATGATGATTTTTATACTTGAACATTTGAATTTGTCGGATAATACTAACACTTCTTTAATTCTGGCTTAACCTTGGTACAGAATTTTCAACTATATTTTGTGTGTGTGTATGTGTGTATATGTATGTTGTGTATGTGTGTATTATAATAAGGTAAAAGAAGCCACATTTTGAAGGATTGAATCTTGGAGTCTTTATTACACAGCAGTCTTCAGGCAGCCAGTTGTTACAAAGGCCTGCAGCTAGGAAACATACCAACAGACCATCGGAGCTGAATTGGGATGCTATGGTAACCAGAGATGAGCCAGGAGACAAGTCACAGGATGGAAACAAGGAGGCATGTGTAAAGAATGGTACCTATGTTCCTCCTGCCCTAAATAGGGTCAGGGCAAGGGACAGGGTCTCAGGAAATCCCAGTCTCAGGAAATTCCCTGTCCCAGGCACTGGATTGACAGGTTCAGTAACCTATCAGCCAAGTGCCCGCCCCTGCCTCCTCCCCAGCATGAAGACAAGATGCTAGACCCTACCATCCACCATGTAGCCAATTTGGTGCTGGCCAGACCTGACCTCCCTACTTCAGTATGTGTGTGTATATGTGTATGGATATGTGTGTATATGTGCATGTGTGTGTGTGTGTGTGTGTGTGTGTGTGTGTGAGTACTGGGACTTGAACAGGAGGCTTCACAGTCTCCCTTGGCTTTTTTGCTCATGGCTTGTGCAAAACCACTTGAGCCACACCTCTATTTCTGGCATCTTAGTGGCTAATTGGAGATAAGAGACGTTTGGACTTTTCTGCCCAGGCTGGCTTTGAACCATGATCCTCAGATCTCAGCCTCCTGGGTAGCTAGGAGTGTAGGTATGACCTACCAGTGCTTGGCTTCAACTGTATTTTTTATTTTTATTTTTATCATACTATACCTATATTATGATAAACATTTATACAAGTTCTTGCAACCATTTTTTGGGGGTTGAATTTGCCTTGATTTCTTTTCTTTGAGAAATTTTAAAATTTAGGCTTTTTTTTCTTTGCCTTAGATAAACAATATCCTAGTTACTTAGTGTTAATATTCTCTTTACTGTAGTACCAAAAGAGGCACTAGGTTTTTTTTTTTCATTTTGCAAATGAACCCTAGATAACACAGTGGCAGATCAACTGCTTTTCTAATGACTAACTGCTGAATTATAGGCTTCCTGATTTGAAGTGTATTTAGAAAAAGCAACAAAATGCAATTAATCTGATAGTAATAGAAACGGAAGTTAATATTGGCCCGAAGCTAAATTGCTCATTGTAAACATCTAGCTTGCATAATTTACAATCACAATGACTGACTTCTGCTTCCCCCTCCAAAAAATGCTTTTCCATTGCTGCTTGTACAACTCTGTGTACCTTGATTCTTTTTCAGAGGTTCCTATGCTGTCTGTCTGGCCTTGCTTGCTAGGTGACATTGCCTTCTGTGAGCTTTCTTCAGTCTTCTCTTTGTCATGAGGAGCTGCTGATGTGGTGATACAGGGTAGCTCAGTTACTAAGCTGCCAGCCCTTTGACTCGGGGAAAGACATTGAACTCACCTGTGCTACTGTTTAGATAGCTCTTCCTTGAAGAGTTTCTATAAAGTACAGTGTAGGAGACTGGGCGCCAGTGGCTCACGCCTGTAATCCTACCTCCTCAGGAGGCTGAGATCTGAGGATTGTGGTTCAAAGCCAGCTGGGGCAGGAAAATCTGTGAGACACTTATCTCCAATTAAACCACCAGGAAACCGGAAGTGGCAGTGTGGCTCAAAGCGGCGGAGCGCTAACGTTGAGTGAAAAAAAACTCAGGGACAGTGCCCAGGCCTCTCGTTCAAGCCCCATGACTGACAAAAAAAGAAAAAGATCAGTACATGATACCCAGAAATCACAGGAGTTTCAACAAGCTCTGGCACTGCAGAAATGGGAGGAAAATGCGTTGGAGTCCATCACTGGTTTGGAGACCATGTCCAACTCCCAGCGCCGGCATTCAAGGTGAGCTATCACCACCATTTGCTGAGTGACTCTTTGTTCTTCTCTCTGCTTCGTCCCCCATTACCTTTTCCATCACTTCTATTCAATAATTAATATGGAAAGCCTTTTTTGTATTGAAACAGTGCTCCCCGAAGCTTTCCCACATCTTCTCCGCATCATTTCACTTCCCTTTTATCTGAGCGCTTGCAACACATTTTAGACAGAGAAAGTTTGATCTGTTATTTTTATTTTTAAAGAAGTATTTGTTACATATCTACTACCTGGAGTGGTTTTTCACTGTAGAAATGTGTGAAAATATAGATAAGAAAAATCACTGAAAAGAGATCACAGCATTTATTATCCAGTCTAGACTGCATACTTCTCCAACACCCCCACAAACACACACACACACATACATAGAGAGAGATAGCCACAATCCACACATTTCTGGAAATATATATAGATATACATGTAAACTACATATATACATTTATATAGTTTATACTTACAATATACATATTTCTGGATAACCTGATGTTTACAAACAGGATTTAGTGAACACCTTACCTCTACATGACCATAGACATATTTACATGGACACTTGCAATGTCGGTGAATGATTTCATTGGGCCAATCTCATGATGATGTAAAGTTGAACTCTGTCTACTTAATAGTGTTTTTGAATTTCACTGCATTGAATAGCTTAGCATCTGTCCAGTTATGTCCCTAGGATAAATTCCTTGGTGTGACTCAGCTGAGCATCAAAACATATGCAGTGTAGAGCTTTACTTACATACTGACAAATAGATCCATGTAGAAGTATGGTGCTAGTTTATGTAACTCTGTGGCAGAAGTTTGAGTATCTAACTAGTCTCCATATTTATGGCTCCAGATGGTCTAAGTTTTGGGTATAGTGGCAAAGTAGCCTTTACCCAGAAACACTGAGTAGATGCATCTACCTCAATCTGTTTCATGATTGAAACAATCTAAGTGTTCTGGTGAATAAGAATAGTGGCAACATTAATGTTCAGGATTATGTCTGCACATGAAGTATAACCAGCCCTGAAAGGCTGGACCATGCACCCAGGAACTATTGTTTTTGATTGAATAAACCCAATAAAAGAGCAGTGGCATACATTATTTAATAGACAGCCCAAGTGGCTGTCACTTCTTAAACTAGGTTAAGTAAAAAAGGCTACACAGGTTAATTAAAAGATAACACCAGGCAGTTAGACAGAATGCCTGGGTAATTGTTTCTTCCACTAAGATAAGTATGTAATGCATATTACAGAGGCCTAGAAAAAAAATAAACTTGTGTGACAAAAATTGAGACCTTTTGTATTTAAACCTAGAGTTTCTCTTAGCATATTAGGTATTCATAAATCTAGGTGCATAATGAAGGATTTTCACAAATGATCTGCCAACACGGAATACTGATTAGTACTGATTGTTTGTAATTGTATAAAGAAGATGATACTAAGAATCATTTTTAGGACTGGGGGTAGTGGTGTGCATGGGGGAGGCTTAGGTAGAAGAATAGGACAAAAAGCTTGAGACTAATAGAAAAAGAATGAAAGCAAAAAAGGGATGAGGATGTGGCTCAAATGGTAGGTACCTACCTAGCAAGCACAAGGCCCTGAGTTCAAACCTCAGTTCTTCCAACTTTTATGGTAAATTTCAACCCTATTAAAAAACAGTAGTGTGAATTGTGTGATGAATATGCAGATACACATGAGGAACTTAATCGTAAGTCTATGGCAAGTCTGGTCTCCATCTTCACTCTACCTGCTTCTGCACTTGTTTTGAAACAAAGCCTCAAGGTTAGATATCACTATGTTCATGAATACTTCAGTATATAAAAAAGTGGTTTGGACTGATTGGTCCCCAGTCAATTCTGTTTGCTAATTCAGCACCGTCAGAAAACCTTTAAATTATTGATTCATGATAAGGCTTCTGTAAAATTACTTGGTTTCTCGAAGCCCGTTTCCCATCCCCTAAAAGAGATGCTTAGACACCATCGTGAGGATTATGGGAGACGGTTCCAGGCAACATAACATCAAAGTGGTGAAAATGTTAATGAATCATTATAAGTAGAATTTGGGTTCTGAAGATAACTGACAAATAAACGTATTGAAAGCTTGGGCGAGATGCAGGAGATCTCAAAGTTTCTGGAAAAGAGGAAGGTGGAAAATGTGGTAGGTATTTTAGAAAAAGCAGTCAAGTAAGTGTGATGATGAGGACACACAGGTGTGGCCACAATCAACAGCCTGGACTCACAGTCTAGAGGAGAAGGAGGTGAATTTTGCTAGGATGATTGCCACAGGTGGGTGTTCAAGTTTTAGGCAACTGGATAAGAATTTGGGAAACAGAAACAGTAGACAATGGGGAGGACTAGACCAAGAACTGGAGCTTCAAAAATGTGAAGTTCTTGCTGGGTGCCAGTGGCTCACACCTGTAATCCTAGCTACTCAGGAGGCTGAGATCTGAGGATCTCGGTTCAAAGCCAGGCTGGGCAGGAAAGTCCATGAGACTCTTATCTCCAATAAACCACTGAAAACTGGAAGTGGTGCTGTGGCTCAAGTGGTAGAGCGCTTGCCTTGAACTGAAGAGCTCAGGGATAGCACCCAGGCCCAGAGTTCAAGCCCCAAGACCGACAAAAAAAAATTAAATTCTGTTAGAGGTTGAATAATAAATAATAAATAATACCACAATGGAGAAGTTGAGCTATATATGGAAACAGTTTTCAAGTCTTGTCTGATGGGTCCCTCATTTCCGGAAAAGGATTGATATGGCACATTTATGTATAAGCAATACATTTTAAGTCATCCTTGAATTGACAGTCTGGTTAACTGAATCTTACCAAATGAAGATAGTTAGATGGCTTTGAAATTTTAACTCTACCAGTGCTTCCATGATTCTGTTCACTGGATACCCTTTTTTTCTTTTAACTAGGAGTCAATATCTACCTTTATTCCAAAAAAAATTGACATGTAGATAACTTCACAATATAGTGTCTTTCCAGGTACCTTCATGTCCACCTGCAAATTATTTTGTTTACTGTGCATCAGAAAGTACTTCAGACACTTCCTTGGACAGCTGTTAGCCTTTTTCACAATGGATCTATCCTATGACTCATCTTCAAACAAGGAAGGAGTTACTTTGGTGAATTTACCTAAGTAAAATAGTTAATGGCTAATAGGATGTTAATTTGGGCTGCTAATAAGGTGTTAATTGGGGCTCCTCCTTTTAGATACCATGTGTAATTAACAAGAGTTTCAGCTGCCTTAACTGGAAGGAATGGATAATATGGACATTTTGGGGGAGGGGCAGTGTTCTTGAGAGACATGTTAGGCATTTGGTATCTTCAAATCACACAAGACCAAAACTTGTAAATCACATTAAGAACTTTGGATTTTATCCTCCACAGCGTGCCTTCCAAGTAAAATGGCAAGTGACATCATTATATTTGGATTTTAGGAAGGTCACTATGGATCGTAGAGAAGCAAAGTGGGAAGCAGAAGAAATATTGGCCTCTTCAAGTTCATGAGTGGGAGAATGGCAGGGAACATGGAACAAAATAGGCAGCTACTGGCATTGAGAATCCATCAGGCTTCATTGTTCACTGAATGCAGGGAATGGGGAAGAATCAAGGATGGCCCTAGGATTTGGGAAACAGGAGAGATGACTGTATTACCTGCAAGTCACAGAGAGACAGGGAGAGGCAGGTTTGTTAGGCATGACGGCAAATTCTATCATGGACGTGCTGAGTATGAATTATCTGTATTCAAATGGATCAGATGGATGCTCAGCCTTAAATATTAGAATAGTCTTCACTGGTATTAAAAATGGCATTTGAAAGCTGAATGAGGTAGCTCATTCCTATAATCCTAGCCACCAAAGAGGTTGATATCTCAGGATCATGATTTAAAGCCAGTCTGGGCAGGAAAGTCCATGCGATTCTTATCTCCAAATAACCACCAGAAGTCCAGTAGCCCATCAAAAGCCAGAACTAGAGATGTAACTCAAATGGTAGAATACCAGCCATGAACAAAAACAAGAGTTCAAGGCCTAGAGTTTAAGCTTCAGTAACACACACACAACACACACACACACACACACACACACACACACACACACACACACACACACTGGAAGCCATCGGAATGAATAGGATCAGTGATAGCTCAAAATCAGCAGAGAATATAGGTGAACACACAGATGCTGAGCCTTACTTATGCCCCTACAGCTTGTATTTACCCTAAGTGTAATCATGGTAGTCTGCAGTATCGGCAGGTTTGGTGCCCATTGTAATCAACTGAAAATATTAATGGAAAATTCCAGAAATAGAGGATTTATGAAATTTTAAACAGGCTTTATTCCAGTATATTGTTATAAAAATTGTTTCTCAACTACTTCCCCTCAGAGTATTTGCTTTAATTGCTGAGCTACTATGAAGAAATAATCTGACTACCTTGATGTAAAGGCTGTGTAGAAACCCACATTACTAGTCTTTTTCTATGTCTAATGGTTAAATTACACTTTATTGTGGATATGTATGTGCAGGAAAAACAATATAATTAGGTTGATGAGTAGAGATAGAAAGAAGAGAGGTTCCACAGTATCCACAGATTTGGGCATCTAGTAGATGTTTCAGAACATGTCCCTTGTAAATAAAGGGGTGACTACTGTAGTTTCTTGGGGAAGAATGTCTTGTGTTTCAAAAACAGGAGCCCAAGTCACTAGGTTGCCATTTGATATTTAAGCTGGAAGATTCTCAAGATCATTTGGCTGATTAAACATGGCCATCAAAGAGGTGAAATGTATTTCTCTAGAGGTGAAATATATTTCTCTTCCTCCCTCCTCTCAAGTCTGCTTGAACTCTGAAACACCAGTCCAAGATGGCAGAAGTGAGTGAGCAAACCCAGGCATGAGAGACTGGAAGCGTTCTTTTTCCTTTTCCTCTCAGAGTATTTGCTTTTGGTGCTTGAGCTACCATGAAAAAATATGCTGACTACTTTGATGTTGGTGTGAAGAGAGGGACCCAGTTGTGTCCCTCCTTCAAGCTAATGGACACAGCCATTAAATATGTGAGCAGAGTTGTCTTAATCTTCCTCCCACCCACTGACTGTAGCCCATGGAGACCAGGCCACAGATAACACATGGAGCATAAATAATGCACAGTGAGCTTCTCCTGTATTCTGATCTCACCAAATGGTAAGATTCAAGGGAAGACACTGGTGGTTCATGCCTGTAAACCTAGCTACTCAGGAGGCTGAGATCTGAGGACCAAGGTTCAAAGCCAGCACAGGCAGGTAATCTGGTGAGACTCTTTATCTCCTATTAACCACCAGAAAACCAGAAGTGGTGCAGTGGCTTACAGTGGTAGAGCACTAGCCTTGAGCAAAAAAGCTCAGGAACAGTGCCCAGGCCCCAAGTTCAAGTCCCATGACTAACAAAAAAAAATAAGTGTAAGATTCAATAAAAGATAAGTTGTTTTGAAGTCAGTGAGTGGTGAGGTGTTTACTCAGGAGTAGAGAACTGACAGAGTGGATTGTACTTCGTTCTCTTCTAACTCAACTCTGTGAAACACTTTATCACAAGTAGAGTCTGGCTAAGCCCCAAATCCAACCTGTAACATTGGGTTAGAACCTCTCTTTTCATCAGTAAATCGAGGGTGACAATACTTGCCATCCTTTCTTCCCAGAATTATTTTAAGGATCAAGTGAGCCAATATATGTGAATGCACTTCATAAATTATAAAGCCCTCTTCCAATACAGATGAATTTAAACAGACTTTGTCAAGTGCTCTCCAAATAGATTAATTTAAATAGAATTTTATTGTCAAGTGCAAATTTTAAACAAATATTTAAAATGATGTTAAATATACAATGTTCATGAGTATACTTATAATTGTAAGTTATATTAAGAGGAACCAGAATGAATTGGGCTCTCCATACCTTGATTTGGGAGCTATTTTTTTTTGTCAGTTTTCTGCATATTTAGAGTGTGTTGATTCTTTGCAAAAGGATAGACTTTTACTTATGAGCCTTTCTTTTAATATTATACTGGGCCTTAGTTAACTTAAGGAAATCAAGCAGAGTCATTTTGGTGAAGAGCAAAATCTACATTGATCCTCAGCAGGAACAGTTTTCTTGGGATAGCTTGGCTCTGGCCACAGCTGACTAGGCATCAAGCATCTGTCACATATTCTTGTTAGTAAATTGAATTACAAAATTAGCATCAGTTGCTCAGCAGTCTGGTGATCTGGTACCCGTTTCTTCAGGGTAATTGAATTAATTTGTGGAATTTCTATGAACACTAATCCTGCATTTTTCCCCCCATCATGATACTTTTGCTAAAATGGGTGGATGGAGAGTTCAGATGGAGTTGTGATCCTTAGAGGATGCTTCAGTTGTTCAACACATGCCTATAACGGCCAGATCACAGTAGAGAGAGCAAAGTCAATTGTGAGATGAGCATCAGTGGGTAGTTCCGGTAGGCTATGGGCTTTGCCAGCATTCTCACTGACCCTTTGGGGCCAGCTACTTCTTGGTTGTGCAGGGCTGTGCATCACATTGCAGGATATATAGCATCAAGGATGAGTCCTAGCCACTAGAAACTTACTAAGACAACCGGAAGTGTCTATACACGTAGCCAAACATCTCCTGTTGAAAACCATGACAGTAGACAGCTGTGGGCTTTCCAACCTAAGAAGCAAACAAATCCTCCACTTTCCACCCTACTCCACCAGTCCACCTGTTTACCCATCACATACATTTCTGTTTACTCAGCCCATCTCTGGTGGTATTTCCTCCTGGGCAATGATCTCTTGTTTATCCCCTTGATATTTGACAGTGGATTGCTCTTCCTTAGCCCCACTTGCAAACTGACATCTACACTTGAAGGTGATTTTTTTTTTAAAGAAGTCATCCTTTAAAAGGTCATAAAACACTTGGCATTAGGTTCTTAGAGTGTGTGATGAATATTTTAATAGTTAAAAATGTAGCCAGGCAGCACAAAGAAATGATTTAATGTTGTAAATAAATCTCTTTGTGGGATTTAATGTGCAAAAATGGACAGCGATGGCTTAAAAAAATCATTGCCCAATTGATGATAACCATATGCAATGGTAAACCCTGTATGTTGGATCCATATCTGGTATGAGTGCTCACTATATCTTTCCTAGATACTGAGGGGAGATCTCTTAAGACCTCTCTCTCTCTTTTTTTTTCCCCTCAAAACTAGATGCCCATATGGTTGACTTGCTGGGAAGTAGTACTTACAACAGACCCCTCAAGAGAGCCACATTCATCGACTAGATAATAATGATACAATAATAACACAAAGGTAGCATTTACAACGTGCAGGGCTCTGATGTCAGAGTTTGAACTGTGGTAATACTCAAACAGCCCTATGAGCTAGGTCAGGAGTTGACAGGCTCTGGACTCATTCATATAGCCCAAGTGCTAGAATTTGTTATATTTTTCAGTGACTGAATAACAAGATCATAAAAAAGAATATTTCAATCTGTCAGCCCAAACTGGTGGCTCATGCTCAGGAGGTTGACATCTAAGGATCTGGGTTCAAAGTCATCCCAGGAAAGAAAGTCCATGAGACTCATATCTGTAATTCATCACCAGAAAACCTGAAGTACAGTGACTCAAAGTGGTAGAGTGCTAGCTTTGAGCAACAAAGCTCAGGGACATGGCCCAGGCCCAGTGTTCAAGCCCTATGAATTTTTTCCCCCCTGAGGGAAAAAAATTGCTGGGAATCCTAAGTACTCTCGAGGCTAAGATCCAAGAATCCCAATTCAAAGGCAGCCCATGTAGGAAAGACCATGATACCCTTTTTTTTCTTTTTCTTTTTGCTAGTTCTGGGGCTTGAACTTAGGGCCAGAGAAGGAAAGAAGGAGGCAGAGAAAGAGAGGGGGAGAGAGAAAAGAACTTTTTTGAGGGCTGGGAAGGTGGCTCAGTGGTAGAGCGCTTGCCTTGCATGCCTGAGGTCCTGAGTTCGATTCCTCAGCACCACATAAGCAAAAAGAAAAAAAGCCGGAAGTGGCGCTGTGGCTCAAGTGGTAGAGCGCTAGCCTTGAGCTGAAGAGCTGAGGGACAGCACCCAGGCCCAGAGTTCAGGCCCCACCACTGGACCCAAAAAAAAAAAAAAAGAACTTTTTTGAACTGTGAGAATTATGAGATTCAAATGTCTGAGTTGACAATCACATTTTCTTGAGGCCCAACCACACCTATTTATTTGCCTCTTATTGACCTCTGTGGCCATTTGGACTCTTCTAGATAGAGCTGAGTCCTTGGGACAGACTCCTCATGACCACAAAGCCTAATGTTTAGTATCTGACCCTTGATAGAAAAAAGGGTGTCGAACTAAACCCTGTGATTGTCCTCATTTTACACAGGTAGAAATGGGAGCACGGAGAAACAGCCAGAATAATTTGTTCTCAGTTACTGAAAGACTGTGTGGCAGCATCAGGATTTGAACCCAAATAGCCTGGTTTCAGAGATGCTTAACTCTACAGCAGTGTCCCAATATGGTAACAGTATCATTTGCTGGTATAGAAACTCCTGGCTTTAAAAACAAGTCGGCAAAAATAACTCCCTGGAATTCAGTTCCTTTTGATTACACTTTACAGTCAGTTCACCATTTATTTTTGTACTTAAAGAGTTCCTGTGCAGCGATTGCTGAATGAAGTCAAGAGCAGTTTTACCCTCCCAGGGCTGTGTATGTCTTCCCTTCCACATTTCTAAGAATGGGTGCTTCTTCTCATTCTCCTTTCATCTGGGGGGAATTCCTAGGCATGCGGAAGAACCCCTGAGGTGCAGTGGTCAGCCCCGGAGTCTGAGCATGGACTGCAGCCTCCCCTTACAAAGGAGCTAGTGCAGGAGGGAGGAAATGTCAAGGAGAGAAGGACAATTTCTAGGTCTGCTGTCTTCATGTCTATGTAGAACAGTTAGCCTGGCTCAGAACTGGCCTTGCTTCATTCAGTTTACCTGTTTCACAAGATGAAAGGCTGCACTGGTTGCTAGGATCTTGCATTAGGTCCCAGGGAGTCATTCTATTTCTAATCTAATATTTGTTTAGATGGACTCCATCCCCTCTTCCTGGGTCAAGATCAGTTCCTCTTTTTCTTATGTTGTTAAAAGGCCTTGGACACACTCCCCGTGGGCTGGTTTCAAACCATATATTCTCCATAGGGGCCCCATGTGGAGATCTTTGGTGGTGTTTCTGTCTTTCTGGGATTGAGAGGGAATTTGTTCCTAGTAGTGGAAGGCTATCACGATGCCCACATTTTTTGAAAACAGTAGGGGAAAACAAATAAGAACATGAAATGTTCTAGATCTCGATTGGGATGCTGCTTCCATGGCGCCTACATTTGTCAAAGCACATCCAACTGCAAACATAAGAGCTGAGCGTTTTATCTCAATTAACAGGGCATGGTTGGGGGAGAGAGAAGAGCGGGAATGGTTAATTATAGCCCTTGTCTGAGGCTAGGTAAACCCAGAATTATTTTCTAGTAATCACTTCTAATTCTTTAGATTTCTTGAATCCCAGATCAAGGTATCCCCTTGTGGGGGGTTTAAATTCATTCCTTCTAATTTGTGTCCTGCATTCCTTTGAAAGCAGCCATCTAAGGGCGCATAAGGATAAGGGATATTTATCCCTATAAATAGCCCATGTCAGAAAGGTAATCTCTTTCTCTCTCTTCAAGTCTCTTTATTATGCCACACTGGGTTTACAATTAAATAAAGATAGAAAATCTACTTGAGATCCAGGCAGTGAGTAGAGCAGCTGCCCATTTCCTCGTATTTGTGGGAATATCAAAGTGTAAAGATAAGAACTCTACAACTTTAAAATAAAAAGTCTTTGGTTGCAATCATTCATCATGCCTCCGATACAGATTTCCAGTCTTAGATATAAATATTTCAGGATCAAGATGCTTTCATCTTTCTCTGCCTTGCAAGAGGGGAAGATTGGAAACAATCCTCCTTAAAGTAAGCAGCTTTAATCATTGTTTCCAAATCAACTGAACTGTGGAGGGGAAAAAATTAGAAAAAAAAAGATGTAAGAATCCTCTAATCCCTGGTTTAGTTGTAATGAAATTGTCCAGGCTAAGAAGGGAACAGATGGATTTTGATTAATTTCTACTAAGACTATCAAATATCAACCTCAATTCTTTATAAACTTGTCAAGGTAAATGTTATACAATCAAAAGCAGATGAAGGAAAAAAAGACAAATATGAATTTGTAAATGGGCTACAAATATTTAAGAGGAATGTACTTAAAAACATTATCCTTAGTAACTGTTAAAAAGGTTTGACTCAGGGTAATCGGAAAAGCTTATAATTGACATGTAATAGTTCTACATATTTATAAACCATAGTGTGATAATTCAACACACATCCTTATGGTATAATGATCAAATCAGGTCATTCAAAATACCTTAACCATCGATCCTTTCTTCTTTTATTTGTATATTATTATTATTATTATATTATTATTTTTCCTGGAACTGGGGCTTGAAACAGGGGTTGGGATTGTCTCTGAGCTTTTGTGCTTAAGGCCGGCATGCTTCCATTTTGAACTACAGCCCCACTTCCAGTTTTTTGGTGCTTAATTGGAGATAAAAGTCACATGCACTTTTCTGCCCAGCCTGGGTTTGAACTGCAATCCTCACATCTCAGCCTCCTGAATAGCTGGGATTATAGGAGCGAGCCATTGGCACCCAGTGTACCATTTCTTTGTGTTGGGAAACTTAGAATGCCTTTCTCTTGAAACATAAAATAAATTTTGTAAACTAGTTGTGTTGCTGTGCTGTAAAACCCTGGAATGTATCCTTCTGCCTGAACTGTATTTGGGTTTCAGTTAGGAGCTGTCCCTCTCCTTCATTCCATTTCCTAGCTTCTAGTGACCACTATTCTGTTCTTTACTTCTATGAAATTTATGCTTTATTTGTTATTTTAATTTTTTGTGCTGACCCTGGGGTTTGAACTCAGAGCCTGGGCTATTTTCAAGCTTTTGTGCTCCAGGACAGAGCTTTGCCACTTGGAGCTACATTTGTATTTCTGGCTTTTTGCTGGTTAATTGGATATAAGAGTCTCACAGACCTTCCTGCCAGGCTCATTTTGAACTGCAATTCTTAGATCTTAGGATCCTAAGTAGCTAGGATTATAGGTGTGAGCTACCAGCACCCAGCTATTAACTTTAAAACCTATATTTATTTTATCTTCAAATTATTGTATAAGGGGGTTACAATTTAATATGTCTATTTTTGTGTACCACACATCTTGGAGGTCGCCCCTTGAAATTAGCTTTGCAAACTTCCACATACAAACATATAGGTATATGTGAGAATATAGGTACTTATATTTCTTGTGTGGAATCAGAGAATATTTTTTTCATTGACTCTCAGATCTATTCTTTAAAAAGTAGAAGAGGCTTTTTGTTTTGTTTTGTTTTGCTTTTTTCGCGGGAGGATGCACTGGAATTTGAGCCAAAGACCTTGTACGAGGTAGGTACTGCTGAGCCAGGCTTCCAGATCTGTTTTTCATCTAGTTACTTTGAGATAGAGTTTTGTTTTTTGCTTGGGCTGGGGCCTGGACCTCAATCCTCCTATTTCAGGCTGTCTCTATCAGTTTCTTACATTGAGATGGGATCTTGTGAACCAGTTCAGACTCGTCCCCCACACCTTCCTGATTCATGCTCCTAAGTTGCCAAAATTATAGGCATGGGCCATTACTCCAGGCTTTAAAAAGTATATTTTATTTTAATTTTGTTGGTCATGGGCCTGAACTGTGGGCCTGGGTGCTGTCTCTGAGCTCTTCATCTCAAGGATAGTGCTTTACCACTTGAGCCACAGCTCCATTTCCAGCCTTTGCTGCTTATGTGGTGCTGAGGAATCAAACCCAGGGCCTCCTGCATTCAAGGCAAGCACTCTACCACTGAGCCACCTTCCCAGCTCCTATTTTGTTTTATTTATTTATTTTTAGTAGAGGACGTGTGCCAGTTGCCTTAAATCTCCACTGTAGTGGGCGGTTAGCTTTCTGAGAAGAAGGATGTCAGCCATTTCTCAGAGACCTGTGATGCTGTTCCCTAGATTCGACATTTATGACTCCAGCACGATAATTGAAAACAAAGATGAACTTTACCAAGACATAATTTGGAATGAACTTAGACAATTCAGTTGCCACAGTTCATTAGTTTTATGGATGATATTTTGGGCATTGAGGGGCAAATTCTCAGCTTCTCCTGTCCTTGGTGGAACGTGTCAGTCCTCTGTTGTGGCAGAGAACCGAATGAGAAGGGGTAGGGAAAGACACATATTTAAAGGCTCTAAGCTTGGCACAGACTTGCAATTAGAGTTGAAGATGTCACAAAGGCAGAAGCTCTGAAGTGGTATCGGTCCCACATTTGCGTAGGGTATGAGATGTTTATATCCAGCAGAAAATCAATAACGGCTTGTTTTAGATTTTAAAATACTTCTGCTGTCTAGCTTTGTCTTCTTCCCAGCATAATTGCACGTTTTCCATTTCTCTCTGCCTGGTCTATGAGATGGCCACAAATTGAGAGCTGGGTGAGCAAATAGAATCCTAAATATAACCTTCAATATCATTGATATGTAACAAATTGCCAATTATAGGCAGTATTCATCATCAAAAAATTCTCAGATCTCATTTAGAAACAAAATAAATTCTAACTCTGTTTTGCTGCACTGAGAGTAAAAATGCGATCCTTCTGAGAGAATATATATGAATATATAATATATATGTGTATACATATATGTACATACACAATGTATATATTTACATATATACATATATGAAATGCTATCTTCTTTGTCAGTCTAGGGTGATGTCTTTGTATTAAGGAAATGGAGAGTAATTAATGAACTATATGATTGCTGTACCCTGAGTCACTGCGATGTAGTCCATAGTCAGTGTATTAGACGTTAACTCAATAGTAGATCCATCCATTTTATTGGTTATTAGTTCCTCATCCTAGCTGTGACTTAGAAATAGCATCTGCTTAGGTATAAGAATGCTGGGCTCACTTTAATAGCAGTACACTGTTTGCGGAATTTGATTCAGAGATCATGGTTTTCTCCTGATAGGAGCTTACCTTCCTGGGAGCTTCTGTTTAGTTCCTGCTTGTTAGCTACATAGGGAGAAGAGACAGCATCTGTCAGAATAAAAACAGCTGGGTCTGACTTCTCCTTTCCTTTAAGAGCTCAGTGCCTCATCCCCAAGATCCTGTCAGGAGCCATGAAACTGCTTTGCTTTCTTTTAAAATCAGAAGGAAAAAAATAAACACAATCCAACTTGGATTATATATGTATATCCTTATATCAACAGAGTCACAAAACAATTTTAAATAGTGTATGTGTGTGTGTGTGTGTGTGTGTGTGTGTGTGTGTGTGTGTGTGTGTGTGTGTGTTTTAGTCCAACACTAGAACTTGGTATCGGACGCTTTTGCTCATTGGCTGGTAGTCTACCGCCCGAACCATACCTCCAGTCTCTGCCTTTTTTTTTTTTAGTGGAAGAAGAATCTCAAAACAAAAGCCTTAAACTTGCTCCTTAAACTTGTTGGTGCTGTATCACCTGAGTCATGCCTCCAGTCTGACTTTTTGCTTATACGAGATGGAGTTTTTCAGACTTTTTGTCTCAAATGGCTTTGAACTGAAATCCTCCAGGACTTAGCCTCATGAGTAACTGGAATTACAGGTTTGGCAAATTTCAGAGATTTTGAATGCACAGAATGAAGTCACCGGGCATTTTGTAAAGGCGTGGTGTGAGTGAAGAAAATCTGGAAGCTGTGGTGAAACCTCCTAGCGTCTGTCTTTCACCAGCTACAGGGCAGATAGTGCATAGTAAAGAACACACACCTAGGGGCAAGCCCAGCCAGATGTGTGAGGTAGGTGATCTTGTCAGTTCCATAAAGCTCAGCTTCATAGAGCATGGAATAGGTCAGACAAGAGGCAAAAATAGATTGGGACTGGAGGAGAGGTTGTCAACAAAGATAATCAGTGCAAAGACTCATATTCCATTTACTTCCTGTTTCTAGCATTTTTAAGCTTACATATCTCCTGCCTTTCTATAGATATTGATAGAGATGGTGCTTCTGTAACTTTTTTTTTTTACCTACCCTGGCCTCAAACCACTAGTCTCCCTATTTCTGCCTCTCGAGTAGCTAAGATTTTTGGCATGGTAACCACACCAAGCCTAGAGCATCCTTTTTAAGGAAAGCTACAAAAAAATGACCTCAAATCTGATCCATACCTGTGATGTCAGGTGACTGATGTTATTTCAAGTCAGGATCACAGTCAACTTTGAGAAAAGAGTTAATATTGTCCCAATTACAAGTATTTAGAAATGGTTTTTGCTGAAAAACAAAACAAGACAAAAAGTAGTAAGTCCTCACACAAGCAAAAACAACAACAACAAAAAAAACCAGAAAAAAACAACAGTCACTGATTTTTTTCCCTGGGGCCCCACAAGTTAACCAAAACTGTGACTAAAGCTTGACATCCTTGCTTCTCTGTTGCATCTGTCTCCTTTGCTTGGAGTTTCTCTCCTGCAGTCACCTTGGAGATGGGGAATGACAGGACTGATGGATTACAGCTTTGTGACAAGAGACCAAAAGTATCTTTAAAGAAAGGACCATGAGCGTCTCCCAGGACAGACCACCTCCAAATGAGGACCAAGATCTGTAACAATGAAGCTGCATCCTGGAGCAAGAGGAATCATCTCGTAAGAACCAGACTGTTCCTCTCAAGTGAAGACAGCATCTCAGAACCAGAACTGACACGGTTATGAACTAAGCCACACTTCCTCAGGCACTGCTGAACCATGCATTCCTCTCTCCCCTTAACCCAGATCTTCTTCTATTTAAACCCAGTGCTCCTGTCTGTACCCCAGAGATGGGTAGAAATGCTTCTGCCCATTTCCCTCACATGGCCAGTGTGTTAACAAATCTTTCACAGGCCATCACCACAACTCCACTCTTTGGGATGAGTTGGGGGTGACTAGGGCTATGTTGGAACCCCTGGAGTTGGGCCACTGGCTTAGGACTCTGGCTACCTTCCCACTTGATAGAGGAGACTAGGAAGCCCCAGAGAGCTAAAATAACTACCAAGTACTAGTCAATGAAGCCAGGATTCAAACCTAGATTTTTTTTTATCTGAAGTCCATCCTCCTTTACTGTAGTAGTTCATCTCTGCTGCCGTGTGCAAATCAGAGAAGAGATGGACCAGGGGTATGAGCCAATGTGGCTTTTGCTGTTTATTTCTTTCCATCAAAGAAGGCTGGGATAAGTACAAGCGCAGCAAAGCAGGGTGGGGGTCTGCACTGTGGTGGAGTGGGCAGCGCACAGTAATAAATGAGCTTCCTGCCTCCACTTTGGAAAGCCGGCCATCTCTCCTGCAGAATAAGCGAGCCAGTAGCAGCTTTTCTCCACCTGTGGCTGCCCCCCAGCATGAAGAGTACAGCTCGTTGCATTTACTGCTGCAGGGACAGAGCCACTGCCTCCCCATGATGTGTTTTGGCAACCATTAAAAGGTTCTGCTTTGGTATCCAGTGGCCGAAATCCAGAGGCTAATTCTTTCCTATTGACTCCTACTCGTGAGCAGTCTTTCCGTCTTTCCTGAAGCTCAAGACAGGCCCTAATGATGGGTGGAGACCACAGAGAAGGGCTGACTACATTTTCTTGGACCATGAAGTCTCCGGTGTAGGCCTGGAGAAGGGAGTAACATCATCAGACCTTTCCAAGCCCACAAATCCCATTTATTGGAGTTAACAATGAATGAGATCGGCCAAACATTCTTAGCTCACCCTTCCTCCTGTTGCTTCAATAAAGCACTTAACCATATTTTACCCTAACAAAGCACTTACCATATTTTCCACAAATACTTTTCCCTTTTAAAAATTAATTTCCCCTTCTTTATAATATAAAGTCATTATATTCTAGACTCCTGGAAAAAAAAAGTGAATACTCATTCTTGTGTACTTCCTTCCTCTTAGAAAATAATTCACTTTTTAGTTAAAAGCTTATAACTCCAAGTCAGGCCCTGGTGGTTCTTGCCTGTAATAACTAATTGTTCAGGAGGCTGAGATCTGAGGATCACAACTCAAAGCTAGCTCAGGCAGGAAAGTCAGTGAGATTATTATTTCCAAACAGCAACAGGCCAGAAGTGGAGCTATGGCTCAGTGTTAGAATGCTAACCTTGAGTGAGAGAAAGCTAAGGGACAGTGCTGAGGCCTTCAATTCAAGAACTTGAGTTCAGGCCCCAGTACTAGCACCAAAAACAAACAAAACAAAAGAGCCGTGCTCTATGTATTGGATGTGGTTAGTTTATAGTAGGTAAAAGGGCAACATCTGCTGAATCTAGATCATTGAGCAGTGTTGATTTTATCTTGCTTAAAAAAATCTAATTAATCACATTACATGTGCCTGGAAACCTTAATAGTGAACTTAGACCAGAACAAAACAAACAAATAAACAAAAACCCTTAGACTTAGAAAAAAATTGTTCTTGGTATCTGAATTCACTGCCCCAATCAATCTCAATTCACTTTTTTCATCTCTTCTTTTAAATTCTTTTATAAATGGTTTTATCCAGCTATAATTCACACACAATAAAACTCACCCCCTTTAAAATATGCAGTTCAGTGGTTTTAATATGTTGCTAGAGTTGTGCAGCCATTATTGCTACTTGATTTTAGAACATTTTCTTCACCCTCAAAAGAAACCCCAGTCATTAATCATCCCAGTGTGTGTTACCCTTTTCCCCAATCCCTGGCTTCTGCTTTTGTTTCTCTCTGTATAGATGTTTATTTTGGAGACATTTCTTATAAATGTCACAGTCCAGTGTGAAGTTTTCTGTGATTGGCTTATTTCATTTAGCAGAAGGTATTCAAGTTTCATCCATGGTATAGTGTGGGTCAGCTTTTCATGCTTCTTATTGTTGCCTTGCCTATGCTTTTGCATTCTTGGAGAGTTTGTAATGGTGCATGTAGCCAGATAGGCTTGTTATATTGTGTTTCTCTTGTTTGACCAACACTGTCATTTCTAGTGTATTCTGTTGCCTGAGATTCCAAGGATAAATCAAACCAACCAAAACTGTGTAATTTACATTTAAATGACTGAAAGTGTAACTATTGTAAAGTCTATTTGAAGGTAGCTGATAGATAAATAAAGAGAGAGAGAAATGGAGAGAGAGAGAGAGGGAGAGAGAGAGAGAGAGAGAGAAAGAAATAGTTCAATGACTTAGACATATAATCAGGAAGAGAAAAATAAAATTTCTAGAAGTGTCTATTGAATTTTTTTATTAAAAGAAAAGGCACATTGACATGTGGAACTGAAATCTTTAACCCTGTTGTGCAACAATTCAAAGTTAATATAAAATTTAAAAAATCCAGTACCAAGGAAATAAAGTAAAGGTGCATCCTTGTAAAAGAATTTTGATTAGCTGGAAGAAGGGCTAGCATAAACCAGGCTCTAAGAAGTAGAAAAGTTAACATGATTTTCTAAGTTAGCTGATTTGGTTTTTAGAAGGCATTATTAGAATGAAGAGAAATTGGTTCAAGACTTATATGGAACTTTTAAAGTCTAACTAAATCAGTGAGTGTCAATTGACCCCAGCGTGGGCTGTGAGGAAGATCACTTACAGCTGGGTTCTGGTAGCTCCTGCCTATAATCCAGCTACTCAGGAGGCTGAGATCTGAGGATCACAGTTTGAAACCAGGCAGAAAAGTCTATGAGACTCTTATCGCTAATAAACTAAACTCTTATCTCTAATAAACAAAAAAAGCTGGATGTGGCTGTATGGCTCAAGTGGTAGAATGCTAGCCTTGAGCACTAAGAGGTTCAGGGACTGTGCCCAGGCCCTGAGTTCAAGGACGAGCAAAAAAAAAAAAATCACTTATTCTCAATGAGATGTTAGGATGACCTTTGTCATGGCCTCTGTCTTTACATGCAATTGAGCTGTTTTTGTAACTGTATTTCAGAGGTCTAACAGATTTCTGTCTCTAATCAACTCATGTTTTCCCTCTGTGATTAAGGTGTTCATCAGCTTTCAACAGCATTGCAGAAGTTGGACTTAGTTAAAGATTGTGCAGAAAGAATATTTCTACAGACTACTTAAAACATTATTAGCTATGTGCTCCCCATCCCCAGAATTTATTTAATTGTGTTACAGCTAAGAAATGTCTTAGGCAATGGATAGCATTCTCATTTTTTTTTTTTTTGGTAAATTGAGACATAAAAACAAATGCAAATACATTAAGAGGTAATGAACACTAGATGCATTCTCTATTCTAACTGCTCAGACTTGAAGCAATACCACACAATACTTAGATGTCATTATCTAAAATACTTATGATGAGGTTTGTTTTTCCTCAATAAGAAATTAATTGGTAATAAATCTGTGTTAGAATGTAACTGGAAGTAAAAACAGACTTACCAACTGAATGTGGCTTCATGGATAAGAAACAAGTAGATGTTGGAGGTTTTGCATCTTTAAATATTAACCCTTGCAGTTGCATTTGGAAATGCAATGGGTTGTAGAGTTTCACATGGAAAATGGGACAATTTACCCATCCAAGGGGCACACAAGTAGCCTTCATAGTGTTTTGGGGCCTTTGGGAATGCAAATGAAGTTGTACTTAGAGCCAGGATTCATAACTAATGTAACTTACCTACTCAAAATCCCATTGTTGAACATTTAGTTTACTCCCAGTGTTTCCAACATTCTAGTCTGTACAAATGCCCATGTCTTTTGTGAGCAAAGGACATGTTATTTTTTCTTTGGCTGTTTTAGCATTAGCAGTACATTCTGCCTAAATATGCACAAGAAGAGAACTCCAGGACTCCGGTGAGACTGAATATTCAGGCTTGCTGAACAACTTGCCACGGGCAAGTCATTCAACCCCTACTTACTGCTAACATTCTCATCAGTATGTAAGCTTAGCAAAGTGAGAGGAACTGGGGAAAGTTAAAAGTAGTAGAGATACCGAACATACAGGTGAAACTAGCAAAATAAGCCTTAAACCACCGAGATCCTAAACTGAGTACATTTCAGTTTCTGGATGGCCCGTTTGCAGAGGAAGGGAGTGTGGGAATGAGGAGGATCAGAGGAATGGGGAGAGGACCGGTGGGTGAATACAGTCACTACAGTCAATGTACGTATGTGGAAATGAAAGCGTGTAACTTGAGAGTCTGAGTGAGTTTGGGAGAGGTAGGAGAGGAGGATGGGGAGGTGACCAAGATGCATTGTACTTCTCAACTGATTTGTTGAATTGAAACGTCTTTGTACAATTACCTAATAAAAAATTGAATAATTTAAAATTAGATTTTTAGATTTAAAAATCTAGAGTTTTCTTTTTCAAGAACATTTCTTATGAATTCATCCAGTGTCTCAAGATGTTCATCAAAGCATCACTCACGCTGATGAACTTTTGCGAGTCACATGAACATCCAACAATAGGACTTTGGGTGGTTGGGTTATGTTACAGTTCTATTAAGGAATAATGCTCTCCTATTCAAAGCCATGACACTGTTAAGCAAAACAAACTTTAGATAATGTAACAATTTTGAACCCTACATGACCTCAGTTTTAGGTTTTGTGAAAATAAAATAGGCAAAGTTGGTAGCAGATAAAATATGGATGATCATTTCTAACTGAGCAGATCACTGATCATTTTGGTGATGTATTTGTTTATTTGCGTTACTGTGGTTTGGACTTAGGTCCTTGCACTTGCATGAGAAGTGTGCTACTGGTGAACTACCCCTCCCACCCTATGCCTTTTTATTTGGAAAATGATTATCTATACTTCAGAGCATTCTATATAAAGCGCATCTCTAAATATGTGATCTCATTGTCTCTCAATTGACGATAACTTTGTGTCCCCTCCCTCAGGAGAAAATGGAAACATCTGGAGTTAGTTTTGGTTGTCACAGTTGAGAGTTCCTATTCATATTTAGTGGCTGGAAGCCAGGAATGCTACCATGAATAGCCTCCTAAAATGCAGAGTTCTTCAGCCAAAATGGCAATTGTTGAGAGAAACGGAACTTTCCTTCTAGGCCAGGTCTGTGCTGTCAATCTCAGAAACAAGGCTGAAGTGTGAAGGGACTGTCCATACTGCCTTACCAAGGTGACATATTCCCCCATCTGCCTGTCAACTCATTGTACCCATGTGTTGACGCTATTTTACCAAGTTTGTTATTCAGGGTATGCTATGGCTTTTTGATATTCAGAAGCCCAGCTTCTAGGGCTTAGAAATCCTTTCAAAACTATTATCTCTGGCCTGAATTTCAGCAGCCTATTTCAAAACTCATAAGCCATGGCTTTGGGTCTTTGTTCTTAGAATTTTGCTTTGGTATATTTCTCCCTAAGGCTATAAGCATACTGTCTAGCTGCTGGAATTTGTGGAGGGCTGAGAAGGAAGGAAGGTCATAGAATTAAAGGGAACACCGAGGACATTAAGAAACTCATCTCAACAAATTTCAGTTATTTGTTTTATTTAAAAGTTATATCCATGTGTGCTAATTGCCTTGCAAACTAAAGCACTGGCGTGACAAAACACACTTTACTTTTGTCAAAGATCTACCTGCCATTGTGGCACATGCGTCTAATTTCAGCATTCAGGAGGTAAGGCAGGAAGGTCAGAAGTTCAAGGACAGCATGGGCTACAGACTGAATTCAGGTCCTTTGGAGCTATACAACACAAGACCCTTGCACCTCAAAAAAATCTCTGAAAAACATTACAATGTTTTGAATTCATCAGGGAAAATTCACTTCAATTTGGAATCTTGTTTCCCAAGACTAGATGGGAGATGTCACCATATTCACCCCGATAACTTCTCTTCACATTAGCTAATGAAACAGAGCCAGTGAAACACATACAAGTACACATGAATATAATAAGATTTATGATGAAGTATTAACTCATGTAATTATGGAGGTAGAAAAGTTCCACCATCTGCTTTCTGCAACCTGGAGACTCCGGAAAGCAAAGGCCTGAGCAATAGATGACTGATGGTGTAGATTTCTAGTTGTGCTTTAGTAAGCACTTCTAAGTGTCGAAGTAGGTGATTTTCAAATCTATGTCTTCGGCTGAGATCTCAATACAAACTGAGGCAACTCAGAAGTGGGAAAAACAGTCATGATGCAGAGACTTTACTGGATGGGAAAAAATGACAAAGGAACAACAAATGGATTCTCTGGGACTTAACTCATCTAGAAAATGGAGAAAAATAAATGCTGTGTAACAGAGTTGCTACAAATTGAGAATAAGACAATACGGGTAGAACTACTATATGAAGCAGTCATTTCTTACTTGAATTATCTAGTTAAATCACAGAATTCCCGGGCATTGGAACTCCCAGGGACCCAAGGCATCTGCTCAGTGAATCTCTCCTCCAGAGGTGATTTGGCTCAGAATCTGAGTTCTCTTCGCTCTCATCTCCACTCTGCAGACTTTCCTTTCACACCACAGCTTCCACAATGATCGTCCTGTTATTTTGTGTTAATGCTCTTCAGTTCAACTACCTCAAGGACGTGACTCATTCTTTGGATTCCCATATTCAAATTTCAAGGGTGTGGGCATTCTGATTGGCTGACTGGCACATGTAACTGTTCCAGCTAGACAAAAATACACAAGCGAGAGGTATGGTCTGGAGGGTAAGGACAAGGCTTATGGACCCAGGCTTCATCTAAATCGCCTTTGCTGTGAGACTGCATAATAGAGAACATGACTCCTTAATTGATTACTCAGAACAGTGGGTTGAGAAGAGTCTTTCAATGGGCATCAGTTGCCAATGTTTACTCTCCTTTTCCAGGAATTTATAACCCTGACATTATGGCAGGGCTGTCATTCACTCTGTCCTGGTGTACAATAACAACAACAACAACAACAACTGGGCCATATTTAAAATTTTTGAGGTTGAAGAATTCCGATTGCCTTAGGTCACAGGCTGCAAAGACATGGCTCAGCATTATTGAAGGCCAGCCTGCAGGAGTCTCTTTGTGGTAAGAAAGAAGGAGGCCCATTCAAATAGAAAAACAAAGCCAAGAGATGGGGAAGGTGTAGCTACAACTTTGAGTCCTCTCTTGGAGTATTAGCCTCCAATTATACTTCTAGAGCGTCTCCCATGTGTGAAGGGCTAGCAGTCCCTTTTTGCCTCTGCCAACATCTGCTGAGCTTCTGTCACTTGCAATCAAGGGTTTTGGCCAGGTGTGTTGTCTCCGAAGGAGATGTCTGGCAGGCAGGCAAATGCCTAGGACCCCAGGTAGCTTGAAATCCTTGGGTTTTGAGGTCCACAGAGAGCTTTAGCTTTCCTGGTAGGAAAGTCCCTGACCCAGAGGATTCCAAATGTCACAAGTCTAAGTGCAGCTTTCTTAATCCTACTTTAACATTTGTGACCTTTTACTAAATAATGTCGTCCCAAGGTAGAGGTAAAAATAAATAAAGTCCCCAAATAAAAGTCAAATGGCATGTGACTTTTGTTGCATGTATTAAAATAGGTTAGAGGGAGAAAATGGAAGGAAACTCAATTTTTGTCTTTTTTTTTTTTTTTGCTTTCTTCAAAACTTTGCCCTAGAAGTCTAAGAGAAAAATAAAAATAGGACAGCTCAGGATTGAAAGTGGAGTTCTCTTTTCACCTTTCTTTTGTGACAATATGAACTTACAAGATACAGACAGCGTTTTCAGAATCCAATCTTGGAGATATTCAACTCTTAGACTGTCTGGGTTACCGTCTTTATCTAGATTATCATTTAGGAGAAGCCAAGTGTTGTTAGCAGACAAAGAAGAGATGTTATTAGAAGGACTTGGCTGTTTCTACCTTTTGGCTGTTGGAAAGCAAGCTGCCATGAGCACAAGTTTCTCTTTGATAAATATTTTTTCAATGAATTAGTAAAAGAATGAGTGAGTGAGTGAGTGAGTGAATGAATGACCACACCAGTCTTTTGTGTAGGCAACAATTTTATGACCATATTAGGAGATGTTGAGAGAGAAGGGCTGGGGTTCAGCTACATAGGAGTTGAAAATTCCGAGGATTGAAGTTAGAGGCTAGCTCAGGTATAAAGTTAGTGAGACTCATTTCTCAACCAACAAGCGAGGCGTGGTGATGTGAGCCTGTGTTTGCAGCCATGGGGGACACATAGGGAGGAGGATCGTGGTTTAGGCTGGCTCCTGTGTAAAAACAAGACACCTGAAAAATAATCAAAAAGCCTAAAAGGATGGAGGCATGGTTCAAGTGGTAGAGCACCTCCCTAGCAAGTGCAAAGCCCTGACTGCAAACCCTAGTATGAGAGAAAATTGAAAAGAGCATTACTTGTTTAGTGATTCTCCCAGCGGCTGGTCCTGATTAGAACCTTGCTTGTATCTCATGAGGTAACAGGCCCCACGTTATCTCTAAAAATGCCCTCCCTCAGGTTCATAAATCCCTTTCATGCTAATTTGCTTTGAAGTGCTGTCCTTTCCCAAGGTATAAATTATTGAAGTGGTTGTGGTCAGCAAAGGGAAGAATCATGAAACCCACCTGAGCCTTCCAAAGCAAATAGCCAGACACCTTGTCTGAGTTCCAGAAATCTAAAACAAGCCTGACCAAGCCATGAAGGCAGGAAGTCACTTAACAGCTAACACGGCCGCCCACTTCCTGAGCCGGGGTGGGAATCCAGCATCCCGTAGAAGAGCTGCACATCTTTTTCATCCTTCCGAGTTGACTGGGCTTTCTCCCTGACCAGGACTGTGGGGAAGCCACGAGAATAGAAAGTGATTCACAAAGACCAGCTGCAAACACTTTTAGATGTTCATTCTTAAGCGGGAGATTGATACATTCTATTAGAATCTGTATAAAGAGGGCCAGAGTTGGCACTGAACACTGTTGCCCAGTGTTTGCTTTGGTGATTAGTAAGATGGTTTTTTCCTACTATTTGGGTAAGGGGAGGGTGCCCCTTTATATTAGGGAACTTTTCAGTATGGAAGGTACAGATGTTGTCAGGCTGGGCAATGATGGCTCACTCCTGTAATCTTACCTACTCAGTAGGTTGAAATGGAATGATCTCAGTTCAGAGCCAACCTGGACAGGAAAGTGTGTGAGAATCTTATCTCCAATTAACCAACAAAGGATTGGAAATGGGGCTGTGTCTCAAGTGGTAGAAAGTCTGTGACTTAAGAGTGCCCTTACTTGACTTCTGGCCCCACAACTTGTACCAAATGTGTGTCCAAGGATGCTGAGCTCTAAGAAGCGTGAAGCTAAGGGACAGATAGATGGGAAACGAAAAACTATCAATCGTTTCATTTATCAAAGTTGCCAGTTTAATGCGCAGGAAAGCAAAGTAAATATCTGGCTAGAAAAGTGAACTTGAAAGCTAGAGGGCTGGGGATGATAAATAAAAGGAAGTTGGAAAACAACACTTTGAAATTTTCAAAGACAAAATGCAAAGGACTAGACCAATAGATTTTGTATTCTTTCTGTGCTTGTTTTGTTTGTTTCTGCCTAGCTACCCTGGCACAATCTTCTAGTCAAAAGAGATTGTCTCAAAGGCAGAAGATGACCATTTAAGTTAGTGGTTTTGACTTTGGACTCATTAACCCCTTTGGGTCTCCAGTTTTCTCCTCTGATAGAAGAGGAGAATGTACCTTACTGAGTTGTGAGCATGGTTTTTGTGTAGCATTTAGCACAGCCAGTATACAGTCTTCAAACTGATATTAGCTGTTGGTTTTATTAATCTCCTAAGGAAAAATTACAGTCTAAATACAAGAACATCTCAAAAATTTAAAACTAGAGCTTTGCCTGATAACAAGAGGATTTTATCAATAGGCCTAGGAGAATCAGAATGTTCCTTGGTAGTTGTGTTGGTATATTGATTATGCATCAGGATGTACATAATTGTGTTCTAAATGTCATATAAACGAAGAAAAACAAGCTCAGTGTCGAACTCATGTGGTGCCCTAGGTACAGGCATCAGGGAGGCATACCAATCAGGTGTATGTGAGCTTTTTGGAGTGTTCAAACTCCTGATGGTATGACTTTTCTGAATTTTTTTTTTTTTTGGTCGGTCATGTGGCTTGAACTCTGGGCCTGGGCGCTGTCCCTCAGCTCTTCAGATCAAGGCAAGCGCTCTACCGCTTGAGCCACAGCGCCACTTCCGGTTTTCTAGTGGTTTTATTGGAGATAAGAGTCTCATGGACTTTCCTACCCAGGGTTGGCTTTGAACCATGATCCTCAGATCTCGGCCTCCTGAGTAGCTAGGATTACAGGCGTGAGCCACTGGTGCTCAGCTTTCCTGGATTCTTATAATAAAACAAGTAAATAGACTCCATTTTCATGTTACAGACATTGATTTTTACAGGGTCTCAAAAGATGCAAAATGGATGGTAGAAAGGACCCCTCTTATAGTTGCAATGATAGATGTCTACTACCATGCCTGGTTTATTCATCCAGATAGGGTCTGAATTTTTTTTTTTTTTTTTTTGCCTAGACTGACCATGAACTGTGATCTTTCTGATCTCTGTCTTCCAAGTAGCTGGGATCAAATGTATATGTCATTGTTCCGGTCCCATTATTTGCCCTCTCTTTTTAGGTAGTGATTGGGTCCATTGCACCTTGGCATACTATGCTGCTTCTTGCTTCTTTATGAAAGATGTTAGTTCACTGGAAATATTCAAATAAATCCTCTATCTGAACCATTATTCCATAGATGTGTGCGTGCATGTGTGCACACCCACACCCACATACACACATGATTGAGCCGGCGAGAGCTGCTGTAAGAAAATCCCACATCTTCCTTTTCTTTTGGTTGGTGATTTGCTGGTCATCTCGGACATTCCTTGTTTTGTAGACAAACCACACCACTCACTACCTTGATGTTACAGTGTTCTTCATGTGTGTCTCCAATTCCTCCCTTCTCCTTTTCTTTTTGCAACAGTTTTGTGGCTGGAACTCAGGGCTAGGGTGCTCTCATTTGGCTTTTTTTTTTCTTTTTGCTCATGGCTGGCACTTTACCACTGAGACACACTTCCATTTCTGGCTTTTTGCTAGTCAACTGGAGATAAGAGTTTCATGGATTTGCCTTGTCTGGGTTGGCCTCAAACTGGGATCCTCAGATCTCCGCCTCCTGAAGAGGTAGGATCGCAGGCATGAGCTGCTGGTACCCAGATCAAAATTTTCCTTTTTATAAGAACACAGGCATCTTGTGTTAAAAGCCACCCTAAAGACTTCATTTTAACCTGATTACCTCTCTTATGACCTAGTCTCCAAATAAGGTCATATTCTGTGTTAGTAAGAGTTGAGTCTTCTACCCATGAACTCGAGGAAAGGGATAGTTTGTAGCACACTGTCAGTACAAAATATTCATAATGGGAGACTATGGTGTCTGACTGAGTTACACACAGATGCCTATATGGTTGTTTTTCCCTGTGAAGACAAAAACACCCAGTCAAGGAAAACTTGAAGATCAGAACACAAAAGCCTCAGTAAACATACAGATGGATGCCAGTGCATCAACTAACACTTGTGAATGAATGAATGTGAAGTTGTTCTCAGTGACTCAATCTCTCACCTTTTCCAGGTCTTTGTTCAGTGATATCTGAAAAAGTTGCCTCCTCACTGGTACACATCTCCTCTTCTCCCCTTTTCCCCTTCTCTGTAATACCTTCGATTACACTCTCATAATTCACTTGTTTATCATTTTAATGGCCTGTCTTCCCACTGGAAAGAATCTGTGTTATGTTTCCTTCTGTATATGCTAGCATCTGTGACCTCGCCTGATAGGGAGTAGAGCTTTAATTTTGTGGAGTGAATGAATGAATGGTGTGGAAATGTTTTGACATGCATTTCAGGTTTTGCTTGAATCTTCTCTTTTCCTTCATGGAATTTTAACCCTCAGCTTTTGAACGGTTGACAACTTGATAATAAGACTTTTGACAGCAAAGCTCCGATTTTGATAATAAAAGAGTCAATGATTGAAAATGTTTAACAGTCAGCAAGGTAATATGATGATGGCACATGGGTGGAGCCCAAAGGCTTGGGGGAGCAGAAGCAAGGGGTCTGCCATGAATTTGTACAAGTAGTAGGCATGGAGAAGGGCAAATGTACTCTGAATGTACTGAGGCAGAATGGTCCATGAGTTTATGTCAGTACAGAATACAAGGACTAGCCATTGAGCTGGGCACGGGAGGCTCATGCCTGTATTCCTAGCTACTTGGGAGACTGAGATCTGAGGACTGAGGTTCAAAGCCAGTCTGGATAGGAAAGTCTGTGAGAATCTTTTCACCAATTAAACAGCAAAAAGTGGAAGGAGGGGCTGTGGATCAAGTGGTAGAGTGCTATCCTTTAGTGAAAAAGCTATGAAGACACTGCTCAGGCCCTAAATTCTATCCCCAATACTGACACACATGCACACATGCCCAACCAGCAGTTTATAAGCCAAGCCAATGACAGTGAACAAGCACAGTAATGCTTTCCAAATATTATGCATATAATGTTGAAAGTATGCTATTACAACGTGTTCTCAGAATGCTTCTGCTGGCTCTAACTTTGAATATTGAAAGAAGGACTTGAATTCTGAAGCCAAACACTGCAGGGTCAAATGTAAGGTTCAGCATTAATTAACCTGGTAATTCTTTTAAAGTGAGGCAGTCAGGCACTGGTGGCTCATGCCTGTAATCCTAGCTTCTCAGGAGGCTGAGATCTGAGGATCACGGTTCAAAGTCAGCCCGAGAAGAAAAGTCCCCATGAGACTCTTATCTCTAAGAAACCACTCAAAAACAGGAAGTGGTGCTGTGGCTCAAGTGGTAGAGCACTAGCCTTGAGCACAAAGAGGTTCAATGACAGTGTCCAGGCCCTGAATTCAAGTCCCAAAACTGACAAAAAAAAAGTGAGGCAAAATTTTATTAATTTAAAGAATGATGGCAATATTTTAATTAAGTGGCATAGTTCAGATTAAAAAAAATTTCCTCCAGAGTTCCAATTTTATGTGGTAAATTATACGTTTTTCATCTGTTTTCTAATTTTTTGCACAGTCTCTGATGACTGGGTTTCATATTAAATTTTTTTCAAATTGTTATTATAAAGGTGATGTTCAGAGGGGTCACAGTTACATAAGTCAGGTAAAGAGTACATTTCTTTTTGGACAGTGTAACTCCTTCCCTCACATTCTCCCCAAACTGGGTAATCCTCAGTGACTTGTCTAACCTCTCTGAGCCTCAGTTTTCTGGCTGGATAATGTAGCTGGGATAAGACAATTTCTAGAAAAGGAATACTATTTTAATGGTCACTGATGTTCAGCCGTACTCCTGTAGTTGAAGAGAGGAGGGTAAGGGGACCAGCATGATTTGGGGGTAGCTTGAGAAGCAGTCAAGGACACCTGTATTCTTATTTTTGCCAGTCCTGGGGCTTAAACTCAGGGCCTGGGCACGGTCCCGGAGTCTTTTGCTTAAGGCAAGCACTCTACCACTTGAGCCACAGCACCACTTCCAGCTTTTCTTTTCTTTTTTTAATGTGGTACCAAGGAATTGAACCTAGGGCTTCATGCATGCTAGGCAGACAATCTACCACTAAGCCACAGCCCTTAGCTGTTTATAATAATAATAATTTTTTTTTTAATTCTAGGCAATTTCTCACTTAGATAGTCCAGGCTGTCTGGCTTTGAACTAACCCTGCCTCCTCCTCCCCAGGGCTGAGATTACAGGTGTGCACCTACACTCCCCGCGTTTTTACACTATCTGAAATGCATTCCTTCATTGGTATGTGTGCCAAGCTTTCGCCTCTCCCGTGTGCAAGCAAATGACCACACGAAGCCAGATAAGTTAGGCCTGTGTACTACGTGCGGGGTGCCAGAGGGATCCTGCTTACCAACTGCATCGCCTTCGGTGGCCCAGGAACCCCCACATGCCTCTGTCTAACGCAGCTCGAGGTAATCAGGAAGAATATCTTACTTTCCCCCCCTTACCTCCCCCCTCCCGCCCGCCCCCCAGCACCTGCGGAGCAGTGGAGCGGTGGCCACTGCGAGGCGCTCAGGAGAAACGCGCCGAACCGAGGGGTGGGGCCGGGGGTGGGGGTTGGCCCACGTGGACTGCGGGGCTGGCTAGGGCACTGGCAGCTGGCCGGCCCGGCCAATCAGCGTGGCCGATGGCCAGCCCGGCCTCCTCCAGTCCCCCGAACCTCCCCGCCTTCGGTCCCCACCGGCAGCTGCCCGCCACCCTGGACGGGGCGCACCTGCCAGGCGCGCGCCCGGCTCGCTGCAGCGCCCCGGAGCCCCGCGGAGCCAAGCGCCCCCTTTGCAGACGCCCACCGCGCGCGGCTCCCGCCGCAGCCTCGCTTCCTCTTGGAGAGACCAGGGAACTTTTCGAAGGTGATGGGCCGTTGTCAAGGTCTGAGCATCCAGGGGCTCCCGGCAGCTGCGATTCCCTGCCTCGAGCCGCACACGCGGGTCTGACTTGGTGACCGACTCCAGTCGAGTAAGAAGAGGGGCTTGGTTGCACGGGGAGGGGGGCGGACGGGCGGGCTGGGACACGGGTTGGACCGGTCATGCCCCCCCGCCCTGCGCCCCGCGTTCAAGCGCTGTCCTGCGGGGTGGCGGCTGCCCGGTCCGGCTGCCCTGGGTTGAACCAGGCTGAGAGCGAGGGTAGCGCCCGAGCTCCTGTCACCGTGCACCCCAAAGTTGGAAGTTTTGCTCTGAAAGTGAAGCTGTGTGGCCGGCCAGGGACAGTAGCCCGCTTCCAGTTTCGGGGTTCACGGCTCTCAGTTCGATTTCGTCCCCCCCCCAGCCCCGGCGGCTTTGTACAGGTGCACGCGGAGGGGCGCGGCGGCGCACTCGCCCAGCTCTTGTCCCGGACACGCTGGTCTTGGGGTGTGTGGGGGGGGCTTAACCCTGGGACCTGAGGCCCAATCCTTACAGGAGCCAGAGAAGACAGGTCAGCCCTCACCCCATCCCCCTCCACGCCCCCCCCCACACGCACAGCGGAACCCCGGAACCCCTAGACTCCAGCAAGGGGCCGGCGCCAAGTGGAGAGCCCGCTGGAAGTTCCAGCGCTTCCCGCGTGCGGCGTTTGCCCACCGAGGCTGCCTTTCTGTTTCTTTCCTTCTCCCTTCTCTCTCTTACCCCTCACCTTTCCCGCCACCCCACCCCTTTTTTTGCGTGACTCATTTGCTCTGTCAATCCTGGGTGAGGCGAGGACATCTCTGGGTCCTCCCACCCCCCCCCCCCCCCCATAGCAGAGCTTGTCCTTGGAGATGATTAGAGATCGGAAAGCTTGAGGCTAGCCTGTGGCCGGGGAGGGCAGGGTGCGTTGTTTTCCTCTTGAATCCTGTCAGTGAACATTTCAGGGGGTCACACACTCCAGCGACTGTGTCAGGTAAGTATGAATCAGCTCAGCAGTGTGTATATGTCCAGGTGCATGCGGGGGTGGGGGTGGGGGTGGGGGTGAGACATGGGCCCATCCCCCACCGGGGTTTAAGGACACCCCTCCCCACCCGGCCCCCCAGTTCCCCAGGGAAAGCATCTGTGTCTCCCAACTCTTTGCGCCTGTAACTTTTCCCTGATCTTCCCTCCACACTAAGCAAGGCTGGTACCCGCCGTTTTTGGGTGGTGGTGTCGGAATTTCAAGCCTTAGACTGCTTCTTTCTCTAATACCCTGGCATAGGGTTTGTCCTCAATTGGAAACCTCTTCTGCAACTTTGGCAGAGTGATGACTAACCTTTGTAGCAGGACTTGGGTTTAAAACCACAAACTGAAAAACAAAACAATGCCCACTCACTCCCTCCCCCCAAAGGCCCCCACAAAACAAAACACAAAACAAAAAAATTCCCCACAAAATAAAACAAAAACAGTATCACCACCACCACGACCAACAACAACAAAAAACCCCAAACCCCAAAGGCTGTCAGGCATTTTGGCAATATAATAGGTGTTTTCCACCCGGTCCTTTGAGAACAAATGTCTGACTTGAAGAATTCTTCAACAGCTCACTCACTGTGGTTTTATGGTGAGAAGCATTTCTGCTAAGTTGATAGTCACAAATCAGCATCACAAATCCAATACTTCCTTTGGATGGGAAATCCAGGCCTTAATAAGGCAGTATGAGAGCAGCGTTCAGAATCATTATGACTAAGGATACTTAACCTCTTCCCCAAATGACCCAGTTGTGATGGCATTATTCACTTGTGCAAAAAGCTTATTTTTATATGTGTGGACATATTGCTCAATCAATATTTCTCATAGCTGAAAGCTGCATTTTGAGGTTTTCTCCCTAAGTTCTTCTCTCTCATTGTTCTGCTTTTCAAGACTTTGCTGTCTCCTCCTAACTCCCCTACCCTCCTTCACACTTCTTGCTACCTGTAGACACTTTAAAATTTATCAAAAGGCTTTACATCAGGTTTTGGCTTGGTCAGTGTTCCCTGTTAGAGGTAGGGCAGTTGCTTTTCCCAGAAAGCCATTGGTTGTCAGTTTGCCTGTCTTTGAATGGACTTTATTCTCTCTATTCACACACACACACACACACACACACACACACACACACACACACGCAAACACACAGAGCTCTTTGATTATTGAGTATTCTTCATTAGAGGCCATCTTTCTCATATTTCTAGTACCAGACCATTCTAGGTCACTTGAATTTCAATATTCATTTTATGATCTTTTTAGAGATCTGTATTGTTTGATGACCTAGTTCCATTTAGTAACAAGGGAAAGAAAGAAAGAAAGAATGAAAAATCCTTTGCCTTGTCTCCCACCTCCTTTTCAGTGGCACATAGCCTTTCTCTCACAGATGCTTTTATCTGTACCTCGAATTTGTCTTTACACTTAAAATAATACTTTGATATGTAAATGGCGTGTTGATGCGTATGGTGCTGAAACTATATCCACTGGGGGGTAAACCTGTGAGAATGACGTCATCACCAGCCAATCCTCCATCTAATTTGACTGAGCGCTGGCAAAAGTCACATTACCATATCGAGCAAGGATTTCTATATTGCCTGTGATGTGGAAAGGAATGAGGGAGAGGTCTTCTGACAGTTCTTAACTCTCAATTAGCTGCCTGGTTGGAGAGTTTTGGGGATTTCTGTACTAAGAAGCTTAGCCTAATAAAATTCTCAGATTGCCATTTTACAAATCTCTTGAGAATTTGCATAAGTACATTTCCCCCTTTTCCTTTCTTGCTTTTGGGGTGATTTCCCCTCACCTTCTGTATTTCTTATTATATTTAAGCAGTTGTGCAAATAGGTTTCAATTCCACATGGCAGTTTATGAGTACAAGGCATCCTGAGCAATGTCACCCTTCCATCTTTCTCCCTCCCCTGTACTGCAGCCCCACCCATCCCCTTAAGTTACCTGACTCCATTTTCACATAGGAACATGATGCTTGTATTTGCTCACCCTCCATCTCTCCATTCATATGCCCTTCTCCCTGTAAGCTCCCCTCCCTATGAACAAAATATGTCTCAGCTTCCTGGCATTCATTTGGTTAACTATCACTTAATTGTTCAAAGGAATCACACCATTGGAATCTTCCCCTACACATATCAAATTTTGGCCAATTTGTTTGTGTATATTTGCACCCCTGCATATGTTTTCATATGTGTTTGTAATTTACACCTAACTTTCACGTAGGAGAGAAAACAAATGCCCTTTGTTTCTCTGTGCCTCTATTGCTTTTCGTAAGTGTGTGTGGATACATCATAGAAAATGAACTAGCCTTATGGTTTTTTTTGCCTCGAGATAGATGGACCAACTAGGTGATGGGCTAATTTGTTTGTGTATATGTGTTTGTTCATCAGATGTTAGCTATAAATCAGCCAGGATGAGCAAGATGACTTCAAGTCCTGAAGCCAGTCATAAATGATTGGGAGATCATGCAATGTAATTTATCCTCATTTCAGAAGATTCAGGGTTGAGAGTGGGGGACAGGCAGACATGGCCACCAGGGGTCAGTGAAGTGACCTTGGTCACATTAATCACTTCATAATAATTTGTTTTGAAAATGTTATTTTAAAAAGCCAATGTCAGGACCTTAAGCAGTTGTGACTTGAAGAGGGAAGTTTAAATTGCAGGATGTAGTGGCTCAGTCAGCTGGTAGCATTGACGTTCTCTTCCTCCTTCCCCCCCTTTAGTTTTGGTCTGAGATTGGGACTTGAACTCAGTACCTAATGCTTTTGCTCATTGGCCAGTGCTCTACCAACTGAGCCATGCCTCCAACATATCCTCTCTCAAGACAAAGCTTTGTCTTTCCTAGTCACTTAACATTTATGAAAAATTAAAACTACCAGTTATGTAACTGCCATTCAACCAATTATTCTCCGTAAAGCCATGAAAAAACATGTCCCCTTAAAACAGCAAACGGATATAAACTTAATTACACATTCTGGTTTAAGGTAAGACTCAAAGTAAGACTGGAAGAATTTAAAATCTCAAAAGTACTTCCTTTGTAAACCTACTTAAAGATAATAGTAAGAGGTAGCTTTTATTTTGAAAAAGAAAAAGTACCTCAGAGCTCTACTTTCTAGAAGGCCAGAAGATAGGGCTGAAGGTCAGATTTTGTGACTTGACTCAACATGTACCATATGAAAGGGCTGGGGTTAAAAATCCAGGAGCCAGAAGGGTGTGGGGGTGTGGCTCAAGTGATAGAGCTTCAGCCTGGAGATAAAAGCTAAGCAAGAATGCAAGGCTCTGAGTTCAAGCTCCAGTACAGGATTTTTACACACACACACACACACACACACACACACACACACACACACACACACAATCCCTGTATCTTCATTTTTTACCCCGTGCCATGCCAAAATAGACGAGGGGGTGATGTGGGGTGTCCTTGCATCCATATGGATGACCAGGTGGACTTCAAGGTCAAGGTTCAGGTTGTTGGAACTCTATCGGTTAGAATCTAGCAGACAGAGATGATAGCTACGTGTGCACCTGCTAACATGAGCTCCTTGCAGCTAGGAAGGGAATTCAGGCAGCTAGGAAGGGACGATTCAAACATCTAGTGGTGAGTGGAAGAAGATTGGGTATGATGCCTACTTTGGATCTACCTGAGTATATAGAAAGGCCCAGATGTTAAAATGATCAGTGCAGCTGGTTTTGGCGATGGGTCAAGGGTTACTAATGAAAAGGAACCCAGAATGCTAATTTATTGTGTGACATGGTCCTCCTTCCAACTGTCTTCCTTTACTTGCTGTCAAAACTAATTCCAACAATTTGGAATAAAACTCCATTTTTCTGGCAGGGTTGCAAATCGTGATAATTATTCAACATTTGTTGACCATTTAATGTGTTCCAGGTGTAGGGCGTTGCTGTTAATGGAACATTCTGGTGAATAGATGGTTTTCTCTATATGGATGAACTACCAATTTTCAAAGAACCATGAATTAAAAATCACACCGAATCTTTTTTAGTCACTCTTTTTAATTCAAAAGATGTCAGGATCTTACAGTAGCAAGTTATTAGCATGAGCATAAATAATTTTAATTTCGAAGCATGGGAGCATCAGATATTAGGGAGTTCTTGTTAATAAAATGACAAATATAAAGAAGCTACTCCTTTTAAAAAGATAATAGAGACAGATAATTTGTTTTCCTTTATGATATTGTATTGTTAGTAAGAAGAATAAAATAGTTAGAAGATTTGGAAGATATCCTAGTATTTCTTAGGAAATAAGGACACTAGGCTTTTATGTTAAATAAAAATATGGTATTAGACATGATATAATATTGTTAGTCCTATTAGGTCATTTTAAACTAGAATAAATTGCACATCCTATGGCATTCAATGGCCTGAACTAAAGAGGGAGCTGTCAAAGTCTAGAGTTATTATTTTTGTTATTAGTTTTGAGGTGACTGTTGTGTGTGCATAGAGTCTTACATCTGTGCCAAATGTCCTGAAAATTTCCATGAAAGTTCAGGGTCTTTTTTCTTCATTTTCTTCATTTCCATGTCATCCTTTGCCTAATGAGTCATGAAGATATTAATGAGTCCTCTGTAAACCACAGTTCCTTATCTGAGAATCATTAGACCTCAAGCCTCAGACTTTAGATACAGCTTGTAAAAGTAACCAGCTCTGGTTGGACTATCTAAGGCAGTGGTGCTGGCTCTGGGTAATTTTATTTTCCAGAGGACATTTGGCAGTATCGGCAGATGTTTTTGGTTGTTAAAGCCAGGCATGTTAATTAACATGCTGTGGTACACAGGACACCCTTACAACAGAGTTATTTGGGTGAAAATGTTGTGTGTTGTGGTTGAGAAATACTTGCTATAAGGCAACTTTTTAGAGCCAGAACATGGGTCTAATGTCTTACTCAGTGCTCCAACTTCTAATGTTTATCAGGGAGCCCAAACCTGTTGCTGTCTAATCTAACATCCTTTCCTTCAACCTAGGCTTTTCTTTTCTTCTTTTCTTTTTATTATTATTTTAAAAGTAGATGTACAAAGGGGTTTCAGTTCCACAAGTCAGGTTATAAGCACAACACATCTTAACTGATGTCACCCCTTCCAACTCTTCTCCCGTCTGTCCCCGTACCTCCCCATCCTCAAGTTACATCGTTCAATTCAAAATTGCTTTAAAATATTATTATAAAGGCGATATACAGAGTAGTTACTTTTTTTTTTGGATGATGCCCCTCCCCTTTCCTTGCTCTCTTCCAGTCTAGATCAATTTTTAAAGAATGCACATTGAATATAATAACTGCATTTGCGCCTTCCTTCCTTCCTTCCTTCCTGCTTTCCTTCCTTCCTTCCTTCCACCTTCCTCTTTGTCCTTCTCTCTGAGAAATCTTATTCTTTTCTTAATTAATAAAAATGACACATGCTTAGGGTAGAAAATTCAAATAGAACAAATATATAAACAAAAGTATAAAGCTCACCTCATTCTGTGACCTAGAGATGGTACCTTTTTGTATTTTGATACATTTATTTCTATTATTTCTGTTTTTAGTCACAAGTGGCTATTTTGACCTCATATATACTATCATATAATCTGTTCTGCTTTCTGTCTTTACTCAGCAAAAGTCCACCGAAGGGACTTCGGTGAAGCCGTGGCTAGTGAAGGCCAGTGGCCTTGGGCCAGCCCATGCCTCCTTACCCACGGAATCCTCCACAGTCAAGCATTCATATGAGTCTCAAATATGCCCTAGATCCATCTGGAGAAGGAAGCTGAAGCAATCCCCAGAGCTCTAGATCCCTCTGTTTCCTTGGCTGTATGCTATTCTCCTTATGAATTCATCTTAACAGTAGTCACCAGCACCTGAAAGTTCAAAGGGATTTTGAGAGTTTTTTTTTTTTCCTTAATACATTTTTTTAACCAATGACATAAAGTTTTGTGAGTTCATATTGGCATAAGTCTTTCAGTGTTTAAGATTTTAAATAGTCTAGAAATCGTATTTTGTACACTTGGTGTTTAAAGGAATCCAAAGAGAAGATTGTTGGAGTGAATTCTTTTTTCCCACGTGTATCAGCAGGGTTATCAAGTTGCCGGGGCTACAATCTTGAGTACTGTTCGAATCATTTGGCAGTTCTGGTAGCAGGCAGATGGTAATGTAAGCATCTGTTCACTTTTCTCTGCTTTCAGAACTGATTATACAATCCAGATCCACATCATAGACACAGCTTTCTTCATTTGTATTTTACATTAATTCCTTGACCTACTCCTCTCTGTCTCTTGTCTCTGCCTGACTCTCTTCTCTTCTCCTCTCCTCTCCGCTTCCCTCTCTCTCTCTCTCTCTCTCTCTCTCTCTCTCTCACACACACACACACACACTCTCACACACACACATATCCATGGACACACAAATCAAAAGAATCATTAAATTGATTACCATGGCCCACTCCTCCCAGGATAGAAGTCTCACATCATCTTGGTGTTCGACCCACTCTTTGCAGGCTGTGAGGTCTGTGAGGAGAGCCGAGCTGCATTAAGAGAGCTGGAGGATGGCGGTGAGTCTGCCCCTGGGTACCAATCTCATCTTCCTTATGTGCTGAATCTCCTCCCCTCCTCAAAACTTAGGAGCTGACCTGTAGATGAGGAGATTTAGACAACTCACAGATTAGACAACATTTGAACTTCCTCAGTAGGGCCCAAGAGTAACTATCACTAGGGGTGAGCAGTGCAGGCAGGTAAAGAAGCATTAAGTCGTATTCGACCTTACATAGCAAATGCATCTTTTATGAGAATTTTCTGAGAGGACTTGCTATTTGTAGATTAGCAAGTATTTTTTTTTTTATTTTAAAAATATTTGCCTTTGCTAGGTGCTGGCTTACTCCTGTAATCCTAGCTACCCAGGAGGCTGAGATCTGAGGATCGTGGTTCAAAGTCAACCCAGGCAGAAAAGTCCTGTGAGACTCTTATCTCCAATTAACCACTTGAAACTTGGAAGTGAAGCTGTGGTTCAAAGTGGTAGAGCAGTATCCTTGAACAAGAGAGCTCAGGGACAGCACGTAGGCCCTAAGTTCAAACCCAGGACCACCACCAACAAATAGTCTTATTGAGCTTTCAGAACAGAATTTTAATGTTTTGAGGCAATGCTATTTTGTTTCCATCATGGCTGCACCATTTCCCTGTATTATCCCATTCATCCCTCCCCTGAGGCCTCCATCTTAGGTCCGGTCATCATCTCCCTTCTTTCCTGAGGAAATTGACGCTGCTGGGAGAAGCCATATTCCTCATCAGTAGCAGAAGAGTGACTTGAACTCAGATTGTGTGGTCCAGAGACAGAATGCTCAGGAGATCATTCATTCTTACACTTCTAAAACCATCCACCAAACTCTTCTCATGTGTCACCCAGGCCCAGTGAGGAGAGGAGATAAATAACAAATGTATTTATCCCAGGAACCGGCTCCCAAATCTTCTGCCTGCAACATGGAGGCATTTGACCGTGCATCAAACGCATATTGTGAAACAGATATTTTATCCAATTCATGAGGCCTGTAGATATACACCATGACTATTCAGGCTGCCTCAGATCTGTTGGCAATTAATAATCAGGTAACCTGGTTTTGTAAATGCCTTGGCAATGTTTGCTCCGTGCACTGGGGGTGAGAGGGCATAGCTGACAGAGGGAGGAAAGAATCAAGAAGATAAGCTTTACGTAGGCCCTGAGCTATGGTTGCATATTTGCGTTCGAGAAACATTTGGCAAAGGCCATGGGCCTCCTGCTCACCCAGGTCACAGTGTGATGGAGTCACAGCAAAGGAAGGCCCATCTCACCCCTCCCTAGAATTCACAATTGATCCGTTTGGTGGTGCCTGAGCCCTTTGTTAGCATCCCATGTTTATTCATTATCGTGATTACACAGTGGAAGCGGCTCTCCTTGATGTGATGAAGCAAAGCAAGAGGCAAAGGCATTTAAATACACTTGAAATTAACGTTTGCACAAATAGGTGTCTGGCAGTGACTCTAATTTGATTCTAAAGACCCAGGAATAACTGAATCTGAGAAGAAGGGTCAGCTGGAATCCAAACTCAAGGATGTATGGCTCATCTGAAAGGTTTTAATGTGCTTGATCAGGGAAAGTCCCGCCCTCCCATGTTTGGTGGGGGAGCTGCCGGCTCAGGACTCACAAGCTGTGCCCTGGGTGCAGCGAGTTCTGGTGATTTCGATGGTAGTTACCATCAGCTGTCCTGATGTGTACAGGAACAAAAGCACACTAATCATCCAGCCATGTATTAATCAGGAAAGGAAAATATTCCTCAAGTCTGAAAGTTAAGGTCACCCTGAGAAAAACAAGACAGGCAAGAGTCCTCTGTTCCTTTAAGACATTCTGATTCTGAATTTACTCTCTTCACATTTACAAAAAGACTCCAGGACCCCCCAAGTGTAAACTTGGGCTCTGGTTTGATATGCAAATATTTCTGAACCAAAGCATAAATAGACATGAACTTACAAGGAATTGACTACATTCATCTATGAGTTTCACAGTCTTCATTTACTTAGAAGCAAGGAGAGAGAGAGAGAGACAGAGAGAGAGAGAGAGAGAGACAGAGACAGAGACAGAGAGAGAGACAGAGAGAGAGGGAGGAGGGGGGAGAGAGAGAGGAGATGAATAAAGGGTTTAGGCAGATAGTATTTTTTAAAAATCCTTTGCAAATTCTAGAATTTTGTTGAATTTTAAAAATCTATATTAGCAGCCTTGTTGAGTATCTAGTACTATTGCTATTCTTTATTTAGGGTTTTTAATTTGTTTATTCGAGACAGAATCTTGCTAGTTAATCCAGGCTGGCCTTGAACTTGAGATCCTACGTCAGCCACTAGAGAGCTGAGACTTCAGGCATGTGCTACCACTCTTGGCTGCTATTCTTGATATTAGTACTTAGACCAATGCGCTAGAATCACTGGAAGGGTTGCCGAGCCAGATTCCCTGACCTCACCCCCAGAGTTTGTGGGGGATGAGGGGATTAAGAACATCTGGGCCGCCTTAAGATTTGATTTGTGTTTCCTTTAGGTTCCACAAGGGTCTGATGCTCTCTAGTCTTGGACCTCACTTTGCATAAAATCTTTTAAGACAGTTTATTTTTCTCAGAGGTGAAAATGTTTAATATGGAGATTTTCATAAAACAAGGTTATTTTGATTAGACCAGGAGCTTCTCATTTTGCATCACACTGATAAGCTTGTCTAAATAGTATGATTCTGAAGATTGAAGGTTGATTCAAATGACTGGACCCAGAGTACAAATTAGGCGTTCGTTAATGTATGTGAAGCCAATTTTGGCAATGTCTGCCGCCAGTTACTCTTCGATCACAAGATGGCATTTTTTTGTCGTTGAAGGCATTGAAAATTAAGTATGTTTTTATATTGTATAGCTGGATATAGCAGCTTTACTATTGGCAGCAGTAACCCGCTGACTTCTGACATCTTGTTGATGTCTATATTGACCAGGGGAAAAAACATAGCTTTGATTCCCATATACTTTGGAGAGTGATTTAAATTATAATCCTATTGGCAGGTGATGAACAGGAATTTTGCTTTTGTTCCTGTGTAGTTAAGACTCAGCAGATGTTAAAAGCTGATATGGATTTGAGATTTCATCCATCCTGGGACTAATTGGAGACAGGGGGAAGGCGCAGTAGAGAGAGTTATAGGACTTGAGGGGATGTGGGAAGTCTTTGCACAGATGCCTGGCATGTTGCTTTTTCTTTCTATTTGGAGGAATAAATTATCTTCTGCGTTTGCCTACATGAAAAGCTTTCAGTGGGCTTTATTTAGTCTTGCACTATTTGGGAAAGTTAGAAGTTTACAAACCGAAGGCTCCCCTTGATTGAAAATAAAAAGATGTAAAGAGCTTGATTTTTCCAACTCCTTGCTCATTTTTTTTTTTTAAAAATGGAGTTTGTCTAGATTTTTTTTTTAATAGAGAGGATTGAAGCCATAGAGATGTGCGCATATTGGCAGGCAGGTTGAAATTAATGATCACTGAGCATCTTAGTGTGAGGGCAGTCATTGAAACGCCTCTGTCTGCAACTCAGCTGGGGCAGGCCCATGGTTCTCTTCCATAGACAGTGATATGTGCTGTTATCAGTTGGTGCTGTAGTGACATTTCCCAAGGTCCCATCAGTCACTGTTGCCCCTTCTGCAACAGTGGTCCACCTGCTCCTTTCTCCTCCCTGGCTGTCTGCCCTTTGGCCCTGCACGTCCCTTCAGCCCTCAGTCCCAGACAGGAAGAAGATGAGGGCTCCCAAGTTGAGTGGCAGGAAGGGCATTGCAGGAGAGATAGCTTCCGTGGTAGACTGAGCAGAAGCGTTCACATGACAAAATTGTCTAGTTTTTTTTTTTGTCATTTTTTTTTTAAAAGAGCAAATAGTCACCCATGCTTGGGGACAGCTGATCAGTGTTAGTACAGATGTTCAAGCTACATCATCGGTCAGCAGCCATGCCACCAGACATCCTGAAGGCACATAGTGACTTTGGAACAACACGAGTTGTATAACAGGAAAAAAAGGAGCATGGTCTCTTCTAGCACATTGCTAGCCCTTGTTCTGTGAATGTGGGACTCGTTTGGTTAACATCCTTCCACACATCTTTCCACATATGTCACGCAGGTAACATACATTCTGTGTCAAAGAAAGCTGCACACATGGAAGAAGAGTAGGTGGATGATGACTGCTAGACTTTCTCTAACCAAGTGATGTTGGTTTGTCAATGCCAGCTGATCAACAGAAGTCAGAGCTTAATTGGCATTTAACATCAACATATGTCAATCTTTTCAAGATCTGTGCATTCTTGTTAAAGACAGTCTTGTGTGTGATTTTCTCTCCCTTAAATTTAGTATCCTACTGTATATCTGGTTCTGTAAGATATGTTTTTCACCTACTGAATTTTTCTTTTTTGGTGGTGGGGCTTAAACTCTGGGCCTGGGCACTGAATTCTTCAGCTCAAAGCTAGCGCTCTACACTTGAGCCACAGAGCCACTTCTGGTTTCCTGAGTGGTTTATTGGAGATAAGAGTCTAATGGGCTTTCTGGCCTGGGCTGGCAGCATTGAACTGTGATCCTCAGATCTCAGCCTCCTGAGTAGCTAGGATTACCGGCATGAGCCACTGATGCCTGACATACTACTGAATTTTTGGGGGGGGAGGGTTATTTATTTATTTTTGCTGGTCTGGAGGCTTGAACTCAAGACCTGGTTGTGGTCTCTGAGCCCTTACACTCAATGCTGGCGCACTACCACTTGAGCCATGCCTCTATTTTCAGCTTTTTGCTGGCCATAAGACTCTCACAGGCTTTCCTTCTCAGGCTGCCTTTGAACTACGATCCTTAGATCTCAACCTACTGAGTTGTTAAGATGACAAGTATGTTTCACCAGTGCCTGGACTTTTGCCTTTCTCCCTATCAATTATCTGCATTGATACATACATAATTTTCTTTCATTGCTTTAAGTATCATAGAATATTCCACTATGACTATTGAATAATTCATTTAGCTGCTTTTTTTTTAAAGGCATGCATTTGGATTTTGGGCCTTTTTTTGTTCGTTGGGTCATGAGACTTGAACTCAGGGCCTGGGTGTTGTCACTGAGTTCTTTTGCTCAAGGGATACTGCTCTACCACTTTGAGCCACAGCTTCACGTCCTGTTTTCTGGTGGTTAATTGGAGATCAGAGTCTCACAGGAATTTTTCTGCCCGGGCTGGCTTTGAACTGTGATCCTCAGATCTCAGCCTCCTGAGTAGTTAGGATTATAGATGTGAGCTACTGGTGGCCTGGCCTGTGCATCCAGATTTTTGTCCGATTTTTTTTCCTGTTAGGCAGTGTGGTGAGAGCATTTGTGAACAGAATCACACATGACAGTGACTGAGATACAGCAATAGTCTTCTCTGCTTCAAACCCTCCCACAGTTGCACATCTCTGTAAAGGTATATACCAGCGCTTTTGTAGAGCAGAAGGGACATTGCCTGTGCTTCAGGGCACCAATGCCCTTGGGAAAATATCTGGAACACATGGGGACTGTCTCAAATCTCTTGCATCCTAGGTTCTCTAGGGACTAAGATGTAATTCTAGAACCTGCCAAGCTCTGGATGTGAAAGGTAGGATCTGTCACAACCGTCTTACATATCCTTAGATGTTCTGGTAGCATGTGCTCCAGTGCTACAAATGCTCTGAAACTCCTTCCAGCCAAGCCACTTGGATCTCCCCAAGCCACACCCCTGAGCTCGGGAAAATGTGGCTCGTGGGCCTCAAGAACCGAGTTGTAAATTTTATTCAGTTTTAGTTTAAGTTGAAATAGGCAAGGAGTCGTGGCTGCCTTAACAGACGGCCCAGGTAAAAGGCAGGCGGCAGGCGAGAGGTGCAGCCATTAGATCTTATTAGTCCCAACATATGTTAGAAAGTGTCTTCAGGACCAATAGGATTAGCATCTGTTTTGTTCTGCAAGAGGTTGCCTTTAATGAAAAAAAGAAAACAACAACCCACAAACCTTCAAAAAACAAGGAGATAAATAAGCCAGTGAAAAACAAGATGGGGTCATTAAGATTTATCAGGCATTGCCCCTCCTTGTTTAGAGACTCAGCCTGGGGCAGCCTGGGGGAGCAGCCCTAAATTGATGGCTATGTAAACACAGCCATTAACCTTAAGCACCTCACACAGCTCCTTGGGCGCCGGCAGTTTTCTTGCCCTTGAAAAGGCTGGTTGATGGATGCCAAGATAGGTTAGAAACCGGTTCCTTTCCCTAACTGGTTGAAACAGGGGACTTCTGACTTAGTGTCTATTTGGTAGCAGAGATGGGATTCTATTCTCCTGCAGGGGTACCTTCAAGGTTTACTTCTGTTGTGCAGTAAATAAGACCCTGTGTATTTCTTTACACATACATGCTTTTTTAAAAAAAAATTACACAAATTGAATTGTCATTTGAAAGTACTCTAAGGAAGTTTGTGGAAGACATGGTTTGAAAGCAAATGGAATTTTATCGTTCTAGAAGTTGGTATGGATTTTAAATTAGGAGTACATTGTAAACACAACAACAGCCTCTATTTTCTGGAAAGCTATATTTTATTTTGTGCTGGTAGCAGGACTTGAGCACAGGGTCTGAATGCTGTACTGTAGCTTTCCCATTTAAGGCTGGCGTTCTACCATGTGAGTCACACACCTCCACTTTTGGATTTTGCTGGTTAATTGGAGATAAGAGTCTCAAGGACTTTCCTGCTCTGGCTGGCTTTCTGAATAGCTAGGGTTTCAGGTGTAAGCTGCTGGTGGTTGGCAAAAGACACTCTGAAGCCGGGCACTGGTGGCTCATGCCTGTAATCCTAGTTACTCAGGAGGCTGAGATCTGAGAATCACAGTTCAGAGCCAGCCCAGACAGGAAAGTCCGTGAGACTCTTATCTCCAATTCACCACCAGAAAACTAGACGTGGCTCTCTGGCTCAAGTGGTAGAGTGCTAGTCTTGAGCTGAAGAGCTCAGGGACAGGGCCCAGGCCCAGAGTTCAAGCCCTACAACCAATTAAAAAAAAAAAAAAAGGGATGCTCTGAGAATTACATTTGGGCTGATGAAGATAGAGGGTAAAGAAGATGATCATGTCGAAGACCCATTTGGTTGTAGGAAAAACAGAAACTGTATGAAAGTAAAAAGCTGACCGCCCCACTAGTGCCCTCATTTTCTCTGTGGTGTCTTCTGTATCCTCTTTTCCTGGGGATGGCTGTCTATACAAAAAGTGCATCAACATTAGAGAGTATGGCAGGAACATGCATGAGCTGGCCATTTCCCTTCCTTACTAATGGAACTTTGATTTCTAATCAGGCGCAGAATCAGGATTCTACCTCTACCAATAGTCAGAAGATTTCTATGTCCAAAGAGAGTCTTCTAAATCTGAGTATGGGGCCCTTTCTGGATCTTTCTTCTTCCCAGTCCTGAGGTTGATGTAATAGTTGGTATAGTAACAGCCATTTGGGATTACAGTGTGACTTTGAGGATGAAGGCAGGAGGGAAGAAGATAGAATAGAAAGAAGCAGCAGAGTGAGATCCTATGCATCTTGGGTGCTGTGGTACTCACTGTAGCCTGCTTGCCACTGGTCTTAATTTTGGATGAATTACTTTGCGTAGAATCCTTTATGGGTCATGATTACTTGGAGTGAACTGCAATGGTATAAGTAGAATGAAGTGCTAAGCTTCCACACCCTTAATGAGATAGCAAGCTGGCAACCTGTAAATTCAGACTATTCAGTGCTTACTTGCATCATGTATACTTGCATTGTGTAAGGCCTGAGTTGTGGTGGGCGAAGAGACTATATAGCAGATTTGGAATAGGAGGCCTGGCTACCAAGCAGGAAATACTAGGGAAGCACTTCTGGGGAGGGTCAGATGGAGATATTCAGGGATTTGAGACAAGAGGTGGAGAAAGTTGGGGACTGGGGGTGTGGCTGAATGGTAAAGCACATACCTCAGCATGCATGAGGGCCTCGGTTCAATCCCCAGCATCGAAATACAGAAAAGGAAAGAAAAGAAGAATTAAAAAAAAGAAAGGGCAGAAAACTGCCAAGGGTATTAAAAGCCATCAGAGAATTCTCCAAATTGGCAATATTGAAGTTAGTTACAACTCATTCTCAAGCAAATTGAAGTCTTATCCATTTGATGGGCTTTGACAGGAAATGTATATTTACTGCCTGAAATAACTCCAATTGCTTGAGTGCTGAGCCACTGTATTCCATAAATGATTAACATTAGATGGAGTGAGGAGAAACCTCGCACCTTTTCTTAAACAGCCTTCCACAGGAAAGAATTTCTCACCACTGCAAAGTATTTACCTTATTTCCCAAAGTACACATTTGCCCTGGTTACTTCTGAACTTGTCTGTCAAAAGATAGTTATTGCTTTTGCAGATAAAGAAATAGTCACTTACAATCTAAAAAGATGAGCAGATAAATGCAGCTTCTCTAGGTTGATTCAATATTTATTGAATGGGGATAGAAATTTCTCTTAAGCATTTTTCCCCCTTCCTTCATATATGTATCTCAAGTGCTTGTTCTGCACAAAGTAGTGGGATAGGTACTATTCTTAATTCTAATGTGGATTTCATACGTCATGAACTTTCAGTCTAGGAAGAGAAATTTTAGCTACAATGTAGATAGAATGTGAGGCATTCCAGATGGAGGAAACAAGCCAGTTCAAAGTTCAGAGGTTAGAAAATTCTTCTTCCATCATCGTTTTGAGATTTAAAAACTTTAATAGCCCATTAACACCCCAATTATGGTCTGTGAGTGTGCTTCCAACAAAAGCCCTCAATGTTACGTCTTAAACATACAATAATAGCTTAAAAACATGGAAGCTGATCAACCGAGTTAACCTGAAGGTACAGTAAAAATTCTAGAAAGAAGTGGACAATTTTAGGATATATTCATTCAGCAGAGACTTAGTGTGTTTATTTGGGATGCTTGGTGGTTTTCGTATCTTTTGCAGCAAAGTCTTACTGATAGTCTTCTAGTAGCTTCTGAGAGAGAAGGTATCTTAGAGTTCTCAGAGCCCAGACATAATGCTTAAGGCTTTTCAAAGGCAGAATTTTCAGCACGAGGAAATCATGATGGGTGTTTGAGAACCTCCTTGGAGAGAGAGGATTGGAACTGTGAAGTACTTTACAGAGGTGCCACTAGCTATGATGTCTCTGCAGGGGTTGGCAAGCTTTTCCAGCTCTGTAGTAAACATTTTAGGCATTGTGGGCCATGTGGTCTCTGCCACTGTTCTACTCTCACACTGAAGTGGGAAAAGAAGCTAAAGACAATCTGAAAATGAGTGTGCCCGGCTATCTTCCTATAGAGTTTTATTTATGGATAGTTAAATTTGGGTTTCATATTATTTTCATCTACCAATAAATACTCTTCTTTTAATTTTTTTTCCTCCCCAATTATTTGAAAATGAAAAATGATTCTTTTGTTGTTGTTGTTGTTGTTGATTGTGGGGTTTGAACTCAGGGCCTGGGTACTGTCCTTAAGAACTTTCGCTCAAAGCTAATACTGTATCACTTTGAGCCACAGTGCCACATCTGGTCTTCTGGTGGTTAACTGGAGATGAGTCTCATGGGGACATTTCTGCCCAGGCTGGCTTTGAACCACGATCCTCAGATCTCATCATCCTGAATAACTAGGATTACAGGCATGAGCCACCAGCACCCACCTAAAATGATTCTTAGTGTGCAGGTTGTTTAAAAACAATCTGTGGGCTGGGTTTGATTCTTGAATAAAGTTTGTTTGCTCCTTAGTTAAAATAAGCATCCATTGGCCAGGCATGATTGTTGATAGCCCTTAGGAGGTGGAGAATCATAAGTTCAAGGTTAGCCTCGGCTACATAGCAAGAGCCTAGCTCAAAAAAGAAGAAAAAGAAATAAATAAAAATAAAGTCTGTATTTGCCTTTGCCTCCTTCTAGAGGTTAGATATGACAGACTTCATTTTTGTTCCTATTGCCTTTGTGGAATTTTTTAAATTGTATTTTTATTACCTATTTTTATTGAAATAGGTTTTGGTTTGGTTTCAACTTAAACAGTAATTATCAATGAGATAATGAATTCGATACTCTGGATTCGTTCAATACTGATGAAATGATCATTCTTTAAATTGCATTTAGAAAACCATGAATTGTTTCTTTGAGTTTTAAAAAAATGTAATTATAAAGGTGATGTCTAGAGGAGCTACAGTTATATAAGTCAGATAAAGAATATAGTTCTTTTTGGACAATGGCCCCCCCTTCCCTCACTCTCTCCCAGTTTTTCCTTTCTGTCCCCACCCACAAGTCGTATAGTTCATCTTCAACACTGCTGCACTAAAACCATGAATTATTAACATGGAAAACATTAACTTCGCACCTACAGTCACGACATCTATACCAAGAGAGTAATTTTATTATTAATTTAATAAATTAATAAATGTATTATTAATTTTAAGAAGTGGAAGTATAACATATGTTAAAATACCCACAACTTAAATTTTAGGACTTCAGAAGTTCCAATACCTCTGGGGTCCTTTGTTCCCCATGTGAGTCAGATAACCACTTCTTTTAGGTAATAGGAGTCTACTTTTGCCAGCAGAGCTTTGTTTTAAGTCTTCTCCAGCTCAACACTTGTCTACGATTGCCTATAGCAGCCATCTTGATTGCTGTGTAGTATTCCATGGTGTGAATCAGCTTCTCTTTGCCTATCTAGAATACTGTTTGGGTTGCTATGGATAGAGCTATTGAGGTTTTTTTGGTAGTACTTGGAATCAAACCAGGGCCTCCAGAAGCTTGTCAAACATCCTACTGTTTGCTCCAGCCCTTTTCTTTGTAATTTGTTTTGGAGAACTGACCTCAAACTTGTGATCTATTTGCCTCATCCTCCAGAGTGCAGGTGTACACTACCAGGCTCAACTATTTTTGTATACATTTTTTGCAGATATAGGCCTGCATTTGTTTCTGTTGCATTCTCTTTTTTATTTTCTTTAACTGTTTGAGTCAGGGCCATGTCTGGCCAGAAATGATACATCATAATAAGAAAGCATAGTTACCATTTATACAGTACTCCTACGCACCAAACGCTATTCTCAGTCCTTTAGAAATACTAATTCTAATGGTGCTTTGTGGATTACTATTTCCATTTGACAGGTAGAGGAAACCAGGAACCGAGTGAAGTCTCTTACCAAGGACACACAGGAAGTCACAGAGATTGAATTTCTCTCCCTCTCTCTGCCTCTCCTACTCTAAGTAAGAATACCTTTAACATTGATCAGGTTAGTAACAAATACTTTCCCCATGTGGTTACCATTTGGTAGGATGGTAGACCAGTGAGAGGTCAAATAAGAAATGAACCATAGTATAAACTGAACAACCAGGATCTCACCAATTCGAGCTAGAATTGAAACGCAGGAGGCTGGCCTTCAAAAGCACAGCATCCAGTAAAGAACAGAAGTCTTGACAGGTACACCCTGCCCCTAAGCACACCCCTGCCCTTCTTCTTGGGCCCTTTGCTGCTCCAGTTGCTGGGGTTGCCTCTGGCCATTGCTGCTTGGCCAGTTCCATTTTTCCACTCTACCTGCATACCAAAGACAGATGGCCTTTAGGAAACTGCCACGGGAGCTGCCTGCCTGGATTTACATCTTGGCTTCAGTCCTAGGCCATGTGCATTCCTGGCAAATGAGCTAGCTCTTTTGGGGACTCTTCATCTTAAAAGGAAGAAAATCATCAGGTGAGAACAGGTAAGGGATGAAAGATCACTGCATTTAGCATGGAAACCCTTCATTCTGTATAAGCAGTTGTGGTCTATATTCTTCCTCTTGATTTTAGTTGTTGCTAGTTTAAATAAGTAGATTAGTGCAAATGAAAGGAATGAGTTTTTTGTAACTGGAGGAGAGGGATGAGAAGAGGAAATGGGAGGAGAATGAAATCAGGGTGACATGGACCAAGAAGCCCCATACTCATATCCTGGCTTATGGAATTGTAACCCCTTTGTTCAACTACTTAATAATAAAAATAATAAATAAACAAATAGAATGCGTCACTGAAGGTCTTGTTAATTCCCCTCAGAGTGACAGTTCTCACACAATCCTGCAGAGTAGGGCTGCCTGGGCAATAGTTTGGGACAGGTTCCTACCCAGTTCCAAATCTCCCAGCATTCAGAGCCTGAGAAAACACCTGGTTGAACTCCTGGAACGTCAGAGAACTGTCACTGGCCATTGTTATTCTCCAGGGTGTCTCTGAGCCTCATGGGGTGGAGTGGTGGGGGGTAGGGGTTAATTCTTAGGGGCTTCAGATTCCTCTTTTCAGGCTATCATGGAAGGGAAACCAGATTTCAACTCTTGGGGGTTTAAAAAAGCAGCCACAAATCCCAGAGTACTTTTATAGGAGCTAGTAGCACCTTGGGCCTGTCTGCTTGCAGCTGTAGCTTTTATTAATTCCCTTTGAATGCAAGAGCCCACAGAGATGGGGAAGAGGTTTTAACTGCATGCTGCTAACTGTCTCATCTGGTACCAAACTTCAGGAAAATTCCAGCAGCTGGGGGGGGGGTGGTTGGAGAGCCCCCCCTTACAAAAAACCCCAAAACAAACACCAAAGAAAACCCCAGATCTCCTGGTGATCAGCTTGTGCAGTGCATTTCACATTTATGCTTCTTAATGTTTTTCATTTAATTAGTGTCCAGTAGTTAAGTCAAGCAGCTAACATTTTGGCTGTGTCCTTGAGTTGTGGCAGCCTTTTTAATCACAGCTTTCCCTCCTCCCCCCCCTTCGCTCCCCCCTTTTCTTTTGATGTACTATTCTTCCAACAAATAATAATAATAAAAGACCCAGATGAGATGGGGCTGGTAGATGTGAAAGAGGAGTTTGGTTTTCAGGGTTTTCCTGTTTGATGATTACAGGGGTCCTAGCAGGTGGAGAAAAAAAAGAGCAAAAAATTTGGCTTGCATATCCTTTCCTTCAGTGTTCTCAGAAAGTAGAAAACAGAAAGAATGGAAGGTGGTAGCTGCTCACGATGGTGATTGGTTTCCGGTGGAAGACTGCAGTAAAGGCTTGGGACATATTTAGTAAGTTTAGACCCAAAGAATAAATGAGAAAGATCACTTGTTCTCTTAAATGTGGTCAGTGAAACATTGATCCAAGAGGGCTTAGCGGAGGGGAGGGATATCTCACAGGTGAGGCGTGGAGAATTGAAATGATTTTATAGCATTTGGGCTGGGGACCTGGCTACCGTCTTGCTGCTCCCGTAAGGAACGTGTTATTTCTAATAAGGGCTTTGAGCCAAGGCAGCTGCACCTGCTGCCCGGCGTACCTCAGTCCCCCTGCTTCCTTCCCAGGAAGGATTGTGGCATCTTACCTTCTTGTTTATTTCTTCTGAAGCACTAGATACAATGGAACAATCATTCTTCTCTGTAATGCAATCCTGTATTGTAGCATCTCCTCTGTTTACTGGTTGTCTGGTTTATTTCAATGCCAGGCAGAAGTGACTGGTATGTAGCCAAAAAAAAATGTAAATGTTTGTTGAGATAGTAATTGATTTTGAGGATTCTGCAATGCAGAATTAGAGGATCATCTCATAAGGATCTGGCTTTGAATTCTAGGCTAGTGTAGTGTGGTGTGGTGTGGGGTGTGTGTGTGTGTGTGGGTGTGTGTCTCTCCTTGGGCAAACTACTCCACTTCTTTTCCACTTCTATTTTTCCATCTTGGGACACCAAGTAGCTCAGTGACCTTGTTGAGCTCAGCCCTGGACACAGACTGTCTTTGATTGTGTCCCTTGTTCTTTACCCTAGCAATGAAAAATCCACAAGACAATGTAAATCTCTCAGGAGGCACTTGATTCTGATTGGACTGCTCTTCCTTCTTTTTGGTGCTTCATCTTATAAGAAGATGATGGTGACCCAAGAGAAGGCTGTCCCATGTTTGAATGCAGCCTTCTATGGGAAAGAAATGGATTATGGAGGATTAATCGTTACAGCTCGTTGTATCGATTACCTCAGCATAATTGCTTTTCTCTCAAACATCAGTGGTGTCTGCTGTCTGCAGCAAGCTGTACAGAATGTGAGCAGCACCCTTAACGTGTTTGAGGGCTCTTGTTACTGAAGTAATAGAAATTCAGCAGAAGAGGAAGATGAAGTTTGACCCTCTTTCAGGGAAATGAGACACTAAAATGGGTTAATATTTCAGGCAAAAAGCTATCACCACATCTTTTATTTTTGCATGCTTGGTAGTTTAATAGGAGGTGAGAGTTGGTATTTACCAGACAATTCAGCAAACATTGTGTCAGACTTTTAATGATGTTTTAATGTGACAAATCTACAGGGTTGGCACAGAGGGTGTGTGGAATGAAGGTTGGTGCTCAATTAGGTGTGCAAAAGAAATGTTTGGCCATGTGCAGGTGGCTCACACCTGTCATGCTAGCTACTCAGGAGACAGAGATCTGAGGACCTCTGTTTGAAGTCAGCCTGGCCAGTGAAGTTTGTGAGACTTTTATCTCCAATTAACCAGCAAAACCTCCCTCCCTCCCGTTCTCCCTCCCTCCCGTTCTCCCTCCCTCCCTCCCTGTCTCCCTTCCTTCCTTCCTTCCTTCCTTCCTTCCTTCCTTCCTTCCTTCCTTCCTTCCTTCCTTCCTTCCTTCCTTCCTTCCATCCTTCCTTCCTTTCTTTCCTTCCCTCCTGCTCTCTGGCTGCCAATGCTGAGTGAACCCTGGCTTGTTGGTGTCATGCTTATACGGAGCTAGCTAATAAAAATCTCTCATTCTGCTCTATCTGAGTCAGCATATAAGAGTAGTTTAAAAAAATAGTGTTGAAAGATGAACCCAGGGCTTTGTGTGTGTTTATACACACTCTAGTACCAAATGTCATCCTGCACCCTCTCTTTAGGTACTGTAGTTTGAACCCAGAGCTATACCCTTGCTAGGCAAAGTACTTTACCAACTGAGCCATACTCCCGCACTCTGTTTCTGAGGTTTTATTACTTACTTAGTCTGGGCTGGTCTTGAGTGGTGTGTGACTCCAAAGTATCTGGGATTATATGAGGGAACTACCAGCTCACTTTCTCTTTCTTTCTTTTTTGTCATTACTGGGGTTTGGACTCAGTATCTCACATACATCTGGTTTCCTTGCTTGACTGGTGCTCTACCTCTTGAATCATACCTTCAGCTCAGCTTTTTGATTATTTTGGAGATGGAGTAGCTCAGACTGCTTTTCTGCCTGGGCTGTTTTGAGCTATAATCCTCTGGATCTCAACCTCCTGAGTAGCTAGGACGATACATGAGCCACTTGTATCCCTGGCTCCTTTCTCTAGTTTAGAACAGTGGCATTAGCTCATTGTGCCTGCAGGTTCTGCAGATTGAAATATTTGGTGTGTGTGTGTGTGGGAATTCCATCTATACGGAACATGGGCAGATGTTTTGTTCTTGTCATTATTTCACAAATAGTAGAGGAGAGTCACAAGTTAGAGCATTGCCATAGCATGACATATGATAAGTCCTCGAGAGGCAGGGTGCCTGCTCTGTGCAAAATCTGCTGTGTTGAGCATCCTCACATTTTGATACCTTAATGGTTTCCCGCTGGGCACGGATGGCTCACACCTGTAATACTAGCTACACAGGAGGCTGAGATCTGAGGACCACAGTTCAAAGCTGGCTTGGGCAGAAAAGTCTGTGAGACTCTAACTTCTAATTAATCAGCAAAAAGCCAGAAATGGAGGTATAGCTCAAGTGGTCAGGTACCAGCCAGCCTCGAGGAGGGAGAGTGGGAGGAAGAGTGGGAGGAGGAGGAGGAGGAGGAGGAGGAGGAGGAGGAGGAGGAGGAGGAGGAGGAGGAGGAGAACTGGCTGTGAACAGGGCCCAGTCATATATACTACTAGTCACTACATTCTAGTTGACACTGACAGAATTAATTTGGGTATTGAAAGGAAAAATTGTGAGTTTTTTTTGGCTATTTTCACATCTAGTATCTATTTTTTAAAAAAAGGATTTTATAACTGTAGCGGTCTCTTGATCTTCAGCTTCAGAAAGTGTGAAAGAAATAAAAAGAGTGAGGGCTGTCTGGGATGAATTATTCCTAGTAAATCCACACCAAATCCAAGAAATCACTGCTATACCACCTTCACCCTGTCGCCACCTCCCCTTGCAAATGATGCATCCTAGGCTTTGGCCTAGGTGTGGGTGTGATACTTTCTGATTTGATTGGTGGATCTTGAATTTCATTCATTACCGTCATCTGCTGAGTTCAGCGCTGTTCTGCAGGATGATGCTTTGGTGTGCACCCTGAAGTTCGGACTGCTTCAGACTCCATCTCATGAAGAGCCTGGGGTTTCATCCATCAGGGCCAGAAGCCTTGGGCTTATTTAGAAAGGTCAGGCTTTCTGACTTATGGCCACGTCTGTTTTGGACCTCAATTCCTTTTCACTGGTGTCCCTTGTGCTCTCTGTGGAAAACACCTTGTCCGTATTGATGAACACAGATGCAGGCCAGAGGTCGAGCAATTTTACTAGCTGCAGCACAGCGCCCTGGCCCTCTCCCACCTGGAGACCCGCGTCTCCTTGTTCTTCTCCCTTGCTGGGAACATAACCAAAATAGCCCTTTTGTCATTGCTGTGTGCTGCTGGGCTCAGCTCATTCCAGCCTTTTTCCTTCCTGACACTCCCAGCAGACGCTGGAAGATTTTTCATCTGAGGATGGAGGCATTGTCCAAAGTGAAAGGAGCAGCTGCAGAGAAAGCGATTATATTGGGAAGAACAGTGGTTTTGTGTCTTTCCTCCTCCACCTTCTTTTTGAATGGAGAACATTAATTTCTTTGGCTGTGTTGGAAATTGGAGGATCGCTTCTTTCTTTCTTTCTTTCTTTCTTTCTTCCTTTCTTTCTTTCTTTCTTTCTTTCTTTCTTTCTTTCTGTTTCTTTTGTTCTTTCTTTCCTTCCTCTCTCCCTCCCTCCTCCCCCCTTTTCCCTCTTCCCCCCTTTTTCCTACTCCTCCCTTTTCCCTCCTTCCCTCCCTCCCTCCCTCCCTCCCTCTCTTCCTTCCTTCCTTCCTTCCTTCCTTCCTTCCTTCCTTCCTTCCTTCTTTCCTTCCTTCCTTCTTTCCTATACTGGGGCTTGAGCTCAGACCTTAATTCCCTCTCTTGGTTTTTCCATTCAAGGCCAATGCTCTGCCACTTGAACCACACCTCCACTTCTGGCATTTTGGTAGTTAATTGGAAATAACAGTCTCATAGAAGGCCTGGTGCCAGTTGGTTCAAGCCTGTAATCTTAGCTGCTCAGGAAGCTGAGATCTGAGGATTGCTGTTTGAAGCCAGCCGGGGCAAGAAAGTCCTCAAGACTGTTATCTCCAAAAAACTACCAAAAAAAGTGGGCTATGGAGCTGTGGCTCAAGTGGTCATGTGCTAGCTTTGAACAAAAGAAACGCAGGGACAGCACCCAGGCTTTGAGTTCAAGCCCCAGGACCAGCAAGGAAAAAAAAAAAAAGAGTCTCATGGACTTTTCTGCTGGGCTGGCTTTGAACTGTGATCCTCGGATCTCAGCCTCCTGATTCGAGGTGTGAGCCACCAGTGCTTGGCACAAAGACTGATTTCTTTAAACTTTCTCATCTGCCCAGATCTCTGTATTGTAGAAACTTAGCTAATGGTGAATTCTAAAGTCCTCTTCCTACCACCTTTGAAGTATCCTAACTTGTGAAAATCAGCTTTGTGTTTAATCCTGACTTTCCAGAGCCCAGTAGCTTGAGGTTCAGAGGGCTCTGGTCCTGCACCACCCCAGTCACACCCCAACTTCCTTACTTGACAGCATTACAGCCATTCTCCAATGATTAACTCTGTATATTTGCATTTCCTCTATAGTTCTCTATCTCAGAGGGTTGTTGGAGGATTTACTTGCGTTCATGTGTCCAGCGGGGTATTTTTTTCGACACAGTTAATATTTAATAAAGGCTTTCTAATAGCAGCTGCTATTTGCATACTGAGTCTCTCAAGACTTAAATATGCCAAATTGCTGACAATTGAAGAGTGGTTAGCTAGAAAGATCGTCAGTTGTGATGCCTGGGAATGACGTTGTGACTCTAGTGGCTGAATTTTAGCTCTGTCACTCAGCATGTCAGTCCACACTCGGCTGCCACCTCTGGCCTACTGTCTGTAAACATCATGACATTACTGCTTTGCTGTCCATTCATGTCATGACATCACACCACGTGTACATTACCCAACTCTCCTCCTCTTCCTCTGATGAGAAAGAGCATTGTGTACGTTGGCTTTGTCCTTTCTGAAGTGCCCTGGACTAGAAGAAGTTGGGGGATAGTTGCTTTGGTTTTGACCCAGTGCAACTGTAAGTTCCTGATCTATGGCTGACAATTAGCATGAGAAACAAGGAAAGAACAAAAGCTTTGATTTGTTTAGGAGCCTGGTGGGAGAGTGGACCATGCATCTGATATAGTAGAACTGAACCGCTGCCTAAAAATGGGTTTCCCACATCATCGCTGCCGCCCTCCTCCTCCTCCTCCTCCCCCTCCTTTCCCTCTTCCCCCCCCCTCCTCCTCCTCTTCCTTCTGTAGCTCCTAGTTGGAGGAAAAAACTGTATGAGTGAATAAATCCCTCATGTGAGAGAAGAGACTCTAGAAGAAAAAAACGCTTCCATACGGACTCTACAGACCCCGCTAAGTTCACACTCACTTTAAGCAGGTCTTATTCTGTATCTAATATTCTTCAAGTATCCTTTATCTTCCTTCTTCATGGGGCCTAGCAGGCCTGGGGGTGGGGGTGGGGGGGTAGGGGGGAGGTCGGCCTGGAAGTAAACATCCATTAACCTGGAAGTGAACGCCCCTGAGATCGGCCCTCAGCCTCTGGCAGTGAGGAGTTCATGCATAAACGCCCTCATTTCCTGTCTTTTGGTAGACGGTTCTGGGGGGCCATTGTGTACCCGGCTCTGCACTTCTTGTGAGACCCCAGCTGCCTTAGCCCCATCAGCAACATTAATCACGCAGCCTTGAATCAAGTCCTTGTCTTTGATTCTGTTTGGGCGAGAAGGTAGCCCAAAGCCCCATTCATGCTGATAATGTCATGTCATTATTGCCTGTCCTTCATCTTGGTCCACATAGACAATCGCACTATAAATTGGGAAATCAGTGGCTGTGCTTCCTGACAAGGGCAGAAGTTTCGCTTGCGGAAATAGTTTTACCTCTGAGGATGACAAGGGTCTCTTTGTTTTTGGACTTGTGACCTTTGCCATCGCATGGAGCTCAGGAAGGTCACCTCCTGTTCCTGCCAGCTGTTCAGTGGGCAGTCCCCGGCATTTCCTCCTGGAAGAGGCCCATCCTGGGCCTGGGTGTTTACAGCACCGGCATCCTGACGGTGGCCCAAGTTTGTGAGGTGCCTGCCTTGAAATAAGAGCTTCTGTGGGGATAATGAGGCCATTTCTACCCTTGCAAGCTGGGATACATTACATACTAGTTGTTGCAAGAGGCACTTGAAACCATAGAGCTTTCTATGAAACCTCCAGAAACCTCTTTCTAGAGGTTTCTATGGTTTCAAAATGCCTTCTTCCCTCCCTCCCTCCCTCCCTCCCTCCCTCCCTCCCTTCCTCCCTTCCTCCCTTCCTTCCTTCCTTCCTTCCTTCCTTCCTTCCTTCCTTCCTTCCTTCCTTCCTTCCTTCCTCCCTTCCTCCCTTCTTCCCTCCCTCCCTCCCTCCCTCCCTTCCTTCCTTCCTTCCTTCCTTCCTTCCTTCCTTCTTTCCTTCCTTCCTATCTTTTCTTTTCCTTCCTTCCTTCCTTCCTTCCTTCCTTCCTTCCTTCCTTCCTTCCTTCCTTCCTTCCTTCCTTCCTTTCTTTCTTTCTTTCTTTCTTTCTTTCTTTCTTTCTAAAAAATAAACTTTGCAACCATTTCTTGGTGTCTCTGTGACTTGTTTATGTCTTACACAGAAGTCATGGCATTGCTTGTCATCTGATTTGTTAAAATTGGTGGGCATGGGTTTAGCTCTTGGAAGGGGTTGGGAAAGGAGGGGGGAGGGGATGAAAGAGAAGAGAACAGAGTCCTCAGCCTTTTCTGTACCTTGAGTCTTTGGAGTTTCGGGAAATCCTGACTCAGAGTAGGGTTCTGTTCCCCCACCACCAGAGGGATGTGTGTGTGTGTGTGTGTGTGTGTGTGTGTGTGTGTGTGTGTGTGTACTAAGGCTTGAACTCAGGGCCGAAGTACTGTCCTTTAGCTTTTTTTAGAGGTTGGTGCTCTAACACTTGAGCCATGGCTCTACTTCTGGTTTTTTGGTGGTTCGTTGAAGAATTGTCTCATGGACTTTCCTGCCGAGGCTGGCTTTGAGTCTTACCCTCAGATCTCCACCTCCTGTAGCTAGGATTACAGGCATGAGCCACTGGTGCTCACCAGAATAGTGTTCTGAAGCACATAAAGTAAGATTAATCGGATTACAGTGGCAGTGAACTAAACAGGAGCATAGTGAGCAAGCAACACCTCAAAACACTTAGTGATAGAGAATATGTATGCTTTGCTGTTCATGCATTAAACAACACTATGTATGAGCAGGTCCATTAGCTTTATAATGAGGAGGTTGTTGATAGATGCCTATTTTGAGATATTAATCATAGACTATAATGAGATGGACAATACCTCTGAGTCCTGTTTGTGACCAAGTCATAGAAACTATTAAATTCTCAGGTGGACGGTGGCAGGCCAGGTATATGTTGATGATGTGTGGGAGGCTGCTGGTATGTTAATGCTCAGGGTTCCTGCCCCTCCCCTTCCTCTCCTCCCTCCTCCTTCCTTCTCCTCTTCCTCTCTTCCTCTCTCTCTCTCTTTCTCTCATTCTTTCATCTATTATAGAAATGACCATTGATTGGGAGAACCAGTGATGTCTGAAATTACTTATTAGATTGAAAATACCTTGGAAAGTGGTTCTTACTAACTTGATTTGTCAGGTTTTCTCCAGCAGGATCCGTCTGTGGATTACGGTGTATAATGTTGTAGGACTGCATGAGGTGCTTCCAGGCCCGGTATGAGACATGTGGGTCTTTATGATATACAGAAATTCTTACACACCAGAGAGAAACAGAGGAGGAAGGTCAGGGATCAGGTCAGCACCAGAGCAAGGGGACATGGAACAATGTGATCCTGTCCTGGCTGAAGGGTTCCTAAAAGGAGTCGGGGCGTGGGCTGTGGCCTGCTCACTTCTGAAGATGGGGAAAGGCTCTGTTGTCCAGTGGTCAAGGGGCCAGACCCTGAACCTGGGTTCATATCCCGGATCTGCTACTTATTGGCTGCATCACCTCCCTGTGTCCAGACGGTGTAAAATGGAGGTGGCAATAGCCCCTGTCCACAGGTGTGACAGGAATGACAGGTATGATGGGAGGATTGCAGGAGACATGCGCAGAAGGGCCTTAGGACAGAGTCAGGCATTTATCAGCTGCGGCTGCTGCTGCGGCTGCTGCGGCGGCTGCGGCTACTGAGGGTGACTCGGGGTGGGACAGGTGTAATTTACAGAGCCCTTTCTGGTTCTGGGCCTGATTTGAACTTCACAGTGGCCTACGAGCTATTTTCAAATCCGTTCACTCGGTGAGGAGTTTAGAGGGGTCCAATAACTTACCCATTGGGCCAGGCGCCTAACTGTAATCCTAGCTACTCAGGAAGATGAGATCGGAGAGTTCAGGTTTGAAGCCAGTCCGGGTAGACAAATCTAAGAGACTTGAAGCTCCAATTTAACCAGCAAAAAGCCAGAAGTGGAGGTGTGACTCAAGTGAGAGTCCTGAGCTGATAAAGCTGAGCAAGAGGATGAAACCCTGGGTTCAAGTCCCGGTAGCACCCTTGCCCCTACTTCCCATCCCCCCCCAGATACATTTGCCCATTGGAAGATGTAAAAGAATAAATAAGAACCTAAGCTGTGAATGGCAAGAGAGCCATGTTCTAGTGACTTCCCTATATTTGGAACCAGCCAGCTGACGTCACCTGCTGAGTTTGTGTCCCATATTACTCATGGGGCCTTCTCCTCCCCAGTGGACCGTGTCATGGAAGAAGTTTCTACTACTATCTGTTCCAGCCTGCCCGCATCACAAATGAGCACGGACCCTGCACTTTGTGCACTGGATGCACGTGCTTCTAGTCTACTTGCAGTTCATTTACATTTAAATGAGCCCTTGTTTACCTAGGTACTGCCAGCTGGGGAGTGCAGAATTGGGAGACTATGGGGTGGCTCGGGCATAGGCCCCTTCGCTGTATGACCTTGGGAAGGTCACTGCAGTGGGTGGGCTGTTTCACCATCCCGGGAATGGCCTGGTGGTGTTCAGACTTTTATGAAGCATTCACTGTAAGGTAGGCCCAGCCAAAGAGGAGAATTACGAAACGTTTACAAAGCTGTCAGTGATGGCGTAGAATTTCAAGGCAGGGACTGCAGGCCGGCAGGCCCAAGGAAGACTGAGACTGAAAATAGAATGAACCTCAGGGCCCAGGATCCAGGGCTTCTGGCTTACTTCTGCCTTGTTGGCATCTGGGCCAATCTTGTCTCTGTGGACTCGGCTTCTTTGTTTCGCTGTACAGTCCAGATGGATGTGTTACCCTTTGAGAAATCCCGGAAGAGGAAATGTCACCTCCTTGGCTGACTTAGCCACAGGTAGAGTAAGAATGAGACAGACGCTGCTGTCCTGCTCACAGATGGCACCTGTGGCTCATTCTGCCAGGGCTGAGGGTGTCTCTGAGTGCTGGCAGGGGTGGCCTCAGGTCTCAGAGTATCTCTGGCTCTACATTTGGCTTCAAGGTGACAGCTGAGGCTCAATAGGAAACTGACTTGTTAGGAGAAGGAGGCGGGACATCAACATCCATTCTTTTTTAAATCTCCACCCCTGTTTGTTGACTGCGTGGCACTTCCCAGGTGCTGTGGGAAGTACTCCAGGTAGAGCAAAAGCAGAAACGGGTTGCTGAGGATGGAGACCTGACCTCTGCCCTCACCAGCTTCGAGATTTCCTGGGTTGATACGTGTTAGTGCCAGGAAGACAAGATTAAAATAGAGGATTGCAAGTTTGAGAGTGGGGCCTTGAGGCGGAGATGGCTGCCCTGGGATCAGATGACTGAGGAGGAATTAACCAAGGAGAGATGGACAGAAGAACGTGTCTGGCTCTGAACAGGAGTGGCATATGCAAAGGTCCTGTATCAGAAAAGCTATAAAAGACTGGAAGAAATAGTTGGATTGTATTTGAAGTTCATCCTTGCCTTTCTTCTATCTCCAAAAGGAAAAATGAGTTTTAGGTGACTCCGTTATTTTAAGTAGAGCTAGGTCACAAAAATAAACTTTGTATTACATGGCAGATTATGTTATAGTGTTTCTCCTTCTCCTCCTCCCCTTTCTACTCCTCTTCCTCCTCTTCCTCCTCCTCCTTCACCTTCTTCTCGATATAAACTCAGCTCTAAAAAAGAGACGACATTCCTTAAAGCCCTCTGTGGTTTTTGTTACTCTCTTTTTGTGCGTGCACGCACATCTGTGTGTGTGTGTGTGTGTGTGTGTGTGTGTGTGTGTGTGTGCGTGTGTGTGTTACGGGGTCACAACCTCTTTTCTTACCATGGACATGTTTGCTGCTGCTGTGTTTCTCCGCGGCCTTTGGGAGGCTGTGATTAGTGAATTCATGTGTGGAAACTTAGGAGACAGAGGCATTTCTTAGGATCCAGGCAGTGGTTGCAATGCATTATGGATGTGAACCATTTGCCTTTTAGGTCACAGGGACGAGGAACAGCCTCAGACCTTTATCTGAGCCAGTGGAGTCCAAGCATGGGAAGGGTTCAACACAGATGCTGTGAATGCCAACAAGCCCCTCCCCCACCAATGGCATTAAAAAACAACAACAGGGCTGGGAAGGTGGCTCAGTGGTAGAGCGCTTGCCTTGCACGCATGAGGCCCTGGGTTCGATTCCTCAGCACCACATAAGCCAAAAGAAAAAAGCCGGAAGTGGCGCTGTGGCTCAAGTGGTAGAGCGCTAGCCTTGAGCTGAAGAGCTGAGGGACAGCGCCCAGGCCCAGAGTTCAGGCCCCACGACTGGACCCAAACAACAACAACAACAACAACAACAACCACCCAGGATGTGGAATTTCCATTGAAAAGTTAGCTGAACATTTCACTGGTAACTGTCATTTAAATATGAGCTAGGTACCAGTGGCCATGCCTGTATCCTACCTAATCTGGAGGCGAAGATTGGGAGGATTGTACTCTAGGTCAGCACAAGACCCCACTTCAATCAATAGCTGGACAAGGCGTCACATGCCTGTCACAGGCCAGACCAAGTCAGGCATGCAGGTGAGACTCTATTTGCAAACTCAATAGGACTAGTGAGCGACTCAAGAGAAAGGGTACCTGCCTAGCAGGTATGTTGTCCAGGTTCAAACTTAGTACAGCCTGCCCTCCCCCAAGTTTACCTATTAAAATGCTGATATACAGTTGTAACTTAACTAGATGTAAATTTACAATAGGAAGGTGCCATGTTACTGAATGAATCTACCATTGAGCTAAGGGATGTTCTGAGTTGGGCTTCCTGTTTCATCCTCACTCCTCTGCCTCTTCCCCCTCCCTCGGCTTTTCCCAGGCTGCTTTGCAATGTTACATTCCCTTTCCTTGTCAGATTGTAGAAATCCCCGGCTTCATTTGGAGCCCTGAGTCCATTGCTTACTTGATATTTTTGTCCTTACCTAAGTAAGTGGAATGACTGATTAAAAACAAAAAAAAAACCTCTTAAATGGACTTAAAAAAACAAGCAAATAGCCAGACATCCGTGGCTCATGCCTATAATCCTAGCTACTCAGGAGGCTGAGATCTGAAGATCATGATTCAAAGCCAGCCTGGGCAGGAGAGTCTGTGAGACTCCTATCTCCCAATTAATCATAGAAAAAACCAGAAGTGATGCTATAGCTCAAGTGGTAGAGTGCTGGCCTTGAGCAAAAGAACCGTAGGGAAAGCACTCAGGCCTAGAGTTCAAGGTCCAGGATCAGCAAAACACACACACACACCCCAAACCCAAATAAACAGAAATACACCACCACAACAAAAGAACAAGCAAACCTGCTGTCTTCCGGTGTCATTGTCAGGAGCGAGGGACCAGAGGGACAGCCTGGATCCCAGAGTGCACAGCCACTTAGTTACTATGATAACAGTCTTTGGTTGGGCACTGGTGGCTCACACCACTAATCCTAGCCACTCAGGAGACTGAGAGGCTTGAGATTCAAAGCCAGCCTGGGCAGAAAAATTGGCAAGAGCCTCATCTCCAGCATTAACTAGCAGGAAAGCTGATCTGGAAATGTTGTTCAAGAAGTAGAGTGCTAGGGGCTGGGAAGGTGGCTCAGTGGTAGAGAGCTTGCCTTGCATGCCTGAGGCCCTGGGTTTGATTCCTCAGCACCACATAAGCAAAAAAAAGCCGAAAGTGGCGCTGTGGCTCAAGTGGTAGAGTGCTATCCTTGAGCTGAAGAGCTGAGGGACAGCGCCTAGGCCCAGAGTTCAGGCCCCACGACTGAACCCCCCCCCCCCCCAAAAAAAAAATAGAAGTAGAGTGCTAGCCATGAGAAACAAATGACAACAAAAACCAAGAGAAACAACAGGGAGAAACAAGTCCTAGATCTTACTAAACTTGCATCTATAGCCAGGCACCGGTGGCTCATGTCTATAATCCTCGCGACTCACGAGGCTGAAATGTGAGGATTGTGGTTCAAAGCCAGTCCTGCAGAAACATCTGAGACTCTTACCTCCAATAAACTAGCCAGAAAAGGCCAGAAGAGTCACTGTGGCTCAAGTGGTAGAGCATTAGTCTTGAGCAAAAAGAGGCTCAGGGACAGTGCTCAGGCCTTGAGTTCAAGTCCCAGGACAGACAAAAACAAAACAGAACTTGCACCTATGACAATGTTTCATGAAGATAATTTCCATTTCATTTAGAAGCTCTTGATATATATTTTTTCTTGGTAAGGCTACTTAGTGTGATATTGCTATTTAAGTGGAATCTTGTATTTATTCAAGAATGATTATATCTGATATGTGTTTGAGATTATTTAAATATGGATTTGTTCAAACTTTAACAGGAATGGTTACAATTAAAATATGTATTGTAAATCAGCGGCAGTATAGTAAATAGACTTCCTTGTTTGAGCCACACGAGGGCGCTACTGTCAAAGGAAAGATGATTTTTCAGGTTGAAACTGTAATAATAAAGGATCAGATTGAGCTTTTATCCCAGGCATGGATGGAAGAGGCTGGTTATGTTTGTGATGGGCTTTCTCTTGCACCTTGCATCTCTAATGTGTACAAGCCACGAGTTGCCCATTTGCTCCTCTTAAATTGTGCTGTGAGTTTTCTGGTCTAATTGAACCCTATTCATTTCCAGATGAGGAATCTGGAGATCCTAAAGGTTAAATAGTCACTCATTTGGGAGTGAAAGTAGAGGCTTGCTTTTATTCTTTTTATTAACAGAGCATGTTTAACTCCTGTAAGGTGCAGGATACTTACTCTCAAGGCCAGGTGGCTGAGAAATCCTCTCTTCATGTTCTGATTATACCTTAGGACAGGCCAGACCTCCTCCCTTCCTCTCTGTCCCCCAGTGATGAAAGTATTAGCAGTGTTGTTATTAATATTTATTTCAGCTCAACGGATTTTTAAAAAATGAACATTCCTTATGCAGAGATTGGATCAAATCAGAAAGAAAACTTTTTTTTTTTGGAGACAAGCTCAAGTGTTTGATGACTCGTAGATTGCTTCCCACATATTATGTTTGGCTATTTATTATGTTGAGTAAAATCCTTGGCTGCTCTGTGTTGGTTATTTGGAAAATGAGAAGTGAGGTGGAGATTTTTTTCCAATTAAAAACTAGTCTAATGAAAAGAAAAAAATCCCTCTACAGTAGGGATAATTGGGCCTTGAGAGATTTATGGCTAAATTGCCATTACCGGTCATCGTGGATGAGCCTCAGACTGGATTCATTTCTTTTGGACAAACAAACCATGAGGTGCTGCTGGGTAGCACTGAGTTTTGGTGAGTACATTTTATTTTAGGTAACATGCCAGTTTGTTTTGTTTTATTTGTTCTGGTAAAGGGTTTTTTTCATTTTATGATTGGGAAGAGGTTTTTTTTTTTTTTTTTTCTCTTTCTTTCTCCTTTGTTATTAACAAAATGCATTAGAAAGAAGCCTGTCACAGCCCTGAGACTAATATATTGTGGCTTTTTTTTCTTTCTTCTAAATTATTTTTGCTGGTCATGGGGCTTGAACTCTGGGCCTGGGCACTGTCCCTGAGCTTTTGTGCTCAAGGCTAGCACTCTACCACTTGAGCCACTTCTAGCTTTTTTTTTTTTTTTGGTAGTTTAATGGAGAATAAGAGACTCACAGACTCTTCTGTGCAGGACTTGAACTGTGATCTTCAGATCTCAGCCTCTTGAGTATCTAGGATTATAGGGGTGAGTCACCAGCACATGGCTCTGTGCCATTTTTTATTTTTTGGTCGGTCATGGGCCTGAACTCTGGGCCTGGGCGCTGTCCCTCAGCTCTTCAGCTCAAGGCTAGCACTCTACCACTTGAGCCACAGTGCTACGTCTGGCTTTTTCTGCTTATATGGTGCTGAGGAATCGAACCCAGGGCCTCATGCATGCAAGGCAAGCACTCTGCCACTGAGCCACCTTCCCAGCCCCTCTGTGTGGCTTTTAAAAGGAATTTTTGGTTCTTAAAATGATGGAGTGTGAACTTTATATGAACGTAACATGTCTATTTACCTGATTTAAATCACCTCCAAGAAGACGAGCTTTCTTAAAAACTCTCTAGCACCTCATTTAGATCGGATGGTTGCTACCATGTGAATTAAAATGCCATTTCCAAAATTCTTTAATTTTTAATAGACCCAGTTATTGTCTTTAATGGCTCATTTATAACAAGCTTTAGTATGTTGTAAAATGGTTCAGTAATAAATTCTTCACTAAGGTGCTCAAACAAGCTGTAAAAAAAAAAAAAGCCCTAAATTTATGACATGTATAATGCCACAGATTGGCAGGGGAAAAAATAGTGCCTGGTCTGAGCTAGGGCAGTGACCAGGCTGTACCTGACAAAGTTATTGTATCATGGTGCCAGAAAGGAGCGCTGACTGGTGGTTTCAGCCAGCATTGCTGCCTGAGATACATTGTCCCCAAAGTTGTTCACCTATTAAGTCCATTTCCTTTCATTGGGGCGCTCTTAAGAAGTTCATTAGTAACTGTTTTCTTTTAGAAGTAGTGTCCAGAGAAACATTACATCTCCTACCACTGCCTACCTGGATGGAAAAGCTGTTTACACATTTCTAAAGATACTCCATCGTGGAGGGGATATTTCAGTGGCTAGAGAGGGACCATTTCCCCTCATTTCTGGTGTGTGTGTGTGTGTGTGTGTGTGTGTGTGTGTGTGCCAGTACTAGACCTTGAACTCAGGGCCTTGGTATTGTCTCTTAGGGCCTTGGTACTGACTCTTAACTTTCTTTTGTTCAAAGCTAGACCTCTCCCATTTGAGCCACAGCTCTACTTCTTGCTTTTTGGTAGTTAATTAAAGATAAGAATCTCATGGACTTTCCTGCCCTGGGCTGGCTTTGAACCGTGATCCTTGGTTCTCAGCCTCTTGAGCAGCTAGGATTATAGGCGTGAGCCACCAGTGTCAGCCTATGAATTGTTCTTTGTAGGTGCTCCATGTTCGAATGGGGGGTGGTTGCCGGGCAAACCATCCTTTAGGGGGGCTGCCCTCTGCAGAGCCCTGCTTTGGTTCCCCAAAGGCGATCCGCTTCCAGGTTCTCCTCTCTGAAGTGGAAATTCATGAGGCTAAATGATTGGCCACTGGGAAGTGTGGCTCTCACAGCCTCAGCTGGGAGAATCACCGGGCCCAGGGACCCAGGGGGTGAGGACAGAAGTCTCAGGGCCTCCCAGTGGACTTCAGCCCTAGAGGTCAGAGCTGAGCTGGTGACAAGCCTGGAAATAGCTCATTATCCCATCCTTTGCTCTGCAGGCAATGAGAGGTGTTGCCCCGGGGGACCGTCCTGGAGAGTGGGCAGCTGGGAAGGGCAGCGCCCCTCTGTGTGTGCTATGATGCCTGACTTCGCCTTGCTGGGCTGTTGTAAACATGCTACACATTTGCCCTGGGTCAGCAAATGAGCCTGATGGAATGGGCAGACACAGTGTGTGTGTGTGTGTGTGTGTGTGTGTGTGTGTGTGTGTGTGTGTGTAATGCCTTGATGGAAACCAATAGAAATAATTAAGTTATCACTCATGCCTTTCTCACTCTGGTTTGTCTCCATGAAAGTGTTTTAGAGAACCGTAATGCCAAGAACAGTTATTTCCACCTGTTGGAGAAATGGTGGCTTCCGCACTGGTGACCTTTATAATTCCTGCTGTTTGGTCTTAATTTGGGAAATGACATTGGCCTTTAATTAATCTGTGGAAAACAGAATCACGCAGTACTACCTTTCATGCACTTTTCATGATGATGCAAAACTCACTTAGTGTTGATATAAATTATTGTACTAAATTCCATCCAATTATGTGTGCAGATTTAGCCATGCACAGACTGTGTGTGTGCACACGCACGTGCACACGCATGTGCACCTATCGTAGGGCATTCAGGGCCTCACACTCTTGCTTGGCTTTTTCACTTAAGACTAGCACTCTTAGCAGAAGAACACAAAGATGCAATGTGCACATGCACCTGATCAGATAAAATAATATTTATTGAAATGAACTCCAGGAAATGAAAACAAGAGTTTTTAAAAAAATATGCTGTTGTTTTTCTTTCCTATTGTTCATTTATCTATCTAGCAGTATTCACTAGACATTATGTTGAAAATGAGCTATACAATTGGGAGTAGAGATGTGAGGGAAAAACTGGGAGAGTGAGGGAAAGGGTTTGTCCAAGAAGAAATGTGCTCTTTACCTGACTTACGTAACTATAACCCCTCTGTACATCACCTTTATAATAACAATACAAATTCATTAAAAAGAGACTAGCACTTTACCATGTTGAGTCATAGCTCTACTTCAGGCTTTTTGCTGGTTAACTAGAGATAAGAGTCTCATGGATTTTTCTTCCTGGGTTGGCTTCAAGTCATGATCCTCAGATCTCCAGCCTCCTGAGTAGCTAGGGTTACATGTGTGAGCTACCAGCACTAGCCAGATATTTGGAATGCAAGGTTAGTGACTTGTGTCTTTAATTCCTGAAGAAAGATGGTGGTATTTTTCAGTGTTTTCCTAAACCATGGGAGGAAACAAATACGTTTGGGAAATGCTTTTGCCAGATTCCAAACATTAGTTACACTGGTATCAGATGGCCTGGCTCAGGTATTGCTGAGTGATATGGGAAAAGTCATATATCTTTTCTTTAGCCATATAGGGCTATAAATAAGTTCTCCTTTTAATAGAGTTAGTAATTAGTTAAGTAACTATTTTAAAAGTAATAGAATTTGAACTGAGGGCTCATGCATGCTTGGCAATCGTTCTACCACTGAGCTATACCTGGACCCTTTTTGGCTTAATTTTGGTACAAGGCCTTGCTGTGTAGACTGGTCTTGAATTATTGATACTTCCGCCTTTGCCTTTTTTGAGTAGCAGGAATTACAAGTGTGCTCCACCAGGACTTTTGTGTGTCAGTGTATAGGAATGCTTAGCACAATGCTTGCAGTGTGGTAGGCACACATAGGCTCCTCTGGAGATTTGAGTAAATCCTCAGAGTTGAATTTAAACATTCATCCAAGCTGTCAACTGTCATTGTTCAGGAGTGGTAGTCAGGTGTCAGTCATTTTACTCTGTCTAATAAGCAGAAGCCTTTTAAGTGGCTATGTAATGTTTCATGTTGCTAGAATTTATGATAACAGAAAATTGAAAGAACAGTACAAAGAATTTCTACTTATACTTTAACCCAATTCACGAGTTAAAGTTTATCCATTTCTTTTTCACCCATCTATCCACCCATCCACCCATCCATCCATCCATTCATTGGTCCATCCTCCATCCATCCATTCATTGATCCATCTGATCAATCCATACATCCATTGACCCACCCATCATTTCATCCATTCATCTACCCATCTACCCATCCATCCTCCCATCCACTCAACCATCCATCCATCCATCCATCCATCCATCCATCCATCCATCCACCCATCCATCCATCCATTCATTGATCCATCTGATCCATCCATACATCCATTGAACCACCCATCAATTCATTCATCCATCCATCCACCCACCCACCCACCCACCCACCCATCCATCCATCTATCCATCCTTCCATCCATCCATCCATCCATCCATCCATCCATCCATCCATCTACCCATTCATCCATTCTGTGCTTCTTCTGTCATGACCTCCTTTGCTCACTCATGCTTTCTTTCCTTTACCTTTTCATTCTCTCTTTATTTTCCTTGGAATCATTTGAAACTAAGTTAGAAACATTTACCCCTTTCTCTTAAGCATTTCAGGATATTTTTAATAACAAGGTAATTTTCTTTCTTACCTACACTATGGTGATGGAACTTAGGGGAGTTAATGTTGATAGAGTTTTGAAGTTTGATCTACAGGTTGTATCCAGCTATTGTTAAGTGCTGGAGGAATATTCTTTGTGGCTCTGGGTATGTGGGGTATGCGCAGTGCATTCTGGGAATGACTGTGTGCACACATTTGTTTTTCCTCATGTGAGATCCAATTTCAGATCACAATTGTATTGGGTTGACATATTTTTTGTGTGCATGTGTCCTTTTGTGACCTTGATAGTAAGAATGCATAGCAAATATATTGTAAATGACCTTCAAAAGCTTCTGACATTTCGGCTTGTCTATTTTTTTTTTTCCTCTCAGGATCAGTCGCAGGTATAGAGTTAGTTTGTCTTCTGACTTTAAAAGGAACCAATATGGGTAGACTCTCAGAGCCTGTGTGGAAGCTACTGCATAGATTGACATGTGTGCAGCGAGGGGCGTGGTGGGAATTCTACAAGAGATGCTCCCACGGTGTGCTTATCCACAAACCAATGACTCTACGTTGAAAGAACAGTTCTCTTAGGATTTCACCCTTCCCCCTCCCTAATTGAGGAGGCAAGTAGATCAAGAGAAGGAAAGGCACAGGCTTTTCATTTCCTTGAAAAGATCTCAAGGGAAGACAGAATTTTTCTGTGTGACACAGAAATAAATTAAACATCTGAAGAATGATGTCTTCTGCCTGGGAACCTCAAAGTTTTTCCAGCGCCCAGGAAACATAAATAGATATTCTGCTCTTCTGTGGTAAAGGAGAAACCAAGCCCACATAATGTCATCATGTCAACGTTTCAGGTAGAAGATGAAAATGGAGCTCAGCGTCCAAATGCTGTCTGTGTCATTTGAGTTCAATAAGCAGATGCATTCTGAACAAGGTTTTGTTTTTGTAAGCCTACATATGCGCAGCGTCTTTCATCATGGAGAGTTAGGAACACCCTTAAAAAAAATCAGTGACTTTTAAAACAGACTCAGGGCTGTATTATTTTTATTTTTATCTTTTGGTCAGTCGTGGGCCCTGAACTCTGGGCCTGGGCACCGTCCCTCAGCTCTTTAGCTCAAGGCGAGTGGTCTACCACTTGAGCTACAGCACCACTTCTGGCTTTTTCTACTTATGTGGTGCTGAGGAATCAAACCCAGGGCCTCATGCATGCAAGGCAAGCACTCTACCACTGAGCCACCTTCCCAGCCCAGGACTATGTTACATTACACAAATGGATGGGCGGACTTGCACACACTCAAGTATAGAAGTGACATGAGAGAGTTAATCCTTTCAGGCAAGTGCCTAACCCACTGGATGGGGAAAGGTTGAGTGAATTACTTTCCACCCAAAAATTAAACCTGTGGCTCCTCTCTGGTATGCAGACTATGAGACTACATGCCTTTTTCACAGATAGGTCATTTTTAAATGAAAAAACAACATAAAAGAATGTCCAGTGGTTTCTTTTGTGTGAGGAAAACAAGATAAATATTAGCCAGGAAAGGTCATGTTGGTTTCCAATACATTATGATGGTTCTCACAAACTGTACTTCTTTCTGATAGCAGAAGTTCACGTGATGCCCTTGGGTGAAATGAGGACTAAGAGACTTAATAGAATTGGAGGATTGGGGAGATAACATTTTTTTCTGTGCAATTCATATTTATACAGTTATTAAAAGTCCCCCTTGTTTTCTTGTTGAATGAATCTCTCCAGGTATAGTTTCCTTCTTAAAGCCCCACAGGGGTTGTACTTGACGTTGATCACCTGAAATATTCTCCCACTGAATTGGAGCATTAGCTTTCGGTATTTAGAAAAGAGGAAAAAAATGGAGAAACAAAATCTTAGTTGTGGTTGGTGGTGACCCTACAGCTAGTTCACCAGATTCCAAAGCAACGAGATTGCATCTTGCCATCCATTTTTGGTATGCACAACTTTAATGGTTGTCACTGCGCGCAATGGTTTTCTGCTTATCTCTGTCACAGGAGGGGATGCATTTGATTTAGCAAGAAGGGAAAGTGATGTGCCATTTTGTTCTTCAGATGTCTTCAGTTTGGAACCAAGATAAGCATCTAATGCCTATCCTACAAAATTAAGAGTGAGGGCCTTCCACACTCTCAACTCTTCAAAAGGGTAACATGGATCAAGATATATTGCATTCATAAACTGCTTTGTTAAATGGCAACCCCTTTGTATAATTACTTAAATATAACAATAGTATTAATAAGTAGTTTTTTTTAGGTTGGTGTATTGAGTGTTTAGTGTTAAGTAGTCCCGAGTATTCTTTACCTTTTGACACAATGAATTGCATTGGAAAGAAGTTTTCTGTCTTCCATTAACATCAAAAAGATAAAAAATGGAGACTGTCCGGCATCATTCTTAGTTTTTTTTTTTGTTGTTGATTGTGAGGCTTGAACTCAGGGCCTGGGCACTGCCCAGCTTAAGCTTTTGTGCTCAAGACTAGTGCTCTACCACTTTGAGCCACCGTTCCATTATTGGATTCCTGGTAGTTAATTGGAGATGAGTCTCACTGGACTTTTCTGCCCAGCCTGGCTTTGAATCGCGACCCTCAGTTCTCAGCCTCCTGAGTAGCTGGGATTACAGGTGTGAGCCACTAGTGCCCTGCTCATGCTTAGGTTTCTATACCTGGATCTCAGAATTAGGGTCTTCAGGGTGGTTCTCCACTGCTCCGTGAGATTGGATAAGTTACATCATCTCTTGGGAACAGATGGTGCTGAATTTCGACTTCATCCAATGGTCAATGAAGCAGGGAGAAAGACGTCCTGGTGAATGTTGTATGGTTTGGGGCTCTCTGTCATACCTTTGCTGCTGTGAACACTTCTGCACTGAAACTCTGTTGCACGAAGCAGGGGATGAGAGAAGTATCCAGAATTTCCTCACGATGGAACACTTTTCATAGAAAGCATTGGACTGTCTCCCACTTGTTAGAAACAATAAGCATCCTGGTGAACCCATTATTTTCCTGCTGGAACTCAGTTTCGTTTAAATGCTAAAATGCAAACTGATTCTTGTTTTTCTTTTCTTCATTTTGTTGTGTCTTCTTCAAAATAGGTCTTCCAAGCTAAGATCATATTGGTTTATTTTTTGGAGCTGCCAAAATAATGGGTCCTTGCTACAAATGGAAATTTGGAATGGCGCCAAAATACGTGCTGGACTAACTGTGCTGGACTGGGACCATCTCTGATGAAGTCTCCAAGGTGAAATGATTGTTTGCAGACCCCGAGTGTCCAAGAGTTGACTCTCTCCCCCTTCCCTTCCTTCTTCCTCCCCTCCCCTCCTCCTATTCCCCTCCCACCCCCTCCCTTCCTCTTCCTTTCTCCTCCCCTCCTCTTCAATCTGTTGTCTTCCCTAAACTTGGAAGTTGGTTGAGTAGACTACGAGGCCCGTCCTCCTTAAACCAGAGGGTGTTAATTGACAATCAAAGAACCCAAGAAGCTCCTGGACCATGACTCCAACATCTCCATGGATCCTTTCACATACTAAAACCATGTCAACTTTTACTTGACCGTAACTCGCAGTGTGTATTTTTAAAAATATGGAATCTAACCACCATGTTCTGTTAGAACAGCTGAACTGGAGCCTTGGTGAATCACAAGTAGACTTTTCACCAAGGCGTGGTGCTAACTTGGAAAACTCCTTTATTGTCTTACTTACTTATTTACTGGAGCCAGGGCTTGAACTCAAGGTCTTGAGTGAGCTCCCACTTTTTTTTTTTTTGCTCATGGCTGGCACTCTATGACTTGAACCAAAATTCTACTTCTGGCTTTTTTTTGTTTGTTTGTTTGTTTATTGGAGATCAGAGTCTGCCTGGGCTGGCTTCCAACCCCAGGCCTCAGATCACAACCTCCTGAGTACCTAAGATGGAACACTCTGTATATAAGGTAGTTGTGGAGAGCTGAGTTACTGCTCAGCACAGAGAAAAGTCTGCTTGGCTTCCGGCTACCTTGGGGCGAAGCCAGTGGGGTATGGAGGCTGTTGACTTCTTTTTTTTTTTTTTTTGGTCCAGTCGTGGGCCTGAACTCTGGGCCTGGGCGCTGTCCCTCAGCTCTTCAGCTCAAGGCTAGCGCTCTACCACTTGAGCCATAGCGCCACTTCCGGCTTTTTTCTTTTTGCTTATGTGGTGCTGAGGAATGGAACTCAGGGCCTCAGGCATGCAAAGCAAGCACTCTACCACTGAGCCACCTTCCCAGCCCCGGCTGTTGACTTCTTTTCCCTACTTCCCAGGCTGCATTTTCCAGGAGCCTGGCATTCTGGCTTTGCCCTGACTCAGCCCTGTCTCTCCTTAGGATGAGAGTCTACACGAAGTCGGTGTTGCTGTTCCATTGGCTCTTTCTGGCCTATGTGCTAATGGTGTGCTGTAAGCTGATGTCTGCCTCCAGCTACCACCTCCGGGGACACACAGGTGAGCCCTCAGGCCTTTAAGCTTCTTGTGCGCCCCCCGAGCTCAATGCATAAAACCCCATTAGAACTCAGCGTGCCTGTTTCCAGCAGGTAATCCACACAAGCTTAGCATGGTGAGCAAGTAGGCAGAAGATGCTGGAAGTAAAGCTGGGGGTATTGGCTAGATGCTGGAGCAGTATGCTTCTAGGTGTCTTTTCAAGATCTTTCTCAGTATTACTTTTTTTTATGGCTGCTTTTTCCAAAGGAAAAAAGAAAACAACCAGAAAACCATTGGCGCTGTGTGTAGGCGTGCATGTGCATGCACGTGTGTGTGTGTGTGTGTGTGTGTGTGTGTGTGTGCATTGCACGAGCTCCCACATGCTCCCTCCCCTTGCTTAGGGAGAGAAACATGGGCGAGACTCATTTAACACAGGGCTGTACTGAAAAGAAGTATTCAGATAATTTAAGACTCATTTGAGATGTGGAGAAAGATGTTGAGTAATTAATACGCTTAATAAAAGAAAGAAAAGGCCAGTGGTAACTTTTGCACAAAGACTTACAATAGATTGTATTTGAAGTTTTGCAGTCATTCTGATCATTTAATTTCCAGGGAACTTGCCGGTGAATTTCTTTCTTTTCTTTCTTCATTTTTTTTTTTTTAAAGGTAGTGTTTTGCTGGGCTCTGTGTTGTGCATGCTGGTCCCAAACTCCCAGGGTCAAACAATTTTCCTGCCTCAGTGTCCCTAGTAACTGGGAGTAAAGATGTGCTTCCCTTACTGACTAGGCTAGATTGCTTATTTTACTTGTCCTTTTATTTACTTTTTTTTTTTTTTTTGCCTAGCTATGTGCTTGCTAAGCAGGTACTGTGCCATTTGAGCCACCCATGAAGTCTGGATTGCTTAATTTTAAAGGACAAATTAAAGCTGTCATCTAAGCTGGGCATTGGTGGTTCATGAAATCCTAGCAACTCAAGGAGCCTGAGATCTGAGGATCATAATTTGAAGCCAGCCTGGGTAGGAAAGTCTATGAGATTTTTTTTTTGTCAATGGTGAGGCTTGAACTCAAGGCCTTGGTACTTTCCATGAGCTCTTTTGCTTAAGGCTAGTCCTCTGCCACCTTGAGCCACAGCGCCACTTCTGGTTTTCTGGTGGTTAATTGGAGATACGAGTCTCATGATCTTTCTTTCCCTGGCTGGCTTTGAAACATCATTCTCAGATCTCAGGATGACAAGTATGAACCACCAGTACCGGCCTTATGATGGAGCTGTCTGCCACTCAAGTGGTGGAGTACTAGCCTTGAGAGAGAGAGAAAAAAAAAGCTCAGAGACAGCACCCAGGCCCTGAGTTCAAGTCCCAGAACTGGCAAAAAAAACCCAAGTTACATGTGAACCTTAAATTGGGTACGTGGCAGAAGTAGAGGTCTGCATTTGCAAAGCTTTTTGTGAGAGCTCCGAGCTGTCCTTACTCCGATACGTTAGGCCTGGCTGTAATTGTCAGCTCAAGATAATTTCTTAAACCTCTCACAACTCCATTTTCCCTCCTCAAGAAACAGTTCGAAGAAGATGAGAAAAATAATGATTGAAGTTTCAGGGAATCAGCATAAAATCGATGGCGTTTGGCTGCTGTGGAGGTCTGGCTGCTGCTGGCGTGGCGTGGTGTCCTGGGCCTTTTGATGGCTTTGTTCAGGGAAGACCATGTGTGAGGTCATTAGTTTCATCTGTGGCCTCCACATCAGTGGCTCCCAGTGCAGGAGGTCCTCTGCGTGAGGCCACAGGCAGAACGTGGCCGATGGGCTCTGTTATCGACCGTGGATTTCCAGGTTTCCATGCACCAGGCTGCAAGGGGTGAAGATGAGGAGAAGAACCGAGGACATGACCCAACTTTGCATTTTCATCTGTGTGCCAAGCCTCGCTTTGCACCACACCCCACTGGATTTGGGCAAATCAGAACACTGGCTGAATCTACATTACCACTGGAGTTGGAGACTGGAGAAAGGCAAATGGTAGCTTCTTTATCAGCTCAAGTGTGACCTCCAGCAGGGATGGTGAAGGGTCTGGGCAAAGCCCTGCTCTGTCCTGCTAGAGAAATGAGGGTTGTACACTAGAATTTCTAGAGTCGCATGGACTTTCTGGTGTGGCCTAGAACATGCTAGAACTTGTGCTTTGCTGAGCTTCCGTAGCCTCAGACAGTACGAGGTACTTTGTGGGTCATGGGGCTTGAACTCTGAGCCTGGGTGCTGTCCCTGAGCATTTTTGCTCAAAGCTAGTGCTCTACCACGTTGAGCTCCACTTCCAGTTTTCTGGTGGTTCATTGGAGATAAGAGTCTCATGGGTATTTCTGCCTGGGCTGGCTTTGAATCTGGATCCTCAGATCTCAGCCTCCTGAGTAGCTAGGATTACAGGCGTGAGCCATCAGCGTCCGGGTGCGATGTCCATTTCAAGCGTGCTGAGGTTTCCTGCAGATGTTGTGTGCATTCTGCTTATGGCAATGAGGATGATAATACCTATTTTCATGCCAGCTGCTACTCTTAGTATGATTATCACACCTTAAATTTTTTGCCAGTAATGTAAGGGAAACATCATCGTATTGTGGTGATGTCATCTCTTTTTGACTAAGGGCTTGCTTGATATATCAATGAGCTATTCGTATGGCTTTTTGAATATTGTTATTCTCCTGGAGTCGTCGTAAGAAAGGAATTGCCATTTGACAAAGCAGTTCATGAACGCAGTGAGTCTTGATCAGCGTTACTCCGTTCAACAACCTCACCCACCCCTCCCCACCCACCCCTTCCCTCGCTCTTCTTAAAAGTTGTTAGGATATGTATTGTATTGAATTCTCCTTTTGTTATTTCACAAAAGCAAGCAATTTATACGGGCAACCCCTCTTGATCAGTGGCATCTTTTTAAACCATCGTATCCTCTACCCATTTTTTCTCCTGTGGGCTTTATCGGGTGTGCTTGTTATTTTGTGAGTGCTCTTTGTATATTGAGGACCCTGGAAGATTTGGAGCATGCTGCTCCCGATCCTTCCTGCTCTCCTCCCTTCCCACCACTCTCTTTCTGTGGTACAAGGGTTTGTCGTGGCCATCAGAAGACTTGCGTTGGTCTCCGCAGTCACACGTGGCAGTTTCTTCTCAGGGCAGTGCTCCGAGGATGATGAGGATCTGCACAGTGGGGATTGGCAGCTGGGGAGCTGGGAAACCTCAGTCAGACTCGCACTCCACTGTGGGTGGATCTCCGGCAGCCTGGCTAAAGGAGGGTGTAGAAGAGGGTAATAGAAGAAAGGCTGCTGACTGTCCCTGGGGCCGTGAGCCTGGGTTGACCAGCGATTGGACCTGAGCCCCCAGGAAACCCCCGTGAGGAGTTTGTTGGGCCTTCTTATGGCTTAGATGAATAGAGGTCCTGGATGGCCAGGGCGTTTTCAGCTCCGTCTCCACCAAGCTAATGAAGACAGTGGCAGAAGGGAAGCTGGCGGGAGCCTAGCACCATTTTGAGAAATGAGGGCTGTTGAGTGTGGATTAAAAATTGAATTAATTGGGGCTGGGAAGGTGGCTGAATGGTACAGTGCTTGCTCAGCATGCATGAAGCCCTGGGTTCAATTCCTCACACCACATAAACAGAAAAATCCAGAAGTGGTGCTATGGCTCAAGTGGTAGAGCGCTAGCCTTAAGCACAGAGAGTCTCAGGGAGAGCGCCCAGGCCTGAGTTCAAGCCCCAGGATCAGCAAATAAACTTAATTTATTGAGATGTATATTTCTTTTAAATATAGATTTTTCCAGGATGGTTTGTGGGAATTTATCCTTAAGGAATAGGAGGATGATGAGCTTTTACAAGAGTCCAGAAGTCAGATTTTAAGGCATGTTAAAGCACAAAAGGCCACGTGTGTTGTTTTTTAGAATTCTGTCAGCCATGTTGATTAGACAGGAGAACACATATAGATCTTCTGTAGTAACAAACTATGGCCCAGAGGGATAAATACCAATGGGACAAGTACCTGCGCTTCACACCTCTAATCTCAGGAGACTGAGATCTGAGGATCCCAGTTTGAAGCCAGTCTAGGTGGGAAAGGCTGTGAGGCTCTGATTTCCAATTAACCTCCAAGAAAAGTGGGAAGTAGAGCTGTGGCTTAAGTAATACAGAGCCGGCTTTGAGTGAAAAAAGCTAAGCGATAGTGCCCAGGCCCTCAGTTCAAGCCCCAGTCCTGGCACAAAAGAAAAAAAAATTAGAGAAAGAGAAAACTATACCTAATTTTCCCAGGATGCTTGGTCAAAATCTTTCCTTAAGGCACAGGGCAGTGACTACTTTGTACAAGAGTCTAGAAGTAGGGTGTTAAGAGAATTACAAAGCACAAAGGTCTCCTTGTATTGTTTCAGAATTCCCTCCACCATGTCGATTGGACAGGAAAGCACAAATTGTTCTGCTGTAGTTACAAACCACAGAGAAGGTGAAGTCAGGGGAAGCGGCAAAGAGACCAATAGGCAGGATTGATTGTCTGAAAGGGAAGCCAGTAATTCAGCAGTGGTAGTCACTAGGCACTGTGTTGGAAATGAATTATACAACTTGGTGGGAAGGAAGGAAAAAAAAAAGCTGGGAGAAAATGAGGGAGGAGGCGACACTGTTTAAAAAGAACTGTCCTCATTAACTGATTTATGTAACTTTAACCCCTCTGTACATTAAGAACGAGAGGGAGAGGAAGGGAGAGAGAGGGAGAGAGAAAGAAAGCCAGTATGAATTGCGATTTCTAACCTGTGCTTCTGCCTCCTGGGTTTTGCCTGTCAGCACCATGTTTCTCCACAAGAGGGCAGCAGAGGCAGCGCAGTGGGAAGAACTGGCTTGCGAGGTGTCAGAAACTCCACCTGCCCTGGGGGAAACTGACTCACTGTTTAGAATGTCTTTAAAATTCTTTTTTCTTTTTGCTGGTTGTGGGGCCTGACCTCTGGGCCTGGACATTGTCCCTCAGCTCTTCAGCTTAAGGCTAATGCTCTACCACTTGAGCCACAGCGCCACTTCCAGCTTTTTCTGCTTACGTGGTGCTGAGGAATCGAACCCAGGGCCTCATGCATGCAAGGCAAGCGCTCTACCACGGAGCCACCTTCCCAGCCCTGTTTTTTTTTTTTTTTTATAAATAAAGTTTTATTGGCACACAGCCATGCCCATCTGTGTATTTACTGTCTCTCAATACCTTCCTACCACAATATCAGAGGTGAGTAGTTACAACTCGCCCCGTATGTCCAGCAGATTTCCAAAATATAAACTCTCCTGTGTAGACCTGAGGAGGTTGGGGACATGGTAGGCTCTGAACACCCTTGAGACTTATTCCTGGGGCTCTCTGCATACTTGAACAATTTCTGATTTTGCCTGTGGAAAGACAGATGTAGCTGCTTTTCCAGTGGAGTTGAGGGAATTGGGAAATTGTGGGGCTAGTCACCGGGAGGGCCCAGGTTTATTTTCTCAGCTCTTGGGCTTGGCTCTCTTGCCACATGCCGTGACCCCCACAGGCTGTTTAATATACTCGATCTCAGTGCTATACACTGGGAAACGGGAACCCAGCGGCAGCGGGGTGTAAGAGGAAATCAAGGCTGAGGGGTCTGGAGTCAACCCAAAGTCTGGTTTTGCGACATCTGGGCTGTGTGACCTATCCAGGTCACTTAGCCCCTGATTCATTGTCTGTAAAATGAATGATCCATGCCCACCTTCTGTGTGGGGTTGTTGGAAGGAGTGTGAAGTAAGAAGTGGTTCACACAAGGACTAACACGGTGAGCAAGAAGCAAATGGATGCTGTTTCCATGGATAGAGATGCGGATGAGTTTGACAACTCACCCAAGGTATGGTGAGACTGTGTGTGTGTGTGTGTGTGTGTGTGTGTGTGTGTGGCTGTACCTGCGTTTGGTAAGAGTGCATCTTCTTATTAAGAAAGCAGGCACAAAGGGCTTTTCCAACATGGGACTGAGGGGGAGGAGTTTGGGGGGGCAGTGGGGGGGAATGACACAGGATGATGTGGGTGATGTACGTCCTTTACCAGCTTGTCTGGAGTAGGATCTGCTGTGGAAGATGCCTCGCTGGTCCAGGGCCTGGGTGAACGTGAAGGATTATGGGAGGTCTGTGGTGGTACCCTGCCTGGGTAAGCGGGTGAGCGGGGCCCTGGTTTCACGACGCCACAGATGTTCAGAGACATAGGGCGTTGTCACCCCTGGGACCAGAGGAAAGCAGGAATGGCAGGCATCCCCCTCCATCTTTTCATACTGGCTGCGTTCTGAAACCTCTTTAGGACCCAGTGTTTTCTATGAAGTGAGGCTTATAAAGCAGAATAAAAATACTCATTGTAGAGAGGCAATGAGGAATTGGTGAGCTGAGCACTGTGTTTGTCTAGCAAGTACCCAATGAATAACAGCCAATGTTTCTATTTTTTATTTTTGGCCTGTCTTGGGGCTTGAACTCAGGGCCTGGGTGCTGTCCCTGAGCCTCTTTGTGCTGAAGGCTAGTGCTCTATCACTTGAGCCACAACACCATTTCTGATTTTTCTGAGTAGTTTATTGGAGATAAGATTCTTGTGGACTTTTTGAGTGGTTAATTGGAAGTGAGAGTCTCAGGAGGACTTTTATGCTGGGGCTGGCTTTGAACTGTGATCCTCAGAGCTCAGCCTCTTGAGTGGTTAAGGTTATAGGTGTGATTCTGCAAAACATGTATGTTGTGAGCATGTTTTGGTGCCTTGTGCTAGTTTTAATTTAGGATGGAAAATTTGAAAGCCCTGGGTGTGCATTCCTGTACCTCATGGGGACATTCAATTGAACTAGTTTAGATCTAATTTTTCACAAGGAACTATTTCATTTAAAGATAACGATTGGGTAGACAGCATAACTTCTATTTTAGGAAGGTTTTTCTTTTGGTGAATGTAACTGTAATGTGTTAATTTTGACAACGATGAAGTTGCATGTGTAAACTGCTATCTTTAGGTGGCAGGTTAAAATGAATTAATTGTATGCAATTTTGAACAATTATTTTCTTGCACTGCCTATATCTTGCCACTAGAGGGCAGGCGAGGCTTAGGCTAACCAAATAGAGCACCATACATAATTCCAAATGTTCTATAGACACAGTAAACAAACCGAGTGGAATCAATTTTACTAATGCATTGTCTTTTTTAGACGCACTTCTTTAGTTCCATATATTCACATTATTGTATGTAAATAGTTCATGTTTTAAGGTGTGGTTAGTCCTTCCTGTGAACTAATCAAGTTGGGTCTTCCTGTTGCTTTCTTGAAATGATGATATTTGCATCTTTGTGGGTCAGTTACACTCTGAATGTGTATGTGTGCATATGAACGTATGTATGCATGCATGCTTGTGTGTGTGTGTGTGTGTGTCAAGTGATGATGTTGGCTAGTGAGTCTAAAAGCTACCTAGCCAGGAAGTTTACTTTAAGCACCAATCAGCATTTACCTTATGGGGTGAAAACTCACAGTGTCATTATAATATCACCCCACAGTTTCCTCTGTCTTCCTTTCTTCTGGCCCACTCATTAGGCATGGCATGTAGATGTTCCTGGGTGGGCACCTCAGTGCATGAATGAGAGAACGAGGGAACAGCGAGGTGGGTTAGGAAGCCCATGTTCGGGGCATGCTGGAGAAGTGTCACCCGACGGTCCTCCCTTGGAGGCCGCACCCCAGCCCTCATCTCAGCCTCACGTGGAGGGGGCCGGGGCACTGCTTCACCTGGCCAGGGCCTTGGCATGTGTTCAGATCTGTAGGCAAAGATGAGAACCTCTGGTGAGGTGAGGAGCTAGCTCGTGTCAAGCTGCTGTTTGACCTGAGTGGTAACCAGTCTCTGCGGCAGTGGTACTGCAGCTCGCTTGCCCGAATGAGAGCAGAGATTGCAGCTACAAGGGCGGCCCCTGCCCCAGGCTTCGGACAGCCTGGGGGAGTCGCCTCCCTCGCTTGCTTTGGCCTCTCCTGTCCGGACACAGCCTTTCCTCCTCTTTGCGCCCCACGTTATTATTATTTATTTTCTTGCCACTGCCTTATGGTCAGGCTCACCATAATCTTGACTTTTGAAATAAAAGGGAAAGCACAGATGTGAGAGGGCGGGGACCTGCTCCTTCCTTTCATCCTCAAGGGCGAGTCCCAGCGCAGGGCCGGGCAAGGCGGGGCTCCAAAAGGCCTGGGGAAGGAGTGCGCTTCACTTGTCTACATGGAAGGAAAGAGGGAAGGAAGGACAGAGGAAGGAAGGAAGGAAGGAAGGAAGGGAGGGAGGGAGGGGGGAAGAAGGAAGAAAGATAGGAAAGAAGGGAGAGAGGAAGGAAGGAAGGAAGATAGCAAGGAAAGAAGGAAGGATTAATGGAAGAAAGGAAGGAAGGAAAGAAGGATGGAAGAAAGGAAGAAAGCAAAGAAGGGAGGAAGAGAGGAAGGAAGGAATAATAGAAGAAAGGAAGTAAGGAAGGAAAGAAGGAAGGAAGAAAAATAGGAAAGAAAGAATGAAAGGAAGGAAGATAGGAAAGAAGAAAGGAAGGAAAGAAGGGAGGAAGGAAGGAAGGAAGGAAGGAAAGAAGGGAGGAAGGAAGGAAGGAAGGAAGGAAGGAAGGGAGGGAGGGAGGAAGGAAGGAAGGAAGGAAAGAAGGGAGGAAGGAAGGAAGGGAGGAAGGAAGGAGGGGCAGGCTGGCCTGCTGGCGGAGGGCAGAGCTGTACTTCCTTACTAACTGGGCTTTCCCAACCCATGGGGCTCTATCTCCCCTCATCTTTTCAGTCTCAGAGGTGGAATGGGCTGTGTGTTGTCTTTGAATACTGAGCAGGGTGGTTACAAGAGTCTCCTTATCCTGGAGAAGAATCAGTGCATTTCACCTCATGGAACAGAGCTGCCAGCTGAGGGTCCAATGCCCCGGGTCAATATCTCCTCTGCGTGGCACTGCTGTCCAAGGCCACCCGGATCCTCCGCTCCACGGAGGAAGGAGAATCACTGGAGCGCAGAAGTGGGAAGAGCAGAGAGAGGCAGGGAGGAAGGGACAGGGGGTTTTGTGCTCTCCTGGCTCCTAACGTGGACAGTTTGAATGTCGTGGCCCATCTGGTGGTCTCAGATTTGTAAACTAGAAATGGTGTTATTGAGGAGACACACATTAAAAAAGACTGATTGGCCATGGGAAGACTGAATGTACAATAGTTACAGTTCAGCGCTACCACTGTGCTCCATGCATGTTATGGATGGGGTGTATATGAGCAGAACAACCAAGCGGTCTCATGTTCTTTGGTCTGACCTATTGTGGAGGGACGAACAGGATCCCAAAGTGAGAGGTGAAGCAACTGAGAAGTTTCTTTGAGGACGAAGCACTATGAATATGAAATGAAATCCACAAGCAGCGCATTTGCCCGTCGTTCATGGCTGGCCTGGGGTGACTGCTGGCAGTCCAGGGCCAAGGCAGTCTGGGACAATTTGGTGGTCAACCTGGTTGTTCCTGGAGCAGCACAAAGCCAAGATCTCTGTCTTCCTCCTCTACCATAGAAGGTGGAATGTCTTGTTTTCTGTGGATAGCTTAAAAAAAACACCTTTGAAGAGGAAGCCTTTAAGCCTGGTTGGAATTGACTTAGAGAAGGGAGCAGATGAACAGGCTGAATTCCCTCCCCACCCCTGAGTCCTGTGGTCATTCTACAGGATTTCCTATTGGGGATGGTTTGTGCTTGAGCTGTTGCTATCCAAACATATTGAACAGGAAATAATATTGTGAGTATGAAAAGATAAATCAGCCATCACCCTTATTACTCTGTGTGCGTGTGTGTGTGTGTGTGTGTGTGTGTGTGTGTGTGTGTGTGTGTGTGTAACTAGGACTTGAACTCAGGGCCTGGGTGTTGTCCCCTAGCTCTTGTGCTCCAGGTTAGCTCTCTACTTGTTGAACTGCAGATTCACTTCCAGCTTTTGAGTGGTTAAGTGGAAATAAGAGTTCCACAGATTCTCTTGCTAAGCCTGGCTTTGAGTCTTTGAACCTCAGATTTCAGCCTTCTGAATAGCTAGGATGACAGGTGTGAGCCATGGGTGCCTGCCCACTACTTTTGTAGCTGGTGTGCTTCTACATTTCAGGTAGAAATTGGAAACACCCACAAAATGGCTCTGTTAACATTTTGGTGGCTAGGATTTTGTAGGTGCACAGACACACACATGTGTCTGTCTCCTGCAGAAATAAGCATCTCATTGCTTCATGTCTGCGGTGGGGGAGGTCATCTCTTCTAGTGCTTGTTGGACTAGTCTCCAGTTTCTTTCCAATGAGAGCCTGGCTCTCTGGTGTGTGCTACATCAGAACAGAGGTAAGTCATCAAGACCTGGATTCGAGTCCTCTTAAGTGTTGAGTTTGTGATGATCCTGAAATACTGGGGGTTTCTCACATTTCCACGTGATGTTGCTAAGCCAATCATGAGCAAAAACATGAAGTAGCTGTTGATTTTATCCTAAAAAAAAATCACCCAGTATTTTGGGAGGCCTTTATTTCACGTAACATCAGAGGATGCTCGAGGATTTGCAAACCCTCCCCCTGGGACCCTGGGCAAAGCGCCTTCACCTCTTTGAGCCTCAGGCTAGTTTTCCTGGGAAGGAGTGTGGGGTCCTCTCACCTGCTCTTCCCCTCCCCCATCTCACAGGCCCCCCCCCCCCAGGTGGGGAATTGTAATGCAACCAACCAGCTTGATTCTGTGACTGTGTGTGCTCTGACAATTCTGTAGGCCTCACCATGCCCACCTACCTGCCCTTAGCAAGTGCCCAATCCTGGGAGAGGTGGCTGGTGGCATCTGTGGGCATGCCTGGCACCCTTTCCTCACAGGGAAGATGTGGGGTGGTCATGTGTTTTTTTTGGGGGGTGAGCTCACCTCCTGCCTCTCCCCCCCCAAAAAAAAGAGCTGTGGAAAGGGAGAAGATGAAAAATAGGTCCAGCTTTCAACAGCAGTGGTTAGGGCAACGTGGCAGTGGAGAATTAATGTCAGAATTAATGTCAATATCTCTGTCCCCCCCCCCCCCCATACTGTGAGCGGTCAGTGCCCTGCCCAGTCTCCCGTGCATTTCCCATCACCAGCAAGCCATCCACGGCTTGGCTGTTTTCTGCCCACTTCTTTTGCTTGTTGACCGCCTGGGCAGGCAGGGCCTCTGCGATTCTGGGGGAACCACTGGGCCCTGTCTGTTGGGGAGGGAGTTTCTAAAGGCTGGGGGGAGCTGGCTTCTTTATTTTATTTTATTTTATTTGTGAACATACTGTACAGAGGGGTTACAATTACATGGGCAGGATAATGCATACATTTCTTACCAAGCATGGCTTCTTTCTTTCTGTGTTCGGAGGTGCCTGGGAAGGAAGATTGACTTTAGATTTCAATAAACGCATTAAGGGAGCTACGATGGAGGCTAATCAGATATTTCTCCCCCCTTAAAGTGAGTTTTCCACACCCAGTGGGGAGCCGCCCCCCCCCCCCCCCCCGCCTTTTGTGCACCAGGCTCCACCAGCTCCCCGCCAGCCCCACAGAGGCAAGCCGGAGCCACCACACCAAAGCTGGGTGGACTCTTCTGGAATTTCCTTGGGATGGACAGACAGGAGTGATTTCTTTCTTTCAATTCTCTGTCTTGTCTGTCTGTCGGTCTTGCTCTCTCCCTTTTGTTGTAAAGATGAGGTACAGAGGGGTTACAGTTACAGAAATCAGGTGATAAGTACGTTTCTTTTTGAACAGTGTCACCCCTCCCTCATTCTTTCCCAGCCTTCCCCCCACCCCCAGTGGTAAAGTTCATTTTCATTATAGTACCTAGTCAGTGTCACTGAGGAGTGACTTCTGAGCCTTGGAGAGGGCTCGTATTTACTGTCCCCAAATGCCAGCAGGTGGCTGACCATAGTGTCTATTAAAAAAAAAATTATTGTAAGGGTGATGTGGGGGGGGGGCTACAGTCCCATAAGCCAGGTATTGAGTTCCTTCCTTCCTTCCTTCCTTCCTTCCTTCCTTTCTTTCTCTTTCTTTCTTTTCTTTTCTTTCTTTCTTTCTTTCTTTCTTTCTTTCTTTCTTTCTTTCTTTCTTTCTTTCTTTCTTTCTTTCTTTCTTTCTTTCTTTCTCTCTTCTTTCTCTCTCTCTCTTTCTTTCTTTCTTTCTTCCTTCCTTCCTTCCTTCCTTCTTTCTTTCTTTCTTTCTGCCTGGGCCTGTCCCTCAGCTCTTCAGCCCAAGGCTAGTGCTCTACTACTTGAGCCACAGTGCCACTTCCAGCTTTGGTGCTGAGGAATCGAATCCAGGGCCTCATGCATGCAAGGCAAGCGCTCTACCAGCACCTTCCCAGCCCAAGTACATTTCTTTTTGAACAGTGTCACCTCTTCCTTTGTTTTCTCCCAATCTCTCCCGCCACTCAAATTGTATTGTTCATTTTCAACATACTGTCAAGAGAATACCACTGCTGAACTAGCTCACCCTTTGTCCCACCAAATCACACACACGCACACACACACACACACACACACACACTCCTATATTACATATAGGACAAAAGGCACAAATAAAAAACCCCAGCAACAAAAAGGGGAAAAAAAAACCCCACAAAAAATAAAATAAAAAAACCTCTTGTTTCCATTTCTTGAAGTTCATTTGATAGGCATCATTTTATATGTATGTATAGCTATGTACATAGTTATTGAGCCCCTGTGATGTTCTCCTAAAAATATCTTCTTTTGGTCTCACTGTGTGAATGCTTATAGTCCTGTTTAACGTATCATGTCCACATGTAAACAGAGCTTTCCTATAGCCTAGCAACCCCATTCCTGGGCATTTATCCAATTGATGACAAACCAGGCCACTAAGGCCATCAGCACAACCATGTTTATTGCAGAATTATTTACCACAGATATGGAACCAACCCATATGCCTACCAGTAGTTGAATGGATCAAGAAAATGGGGTATATATACACAATGGAATTCTATGCTTCTATCAGAAAGAATGACATTGCCCCATTTATAAGGAAATGGAAAGACTTGGAAAAAAACTATACTAAGTAAGCCAGACCCAATGAAATGTAGGTTGTATGGTGTCCTTCATTTGTAACAATTACAATGTGCCTATAAATCTACAGGTAAACTCAACAGATAGTAAAACATAGTGTCCATTTTGCTTGATGGGCTCAGAAGCTGTGATTTTTTTTTTCTTGGAAGAAAGGACTTTAAAGGCAAGTGTTTTGGAAAATAATTTCTGTGACTCTCTTAGCTTTAGGGTCATTGCTTAATGATTATTAGCATATGCAGTTCTCAGATCAAGTGAGTCTTGTGCTCTTGCAGTATGTTTTAGAATTTGTGTTTGTGGTGCCAAGCCTGAGGCTTGAACTTAGGGCCTGGGTGCTGTCCCTGAGCGTTTTTTGCTCAAGGCTAGCTAGCAATCTACCCTTTCTAGCTTTTTAATTATTAATTGGAGATAAGAATTTCATGGGGGCCAGGCACCTGTGGCTCATGCCTGAAGTCCTAGTTATTCATGAGGCTGAGATCTGAGGATCGTGGTTTGAAGCCAGCCCTGGCAGGAAAGTAGGTGAAGCTCTTACCTGTAATTAATCACCAGAAAACTGGAAGTGAAACTGTGGCTCAAAGTGATAGAGTGCTAGTCTTGAGCAGAAAAGCTCAGGGACAGTGCCTAGGCCCTGAGCTCAAGCCCCTCAATGAATAATAATAATAATAATAATAGTCTCATGGACTTTCCTGCTCAGGTTGGTTTCTAATCATAATCCTCAGATCTCAGCCTCCTGAGTAGCTAGGATTATAGGCATGAGCTATCAGTGTCTAGCTAGAAAATTTTGTAAGCCATAGGATTCAATCATCGTATACAGGCATGAGGTATTAACTAATTTTGTAGTATTCTCTCAAGGACATGAGGTTTAGCAAATAAATGGTGCATATTTACATCTGTGCTTGACGTATTAGAGTCTTGTTGGGCAGGAGAGGCTGTGGTACTCAGCTCTCTTGACCAGACCTCTTTCTTGGGCAGTAGCTAGGCCATGATTACCTGGATGCAATTTACCTCAAGGTTGACTCCTGGTTGAGAAGCACTCAGCCTAAATTATTTCTATTATTTCCTGAGTCTCAGTCCATTAACCAAGTTGGTCAAAAGGCCAGGAAGAGAAATGGCATTCTGGAAATATTATTAGCATTTTTCTGGTGAATGCTAACTACTGTACATTTACAGCCGATTAAGTTTTGCTCGCTCTGTTTTATTATGGATTACGACAGGGATTTGGGAGACTTGAGTTCTGTTAAATAATAAATAGAACCAGCAAGGTCATTTTCTACCTGACCAAAAGAAAACTTCGCTGCTAAAGACAGGAATTAAGAAACAGGTTAAATGTCTTGGGGGTGGGGTGGAGATGCTGGGAGAATTCAAGTTTTCCCCAGTGGCTAAAGAAGGAATTGTTAATGTTTAGGTCATTTAGCTCTATAGGTATGCTTTTTGGGGCCAGATTATATCCGTGGCCCCCTCCTCCTCCCTCCCCGCCCCATGAGTTTAAACCCTAGGATCTTGCATTTGCTAGACAGGTACCCCACTGCAGAGCCATGCTTCCAGCTCTTTTTTGTGCTGGTTACTTTTGAGGTAGGGCTGTGCCTTTGGCCTGGGTGCGCATGCCCGGGTGGTATGTGTTATGCTTCCTGTGATGGCTGTAAGAGGTGTGTGCTACTGTGCCCAGAACTTGTTAGGGAAGAGGTCTTGAAAAGGGATTTCTGTCCAGGCTGGCTTTGTAAGCTCAACCTCTCAAGTAGCTTGGGTGATAGGTGTGAGCCACGGGCACCTAAACAGAGAATTTTCTAAAATTAATGCATAGTAATATATTAACTACACAAAATAATGAGGTTCATTGTGACATGTTCATAAGGCACTTATTCTTTCTTAACACGGTTTTTTGTTTTTGTTTTTGTTTTATGCTGGGGTTTGTATTCAAGGCTTCATGATCTAGCACCTGACAATGCCTCTAGCCTTCTTTGCTCTGGTTATTTTTTGAGATAGGGTCTAGCTTTTTGTCTGTCAGTCTGCTTGTCTGCTTGTCTGTCTGTCTGTCTATCTATCTATCTATCTGTCTGTCTGTCTGTCTGACTGTCTGTCTGTCTGTGCTGTGGATGGAATGGCAGGGGTGAACTACCATGCCCAGCTTTTGCTGAGGTTTCAGGCTTATTGGCTTAAGTGCCATGGTTGAACTCTGATCCTCTGGATCCCAGGCTCTGAGGTAGCAGGGATGATGGGTGTGTGGCACTGTGTCCAGTGATTGGTTGAGATGTGTGTGTGTGTGGGGGGGGGGCAGGTCTCATGAACATTTGCCCAGGCTATCCGAGAACCTCCATCCTCCCAATCTCTACCTCCTTAGTAAATAGGGTTACAGGTACTGGACACCTGGCTAAGAAGTGTTATTTGAATTGGTTGCATTACTTGTAATTGACATGATTTCATATAAATAGTCTGGATTTAGGGAACATTGAGGGTTTTCTTGGTAATTATTTTTTATTAGTAATCAGTAATAATACAAGGGCATTTTATTGTGGTTATTCCATAGCTGCACAGGAGTGCTATGAACAAGTTCACACCGCAGTGTTCCCTTAACACCCGTCTCTCTTCTCTCTTTGCTTTCCCAAATACTGGTGGGTTTCATTATGTTGTCTTCATATGTAAAGTTCTCAACCACCTTCACCCCCTAATTACCCTCTCCTTTACCCCTGCTCCCTTCTACTGGTCCCCTGACACAGTAGGCAATTTATAATCATGTCCCACTAGAATGACCACCTCTCTCTCTCTCTCTCTCTCTGGTACTGGCTCTGGGGGCTTGAACTCAGGACATGGGCATTTTTCCTTTAGCTTTTGTGCTTAATGCTGGCATTCTACCACTTGAGCCATAGCTCTATGTCCAGCTTTTTGGTGGTTCATTGGAGATGTGAATCTCACCAACTTTCCTGCCTCGGATCTCAGCCTCCTGAGTAGCTAGGATTACAGGTGGGAGCTACCAGACAGTGTCTGTGTCATCATTATTTTAACACTTTGTTTTTATTCTGTCTTACAACTGCTGAGTGCACACGCCCTCCGCCCCACAGTGAGAGGCTTTTTCATTCTCTATTTACTTCCCACTTTTTTTGTTGTCAGTGTCTTTGACTTTGAACGGAGTTTGAGAGTTTTGACTGAAGATACAAATAACACAAAATCTTTTAATTTCACGTTTCAGGTGCCTTGTCACTTTATAGCCCAGTAGTGAAACATTGTCCTCAGGATCAAACTTGGAACTGAAGCACAGGTTGTGTGCAGGTTACTTAACCTCACTGAGCTCTGATTTCCTGGCACCGGGACCGCAGCACTGCCCACTTGGGAGGTTTGCTATGTATGAGGATTCTGCTGACTTATGCGTGGGTGTGCTGCTGTCCAGCTCTGAGCATGTACTCATGCTAGCCATGTCATCAGCTCCAAAAAGGAGAATTCCTTTTGTTTTTGAATCAGCGGAGATAGGCAAGGGGCGACGTCTGTATTTCACATGGGTGTCGTTGACTGTAGCAGCTGCATTGGGCTCATTGTGTCGTTCCTTCTCATGTTACCATTCATAACTACAAAATGGATATTTTGCAAGCTGGTAAGATACCATCTTGTGATTCATATAGACACCAAGCCTTTCCACTGAGCATTTTGCTCTCATGTATAAGCGAGTAGTGTGTCATTCTATACCAATCACATCACTTAACAGGATGGCTTTCGCGCCCTGCCTGGGGCAGCAGCGATACCTTGTGTCACACTGATGGCTGCAGTGGTTGGGTCAGACACTCCGGGGAGGGAGGAAGAGGATCGCTCTCACTGGCTGGTGTTGGTGCCGTGTGGTGTTTCACAGCCGATGGAGAAACGAGAAGTCAGCCTGGAATACCCGGATGATGGGTGGAAATAAAAGCACCTTGGCCTGCGTTCATCATTTTGTCCTCTGTGCAAGACTCAAACATTAAGTCGTGCATTTCTTCAGCTACTATGACAGCCCCCAGACCCCCTGCTCTTCTCTGCCAAGGAGGTTAGCTTGCAAAGCTATGGGGTGCTGACATTGGGGTCCTCCATGAGGCCTCTCCGTTGGAGGACCCCCAAGGAAAACTCAACATCGAAATTCTTGAACAGGGTTTGCATCTTACAACGCCTTTCTCTTTCACTGACTTTGAGGTGATGATACGCTAGTGGAACAATTCATTTTTTTTTTTTAAAGCTGAACATAGTTTTCCTTTTCTAATTATCTTGAAGTGGTTGTAGGAAAGAGTTGCCATTTAGCAAAGCCGTTCATGAATGCAATGTGTCTTGATCCATTGTCACACCTTTCCACCTTCTCACCCATCCCGCCCCTACCCACCCCTTCCCTCCCTCTTCTTAATTTTGTCAGGTCTACATTGGATTCTTGACTTCATTTCTCCCCCCAGTTCATGAAGCCTTTTGTAATGTTGGTGATTAAGCATGTTTCTGATGGCCGTGAAGAGTGTTCTCTGAGTGCCTTCAGTAAGAGCCCCTTGTATCCTTCAGACTGGAGACACTATGACATTTGGGCTCTGTGTCTTCAGCCATGGCTACGTGCAGAGTCACGGAGACTTTGCACACATTGTCAGGGGCCACTGAGCGCTGCTATGGAAGGGGACAGATTGCCACACTTTGGACATCTAATCATAAGTAGCCTGCTCAAGAAGTTTACATCAAATTCACACACGATGATGAGTCTGGTTCGGTGGCTGGTAATTCTCATTACAGAACTATGAACAGCAATCCTTCACCCTGAGCATTGTCTCCTTACTGTCCTCCCAATCCTGGAGGTCTCTTTCTTATTGTCTCCTGTTTGCACATGCACCTTTGCTTTCCCAAGTTCACTCGGCCAGTGGCGGCAGAGCTCAGGTTCCAGTGGCTCCAGTTTCATGCTGGAACTCATCTTCCCTCTCCACACTATGGTGCTTCATCAGGGGGTGACGTGCTTGATTCTGTGTCTTCCTTCCTGCTCACGTCTCCCTATGTAGGACTGAGGCATAATTATGGTTCTTATGCCACCCATAGGATTGTGCAAGTTAGGACTTGGGTCCAGCAACTTCTCTCAGGATGAATGGTGCTACAATGAATATGGCACCTGTAATGCTTGCTTTCCTGTTCAGGACATTCCTCCTTCAGCTTTGCCAGGGTGACAATGACACCTAAGAAAGTTATAACGTTTGTTTCTTCTAAGACACTGTCTAATGAGTTGCAAGTAGAGCTCAAGAGACTGTAGTCCACATATAGATCAAGAGAAGATTCTGGAAAATTCTGGAAAATATTTAGAACCTCTTAATCTTGGGATAACGAGGAAAAAGACGACCATTCCAATGAGCTGTATTAGACATCAACACTCAGGATGACCTCCTGTTTCATGAATTAAAAATGACATAAAAGCCAGAGGCAGTGGCTCATGCTAGAGGCTTTGGAGGCTGAGATTGGGGGGATTGTCACATGAGGTCAGCGAGGCCAGAAGGTCATGAGATTTTTCTCTCAACTCCAAGCTGGACTTGAGGGCATGTGTGTGTCCTTCCAGCTCTGTGGGAAGCGTTAATAGGATTAAGGTCCAGGGCAAAAAACAAAACTCTCTTGGAGAAATAATAGAAGCTAGAAAGGCTGAGTCCGTAACTTCAAACGGTAGAACGTCTGCCTAAGTTCAAACCCCACCATTGCCAAAGTTAAACACGGACAGGGCCTCGATCATTATATATCATTCTTAGTTTGAAATGTTTATGGAAAGATACAGCCGCCTAAAGCTTCTCTTCTCTCATTCTGCTTTTATTTAGTTTTCTTTGCTTATTTATTTATTTGCTGACTTATTTACCTACCTCTAGATCTAGGAGCAAACCAAGGATCTCACACATGCCAGGCACGCGCTCTAGCATGAGGTAGGCCAGTGACACCTTGGTCTTTAGAAACATGGTGGTCCAGCCTTGCCTCAAACTTACATCTACCAGCTTTTACCATCTCAGCGCTAAAACTGTAGGCATATACCACCATACCCGTCTTGCTTCAACTCCACTCTTGTTGGTTGGGTGTGACGTGCTACTCATTTAGGATTACTTTCACTTCAACTAAGTAGCTTAGTCAGTTCACCCAGATTTTCCTCAGAGTACAAAGGAATGCAGTCCAGAGCTGGGACAGCTGTTTAGAGACATGTGCTCCATTTCCCCTTCTGCCTTGCCATCTTAGCTTGAGACCTCTGTCCTTGGGTTGGCAAGATGGCTATTGTAGTTTTCCAAACCTTGTCTACATTCCAGGCAGGAACCACAAGAGAGGGCACAGGGGAAAAAAGCACATGGAATGGGAGTCTGGCCCTTTGTAAGGAAAACCATAGCTCTCTGGAGGAATCTGTTTGTATCCATAGGTCATAACTACTTGTGCCAAAACTGTGTCTGATAGTGAAGAGGCTAGGGCAGGGATGCGGGGAGAACTCACCCTCTGTTTATTCGTTCCATCTTTATGAAGATGGTACATTATAATGCAGATGACATCTATTCTCTCTTGGCCCATTACCCTCTGGGGTTGTACTTCATTTTTATTAATAATGGAAGGTTTAGATGTTATACTTCTGTAACATTGGTGTAATTAAGTGAAAAGTTGATTTTCAGAAACATAGATACAGTGTTAGCAACTGACTGAGTTTTCTTCCCATTACGGCTGGAGCAGGTGAATATATTCCTGTTATATACCGAAACGTAGCTATTTTGCATAAACTTGGCTATTTTGCTTAGAAGATGCCACATCAATCTAGATGATGCTAAACTGTTTCTTCTATGATAAATCAGAAGATCTCCAACAACATTCAAGTCTTTGGTATTGGCTGATATTGGCGAGTTGACCAGCACCCAGAGTTGAGTAGTAGCGCCTAGAGTAAGTTCACTGAGACTTAGGTTCTGCTATTTTCTTGCTTAGCTCTCATCTATTCGTCCATTACTCACCCCAGTCAGTGTTCTGGTGATCAGAGCTCCACTATTCCCTGTTACAATGTTTATTGTACTGTGGGCTTGGAAGCTCAGTTGTTTGAATTGAGTTACTTGAGAGTGAATTGGTGCGTATCCAGACAGTTACAGGGGAGGCATAGAGCTGTTGTGTTGGGAAGGTGTAATTGATTCTTGGTGATCTCACTGGAGTTCTTACTCCTTAAAACTCCATTCCAGAAGCTTAAAAGTGACTTTTGTGAAGATGGAATTGTTGGTGCACTTTCTTTGAAAATGAGGAAAAGAAACAAATCGTAAATTCCTCCAGTCAAAAACAGCAAGAAGAACCTATTGGAGTGAACCATCTCAGAGGGTGAGCTCATTCATTCGTTGGCCAGGCTTGGAAGAACAAATGTGTTGACTTCTCGATTCTGCACAGTGCGATTCCAAGAAGCAAAGACTAGGCAGCTTCCCACTGGGTACAGAGAACTCACTAGAGCAAGTAGTGAGCACACAGATGGTCGTCAGTGAGGGAGATGTCTGTCACTCTGTGGGCCACCTTCCAGGTGTTTCCCATGGCCTGTGAAGTCATTAGTCCGGGGCTGTGTCCACCTCGGATCCCAGATGTGCCGCAGGCTCCATTTCCCATCGTTCCCCTCTCTTTGTGCTGCTGTGTCCGGCCTCATTTACCTTCTTGCTGTTTCTCAGAGAACGCTGCTCTCTTAGGCCCATCTCTTCTCTGTTTGGGACATTCTTTCTAGCTGGAACCCTTCCGTTTCATGGGGTGCTTTGCTTTGATGTCTCTGTGTATGTCCTCTCTTCCTACACACTGCTTTATAATTCTTTATTAAAAAAATCCCAGTTATCTGACATCCTCTACATTTTCATTTTCTATTGTTGGTTGAGAATTTCCATAGTTATATCCCAAATAATGCCTAGCAAATAGTAGGGACTCAGTAAATAGCAGTCGACTGGATGAATTTTGAATATGAGATAGGAATTATGTCCTATTTGTTGTTTTTTTTGTCAGTCGTGGGGCTTGAACTCTGGGCTTGGGTACTATCCCTGCGCTCTTCAGCTCAAGACGAGTGCTCTACCACTTGAGCCACAGCACCACCTCTGGTTTTCTAGTGGTTTTTTTTATTGGAGATAAGAGTCTTACGGACTTTTCTGCCTGGGCTGGCTTTCAACTGCGATACTCAGATCTCAGCCTCCTTAGTAGCTAGGATTATAGGTGTGAGCCACTAGCGTCCGTCCGGCTGCCCTATTTTCTTCTGTATTCTCTAAGCCAAGTACTATGACTTCCAGTAGTGATGTTAGTTAACAAACATTGGGCTGTCTTCTATACTTTTTGTTTTGTTTTGTTTCGGTCAGTTGTTGGGCTTGAACTCAGGGTCTAAACACTGTCCTTGAGCATTTTTGTTCAAGGTGAGCACTCTACCACTTGAGCCACAGCACCACTTCTGGTTTTCTGGTAGTTAATTGGAGATAAGAGTCTCACAGACTTTTCTACATGGGCTGGCTTCAAACTGCCATCCTCAGCTCTCAGCCTCCTGAGTAGCTAGGACTATAGGCGTGAGGCACTGGTGCCTGGCTGGTCTTCTATACTCTTAACCACTCTAGATGTATTTACTATAATATCCATAGATATTATAATTGAAATGGATAACTAATGAAGTGTTACACCATGGAAAACAGATGCTAAGAGGCTGAAGGAAAACACAGAGAGGTGCTTATTATGTTGCATAAGTGAAAGGTAGTATAAAATGTTCCAATGGGGACTGTCTTGGGTAGGGTAGGCTAGCTCTCCTCTTGCGAGTCCCACCTGGATAAAAGGAGAAATGAGATTCACCTAGCAATTAAGAAATCTCTCCCAGGAAGTAGACAAGGAAACATGAAGTGTTCTAGGGAAAGCAAACAAAAAAAAAAAGAGATAAGTCATGCATTTAAACTATTATTTAAAATAGATTAGATTGTAAGGGGAGAGAGAGAGATGGGTATTACTGAGTCAGACTCCCGTGAATTCAAAACACAATGGCCTCATGTCTATTCAGGAGGCAAGGATTATTTTTAGAATAGAGGGGGAAAATTCTATCCTTAATTCTGTAGTAGATAATAATTGTAATTAAGGCTAATAGAGAGAAAACATTGTGACAGTCCAACTTTATATGTGTGTGACATTGCAAATGGAAGTATCACTTGCTTGTTCAGAAATCACAGTTGCTTTGTACATCATTACCACATTCTTGGGAAAGATTCAAATGAATCACAATCGAACATTCATGTTTCTAGCTGAAGAGCCCTCAGTTTTCCTGAGAAAGGAGAAGAGTTTATTAAGGAAGAATTATGTCAGAACATTATTGGGAAACATGAAGGAGTTTTAGATCCAAAAGGATTAAATGGTCTCATCTTGAATATGAGATGTTTCCCCTCCTTTTCTCCTTCCTTCCTTCCTTCCTTCCTTCCTTCCTTCCTTCCTTCCTTCCTTCCTTCCTTCCTTCCTTCCTTCTTTCCTTCCTTCCTTCTTTTCTTTCTTTCTCTCTCTTTCCCCCCTCTCCTCCTCTTCCTCCTCCTCCTCCTCTTCGTCTGTCTTCACTCACAAGAACTTAATGTCTCAGTATGGCTGTTTTCTTTTCTTTTGAGTAGATGACATTGTTTTGGAAACTTTGTTAATCACTTTCAATAAGTAAGGATTCAGGGTTACTAAATTTTAAATATTGATCATGGGTGTGTAATGTGGTTTTATTATTTTATTTTATTTTAGCTGAGCTTGGCCAGTGCAGTTCCAAATTTTTAAGTGGGGGTTTGGGGAGAGTTGTTAAGCTGTACGTTCTACCCCATGTCTTAGCTGGTTGAGCGGAGGGCATGGAGTTGGGTGATAGAAGAGGAACAGGTCAGTGGGGTGTTCTCTCCAGAATCATATAGGCACAGGATCCCAATTGCTGATACAGCTAGACTATTACTGGCTTCTACTCAGAAATAGCCCAAACTTGGTACAAAACTGACCAATGCAATCTGGTGCTGGTGGCTCGTGCCTGTAATCCTAGCTACTCAGGGAGCTGAGATCTGGAAGACAGTGTTTTGAAGCTAGCCCAGGCAGAAAACTCTGTGAGACCCCATTTCCAATTAACCCTCAAAATGATGGACTGGAAGCATGACTCACGTGGTAGAGCACTAGCCCTGATCCAGAAAGAAAAGTAGGAACATGAGAGTCTCTTTCAGTACAGGCACAAAAGCAAGCAAGCAAATAAACAGAAGAAATGAATGCAGGCCCCAGGGAGAGAGAAGAAGGGTCACCACTCAGTAGGTCCTTCACAATAATAGTCCTGTCCATCATTCATCATCTGGCTCCTCTGGTCTCCATGTGTCTGGGCTGGCCTCATTCAGGCTTGGGACTGAGGTCAGCACCGCCTCTTCATTTCTGAGTCTGCTTGTTGAAGACTCTCTTGTCCCCTGAGGGACACTGATATCAGATCATCTGCTCTGTTTCTGTCTCCCTAATCTCTGTCCTCCCTTGCCACCCCATGCCCCTCTCCCCTTTATCTCTCCCCCAGCTTCTCTCTGTCTCTTCTTCTTTAACCTTTTCCCACCATGTCAGTGAGCAGAGAAGTTACACAACGAACTTCTAATCCTGTTAGCTCCCAGAAATGAATTTCTAATCCAGTTAGCTACCAATTAGAACTATTGACAAATTCTGTGAACAATGGCTAAGAGAGATTTTATATCTGTAAAGCCGAGGCAATGTTTGCCCAGCAAGTATGTAAACTCTTCCTTTTCCTTAGGAAGACCCTTTGTAGCTAAGGCCACTCCTTCTGCCTGTCCACTTTCAATCTGATCACTACACTCTGTTCTTTATTGTCCTTGATATAACTTAAGTCTATCCTGTTTCTTAATTTGTTATTTAGCTTTTTTTCTAGTTCTGAGGTTTAACTCAGGACCTATGCCCTGTCCCTGAGCTTTTGTGCTCAAGGCTAGCACTTTACCATTCAGCCACAGCTCTACTTCTGGCTTTTTGGTGGTTAATACAAGATAAGAAATCACAGACTTTCCTGCCTAGCTGGCTTTGAACCACAATCCTCAAATCTCAACCTTGTGAGTAGCTCAGATTATATGTGTGAGCTACTGGTGTCCAGCTATCTTACTTATTTTAATTGTTTATTGCCTGGTCCCACGCAAATCCATTCACTCCATTTATCACTGTACCCTGGTCTTGTGAGCAGTGATGGGTTATTGTCTGGATGAGTAGTTATTGTTGAATGACATAGACAATTGCACTATTGGACAAAACCAACCCCTAAACTGCTTAGTATAAGTAGTTACATTCATTTGGAAGACTCACAACCTCTCGAGGGGCAGTAGATGGAGCCATAGATTCTGCTTGCTTCACAGCGAGGGAGACAATTTTGTAGCCCAGTGGTAAACGGCAGCCAGCAAGGCACAGACCAGGATTGTGGTCCTCACTTCCCAACAGGTATATGACATCATCACAGTGCGTCATCTGATCTGTATAGTTTCATGTGTTACGCCTCAATAAATTTGGGAGTTAGAAATGCCTTTGAAAAATCGAGAAATGAGGAGGGCATGGAAATGGATGAGCCTGTTGTGGATTGGTGAACTGGAATGAACTCTCCAACAGTAGATCCTTTGGGAGAGAAGCATTTCAATGAAAATGGGAGCTGGTGTTTCAGTTGTTCAAGGCCAGGATGTTGACCTGCCTGGTGAGTGGTGGCTTTGTGTGGACTGGGTTGCTTGGTGGCTCTTAGCAGGCATCTGAGCTGTCCCAGGGCCCGCCCCCCCATGCCCACATGCCACTGTGTCCGCATGAGTCTGGCAGGCTGGCTCCACAGCCTGGCTGTGTAGTCTTAGGCTTAGCTATCAGGATGCTTGTACTAAACATTTTTAAAAATGAGCACAAGTTAATTGTACAAGAGGTTCCATCGTGACATTTACATACCTGCATGTAACATAATTTGACCAGTTCACCTGTTACTCTGTCTTCTTCCCACTCCTTTCTGATGTCTCTTCCCTGCCACCAGCAAAACTCCTCCTTTTAAATAACTTTCTCCTCCTATTATTACCATTACTATTATGTTTGGATTCACATGTAACTGAAAAACATGTGATTCTTTTGTCTTTCTGAGATTGGCTTGTGTCACTCAACAAGATGATCTCCAGTTCCACCCATTATCTTGAATAATACTCATTGTGTGTATATAGGTTTATATACATACTTATGGATATAGACCACATTTTCTGTAACTATTTGTGAGTTTTTGGGCACCTGGACTGATCCCAGAGCTTTGCTGTGTTCTTATTTGAGCTCAGGGCTAAAGAACTAACTTTGTTAGTACAAGCTGTCAGTCTCTTGAGATCTGGGCCTAAAGACTGGCACAGTATCATCTATGTCATATTATTCAGAGCATTCACAGAGCCAATTCATGTTCAAAAGGAGGGGATATAGACCTCACCTGCTGCCAGAAAAGTGTGGGCGTCTTTGTGGCAGCCTTTATTTATTTAGTCATTTAGTTGGTCATAGGGCTTGAACTTAGGGCCTCGGTACTGTCCTTGAGCTCTTCTGCTCAAGACTAATGCTTTATCACTTAGAGAAACAGTGTCACTTACAGTATTTGAATGGTTAATTGGAGATAAGATTCTCACGGGGACTTTTCAGCCTGAGCAGGTTTTGAACCGTGATCCTCAGACCTCAACCTCCTGAGTTGCTAAGTGTGAGTCAATAGTGCCCAGCTTGTGGCTACCTTTAATTTGCCTTAGCAAGTTACTACCTTTCAGATCAATGCATTGGCTAAAAGAATTTAAGCAATCTGAGAAGGAAACATGGGATTATAAGCAAAAATTTCTCCTCTTAGAATAACAAAAGAGGAGTTATATGTCATAGAAAACTGGACATGCATTAAATTCACCGGTAGATTTTTATTTTTTGGGTTGGGGAGACAGTTTCAAAGTAAGAATGTTTACTGCTCTATTTTTCCTGGAGGGATCTCTTGTACTAGGTGCAGGATGTCTATTTCTTTCAGAGAAAAACTTTAGGGGAGTGCTGGGATTCTCCTTCCTGGACATAATATTTTTTTTATAAGTAGTCATTTTCCTTGCTGGACCTTTCCAATGAATCAGGTTGATTTTTCTTTTTTTGGTTGGGTGAGCTAATGAGGTGGAAAGGAGCTCGTTGACCTCATTGCATGCATGGTGAGTTGCGCATGCTCCTACCCCAAATCACCCATGTGTGAGGATGTAGCAGAGGGACTGGTACCTTGCCTTTGAAGCCAGCACTGGCAATGTTCCAGTGAAGTTCAGGCTTCATTTAGTTCTTCTGGGAATTCACTAGGGATTATCACCAGAGCTGTTGACACTAGATGTGGGTGGGGTGTGTTAAAAGAACATGAGGAATATTGAGGCCATGGATGGAGGGATGAGCAATGTAATAACGTGAATAAATGTCACAGTCAGTGTCAGTGTCATTGCCACAGGGCAAGTGGATCACCCTTGGCTGATAGAAAAGCTGTACAGTAGGATGGAAGAGTGCTGTAAGCTTCTACCTTTGTTGTCTTAAGACGCCTGTTTCCTGGAGGAGAAGGCACATGGATCACAGTTGTAGTTGTGGGTAAAGAACAAAATAATGAAGTAAGACTATTTTCTTGTATTGGTTGATACCTGGCATGGTATCGTCAAGAGAAGGCATGGTCTGATCCATTTTCCTGTGTCCTTTTTGGATCCTTGGGACCTCCAGTGGGAGTAAGGCCACAGAATAGTTTGGTGTGCATTCCGCTTAGGGATGGAGGAGATGTTTCCAAGATGTACTGGCAGCTAATGGCATAGACACTGGAGCCAGGCTCTGAGTGTTCAAATCCTAGTTCTCCAGTTTGATAGTGGAAGCTGCCAATATAAAATACAGATGATAAGATGGGTGCTGGTGGCTCACACCTGTCATCCTAGATACTCAGGAGGCTGAGATCTGAGGATCACAGTTCAAAGCCAGCCTGGGGAAAAAAAGTCTGTGAGATTCTTATCGCTAATTAACTCCCAGAAAACTGGAATTGGTGCTGTGGCTCAAAGTGGCGGACCACTAGCGTTGAGCAGAAAGGCTCAGGGACAGCATCCAGGCCCTAAGTTCAAACCCCACCACTGACAAAAAAATACAGATAATAAGCTGGGCACCCATGGCTCTTGCTTGTAGTTCTAGCTACTCAGGAGGCTGAGATCTAAGAATCATGGTTCAAAGCCAGCCTGGGATGAAAAGTCTCTTAAGACTTTTATTTCCAGTTAACCACCACAAAACCAGAAATGGAGATATGGCTCAAGTGGTAGATTTCCAGCCTGAACACAAAAGCTAAAGGACAAAGCCCAGGCCCTGATTCAAGCCCCCATACCAATACACACACATACACACACACAGACAGACACAGACACACACAGACACACACAGACACAGACACAGATAATAATAGATGGAAAGATTAATAAACAGTCCAAAAAGAAATGTACTCATTAACTGATTTATGTAACTGTAACTCCTCTGTACATCACCTTTAAAATGACAATAAAAAATAAAAAAAAAAATAGCACTTTTAAGATGTCGTTATGAAGTACCTCCTGTACATAAAGCAGATACAGGAAGTGCTGTTCAAGAACATCCATTAACGAGTGGTAGAATTTGTCTTTTCTAATGTCATTCCTGTCAATGAGAACTTAAAACATGGCAGGAATACATTCCGCATCCGCATGGGTTTCACTTAACCTTTGGAGGACAAGTTCCATGCAGGTACTGCCCTCAGGTAGATGTTTCCAAAACAAGCTGAACACCTGGGAAATCAACCTGGCTTTTATGACCAAGTGATTTCACACCCTTCTGTGTTCACATGCACTAATTTGGAGCTGGTGGCCTTTGCACAGCTCAGTTCCTCTCAAAATCCTCCAGTAAATCAATTAGAGGTGACAGTACCTGGGGGAGAACCACGCATGCGTGATTTTTCCTTTGAGGTGGTGGCCTTGTGCTGTGAGGGAAGAAGGTAAGAGCAATGACAGTTGTGGAATCAGAACCAGTTAATGCACACTAAAAGTTCCGTGTGTGCGTGTGTGTGTGTGTGTGTGTGTGTGTGTGTGATTCTTTAAGGCCATCTTCTATTTCAGCTTGGAAAGAGTTGAGTTTTTGCATTGAGTATCTTGCTATTATACTGATTTACAGAGCTGGGGAATTGAGACCGGGAAAGTCCAAGCTTGGAAAGAAACATCAGTTCGTTCAGTATTTTAGGAAGGAATAGCAGTTGAGGCATGGTTGGAAGCTGCTAGTCTTTCTCCCCATGGTTAAGGATGATAAGCCCACTGTGATGTTTGACAAGCAGCACGCTGGCCCCCAAGGGCAAATCACAAAAGCTCCTCCTGCAGGAAGACCATTGGCTGTCAAGGTAGCAATTTCCCTGATGGTAGAGTAACTTTGGGGAGTTCTTTAAATGGGAGAAAGGCTAGGGCTTTATATTTTCTTTTCCATTTCCATATTAATTATGTCTAAGTGTCATCAGCTAACTTCTGTGTCTCAGGCAACAATGTAAGAGTTTCAATCTGTTTTTTTTGTTTTGGTCGGTCATGGGATTTGAACTCTGGGCCTGAACACTGTCCCTCAGCTCTTCGACTCAAGGCTAGCACTCTACCAGTTGAGCCACTGCACCACTTCTGGTTTTCTGAGTGGTTAAGAGTCTCATGGACTTTCCTGCCAGGGCTAGCTTTGAACCTCAATCCTCAGATCTCAGCTTCTTGAGTAGCAAGGATTACAGACGTGAGCCACCAGTGCCTGGCTAATCTTTTTTTTTTTTTTAAGGCATACTGTATCTCATATATTTCTTTTTTCTATTGCTGGTCTTGGGCCTTGAACTTAGGGCCTGGATGCTGTCCCTGAGCTTTTCTGCTCAAGGCTAGTGCTCTACCACTTTGAGCCACAGCTGCATTTCCAGTTTTCTGGGGGTTAATTGGAGATAAGAGTCTCACAACTTTCCTTCCCTGACTGGCTTCAAACTATGATCCTCAGATCCCAGCGTATTGAGTAGCTAGCATTATAGGTATGAGCCACCAGCACCTGGCTTAAAAAAAAAATCTCATATATTTCTTGGATGGACTATGACTTAAGCTTACAAATGGGTTTTCTAAACCCAGTACATAGCAAGACCTTGCTGAAGACTTTAGCTTGTGTGAACTATGGTGTCGAGGATGAACAAGGGATACTCGGGGAAGAATGTAAGGTAACCTCTCTACAGCTTTCCACTTTCTTATTAAATCGGTCTTTGGCCAATGCTTTCCGTCAGAGTAGACCCAACAAACATCTCTCCCATTTTCTCCATGGCCCAGTGCCTCATGACTCCTGTAGCTGATGACCTCTCAGACTTCTGGAACTTCTGCCAGCTAACATGTTGTTGTCTTTACCTTTTCCTCTTTGACTGCCCTACCAAGACCCAACACCTCCTTTGCAACAACCTTCTGTAATCAGGATCAATGATCAGCCGAGATTGGAGAACAGAGCCTTGAGTTAGACTTCAGGTTAAGGAAGGAATTCGGATGATATTTTAAGAAGCCTGGAACATTTCTCAATATTTGAAAAGGTTGTGAATGGATCTTGGGTGTTAATGAAGCTTGAGGAGGTGCTGGCTTTTCCAGGACCTGCTGGAAATATTTGCATTTATATCATATAGTAAAATGTTCACTGCTTGTGTTAGCTATTAATATTTATATATTGATATTTGATGGCTCACTACCCAGTTCATTATGGGTTCTTCTTGTTTGTGGGTGGTTCTTTGGTTGTAGGAAATTACTTCTACTGTTTTCCAAATAGTGGTATTCACATTAGTCTCCATGATGGTCATTGAATGCCAACAAATGTTGCTGGACCTGAGGGGGAGGTACTTATTTCCTCCCTTTATTCAGGCCTTTCATAAATGTCACCTTCTGTGATCTCCCCTAAAACAAAAAAATCTCTGACTTTTGTCACTCTTTATGTCCCTGCTATTTTTCTTTCACAGGACTTAATTGCTATCATTTTAGAATATTTATTTGTTGACTAAATATATCCTGTTAGAATATACCTTCTGGGAGGGGAAAAAAGACTTCTGTTTTTTTTAGTTTTTAAACATGGTTATTGTAAAGGTGACATAGATAGGGGTCACGGTGACATCCGTCAGGTAATGACTTGTGTTTCTTGAGACGAGGTCTTGCAGTGTTGCCTGGTTGATCTGGAACTCTTGGGCTCAATCTTCCTTCAAAGTTAGCCTTCCCAAAAGCTGGGACCAGGTGCCCGTGCCAGTGTGCCCAGCTATGGGTAGGAGATGTCTGCCAGTTTTGTTCACTGCTAGCTCTTTGTTATATAAAATAGAGGTTGGCAGGACCATAGATAAAATCTGGCCCACGGGAACTAAGAAATACACACACACACACACACACACACATACACACACAACACACACACAGACAGATACACACAGACACATACTGACACACCTCACAAGTGTATTTTTTCTACCTGTTTTTGATGCCGGTCCTGGGGCTTGAATTTAGGGCCTGGGTGCTGTCCCTGATCTTCTTTTTGCTCAAGCCTAATGCTCTACCACACAACTCCTCTCATGGCTTTTTTTGGTAGCTTAGTGGAAATAAAAGTCTCACAGTCTTTTTTACCTGGTTTGGCTGTAAATCACAATCCTCAGATCTCAGCCTCCTGAGTAGCTAGAATTATGCATGAGCCACCATCTCCCAGCTGATTTTTTATGTTTTTAAGGAGTAAGAACAGAATCAACCTTCGTCTATAGTCCTGGAGTAATATATAAGAGGTGACCAAGACCATATGTAGGCCACAAGTCCAAACAATTGGCTGTGGCCCCTGACAGGAGACATCTATGGATTCCTGACCTCAAATAGGGGCTTGCTCTTGAACAGTCTTTCCAAATATTCCTGAATGAGGAAATGCTGCTTGGGTCACTAATTTTGGATCTTACAAGGGTTATTTTTCATTTCTTAGATCCTGGAAGGATACTTCACAAATATTTGGGGTGCAACAAACATTCTTGAGTCAGGCCCTCAAAACATAAAAAATCCATTCTTCACTGAAAGCAATACTTGTGATAAAATATATTCTCGTATTTCAAGAGTTGTAGCACTTTATAGCAAGGTGAGTATTGTTAATAATGATATATTATTTCCTTAAAAATTGCTAAGAGAAGTTGATGCGTTGGTGGTCTACGCTAGTAATCCTAGCTGCTTGGGAGTGGAGATAGCATCCTAGCTCAAGACCTTGAGCTGGGTGTGATGGTGTATGTCTTTGGTCCCTGCTACGTGGGGGCCTTGGGCAAAAGTATGAGACCCTATCTGAAAACAAACTAAAGCAAACAAAACCAGACTAAAAGTAAAAGGACTATAGTCATGGATCAAGTAGTAGAATTGTCTAGCAAGTATGAGGCCCTGAGCTCAAACCTTAGTATTGCACTTCCACTAAAACTGCTAAGAGAACAAATAAACAAGTGCTGTGTCCTCATCCCAAATCAGATCAGTATGTGAAGTGAAGCAGATGATTAGTCAACTCATAATGTATACTTGCTGGAAAGTATCCTGTTGTATGCCATGACATGTACGAGTTGTATGCCAATTAAAGCATCACTAAAATGAGTCTTGAGCCAATGTAGGAACAAAAAATGAACTACAATAAAATCATTGCTTTAAGATGAACTATTATTGATGCATGTCCTGGTGTTTTTAGTACCGAAAGAAAATCATTCATAGCGGGGTACAAGAAAGACACTTCTTCATGTTTACCCCAACTCTCTCTCCTCCCTCCCTCCCTTCCTATTCCCTATCTCCCTTCCTTCCCTCTCTTACTTCCTCCTTTCCTTCTTTTTGTAGTGTTCAGGAAGATCAGACTTGACTTTGTACTTGCTAGCCTCCATCACTTGAACCTGTTCCCTAGGCCCTTCTACTCCATTTTGTGCCAGTCCTGGGGCTTGAACCAAAAGCCTGGGAGCTATTTGTTTGCTTTTTCTCTGAAGGCTAGAGCTCTAGCACTAGCACAGCTCCACTTCTGGCTTTTTGGTTAATTGGAGCCGAGAGTCTCACAGACTTTGCTGCTTGGATTGGCTTTAAATTGCGATCTTTAGATCTCAGCCTTCTGAGCAGCTAAGATTATAGACGTGGGTCACAGACAAAGGTGCCTTTTGTTTTTGTGATAAGGTTTCACCACCACCTGTGCCAGTGGCTGGCTTTAAACTTCTTTTGTCTCTGCTTCCTGAGTAGCTGGGATTGTAAGTGTGAACCACCGCTCCTGGGGACCCCAGACTTTCCTGCATCCAGGTCCCTTCCTCCAGTTCATGTAACTGTTTGAGAAGTCCCATGCATGGTTTCAGACGCATGGTATCTCCTCCTAATACCTGAGCCTTTCCTCCCTTCTCAAGACTGGAAATACAGCTGTGGTTTGTCAGAGCATCTCAGGGATGGTGGAATCAAGGAAAGATCTGCATCAGGGGACTTAACTTCACAGTGTGTGTGTGTGTGTGTGTGTGTGTGTGTGTGTGTGTGCGCGCGTGCGTGCGTGTGCATGTGAGACACCTTCTCTTTATTCCTCTACAATATATTTTAGACGAACCTTTAGTTTTATGAAGTGAAGTGCCCAGATCTTTTTTTAAAATTCTATTTTATTTTTTTTTATTGTGAAAATACTGTACAGAGGGGTTACAATTACATGGGCAAGATAATGAGTACATTTCTTATCAAGCATTGTAGCCTCCTCTTTTTTTTTTGGATCCGGTCGTGGGGCCTGAACTCTGGGCCTGGGCGCTGTCCCTCAGCTCTTCAGCTCAAGGCTAGCGCTCTACCACTTGAGCCACAGCGCCACTTCCGGCTTTTTTCTTTTTGCTTATGTGGTGCTGAGGAATCGAACCCAGGGCCTCAGGCATGCAAGGCAAGCGCTCTACCACTGAGCCACCTTCCCAGCCCCTGTAGCCTCCTCTTTTGTTTTGCCTTCCCAACCCTTCCCATCCTCCCCCTGCCCCCCCCCCAATCCTCCCCACCCCTCCCACCAAAGTTGTAAAGTTCATTTTTCCACATAACGACTTGTACATCTCATTGTTGCAATGGATCCACCTGTATCCCTATTTAAACAATTTGTTTTTTTCCCTTCCCCTCCACAAATTATACCAACCTAAAATACAGTGAAAGCAGGGGTTATACCGTGGGGGAGGGATATACAAAGCAACAAGAAATCATCTTATAAATGTGTTAGAAACAATTGCATCAAAGGAAAAAAAAAACATTTGAATACATATCTTAGGGTTCATTTCCCTAACATCAACTTATCTGACCTTTTCTGCTTGACTCAGACATACACTAGTTTTTGCAAATAAGGGAAACCATGGGACCTAAGTTTCTTGAGTGCCCAGATCTTTGAGAAGGTTTCTTGGTATGGGTTTGCATATTAAGAGAAAATGCATTAATTTGCATACAGTTCGTCTGACACAATGTGAAAGGGTGATCCCGTAGGTGTGTGGAAAGCATAGCAGGTAATTTTAAGCAGGGGACTGGAGAATGACACCCGCAATGGCAGTTCTGAAGTGAAATTTACTGAAGTAAAGATGCTGCTGGCTGGCGGTGGCTGGCTTTGATCTGTAAGGAAGCAGGAAGACATTGCTGCTGGAGCTGGGAGGTGACCCGCAGATATGGTATAGATGCCTTTATTGTTTCGAAGCCTCCCGGCCCCCACTGACCTAATTATGTCACCTGCAAGCGGCTCAACTTTGTACCTATGCAAAATGGCCACTTGGCATCTGGGCTTCATAGTGAAATTTCTCACTGGTTTATTTTCCTCTCTGTTCCAAACTAACCTGACTAGTTCACCTAAAATGGAGAGATTGTAGCTTTCCAATTTGGAGGTTTATTGATTCATGGTATTTACTATTCATTAGACATTTAGAAGTCAGCCAGCAAGGAGCAAATATATTTGCTTCTATTGTATCCCTCTCTCATTCAGCAGAGATTTGAACACAAACTGTGTATCAGGTTTTGTTTCTGCAGAGTTTGAGGAGCTTTCAATGCTAGTAAAAGCAGGACAATGAATGAACAGGAAGAAGGCAACATTAGAAGATAATGAGGTGTAGGGAGAAGAGTTACACAGAGTCAAGGATCTGGGGGTAGGGCAGGATGGGTGCACTGGAAGTGGCTCTTCCAAAAAGCACATGCATTTGCTTAAAGACCTGAGGATGTGAGAGGCACAGTGCTCCATATGGAGTGCTGCCCTGAAAAGGCGGTGGGGGAGAAGAGGAAGCAAGAGGCGACAAAGACTGGAGGCTGGTCGATGGATCCTATACCTTCATCCTTGGACGTTCAGGCCACTGTGAAGACTCTGGTTTCTACCTGGGTGAATGGAGAGGTACTAGGGTGTGGATAAAAGGCAGGGAGACCGGTTAGAAGGCAGATGGATTAGTACTGGTTAGAAATTAGGGTCTATTCAGGAAGATTGGAGTTTGAGGCCAGTGTAGACAAAAAAGATAAAAAGATTCCCCCCCACCCATCTCGAAGCCCAGGCTGAGGATGGTGGCTCACACCTGTCACCTCAGCTCCATGAGAAGTGTAATCAGGGAGGATTGAGGTCCAAGGATGACCCTAAGAAAAAAAGGATGAGATCATATTTGAAAAGTAATAGCAAAAATGGCCGGGGTCATGGCTCATGTGGAAGAGTTCCTGCATAGCAAGCACAGACCCCAAGTTTGAAACCAGCACTGCCCCCAAAGGTACTTATCCCTATACGCTTACATAAGATGCCAATTTTCTTCAGACACTAAAGCTTGGAGTGGTCAGAGAGTGAACTGCCTTGAATACTCACCTCCTGTTCCACGGTGAACTGTGAATGAGACAATCCTTTTATGATTTATTTGGTTTTTGTTACAGAAAAGGAAGCACATCGGGCATTATTGATGGGGTAAATGTCAGTTAAGGGAAACTTTTATTCCAAGTCCCATAAGAATGAAAGAATGTTTGTGCTCTATGTGAAGGACCAGAAAATTGTACTGGCTATTCATTCTCAGTGGAATTCCTTGTAGGAGAACTTAGTTTTTAAAAATTTTTTTGTTGATTGGGGGGCTTGAACTCAGAGCCTGGGCACTGTCCCTGAGGATTTTTGCTCAATCTCGTGCTCAACCACTTTGAGTCACAGAGTCACATGTAGTTTTCTGGTGGTTATTTGGAGACAGAAGTCTCTCTGACCAGGCTGGCTTCACATTGTGATCTTTAGATCTCAGCCTCCTAAGTAGCTAGGATTACAGGCACGAACTACCAGAATCTGGCTTAGTATTTTTATTTCTTATCCCTACATGCTTCAATGCTTTGGATACTCAAAATAATGTGTACAATGGCCCTTTTATTGGAGCATCTATTGTGAATTAGGATGCTATTTTATTGTACATTTAGATTTCACTCATAGAGAATTATTTATACGTCTCTGTGCACATCTGCAGAATCTGAGCATTATCCCATGGACTTCTGATGAATAACAATTCCCTTCCAAATGGAAATCTTTAGAAATTATTCAAGACTTGTGATTTCTTCTCAAGTCAGGTTTTTTCTCATGATATTACTGAATAAGCAAAGGGTTGGAATAGAAATGTCTGTGGAAGGACTGTGGGTTTTTGTTTATTTTTGAGTCTCCCTGTGCTCTTTCTTTGGTTTTTACCCTCCTATTTTTATAGCTGCAAGTAATCTGTTTTGACAGTATTCAGCCTCGTCATCCACCAGTTACCAGTATTCTTAACACTGTGGTATGTTTCCTCTTTCCCTTTCCCCTCCAGATTGGTAATACTTCATGGGATCCTACCACCCAGTTAAAAAAAGTTTATACTTTCTCTGATTATTTATATTTTCTCAGATCATTTTGTATGCATAGCAGCTCTCTTAGCCTTTATTGTATTCCCCTTCATGCACAAGAAAACTCAGTGTGATTGGCATCTATGGGTACAGGCAGGTCCCAGGCACAATGTTCTTGGCTTCTTATTGTTCTTTCTCTACCCTATATAAACTTCTCCTGAGCCATGCTCCCTCATCAGCCTCTGAATTGGTTTGTCGCCAGCACTCTCCCCTCCTTCTTACCCTTCAAGATCCACTCACTACGTAGGGCCATCTGCAGAGCTCTGAGTTTGATTTTTTCCTCTTATTAAAAGCCTCTTGGTGATCTTGATTTCTAGGGGAGGGGCACTGACCATGTCCTTTTCTGACTAAGACACATGGCTACATTTCTACTGGTTCCCTTCTGCCTGCCTTAGACTGTGAGCTGTTTGTGAGCAGGATGGTCAACTCTCTGTGTTCTCAATAAAATCCAAGATAAAGCTTTGTGTGGGAGAGCAGAGGTGGTCACTGAATTCACCCCTAGTGCCTTCTGGGAGGCCTTAGGATGGCAGGAAAGGCTATTCCTTCAAAGGGAAAAGAGTTGTCGTTGTCGTTCTTAGGAGTTCTGGGGACCAGGTGCAGTGAAGAGTAAAAGAATCTTGTTTAGCAGCAGCAGCAGCTGCTTCTTCTTCTTCTTCTTCTTCTTTGCTTTTCCCACTTTGAAGGGTGTATTTTCAGAAAGATTAGCAAGATAAATAAAAATAAAATTTATCAACTAACTTGGGGGCACTTCAGAGAAGGCACTGGGTCTCTGAAAGCCATGAAAGAAAACATTAAAGTTTGCAGTCATGAAGTAAGTGCTTAAGGAGGCTAAGATGACTAGTTTAGAGACAGATGGATGACAAACTGCAAGACAGGTGGTGTCTTGCATTCATAGTAGGCACCCAAGCTAGTTGCAGTTAATGTCTGGTTGCTCAGAGGACTGTGTCTTGTTTCATCCCTGGCTGGTTATATGACCTTGAACTCTGGTGTTAGAGACTTAGCAATTTTCATCTGTGAACCTGTAGATGGTATTTTCCAGTTCATTGCATTACCAAGTATCCATAGGTAGTGTTATAGACAGATAGTGGTGCCTCAAAGATCTCTATATCCTGATATCCAGAACCTGTGAATAGGTAAAAGGGGCTTTGGGGATGTGATTAAGGACCTTGAAATAGAGGAATGATCCTGATTGTCTGGATGGATTCACTGTGATCACGTGGGCCTTTATAAGTGGAAGAGCAGGAAGCCGGAATCCGAGGTCTGATGATGAGAAAGCTGTGATTGCTGCCCTTGAGGACTGAAGGGAGTGTGAGTTAGTGATTAGAGAACAAGCTTGGGAAAGGTAAGGAAATAGATTCTCCCTTAAAGCTGCCAGAAATAAAGTAGCCTTCTTGATACCTTGACATTTGCCTAGTTAAGCCCACTTTGAACTTGTGACCTTCAGACCTGTAAGACAATAGGTTTCTGATGTATTAAATCAAGGATTTGGGGGGGTGTCTTATTACAACAGGAGTCGGGAATGGTGATGGTAAGTTTTTTTAGTATATATATATATATATATATATTTATTGTAAATATATTGTACAGAGGGGTTACAGTTATGGTAAATTTTTTTTTTGTCAGTCATGAGGCTTGAACTCTGGGCCTGAGTGCTGTTCCTCAGCTCTTCAGCTGAAGACTAGCTCTCTACCACTTGAGCCACAGAGCCACTTCTGGTTTTTCTGGTGGTTTATTGGAGATAAGAGTGTCACGGACTTTTGTCCCCAGGCTGGCTTTGAACTGTGATCCTCAGATCTCAGCCTCCTGAGTAGCTCAGATTACAGGCGTGAGCCACTGTGCCCAGCATGGTAAATCTTAAAAATGATGTATGGTAAGAAGTGGAGGAATAAAGGATGAACAAATGCAGCAGTGGTACTCACATAGACACTATGTTGAAAATGAACTATGCAACTTGCGGGTGAGGACAGGAGGGAAAACCTGGAGAGAGTAAGGGAAGGATTGACATTGTCCAAAAAGAAATGTACTCATTACCTGACTTTTATAACCCTAACTCCTCTGTGTATCACCTTTGTAATAACAATAATGATGTATGTTGTTATTGTTACAATTATTTTTTGTATAACTTAAAGCAGTGACTTACTTTTGATAGCTTTCAGCATCTTACAGGCACCTGGGAATGTGGTATAGCTATTATATTCCTCCACCTGTAGCAGCATGATTCAAAAAAAACTGTGGACCTTCACATAATTCATAATATAAAAAATGGCAAAGGAAGTTAGTTATACTGAAACACAGTTATCACAAATTAAAAACAAGTGTGTGATAGATGCATTTGTACTTTATTAACACATTATATAAGATCACCTCAGCCTCGTGGCTGTTGTAATATTGAAGCAATGATGAGCTGAAATGACATTTCAACATATCTGTAAGCAACTGAAACGTGAAATGAAAATAGCTGTAACTTGTCTTGGTGACAAGTTTACAGGCATTCGGTGCTGGTGTATTTCATTGCCTGTAGTCATCCTTGAGCCATGTGGACTACTCAAGGAAGGCCTTTAGGTCAACCAAAAGCACGCACTGTGAAACCAAGTCTTTTATTCATATGAAGGTCTGGCATTCGTAAATCCTTAAGGATTTCCATGGCACAGGAAATGACTACTCTGATTCATTTGGAAAAGCATAAAGCCATTTGTTTTTCCTTCTCAGTTTTAATTGGTTCCAAAGGGTGACCCCTTTCCCAGAAAGTGGGCTCATATCTTGAGGCATGCAGTAAGAGGGCCATTGACATGGTCAAAGATGGCCTGGAAGGCCTTGAACTTGGGCTGGGTGCTGAGTGAGCCACATAGGTGGGGAATGAGGGGAGACATTCAGGGAGCCAATTCCTCAGACCTGGGGGTTCAGCAGGGATAGCCCACAGTGGAAGGCTCACCCCTAGTTCTGGGCCAACAGGATTTCAAAAAGCTTCAGTGCTTCTGGAAGCTTTTTCAAATACTAGGGCTTGCTCTCCTCATAGTTACAGTGGAGTTGTTGCACACAGTGGTTGGTGATGTCTTTAAGGCCATCATTCACCTTGTTTAGCAGCACCTCCTCATGCTGGTCTTTGCTCTACCCAAAGGTGCTGTGGGATGATATCACTTGGGCACTGGGAAAGGTCTTCATCCTGAACTTGGGAGCTGTCCCCCAAAGACTGGAGGTCTTGAATGCAGTCTACCTGCGGGCCTCCAAAGTCACCACCTCTTCCTTCCAGGTCTGGCCCGGTCAGTCCGCAGCACGCACAGGGTCTCTCAGCATCTTGGAAAGGAGAATGGGTGATGGAGTAGAAGGGCATGTTGCTCAGGCAGTGGAAGCATATTAGTGTTCTTAAGCTTTTACCTGTGTTTCTTTGGGCCCCTGGGTTATTGATAAGGCCAACCTCCTAAGAGAGAGGAGCTAGCCAATCAGTTGTAGAGTAGGGTAAGGATACAGCGAGTTGATCATAAAATGAATTCCCTATTATTTGTAAAGCATGAATTTCGGAGGAAAAGCACTGTAAGAATAGTAGCAAAGTTGACCCTTGGAGATAATTTCTAAACAGCAATGGTTAGGACAACTTTTACTGAAGAATAATGTATAAGAAGGTAGAGAAAACTGTGGTGACTCTTGGCACGGTCAGGACCCATAACTCAATTTCAATTAGAGTTTGTAGCTTATTAGCATACCTGTCAAAGAACTCATTTGGTCAAAGACAATGTGGCTGAACCTTTTCCACACAGCAGGTATTCAAATATTTGGTAAGTTGTTTTAACTCGGTAACATTGTACAGTTATATTGACTTGGTAACATTGAGTGTATGCTATTCTTGGTCTGGATTCCATTTTTTTTTTTAAAAGCAAAGTCAGTATTTGTTTTCTCTTGGTAATTGAGACAGACAGCCATTGCAACCACAAGTAATCAAGTAGCATTTCAAAGCTGTCCACACCTGCCATATACAAAATCCAAACATAATACGTTTTTATTTGATTCCCATGCAGCTCCACAAGATAGCAAAATTAATACCAGTAGAGAGATTCCACAGGAGGGTTCCTTTGCAGAATTGGTGGAGAAGCATTCTCCGATACCTTTTTAAATGATGGATTTGACAGTACCATCTTTACCAGATTCTTACCCTGGTTTAAATATGTCAGTATTTTCTCATTTTTCTTTATAAGAGTGAGTAACCTACTGGTACTGGTGGCTCACATCTGTAATCCTAGCTACTCAGGAGGCTGAGAGCTGAAGATCGTGGTTCAAAGCCAACCCTGGGCAGGAAAGTCCATGAAATTCTTATCTCAATAAACCACCAGAAAATTGGAAGTGGTGCCATGGCTCAAGTGGTAGAGTGCTTGCCTGAAGCTAAAGAACTCAAGTATAGCACCCAGCCCCAGAGTTCAAGCCCCACCACCGCCAAAAAAAAAAAAAGAGTGAATAGCCCACCTGAATGGAGCATAGTTGCTGGGAATGTGAGCTTCAGGACTTCAATCTTTGTGTCAAGGTTGTACATTCAGGATGGCAGTGGTGTGAGATGCCAGAGTTGGTGCGGGGAAGAAATCACGTAATTCACAATGTGCATCATCTCAGATTTATTTTGTCTTAAAAATGGAAGTGAGGGAGCAAGCAGAGATGTCTTCATGGTTCATCAATCACCAGCCGTCAGCTCTTATTGTTGCTTCGATGGTGCATTTACATCCTCAGCATTATCTCTAATAGCTCTGAGTTTGCACCTAAATTAACAGCATGGTATGTTTCTGTTGTAGTTCAAAAGGTATTGATTTTTTTTTGGTCATGTTTTTCAGCATCAGTGAACATATAGATGACATTATTATAGAATTTTAAAAAGAGTTTAAGTCGTGGGTATTGACTGTTAAAACAACAGCACAATAGCGAGTAAAATTATTTACAGAATCGGTTTCCACAGAGTAACAAAGTATATGCTCTTTGTAAACCATTGAAATTGGTACCATTATGTGGTACCGCACAAACACAGTTGGTAATTCACCAACTTGGAAATAAAAGTTTTTTTGCCTTTTAAAAAAGTTGTGGGTTATTTACATTGTTTCTTTATTTTCTATTTAAAAAATATAATTTAAAAAATTATCCTTGAATAGGTACAAAGGGGTTTCAATTCAACATGTCAGTTTATGAGCACAATGCATCTTTGTTGTTTCTAATTTTGTGCATAAAGCAAGAATAACATTTTATTTACACAAGTAACAAAAATTATGTATATATGAACGGTGTGTGATAAGAAGTTTCAACATGTATCTATATATCCATACATGCACAAATATGGATTGTGGAATGCGTAAATCAGGCTATTTGACATAACAATGCCTTGCATACTTACCACTTTTTGTGTTTTCAGAGTATGTGGCATCTCTCTTGGGAATTTCCAGGTGCATAGTATATTGGTATTAGGTATCTGTATCACCAAAGTACCATAGATTTCCTGAGCTTATTCTGCCAGTTTAAAAGTTTGGGTCCTGTGACCATTATCTCCTCAATCTCTCTGTTTCTATGACTGCAAAGTTTATATATATATATATATATATATATATATATATATATATTCCATTTATCTGTCACTGGTTTCTTCTGTTTCTTGGCTATCATGAATTCAGTTGCATTGATCATGGAGCACAAATGGGAGACAGACCGATTCCATCTCTGTTGGATAGGTACCCAGTAAATGACTTCTCTGGATCATATGGTAGTCTTATTTTTAACTTTCTGAGAGGCCTCCATTCTCTATTTTCTGTATACAGTGAACAGATTTCTCTACATTTTGCCATAACTTCCATATCCTCCAACTTTTTTGTAAAATCATATGAGCAAGTATGAAGTGATGATCATTGTGATTTTAATTCCCATCTCCCTGGTTTAATACTATAGAAAGTCTCTCTACATACCTGTTGGCCAGTAGTATGCCTTTTTAGTTTCTGAGAAATGTCTATTGACTTATATTGTCTATTTTAAAATCAGGTTGTTTTCTTGTATTGAGTTGTTCATATTCTTTATGTACTTGAGATTTAATCCTTTATCAATATATGGTTTGGAAATGTATTGTCTCGGTTCAGAGGGTGTCTCTTCACTCTGCAAAACAAAGGTCATCATAGCCAGGCACCCGTGGCTCATGCCTATAATCCTAGCTACTCAAGAGACTGGAATCTGAGAATTAGGGTTCAAAGCCAGCCTGAGCAGGAATGTTTGTGAAACTCATATCTCTAATGAACCATTAAAAAGCCAGAACTGGAGCAAAGGCCCAAATGTTAGAGTGCTAGTCTTGAGCCCAAAAACTCAGGGATAGCTCCCAGTCCCTGAGTTCAAGTCCCAGGATTGGCAAAACAAAACAAACAGAAACAAAGGCCATATACCACAAGCCTGTGCCCAATGGTGAAAAGTTGAAATCTTTTCTCTTAAGATAAACAAAGGAGGGGGTAACAATGCTTGACAAGAAAGCACTCATTACTCATGTAACTGTAACCTTTCTGTACAGCATCTTTACAATGAAATAAAATTTAAAAAAAGATTGGAAACAAGACAAAAATGCCCTCTATCCTATGTCATATTGGAAGTCCTGGGCAGATCAATTAGACAAAAGCAAGCAATAAATGGCATCTAAGTTAGAAGGGAGGAAGTTGCCTTTGTTTGCTGATCACATGATCTTATATATAGAAGAACTCTAAAAACTCTACTCAAACATGTTAGAAGTAATAAATCCAATAAAGTTATAGGATACAAACTCAATATACAAAAATCAATAGCCTGGTACTGGCAACAGAACAGATATACAGGCCAGTAAAACACAATAGAGAACCCAGAAATGAATCTATTCATTCATGGCCAATTCATTTTTGACACAATGGATAATAAGCCATCAGTCTCTTCAGTAAACAGTGCTGCCAGAATGGGACATCTCCATGCAGAAGAATGAAATTAAATCCTCAACTCACACCATTAACAGGAAATGGATCACAGACATAAATGTAAGGTGGAGAAACTTTAAAAATACTAGAGAAAATACGAAGGAAAAGCTTTGTAACATTAGCTTGGGCAGTGATTTTTAAAAAAATGAACAAAATCTGTGGGGCAACAAAAGCAAAAACCAACCAGTGGAATTATAGGTAACTAAAAACATACCCACAGCCAAGGAAACAATCAACAGAGTGGATAGAGGACAATACTTTATGTTACTATTTTAAAGTTATATAATTTAAAGTAGCAAGAATGCAAACAAATCATATTGGCTACAAATTGTACTTCTAGACAAATAACTAAGCCCCATAGTGTTACAGTAATGCTTAAATTTGTGTTCGACTTGTTTTGTTGGACTTGAGTTTCACTGAGTTGGCAAAAATAGGTTCAAAACTGGCAGTACAAATAGACATTATTTGTTCTGATTCAGCCTATGGTTTTCAGTGTTTCTGCTCATACATGAAGCTATTCAAACCTCACTGCCATCTCTTCCAGTTACATGTGTTTGGGTAGACTAGCTGTCAATGGCTTATTGCTGGGGTTTGTGCTGTTTATCCTAGGTTGTGAAAGCATTCCTATGAAATGATTTCTCTCAGGCAGGTGACCCCATTCTTGTAGATGTTACTATTATTTGTTGCTTCCCTGCCTCATTGCTGTTATGTCTGATCTTAAGACTCGCGTTAGCCAATAGCATCTAAAGGAAAGTGCACCTGTGTTTTCGTTGCCTTTTGTCATCAGGAGTAGCAATGTTTCAAGTAAAGACTGCTTTCTTGTTTTAAAATAGTTATTGTTAAGGTGATGTACTGAGGGATTACAGTTGCGTAAGTCAGGTCACCTCTTCCCTTGCTTTCTTCCAGTTTTTCTCTCCCACAAGTTGTATAGTTCATTTTCAACATAGTGTCTAGTGAGTGTCACTGCTGCCTTTGTTCACGCTTGGTCTCACCATTTTGGTGCTCCTCCTTACCCTCCCCCAAGCAAACTTACATATAGGAAAAAAGGGACAGACATAAAAAAAAGTGACAATGGAGGGGAAAAAAATAAAAAATCAAAAATCAAAAAAATCAAAAAACAAAAAACAAAACCAAAAGGCAAAATAACGACAACAGCAAAAACATCTCTTGCACCCATTTCTTGGAGTTCATGTCGATGAACATCATTTTTATGTGATCATATGCCCATAGCTATTGAGCCTTTGCTATCCTCTCCTAAGAATATGCTCCTTTGGCTTCACTGTGATGGTAACGACTGTGTTCTTCATGCTCATCCTAGAATAAGGATGACATGGAGCCAGAAGCATTGTTGACCTGCTGTGGACTTTTGGCCGAGTGAGTACAACCTTGTGGGAACACAGTGGGATTTGAGAGCTGTCTCTGTCGCATTGTCACACACCCTGTTTGGACTGCCATGTCACATTGCTGCCTGTAGGCTTTTCAAGATGACCAGTGAGTCTGTGCGCACGAGGGAGCTGAACTGAGCCATAGGGAAAATGTAATTTGCTGTAAGATGTGAGAATGGACTTTGCGGTAGGGAAGTCAGAGTCAGGGATGTGAAGGTGGGAGTTGGGATGGTTCTTGACCTACTTAGGGCATGAGGTAGACAAGGCAGCTCATTCAGAGGGCTCTGGAAGGCAGTGCATTGTTTGGCGGGAACCAGATTGTGAATAATACTTGAAGACAACTTGGGAAGATATGAATGAAGACATCAGTCGTGATGCACTTTTAGAACAATTGCAATGACCACAGAAGAGATTAGAGATCAGGTGTAGACAAGAAATACTGCTCAATGTTCTGACCCAGCAGAGAAGATTGAGGGCCTACAACCAGCTGGATTCTGTTGATGAAGGGCCATTTGTAGAGACTTGCTCATTTAAGTCAATAATTCTGTCTAGGGCTAGCTATTCTGGTTTGGCTGTATGATCTTTACTCTGAGTGATTACTTAACTCCTTTCTTTTCTATGTTGGATGGCCTCAAACTTAACCTTATTCTTTGTATTATTATTATCATCATTATTACTATTTCTATTATTGTTCTAGTCCTAGGGCTTGAAGTCGGGGCCTGGGCTCTATACTTGAGCTTTTTTTGCTCAAGCCCTGGTGATACACCACTTCAGCCACAGCTCCATGTCAGAAGTTTTTAGTGGTTAATTGGAGATAAGATTGTGTACTTCCTGCCCAGGCTGGCTTTGAACCACTATCTTCAGATCTCATCCTTCAGAGTAGCTAGGACTATAGGCATGAGCCAGCAGTACCTGATTCTTCGTAATATTTGGTAGTACTCACTTCTCTGCAACTCATACTACGGTAATCCATTTAAACAAATCATTCTTTAAAATAACCCTTCAGTATAATGTTCTACTACATTAGAAAGGTGAGAAAATTAGTAATAAAATAATCTGTGGTTCAATATTTAAATTCTCAGGGGAGACAATATTAGAAGGCCTAACAGTATTATGGTAATTTACATGATAATTATAATTACCATATTGTCCTACCTTTAATGGGCAGTGATTTTTAAATCATAGTTGGTACATATTATGTGAAGAGTAGTCAGGTTCTAAGTTCTGATCATTATAACATGAATGTCTTGTAAGGAATTAAGCCACAAGTTTGTGTTTTTAATTTAATTTGAGATAGAGCCAGGCTCTGGTGCTCATGCCTGTAATCCTAGCTACTCCAGGGAGTTGAGATCTGAGGGTCAAGGTTTAAAACCAGCTTGGGCAGGAAAGTCTGTGAAACTCTTATCTCCAATTAACTACTAAGAATGCTAGAAACAGCTGTGGCTCAAGTAGTAAAGTGCTAGCCTTGAGAAAAAAAGCTCAGGGACAGCACCCAGGCCCTGAGTTCAAGCCCCAGGATAGGCACACAGACACAAAATGTTTGAGGTAGAGTCTTGCTATATAGCTCAGGTTGGCAGTCTTCTTGCCGAAACCACTAGTGCTTGGATGACAAGCATGAACCACCACACCTACTGTAAGACAGTAAGTACCATGAAAACCTCAGAATGAGTCTTCCTTGTGTAGGACTTCAGGATTTCAAGCATTGATGTCCACCCAATTCTGTGACAATTGAAAATGCCCCGTACAGTTGTGAATGTGTGTTTGAGGCCGTCTGGCCTAGACTTTGATTGATTGTTCTCATCGCTGCTCTGGCTTGCTCACCACGTCTGCTACCATCACTCTGCATGCCTTCATGAGGTCTCCTCATCCTCCTTAGATAAAGGCAGGACTCTTGAACTATCAGCTTCAGGGTCCATTGCTGACTGCCTTGGGCTCTTGGGAGTCCCTCATTCTTAACTGATTTTCTAATTGTCTTGTTTTCTCTATAACTCTTTTCACATAGTGATTGACTCAGACCATGTTCTTAGATGCTTTTAAAATATAGATTCACGGTTTCTTTGAAGAATTCAGCTGAGTTCCTGTTGTGTCTTGGAGCAGTAGGCTAGATCTTGTTTCACATTCGTGGTTTACTTATATAAATCATGTGTGTGGAAAGGAATCAGAAAAGGAAAGATCTCGGATGAACCCGGGCCTCTGAGAGCAGAATAGGTGTCTTGTTCTCTTTGATTGGGGTTTTGAGAAAGACAATTACTCAAAATGTGCTTCTTTCCCTTTTACTGAAACTGTTGAAAAGCCAACACAGGAGTCAGAGAGGAAGCAGCACGTGAGTTTTCCATCTGTTAAGACTGTGTGATGAGCCTTCAAGGCCAGATGGACTTCTTGATTCTCCCATGTAACCTCAGCATCCATTCCTGGACCTTAAACATGGTGAAAGATACCCAGATAAACAGTCATGGCCAGTTATAGCTTTCCTCCTGCTCCCTGAATGAAGGAAGGCCAGGAAAACAGCAATTGTGAGAAAATCAGCCTTGGACAGGACAAAATTATGGACCACTGGATGTCAGACTGTCACCTTTCTACCAGTGAAATCAAGCCCTTCTTCCATTTGGAAGAATGAGTATGAGCAGGCAGCAATTTCAAACCAATTTTTATAGCAACCCAGAGAGGAGGATTGTTCTTTTAAATTATTTATCCCTTTATTTCTAGCTATCTAGTATAGGATATAATAGACATTAACAGATAGATGGATGGGTCTCACATGAATTTATTTATTAAAGCCTGGTAACTACAAAATATTACCACTGTGGCTGCAGAAGAGACGAGATGAGCAACCTTAGTAATTTATCAGTGAAAGGCATTTTTAATACAGATCTTTCTGGATAGCATCTCAGGTACTCAGTGAGGAGGAAAGGCCCAAGGGAAAACATCACTGTGCTCAGACAAAGGTGCACAGTGGAACAAAAGCAAAAAGTAAACTGTCCCATTAGAGTGCTCCCTTGCTCTATCTTGTTCTTCAGCCATCAGTAAATTGGATGTGTGTGTGTGTGTGTGTGTGTGTGTGTGTGTGTCTTGGGGCTCGAACTTAGGGCCTGGGTGCTGTCCACGTTTTGTTGCTCAAAGCTAGTGCTATACCACTTGAGCTACAGTTCTACTTCTGGCTCATTAGGTTCTTAATTGGTGGTAAGAATCTTACAGACTTCCCTGTCCAGGCTGGCTTTGAACTGTGTTCCTAGATCTCAGCCTCTTGAGTAGCTAGGATTACAGGTGTGAGCCACTGTCATCCCACTGTAAGCCTGGATTTTTGACAGCAAGTGTCTGAAGATGAAAGCATTTGGAGCTCCATTTCATACTCTATATTGTCAGAATGTGGTAATTTAATTGAAAGACTAACTTCCTGGCCATGTGACTTTAAGCAGTGGGGTTGTTGTATACGTTAATGCAGTGTGTAAAATGTAGGTGATTAACCAAATGTTCTTGTAGGTTTAGAAACTTATTGCTTGGTGGAAGATTTTCATTTCTCTCTCTCTGTGTTAGATGTTGGGTGCTCTGTGTTGTTTAATCTGATTGTTTTCTATCTGTTCTTCAATACACAGTTCTTCTAGGGTTTGCATATTTATGATAACTTCAGGCCATCTGCTGCTTGGCTACTATCAGAGAATGAAGAACAATTTTCAACTTAAACAAAGTCACGCTCAGCACACCCAAGCACTTCCCATAATGTTTATTTTGCAATGCACTAGATTTTGTATTCTGTACTCACATTGCATTATTCCTCTGTGCAGGACAATTTTAGAATTTTCTTACCTACCACACCACACACACGCGCGCACGCACACACACACACACAAATCAACATGCTGCCTTTTATTTCTGGGCCAAGTTCAGGGCTCTAAACATGACAAAGATTCATTCTGACCTTCAGATTTAGCATGTAAATTAGGATACTTGAAGCAGAAGGCTCCACATTTTCTTCCAGTTCATGTGTAATGCCAACAGATTGGTTTGAATCAAAATGGAACACTTAGAAGCAGATACCATTTATAAAATGTCAATTAGAGAAGGCAAAACTGCATATCAAAGTTGGCCAAGTGGTGATATCAATTAGAATACTTTTCTATATTGCTTAATACCACCATCATCATTTTATTCAAGAGTTAAATATGACATGATCTCCATTCAGCTAACTTGGAACACCTTGTGAATGCTTACCAATATTTCTTCATGGCAGGTGACTTTTTTTTGTTTTTGCAGTCACCTTACAAAACATCTGACTAGTTTGTATCTGCACCATACTATAGATTTTTGGACCCTTGGGAAAAAGAACAGGGACTTTTGTGACAAAGACATGAATAATTAGAGGATGACTTCAAATGTTAAATTATGGGGCTTTCTTTCCATCTGTGAAAGATGTTTTCTTCATTATGTAAATCAGAAGTTGATAAACAAGGCCCCTGAGGTAAATCCAGCTCTCTGTACCTTTTTGTAGAGATGCTGAACTAAGAATGATAATTACCTTTTAACTTTTTTTCAAATTATTATTATTATTATTACTGGTACTAGGGCTTGAACTCAAGGCTTAAACTCTTACTCTTAGCTTTGTTCGCTCAAGGCAGGCAGTATACTATTTGATCCATGCCTCCACTTTTGGCTTTTTGGTGGTTAATTGGAGAGAAGAACTTCATAGACTTTCCTGGTAGGCCTGGCTTCAAATTTCCATCTTTAGATATCAGCCTCCTGAGTAGCTAGGAATATAGGTATGAGCCACCAGCATCAGGCTTTTCTTTACCTTGGGTATATTTAAAATTTTAAAATTTAACATTTTATTGGAGAGGCGAAGTACAGAGGAGTTACAGTTACGTAAGTGAGGTCATGAGTACATTTCTTTTGAACAGTGTGACCCCTTCCCTCATTTTCCCCCATACCCTCTGACTTCCTTCCTCCCTAAGTTATAAAGTTCATTTCCAACAAGTGTCTCGTGAGTATCACTGTTGAACTGGTTCAGCCTTTGCCCTACCGTTTCTGTGTGCCCCTTCCCTTTTCCAAATCAGATAAATTTATGTAAAAGACAAAGGGTACAGAAATAATAATAAAAAACAACTGTGGCAACAGGGAATACACCAAAGGAAAAAAGAAAGAAAATAAATAAATAACTGCAAACAGTACAATAAAAATCTTCTTGTTTCCATTTCGTGGACTTCATTTCGATAAGCATCATTTTATATGGCCATGTGTGCATAGCTATTGAGCCATTGTGAAATTATATTAAGCAAAGTAAGCCAGACCCAAAGAAATACAGGCTGTATGGTTTCCCTCATCAAATTGTGACATTTTAAATGATTTTTTAGGCAATAGTTCAATAGTCATGATTTTGTAGTTCAGCCTCTAAAGTCCAAAATATTTACCCTTTGGTCTTTTAAGAAAAAGTTTGCCAGCTCCTGACCTAGATTTCAGTGATAAGACTTTGCCTAATTGAATACCATTGACAGATGTGTGGCAAATAGAAATGACTTTCTAGGCACATTTATGTGTGTCAGTCCATGCCCGGCAGAAGACAAGCTCAGTAAAGCTGGTGCCATCAGAGGAGAAGCTTTCAGCACTAAGAAACTGCTTAATCCCAGCTTTTCATAGAAGCCACTAAAGAGTCATCAACAGGAAAGCGATCTGAGTCGTCTCCAGCCTGGACTGTGCACTCTGCACAAAGAGGTTGGCCTGATGGTGGTAGCCAGATAAGCAAAGGCAAAATAAAACAAGCCAAAAATAGCCATTTCTCCTAATAGCTTGCTCATTGGGATAGGGATGTGGTTCACTTTGAAAATCCATATGCCAGTGACAGCAAAATGCTGTTTAGCAAATCTATCTCTGCAAAAATGAAACTAATGGCTTCCACAAGAACAGGGAGCTTTCTCGAGACTCAAAGGCAGAAATGTGCCTGTGAAATTCTAGGGTCTTGTTAGGGCAGGTTATGTGAGTTAATGCTTCCATGCCAAGCAATTGTTGACCATTTCTTTGGAAGGGAATTAGCTGTGCAAGTTGTGTGTGTGTGTGTGTGTGTGTGTGTGTGTGTGTGTGTGTGTGATTGGGGGTATGCTCTCTTCCCCTCACACTCTGACTTCTTGTCATGACTTTTGGGACAAGGTAGAGAGAGTACTGTCACATCATGATCTCATAGTTCTTTTCCTTCTATTGATTATCTCACGGATGATAATTCCAACTCATTTCTTCACATGCATTGGTTCTTAATAAATTTGTGGAACGTGTACTGGCTGAAGAGCTTGCTCTTCTTTCTCCTGTTACATTTGGACAAGTTTCAAATGTGCCCTACTAACTACTCCCCCATTCTGGAAAGAGCTGAGACACAGATACAGGGCAGACCTGTTAGGACAATGAATTTGGCCTGGGAGGCAGAGATACCCATTTTCTGAGTTGGAACAGTTTCCTAGCCACACTGGGGCTCCATGCTGCATCCATACACAAAATTAAGGAGCTGGATGAGAGCTCTTCCACTTCTGTCATTTTGAAAAGTCTGATTCTGTAAGTGATGCAAATCTAGAGTTCCTGTAAGAACACTTGTTTGATACTGAGCTTGTTTGCCTACCATGCAGGATTATCATTGTTGCAGGGCTAGTTCCCTCTGGATGCTCCTGGGATGACTCATTTCTTAGCCTTTTACTGCATTGGGAGCTATTCCACTACTGGCATGTGGCTCCTCCTGGCTTTGCTGTTGTCTCCAAGCTTCTATTGTGGCATTCCTTTCTCTCAGACTCTTGCCTGCCTCTCTCATTAGGACAGGTGACAAAATTGGGTCCACCTGAGTAATCCAGTAATCCAGATGTATTTGACTATTTCAGGATCCTTAATTTAATAACATTTACAAAGCCCCCTTTGCCCTGTGCTGTGGTGAAATCTTTCCATTCCCTTGAAAACCCATAGGCTGAGGAGGATCTCCCCTACTTCAAGGGATGGTGTAAGGAGATGTTGAAGGTGTTCATTTTGGGGTTAGTGCCTCATAAAAGAACCGCTGAGAGCTAGCTGGTCCCTTCCATGAACGGAGGATGCAAGTAGAAGCACCATGTCTCAGCCAGGAAACTAGCCCTCATTAGAGAGTGAATTAGCTGATGTCTTGATCATGGACTGGGCATCTCCCAGAACTGTGGGAGTGACCTGTTTCTGAGCTACCCAGCTTATGGCATTTTGTTACAGCAATCTGAATGGATGAAGATTTCATGTGAGGTAACAGTGACACAGATTCTGGGCATCTTTGATAGAGGTGGGGAGGGGACATTATTATTTTTTTTTTTTTAAATTAAAAATTTTATTTGAAAACATACTGTACAGAGGGGTTACAATTACATGGGCAGGAAAATGCATACATTTCTTACCAAGCATTGCAGCCTCCTCCTTTGTTTACCCTTCACCTCCCTTCCCAGCCTCCCCCCTCCCCCCCACCCAATCATACCCCCCCTCCCTCCCCCCCACCGACATTGTAAAGCTGGTTTTGACATGACATTTTGTACTTCTCATTGTTGCAACAGGTCCACCTGAATCCTTAAACGACTTGTTTGTCCCCGTCTCCTCCACATGTTATACTGACATCAAATATAGTGAAAGCGGGGGTTACACTGTGGGGGAGGGACATACAAAGCAACAAAGAAATAATATTATAAATGCGTTAGAAACACATGCATGAATGAAACAAAAACATTAAAATACATATTTGAGGGTTCGTTTTCCTAACATCACATTCTCTGACTTTTTCCGCTTGACTCATACCTATACTAGATATTGCAAATAAGGGAAACCATGGGACCTATGTTTCTTTGGGCCTGGCTTACTTCACTTAATATAATTTTTTCCAAGCCTTTCCATTTCCTAACAAATGGGGCAATGTCATTCTTTCTGATGGAGGCATAGAATTCCATTGTGTATATATACCACATCTTCTTGATCCATTCATCTACTGAGGGGCATCTGGGTTGGTTCCATATCTTAGCTATGGTAAATAATGCTGCAATAAACATAGTTGTGCTGGTAGCTTTAGTGTGGCCTTGTTTGTGGTCATTTGGATAAATGCCCAAAAGTGGGATTGCTGGGTCATTGGGGAGCTCTATATGGAGTTTTTTGAGGAACCTCCATACTGCTTTCCAAAGTGGTTGAACAAGTTTACATTCCCACCAACAATGAAGTAAGGTTCCTTTCTGTCCACATCCCCTCCAGCATCTGTTGTTGTTAGAGTTCTTGATTTTTGCTGTTCTAACTGGAGTGAGGTGATATCTCAATGTTGTTTTGATTTGCATTTCTTTTATGGCTAGGGATGTTGAACATTTCTTCATGTGTCTATTGGCCATCCTTCTTTCTTCTTCAGAGAAGCTTCTCTTTAGGTCTTTCGCCCACTTACTTATTGGGCAGTTGTTTCTTTGAGGATTTGTTGTTGGGTGGTTTAATTTTTTGAGTTCCAAGTATATTTTAGATATGAGACCCTTGTCCGTTGTATGGCTAGTAAAGATCTTCTCCCAATCCGTGGGCTTTCTATTGATCTTGCTAGCTATGTCATTTGCCCTGCAGAAGCTCTGCAACCTTATACAATCCCATTTGTCCAACCTTTCTTTGATTTGTTGTGTTTCCGGGTCTCTATTCAGAAAATTTCGGCCTGAGCCAAGGAGACCCAGGGTTTCTCCTATTCCATCCTGTAATGTTTTCAGAGTGTCTGCTTTGAGTTCAAGGTCTTTGATCCATTTGGAGTTGATTCTGGTGCAGGGTGATATATAAGGATCTAGCTTTAGTTTTCTACATGTAGTTAACCAGTTTTGCCAGCACCATTTACTGAAGAGGCTGTCTGTCTTCCATTCTATTGTTTTAGCTCCCTTATCGAAGATTAGATGGCTATAGGTCTGTAGGTTCATTTCTGGGTTTTCAATTCTATTCCATTGGTCCTGAGGTCTGTTCTTATGCCAATACCAAGCTGTTTTGATTACTATGGCTTTATAGTAGAGTTTGAAATTTGGTATTGATATTCCTCCAGCAGTGTTCTTTCCGTTGAGGAGCGTTTTTGCTATTCGGGGTCTTTTATTGTTCCATATGAATTTTTGGATTGCCTCTTCTATTTCCCTGAAGAATGAGGGTGGAATTTTGATAGGTATTGCGTTGAATTTGTAGATAGCCTTGGGAAGTATTGCCATTTTCACAATGTTAATCTTTCCAATCCAGGAGCATGGGAGGTTTTGCCATTTTTTAAGTTCTGTGTTGATTTCCTTTTTCAAGATTTTAAAGTTTTCATCATAGAGGTCCTTCACTTCTTTAGTTAAGTTAATTCCTAGGTATTTTATTTTTTGTGGGGCTATTACAAATGGAGTTGCTTTCCTAATTTCAGCCACACTTTTCTCATTGTTGGCATACAGAAAAGCCATGGATTTTTGGGGGTTAATTTTATAACCTGCTACTTTGCCAAAGTTTTGAATCAGCTTAAGTAATTTGGGAGTGGAGTCTATGGGATTCTTTAAATACAAGATCATGTCATCTGCAAAGAGGGAGAGTTTTATTTCTTCTTTCCCTATTTGGATCCCCTTTATGTCTGCATCTTGTCTTATTGCTGTAGCGAGGCATTCTAACACTAGATTGAAGAGAAGTGGAGAGAGTGGGCATCCTTGTCTTGTTCCTGAGTTAAGAGGAAATGGCTTTAGTTTTTCACCATTGAGTATAATGCTGGCTGTAGGTTTGTCATATACAGCCTTTATTGTACTGAGGAATGTTCCATGGATTCCTAATTTTTCCAAAACCTTCATCATAAAGGGGTGTTGGATCTTGTCGAATGCTTTTTCTGCGTCTATTGAGATAACCATGTGGTTCTTATTCTTGCTCCTGTTGATGTGATGAATAATATTAATTGATTTGCGTATATTGAACCAGCTTTGCATCCCTGAAATGAATCCTGTTTGATCGTGGTGTATGATTTTTTGGATGAATTGTTGAAGTCGGTTGGCCAAAATTTTGTTGAGAAGTTTTGCATCAATGTTCATCAAAGAAATGGGTCTATAGTTCTCTTTCTTTGATGAGTCCCTGCCTGGTTTTGGGATGAGGGTTATGATGGCTTCATAGAATGTGTTCGGTAGTGAGCTTTCTCTTTCAATTTCATTGAAGAGTTGGAGGAGAATTGGTGTGAGCTCTGCTTTGAAGGCCTTGTAAAATTCCGCTGTAAAACCATTTGGTCCTGGACTTTTCTTAGCTGGGAGGTCTCTTATTGCTGTTTCTATTTCAATGCTTGATATGGGCCTGTTAAGATAGTTTAACTCATCTTGGTTTAGTTTTGGCATGTCAATATTTGCTAGGAAGAGGTCCATTTCTGTCAAGTTGTCAAACTTATTAGCATACAGTTTTGAGAAGTATTCCCTTATAATGTTCTGAATCTTGGTTGTTTCCGTGGTGATGTTTCCATTCTCATCTCTGAGTTTATTAATTTGGGTGTGTTCTCTTCTTTTTCTGATAAGATTTGCTAAGGGTCTGTCAAATTTGTTAAGTTTTTCGAAGAACCAACTCTTTGTTTTGTTGATTCTTTCTATAGTTTTTTTGGATTCTAATTCATTTAATTCTGATTTAATTTTGATTATTTCTTTCCGTCTACTGGATTGGGGTTTATCTTGCTGCTCTTTTTCAAGGAGGTTTAGATGCGTCATTAAATTGCTAGTTTCAGATCTCTCCAATTTGTTGATGTAGGAGCTCAGCGCTATAAACTTGCCTCTGAGTACTGCCTTTGTTGTGTCCCAGAGGAGCTGGTAATTTGTGTGTTCATTTTGTTGAATAGCATGAACATTTGAATTTCCTTTCTAATCTCTTCCATGACCCACTCATGATTCAGCACTGTGTTGTTCAGCCTCCATGTGATACCGGACTTTCTTTGGTGGCTTTTGGTGTTGAGTTCTAATTTTATTCCCTTGTGGTCAGAGAGAATGCAAGGTATAACTTCAATGTTTCTGAATTTAGACAAGTTTGCTTTGTGGCCTAAAATGTGGTCTATTTTAGAAAATGTTCCATGTGCTGCTGAGAAAAACGTGTATTCTGATGCTGCTGGGTGAAATGTTCGGTAAATGTCTGTTAAGTCTAGTTGATCTATGCAGCTGTTTAGATCTGTGGTTTCTCTGTTGAGTTTTTGCCTAGTTGATCTATCTAGTGGGGAGATGTATTGTTTCAATTTTTCTTTGCTATGGAAGGTTTTTATTTGGCCTTCGGTTATGAAGGAGAGTTTAGCTGGGTACAGTATTCTTGGTTGATAGTTGTTTGTTTTTAGGGCATGGCATACATCGTTCCAGGCTCTTCTTGCTTTGATTGTCTCTGCTGAGAAATCTGAGGTGATTCTAATTGGTTTCCCTTTATAAGTGATTACCCTTTTCTCTCTGACAGCTTTAAGGATCTTTTCCTTGTTCTGAGTTGATCCTGTGTGGATTATAATGTGGCGGTGGGATGTCCTATTCTGGTCTGGTCTATTTGGGGTTCTAAAGGCTTCTTGTATCTGGACAGGCCTATCTTTTTGCATGTTTGGGAAGTTCTCTGCTAGGATCCTGTTAAACAAATTTCCTAGACCATTAACTTCTGTTTCTAGGTGCTCCCCTACACCCATTATCCTTAGATTAGGCCTTCTGATGGTGTCTTCCAGGTGTTGGATAGATCTATCATATTTCTTGGACTTGTCTTGGATGGTTGTATGTTCTTTCTCTATAATATCTAGGCTGTCTTCAATCCCTGAGATTCGATCTTCTGCATGGTCTAACCTGCTGTCAAGACTCTCTACTTTGTTTTTTATCTCTTTTCCTTCTAGTTGGTCAGCTTTGATGGCTTCAAGTTCTTTGTTGAAGCTCTGTTTTAGGTCTTGTATGAATTTCTTTACTTCCTTAATTTGGTGTTCAGTGTTTGTTCTCAAATCACTTAGTTGATTGGTTATGGTTTCTTTGGGCTCCCATTCCTTCTGTTGGGTTCCATTCAGCATTCCCTTTGTGGTCTCCCTGACTTCCTTCAGCTCTTTGTTAATGGATTCCATGAATGCCTTTAGTGATCTTTGTGTGTTCTCTACCTGGTCTCTCAATTCCTGTATTACTCTTTGATTAGCTTCCTCCCGTTCGTGGGATTCCTGCAGATCTCTTTGAGTGTTCTCAGCCTGCTCACGCCATTCCTCCCTTTCTCTTTGAGTATTCTCAAGTTGTTCACGCAAATCCTGTATCAGTTTTTGAGTAGCTTCCTCACGCTTATGATATTCCTGTATAAACTTCTGGGATGCCTCCTCTCTCTCCCTGTCACGCTCATACAGAGTCCTTTGTACATTGTCAAACTTTTCATTTATCATGTTTGCCAGCAGTGTTTGTAGAGCTGTTTGGGAACTCTCCTCTGGATTATTCATTATCTGTTCTAACCCCTGATTATCAAGATTGGGAATTGAGATACCCGAATTTGCCATTTTTCTTGTGTTTTTCCGGCTTACTCTGCCCATTTGAGATGAAGATAGCACCAGTTTTGTGCTAGAACACTATCTTAAGGCAACCATCAACCAAAGTTTGCATTTGTACAGTCAATAGTCTACAGATACAATCTAGTTCAACAGATACATCTATTCGACATCAAACAACTATATGTTAAAGGACTTCGAACCGCAGAGAAGAATTTGGAAAACCAGAAATTATTAGGGTTAGGGAGAGATGTGGGTAAAAAATAGGAATAGATTGGTGTGGGGAGGCACAGGGAGAGTTAACTATGTCCTAATCACAGTGCAGGAAATAGGTTGGGTAGGATGCAAGTAGAGAGAGAGAGAGAAAGAAGAAAGGGAAAGGGGAATGAAAAGAGACCAGAAAAAAAAATAGAAACGTAAAAATTAATGTTATTTTAGAGATTAAAAGACCATCTATTTATAGAGGAATATGAATATGTTGAGAGAAAGGGAGGGACATAGAGGAGATGTGGAAAACTTTAAAAAAATGCTTAAAATATTATATAGGTATAAAGAGGTAGTACTGCTATTAATGAATTTAAGTCTCAGAGGTTTTGAATTGAGTAATAAGTTTGTGGGTTAAGTGTGTACACAATGGGGGGTAGGGTCTACTGGTTAACTATGGGTTTATCTGAGGATGTGCAGGACAAGAGTTAAGTCACGTAAAGAAGAACAAAGAGGAAAAGATGGAAAGGATAGGAAAGTGAGAAGAAAAGATCAGAAGTTCAGTAGAGCTAGACAAAAAACAAAAAGATAATTAAGAATGAAAGAAAAAGAGAAAGAAGACAAGAAAAAAAGGAAAACACACATTCACGTATTCCTAAAATAAAAATTATAAGAGGAGAAAAGAAAAAAAAAAAGTTAATGGAAAACAATTATTTTTTCAGAAGAGGCAAAAATTAAAGATTAATAAAAGTTTTAGAAAAGCAAAAAAAATTTTTTTTATATATATAAGGTAACAAAAAATGAAGAAAAAAAAACAAAACAAAAAAAAAGAAAAAAAGAAAAGAAGAAGAAAAAAAAAAAGGTCTTTGATTTTTTTTTTTGGGGGGGGGGAGGGGTGGGAAGAGTCCTGTATCTCCCTTTTGTCTGTAACCAGAGTGTGGTTGGAGTCTCTGGTCAGCTTGAGGTCCTGTGGCTTGATTGGTTTCTTAAGTCAGTTTGTTGGAACAGGCAGAAAAATGCTCTGCTTTACCCAAGATTTTGAGATTCCCCCTCCCAGGTTAGTTTACTGGGAGGGTGATCTGCTTTGAGAATCACAAAAGAGGGGGATGCAGTGATGAGGCTAGGTTCTGGGTAGAGTTGAGGCCTTTCAACAAACAGTAGCTTTTCCCTGGGGCTATTTTGTGAAAAAAACTCACAGCACCCAGCCTGGAGCCATTCTCAGGGTTTCTGTTTTTCAATTGATTGTGGTGGCTGCTAGAGGGAGGGTCAGCCTCTGGCTCTGGTTACCCGGTGAGGAGAGCCACTCCAATGGCTGGCGCCTGAGCTGGGTGACTTTTCCCTGGATGGAACTGAGTCTGTGAGGTCACTTCGCCGTTAAGTTCTTGTGACCTACTAAATGACTCGTTTTATTCCAAGGCCTGAGCTGGAGCTAGCCACTCCTACGAGCTTTGTCGGTATCCAAGATGGAGATCACCGGTGCTGGGGGGGAGGGGTGGCCTTCCCTCCTCTGCTCCCTGGGAAGGAGTGAGGAAGTGGGGCTACTCACGCCGAGTCTTGGATCCTGGGTCGTCTCTGGTCTGCAAAGTGCAGGATGAAGTTGTCCGCTCCTTGTCGGTTCTTGCTGGTGTTGAGTAGAATCCTCTCGCCCGCTGCGTCTGGCTCCTTCGTCCTGGACTCTGTGTGAGCGCTCAGGTATGGCCGCGGCTGCGGTCGCCGCTGCGACCCTGCCGCCGCAGCAGCAGCTGCTGGCAGACGCTCAGATGTGTCTGCTTGGCTTCCCCTCTCTTGGCTAACTCTCTGTCCTGTGATGGCACACTTGGTGTGATTCTCTGGCTTGGGACTGTTCACTGGAACTCTGAAACTGTTTTCTATGCAAGAGCTTGTTCAGATTCCAGCTTCTCCTCCGCCATCTTCCCGGAACCGATGGGAGGGGACATTATTCTGTGGACCACATACATGTGCTTGAACATCGACAACATTGCTGCTATCAAAACCTTTCCATGGTTGCTTATTACCTAGAAAGTGAAGCATTTTTTCCCCACTAGATGTATTTTTCTTTTAAAATGCAGACTAGGACAAATTAGATTTCAGTTTCCTTTATACTCTGGCTACCAGAAAGCTCTGTCACAAATTTAAACTTAATTGCAATAACTGTGCTGAAATTTAAATTTGCATGGTTTATTCTTGTCCTTGCTTGTTTTGTTTACAGTTTTTGTATGATTTAATTTTGCTAGTGTTGCTTCTATGAGGAAGTGAATTTGTGTGTGTGTGTGTGTGTGTGTGTGTGTGTGTGTTGGTCTAGGGGATTGAACCTAGAGCCTTGTACATCCTGGGTAAATGCTCTACTGTTGAGCTGTGCCTGTAGCCTGAAATTTTGTTACTTTTAATAAGAATTCAATCCAGTTCAACTTTGTAAATATTCCATAAATCATTCATTTTTTTACTTTATTTTTAATTTAACTTTATTGTCAGGGTGATATATAGAGGAGTTACAGTTATACACATAAGGTAGTGAGTACATTTCTTGTTGAACTTGTTACCAATAAAATGGTCAGACAAAGGACAAAAGGGTGAACCAATGCAACAGTGATACAAGACAATATGTTGGAAATGAACTGTACAACTTGGTAGGGGGGGTTGAGGGGAGGGAAAGTAGGAGAAAAATGAGGGAGAGGGTAATGAATTTTCTACTTTAAATAAACAAAATATGTGGCTCATGAATTATATCTCAAGTTTGTCAATTGAATGTCTCTATATCTAGCATGTATATCTATCTCAAATCTAGAGTTTTTTTTTCATTTCTGCACCATCAATTTTTCTCCATTCACTCCTGTATATGTTCCTGTCTTGAGCAGGAACTTATCAATTGAATCACTTCTCAATTGTATCAAATACATTTTAGTACATAGGTACCACAAAGGATGAAAGAATACAGACACTCTACCTTTTAGAGTGTCTTTTAAACAGGAGTTTGGGTTTTCTCCTGAAACATTGGGTGATGAGATCCCCGTTATTGACAACTGGATGAAATACATTGTTTCTTAGAGATATACCATTCATTCATCCATTCTTTCATTTTTATTAAAAATGAATTGTAAAATGCACATAAGATAGAGTTTACCATCTTTTTAATTTTTTTATTATCTTTAAGTAGTTTTACGAAGAAGTTCCCATTCTACAAAACAGTATATGAATACAAAGTGTCTGATAGCATTGCCGCCGATCGCTCCTAACCCACCCGTCTCTCACTTGAGTTCACCATCTTAATCATTTCCATTAGAATTTTTTGTGGGCCTCTCATCTGCCAGGCCTGCGCTCCATGGTTGAGCTATGCCCCAGCCCTCAGTCAACCACACTGAATGCTGGTCAATAGCATCTTGCACCAACACATTTTGTGACCATCACTACCATTCTCCTGGAAAATTCATTTTCTAAAGCTGCAAATCAGTTCTTTACATAAGGACACCCTGTTCTGTCCTATAGCCCAAAGGAATCTACATTCTGTGCTCTAGGTCTGTGGGTCGGCTTGTTTTAGATTCATTTTAAAAGTGGAATAATACACTGCTTATGTTTTTGGGAGTGGCTTATTTCACTAAGGTAATGTCCTTTCCATGATTTCTTCATGTAGAAGAGTGTGTTGGATTTTTTTAAAAGTCTGAATAACATTGCATTGTATTTATAGACTACGTTTGCTGATCACTCAGCTGACAATGAACATTTGTGTGTGTGTACTTTGAGGGACCATCTATTCAAATCCTTTGCTTATTTTAAAATGGAGTGGTTTTGTTTTTGTTTATTTTGTTTTTTCCCCCTATGGTATATCCCCTGTTGTCACTGTACTTGATTTTGGTACTTTGCGTCTTGTGTATACATTCATCTAATTTGGGGAGGGGAAGGGGAATAACAAAATGCTGAAACAAGGACACAGGATGACCCATTGCAACACTGATACTCACAAGACACTATGCTGGAAATGAACTTTACAACTTCTGGGGGAAGGGGGAGGGGTGGGGGAGGGTAGGGATAGTAGGAGAAAAACAAAAAGGGGATAACAATGTTGGACAAGAAATGTACTCATTACCTTACTCATGTAACTGTAACTCCTCTGCACAGCATTTTTACAATAAAATATAATTAAAAATAAAATGGAGGTTTTGCTGTTGTTGAGTTGTAAGAGTTGTTTATATATTTAGGTATTAGCCTTTTATCAGAGATATGATTTGCCAATGTTTTCTCCCATCCTATAGGTGTGTTTTCACTCTGCTAATTTTTTTTTCTAGTACTGGGTTTTATTTTTGTTTTTTTGGGGGCCCGGTTGTGGGGCTTGAACTCTGGGACTTGGCGCTGTCCCTCAGCTCTTCAGCTCAAGGCTAGCGCTCTACCACTTGAGCCACAGCGCCACTTCCGGCTTTTTTCTTTTTGCTTATGTGGTGCTGAGGAATCGAACTCAGGGCCTCATGCACGCAAGGCAAGCACTCTACCACTGAGCCACCTTCCCAGCCCCAGTACTGGGTTTTGAACTCAGGGTTTTGTGCTGCCACCCACACTCCCAGCTTGGCATTTTTGCTGGATATTTTGGAGAGAAAATCTAGTGGACGTTTCTGCTCTGATTGGCCTTGCACTACAATCCTCCAGAGTTCAGGCTCCCAAGTAGGTGAGATTATAGATGTTTTAAATTTGGATGTATTCCAGCTGATTTGTTTTTAATTTGGTTGCTTCACTTTTGTCTTCATATCTAAGAAATCACTGCCAGGTCCACTGTCACGAAACATTTTCCCGTATTTCCACCTAAGACTTTTACAGTTTTAGGGATAACATTTAGGTCTACTTTGAGTTGTATAGATTTTTTTTTATATTACTGATAGTATCCTTGTTATACATTATTTTTTGGGGAGGGAAATCTATAATTCCCAAACATACGTATTTTAAATCTTCACTTTGCAATCACGCATTACTCCTGTTTGGTTTGTTCTCAATTTTTCTCTCCCAACTCCATCTCCTTAGCTCTGATATGGATTCCCCACTGCAGCCAGAATGTGGTTTATTTAAGGCCTACAAAACCTAGTCAAGGGCTGGGAAGGTGGCTCAGTGGTAGGGTGCTTGCCTTGCATGCATGAAGCCTTGAGTTCAATTCCTTAGCACCACATAAGCAGAAAAAGCTGGGAGTTGTGCTGTGGCTCAAGTGGTAGAGCGCTAGCCTTGAGTTGAAGAGATGAAGAGCTGAGGGACAGCACCCAGGGCCAGAATTCAGGCCCACGACCAACCAAAAAAAAAAAAGTCTAACCAAGGGTTTTATGAACTTGTTCCTATGACCTCTTATCTTACTTACGTCTCTTTCCAGTGAGAAGAAACTCATGTAATCTGAGAGGATATACTGAGCTTCATGATAGCAGAGCTCAGTCTGGTTATAGCTTCAGCATCAGAGAATAGTCTGGGATTGAGTTTTTCCCTCTATTTTTTGCCTCTTCTTTCCTCTCGTTTGTATTTTTATTTTTAGGTTCCATCTGGTGGTGAGATGGTGGCGGCAGCTAAAGCCGTACATCCTTTTGGGTTTCAGTGTAGTGAGAAAGTGCAATAAACTTGTTAGTTGGGTACAAGACTCACCACTAAACTAGTTGATGTGGCTGGCGGTGAGTTGTCCGACACTGGATGTCTTAGTTCTGAGTCACATAATGTATTGCAGAACCTGTATAGTTTGGTACCTGCTAGAACTGCAGACCAAGAATTGGGAAAGAGTGTTGCACTGAAGGGAATTTTTTTTCTTTTTGGTTGCTACTAGCATTAATATGAATAGGTAGTAGAAATGGGCTGTTCTCAAAGCTGTTCCCCTGTACACTATAATCTAGAACCTGTTTTATGTTTTTGCAAGTCTACCTAAAATTTGTTAACTTTTTGAGTCAGAAAGACTGCTGTACTCCTCAGGGCAAACAAATAATTCATCTGAATAATGATGGACGTTGTCCTTTATTTGAACAATTACAGGAAGACTCTGTATGCTGAGCAGAGAAGGATCATTTCCTCCGAGAGTCTGTGTGTGTGTGTGTGTGTGTGTGTGTGTGTGTGTGTGTGTGTGTGTGTGTGTGCGCGCGCTAAGATTTTATGGTGGGAGAGGAAGGAGATTTAAGAATCTCCTTGCTAAAACAACTGTGTATCTAGCTTGTGGTTCTGCTGGGCACTTTATTTGGTCTGTGTCAGGCTCAGCTGAGCTTGAGGGTTTGCTCGTGCATCTGAGGGAAGCTCGTGAGGTAGGCCTTGGCTGTTTAGAATAGATTCCATGTCTGTGGTGAGCTGATTGGTGTTGAGGTAACCATATTCCTTTCATCAGTGGGGGCTTGTCTACTTGTGACTCACAGAGTGGCAGGAAGGCAAATGCCAGTGGTTCACCTCTTCTACTGTCTCAGTGGTTAAAGCAAGTCCCAGGTTCACACTGGCACAGAAAGTAAGAGAAAGACTTTGCTATTGTGAAGACATCCACAAAAGGAGGGGGAAAGCTGGGGCCAGTCTTGTAATCCCTCCATGATGATTTCATGAGATATTTAGGAGATAGTAATGTCAGGTTGTTTAGCGATTGGCTGAATGTTGGAGATGAGGGAGAAGGAAGGAGGAAGCGTGGTGAATTCATTTGTATTGGCAGAGGTAGTGGTTGCACACAAGGAGCTATTACTCAGTGCCCTTCACAGTCATTTCTCCCTTGTAGGCACATAGTTGCTTCCCAACTTAATGAAACCATTCTGTTCCCAATTTTGCCGGAGTTTGGAAGACTTGGGGCCCTGCCCTGGCCTCAGATGGAATAGGGGGATGCTTTATTCGTCTGTGTTCTTCATTTCCTTCCAAGAGGACCTTTTTCTGTTCACTTTCAGAACCTTCGCAGTTCCAGGAAGTCTTACGCTCAAAATAGAATCTGTAAACCCTGTTCTTCCTGCCATGATGCATTTGATCTTCGTATTCTTAGCTTCCTTGGCCGTGTGTGTGTGTGTGTGTGTGTGTGTGTGTGTGTGTGTGTAAGTCAAAATGGTTTGATGTTCTACAAAGGATATAAGGTTCCTCTCCCTGATCTCAGGTTCATCTAGTGACTGGACCATGTTTATTGAAAATGGGAGTGCTTGAAGGTCCCCCCCCCCCCCCCCCCCCCCCCCCCCGTTGGGACTTGTCCATCTGATAAGAGATTTACAAGCAAAAACCTGGCCTCTACGTGCCTTTGCTTTGCCACAATTTCTCAATGAACTAACAAACTGGCCAGAAGAGTGTTATACTTATTCTTTCTGTTACCTGTAGTATACAACTTAAAGTATGTTTCTAAATGGTAAGATCCTTTTACGAATACCGCTGACACTGAATTTAATTTTTTAAAGGCACAAACATGATGCTTAGTTTAGAATTTGTAACACCTGGTAGGTTTCCACTCTGACAACACTGGCTTAGGCAATAGTTGCTTTGGTTTTCCTGCTTGTCTTTTTAGATGAGGACAATTCCTATGACTTCTCACCCTCATTAGTGATGTTAGTTGGAATGCAATTAAAAAATAAAGAGGATCAACATTGTTTTATCATATTAAATAATGGATTGCCTTTCTTCCTTCCTCCTTCCCATTCATTCTTTCTCCTTCCTTCCTTCCTTCTTTCCTTCCTTCTTTTCTTCTTGACCTTCCTTCCTCCTTTCCCCTTCCCTCCTTCCTTTTTCCTTTCTCCTTCCCTCCCTCCTTTCCCCCTCCCTCCCTTCTTCTCTTCCTCCCTCCCTCCCTTCCTTTTCCCCCACCTCTTCCCTTCCTCTCCTCCCCTCCACATTTCAAGTCCAAACTGTAACAGTGAAAATGTTTAAAGTCAGATAATTGTGTTACTTTGTAATGAGACCGCATATAGTTAACATGGGTAAAATACAGTACTTTTTATCTGCCCTATGGTTTTTAAAATACAAGTGAAGCAATGAAAACAGCCAGAGCAGAAGCCTTACTCCCACATGCTCCTCATTAGTGCTCTGATAAGGTTAAGCAGGAAGGGCCAAAATGACACTAATTGATTGGTGTCATTTTTCTTTGGCTTGTGTTTCTGGACAGTGATAGCTTAAAACATGAATTCTGTGTCTGCAGAATTCTGTACCTACTAAGGCCTGGCAAGAGGCGCTGGACTTTTCACAAACACCTTCTATTGCAGAGAGAGGAGTCTGAAAAAAAATAAGGGGTTGCACAGGTCAGGGCCCTTACAGCTAGCTACTCAGGGAATAAAAGATATTTGTGTCCATTGGTGTTGGTCACCTGCCTGCGTTTAAATGACTTCAGGGAAGCAGCATAAGTGATGTGGCTTCACAATTCCACTGTCTTGACACTTTGTTTTTTGATGACACCGTTAAGCACAGTAAGGCTACACCTTGGAGTTCTATAGACCAGTCAGTAAAGAAATGGCATTTTCTGAATTTCACTTTATCTGATTTGGAGCCTCTTATATTTGATTCATTGTTACAGAGTGAATTAAACTTATATGTGTGATGCAGTTTTAAAAAGTCTATAATTCAAGCACAGCAATAAAACAAGATAGTCCTCACCATACGCTCTCTTTTTTTCTTCATCCTTTTGAAAAAGGCTCAAAGTCTCACTTATTCCTCTCACAGAAGATTGTAATTGTTACTCTCCATGAACTTCTGTTAGCTGTTAGAGGGAGGGGAGCACTGGTTTGTGCTAAATGTTTTTAATGTTCTCTTGCTCAAATATAAGCTGAAAATTAAAATGCCATTTTTGCCATTTAGCTTTATGAGTAATTATGGCCTAAGTGGCAATTGGATTTCTGAATTGGGTTGCTTCTCTATGAACCACCAAACAGGATCGCTTATCTGAAACAGTTTACTGCCAGACCAAGCCCTGTAACGAATTGCAAGCAAGCAATTAAAACAGAGGGTGTTTTCAGTCAAGCCCTGGTTGAGTACAGTTATCGACTGTATATTCTCTTCATTATGAGATCTGCATGGTGAAATTCAGAAACAATATTCCCTTCTCCTTTTCTACTTAGTGTGTGTGGAGCTCATGCCAGTAGACCATTTTCTTTTCTTTTTTTTTTTTTTTCGAAATTAGGTCATGTGACCTCATTTGAAGCTCTATCTCCCAGGGTGAGATTTGAGTAAGTTGGCTTCTATGTCCCTGAAATCAGAGAGCGATTAACTGTCTGCATTTGTCTGCCTAAGTTGAGATGCTTTGCAAAGTCAAGAATAATAAAAGCAGAAAGACAGGGGAAAATGTAATCCCACCATTACCAGACAATCTTACCCCTTGATTTCACAGAAGTAGTCATGCAGCCATACAAGGATAATGAAGGGAATGAGGAGGCTTTTTACCTGTGTGGAGATGGCCGTCAATTTAATAGAAATATGAAAGTCTCAAACTCATTTCATTTTAGTGCTTGAGATTCTGCTTGAATTTAAGATGAAAGGTCTGAGTTTCATTAGGAATGGGAGCCAAAACTGTTTCTATTTCCAGAGCATATTTTGTGTGTTCTAAGTGCATTCCCTTAATCTAGTTAATTTGAAAACATCTTAGATGAAAATTATTGCCACAAGAAGAACAATAATTACAAAATGGCATTGGCAACTTTAGACCAATTTAGGAAGCTGGAAGATTTTCATCAGCCAAAATCAGGCCAAGAGATAGCATAAATCATTCTGCTCAGAAACTCTGAGAGCTTTGAGGGGATTATCTTTGGTGTTCGAGTACATCATATTGTGAATCTCAAACAGAGAAAGAATGTAATCCTAGTGTTAGAAAAAGTTCTTCATTCTGCTGTCTGCTACAGAGCCATACAAACTTTCCTGTTTGCTAGGATACGGGGGAGGCTTAAAAAAATTCTGATACTTAGACTATGTACCTCAGACTTTCACATTTTAATTCTGTCTCTTCCAAAAACTTTCTTCAATCCATTAAAGGAGAAAATACTTGTCAGTGGTGTATATAATGAAACAGCTATGTACACACATGCATAATGCATACCTTCCCTGTTATTCTCAACAAAAAAGTAGAAACTAGATTAGTAATTTAGCATTCCCCTCTACCAATGATAGAAGGATATTTTTGCCTACTCTGTGTGTGTGTGTGTGTGTGTGTGTGTGTGTGTGTGTGTGTGTGAGCATAAAAACAGGCACATTGACAAAGGGTACTGAACAGAAGTCTCCCTCCCCCAAAGAAATCCCCTTACATCTGTGCAGTTAACTAATGCTTGTCAAAATGCCTGAAAGACTTAAATGTAAACCCATAAAGTATATCATTCCTAAAAGATAATAGAGAAGAAAAGCTCCATGACATTGGTTTTAAGCATGTTTTTCTGTAGATGACACCAATGTATCGGCAGTGGAAGCAAAAATAAAGTTTCTGTGCAGCAAGGACAGCTGCTTTTAAGTAGATGACCTTGAGAAGGGAATGTTGAGGGTATAGAGGAAGGAAGGGAAGAGCTAGGACAGGGAAAATTCTAGGTGAAGGAGCTGTGAGTTCAGATGAGCTAAGGCAGAAATACCTGACTAGCTTGGGGAGCTACAGTGGCGGTGTGTCCAGGGCAGGGCCGGAGCTCGTGTGAAGGCACGTGGTATTCGGATGTGAGAGAGAGTTGTTAAAATGATCCATCGATCACACTCTACTACTTGAGATGGATGTAGGGAAGGCTTTGTTTTAGTTTTATACTTGGACTCTTCTGAAATTAGAACAGGGCCCAAACTCTGGAGAACATGAAAGGGTGAGTCCTAATCTCTTACCAAAAGGTAGCATTTCAGGTTCCAATTTTGCGAGACTAGCTGGAGATACAACGTTGAATTGCATCTCTTGATTTTTAAGTTATGGGCGACTAAAGTAATTTTAGAGCAGAGCACTGTTGGCTTAAGCCTGTAATCCTAGATACTCAGGAGGCTGAAGAGAGCTGAGGATTGTGGTTCCAAGCAACCTGGGCAGGAAAGTCTTGAGACTATTTCCAATTAACTACCAAAGAGCTGGAAGTGGAGCTGTGGCTCAAGTGCTGGAGCACCAGACTTAAGTAGAAAAATGCTAGGGGGCAGTGCCCAGGCTGTGTGTTCAAGCCCCAGTATCTGTCCCCCATCACCCCCAAAAAAGAAGGAAAAAAATAAAAAATGAAAAAGAGCCAGGAGCCAAATGAAACATCTGTGGGCTTTAATTGGGCTACAAGTTGGCATTATTCACGTTGGTATGAAAGCTTCATCCACAATGAACCACTCTGTTTGTGTGTGTGTGTGTGTGTGTGTGTGTACTAGGGCTTGAACTCAGGGCTTGACCTTTTTGATCCAGACTGGCTCTTTACTCTTTGAGCCACTCCTGATTTTGGTGATTCATTGGAACTATCTCATGTACTTTCATTCCCTAGGTTGGCTTTGAACCATGATCCTCAGATCTCAGCCTCCTGACGTAACTAGGATTACAGCCGTGAGCCACCATCACCCAACTGTTTCATCACTCTTTATAGAGCACAGTAGCAGTGCACAGATCACTTCAAATCTGACTTGGGTTCCTTATGCCTTCTTTTGTTGATAAAGTTGTAGTCAGGGACTGTGTACCGTAGTGAATGACTAGGTAAACATCTTATTTGCAAGCATGGCTGCTTGTAGTGATTAGCCCTGACCTGTGGGGCCAGTCATGCTGCTCTGGTTTGTAAGTGGTTCAAGGACAAGTCCCATGATGCCAATGGGCACTGGCCCTCCTTCCCTCCTTTCCTCTTTACAAGGCAGATTTTGGACATCCATCTGACTTGATTGCCTGAGAGGTTGATTAGAGTGAGCACAGCTCTCTCTGCAGCCTGGTGATATAATTATGACTCTTACTTCTCCTTATCTTTCCTCTCTCCCCTTTTTAGGAGATGAAAACCCCTGGTATAAATATGTGACAATGAGCGCATCTGCTACTGTTTCTTCTCAGCCTAATGGAAGAACAGCTGGGAGTTAATGAGCTTTTAATAGTGAGTGTAGGGGGTTCGTTTGTTGCAGTCTCAGTCTCTGCTGAATACTCTGAGGTCTCGTTGTTTTTCTATTTCCCCTTAACATTAGCTTTATTGATACCTGCAAACACCTGCTTAAAATTCACTCAGCATGGAGCAGACATCTTTCTCATTTGGATCACCTTGGCCTCTACTGAGTCTCCTTTAATTATGACTCTCATGGAACTTCATGGGAGGTTTTTATATACCTTCCTTTTTAAAGGGCCTCAAAAAACGTGATATAGGATTCAATTTTCATTCAGCACAGAAATAACTTCCTGCATGAGCTTTGGTGTGTTTTTCTTGACCCTTCTCAGTTTTCTACTCTAGCCTTAAAGGCAAAACAAGACAAAGAAAAAAAAAACCCCACAAACCTTCTTCCACTAATATATTTTTCTAGCAGTGTTCTTAGTGTTTATTTCCTATTTTTCTTTTCCTCTTAAATGAAAATTTCCTCAGACCTACCCAGTGTAAATAAATCCCAGGTCACAAAATAATTTCTTGTAGCCAAAAAAGAAAGAAAAGTGTCACGATAAGCAATAATGCCTTTTATGCAGTATATAGATGCGCTTAGAAAGCTTAGAAATCCCCTTTCTGCATCCGGGTTTTCTTGTCTGCTCTCCACAATTACTTTCTTAGATGAGCTGGGCAAGCATTCCCATTTGACAGACTAGGAAACAGAGGCTCAGTACATTAGTAGTCAAAGTTAAATTACTAAAGCTGATGTGTGGCCAAGTCTTGATAAGAAGGAGTACACAGGTATCTTGGGTCTAAGTTTCCGTACCCAGAAGTTCTCAGTTTTAGCCCTTTGGTTGTATTGCAGTAGCTCTTTACCATGCCCACTGCAAATTACATCCACTATATTTGTTGTTGTTGGTGGTGGTCATGGGGCTTGAATTCAGGGCTGAGCGCTGTCTCTGAGCTCTTCTGCTCAAGCCTAGCGCTCTTCCACTTTGAACCACAGCTCCACATCTAGTTTATGAGTGGTTAATTGGCGATAAGAGTCTCACAGGGACTTTTTTGTCTGGTCTGGCTTTGAACCACGATCCTTAGATCTTAGCCTCTTCAATAGCTAGAAATACAGGCATGACCCATCACCTACTTTTTAAACAATGAAGAGACTATTTTTCCACAGCATCTTGAAGTTTGCTTTAATTCATTCACGTAGGGTTGAACACACACTTGTTGCCTGGCACTGGTGACTCACACCTGCAATCCTAACTACTCAGGAGGCTAAAACCTAGAGGACTGTGGTTCAAAGCCAGCCTGGGTTTTGTTTCTGGTAGGCTGTATCTCCAAAAATGAGTCAGCAAAAAGCCAGACTGGGGGTGTGGCTCAAGCATTAGAGCACTTACTGTGAACTACAAAGCTGAGTGAGAGTGTGAAGCACTCAGATCAAATCCTGGCGTACATGTAGGAAAATTTTCTTGAAGTACAACTGCTGAGGTATGCACTTCAAAAATTTTTTTCAGGTAACGGGTAGGTTTATTCATCGTTCTGGCTGGCACCAGGCCATCTTGGCCCTCCACGCTGTGGGGAAAGGCCTGGGAAAGAGAGCTGAGAGAGCTCGGAAAGTACACTTCAAATTTTTGTGCCCTTAAAAAATGTATCCTGCTGGGTGCCAGTGGCTCACGCCTGTAATCCTAGCTACTCAGGAGGCTGAGCATTCACCGTTCAAAGCCAGCCTGGGCAGGAAAGACCCTGAGACTCTTATCTCCAATAAACCACTAGAAAACCGGAAGTGGTGCTGTGGCTCAAGCGGTAGAGCACTAGCCTTGAGCTAGTGCTATTTTAATTTTCATTCCCTTAATTATTAGTGAGAGTGGACATCTCCTATGATTGTAAGTCATGTGTATTTCATTTCTAGTTTTGTGTTTTGAATGAATGATCATGCCACAACCAAGTGGAAGTGTGATTGACTTTTTAGTTATTTTTTCCTGGCCGAGTACAAGTGGTGATGGCAAATAGTATGCTCTGTAGGCTTAGGACCAGTGCATTTAGTGATCACAATGATGCACATAGAGTGTAAGCTTTCTGCATGTGATGCTTATAAAGTTAAAGAGGTTTCCTTCTGTTTCTAGCTTGATGAGAATTTTATTTATTATGAATATCTATGAGTAAATTTAGGTATCTATTGAGGTAGTTATGTGGTTTTTGTGTGTGATTCTTTCTATTGGCTTATTCCATTGATTTTTTTCTGGGGGAGGGGCTGGACCTAGGGGGGTGGTTTGAACTCAAGGCCTTGTGCTCTTGCTCAACTTATTCAATTATGGCTTGGGCTCTATCACTTGAGCCATGCCTCCGCTTCTTATTTTTTTATTGTGTAGATACTGTACAGAGGGTTTAGTTACATGAGTAAGGTAATGAGTACATTTCCTATAGAGCCATGCCTCCACTTGTTTAATCAGTTTTTAAATTTTGAACCAACTGTGCATTCCTCGGACACACCTCACTTGGTTATGATGGGTTAGAATGTTCATATGTTGCTGGAATTAATTTGCCTAGTGTTTATTATTGTTAAATGCACATTTTAATATGTTTTAGAAATACAAATCATTGGTATTGGGTACATTCATATTATTGTGCAGTTGTTAAGACTTTTTAGTTCTAGACTCTTTTCATCATTCCAAAGGAAATTTCTTACCTATTGAATACCTACTCCCCATTTCTCCGTTTCCATGGCAATCAGTAATCTGTTTTCTGTCTTTCTGCATTTACCTATTCCAGCTGTTTCATATGGGTGCAATCATATAGTTATATGGCTTTGCTTTTAGAGTTCATTTATGCAATAGCATGTATCAGAAACTTATTCTTTTTATGGCTGAATAATGTTTCATTGCACATATGTACCATTTTATTTAGTTATCCCTTAGCTAATGGGTTTAGGTTGTTTTCACCTTTTGGGTTATAAATATTTCTATGAACATCCAGGTACATGATTTTCTATGAATACCTATTTTACATACACCATTTTACATTTCTCCAGCAATGTACAAAGTTTCCAGTTTCTTTGCAGCATTTGTCAATATTTATTACTGTGAGGTGCTGTCTCCCTGGGGTTATTATTTTCATTTTCCTAACAACAGATGATATAGGACCTTTTTATGTGCCTGTGGGCTACTTGTGTGTCTTCAGAGATTTGGAAAAATATCTATCCAAGTCCTTTATCCATTTGCAGATGGAGTTATTTGCCATTTTGCTGTTGAGTCAAAAATGATTTTATTAAATTCTAGATCTTAGAACCTCTCCAGATACAGACTTTGCAGATTTGTTTTCCTGTTTATTCAGTGAGCTTTTACTCCCTTGATGGTGTCCTTAATACATAATCTTTTAGAGTTTGGTCACATCCAGTTCACCTATATTTTAAATTTGCTGGAGCTTTTGGTGTCATATTAAACAGTCCATTTACAAAGCCAAGGTCAGGAACACTGACCAGTGTGCTGTTTTTTAATTGTGTAATTTTGGTTTTTATGGATTTGTTCATGCCTAAATGAATTTTGCATCTATTTTATGAGAGCTCTTGGCCTGTAATTAAAAAAAAATTCAATGTTATTGTTTGCTTTTGGTATCACCGTAATCCTGGCTGCATAAAAGTAGAGAGAGCACGTGTTACCTATCTTCTCTTCTAAGCAGGGCTGACATAAAACTGGTAGTCTTTTTTAAATGTTGGGAAAAATTCATCAGTAGTATCTCTTGATGTTCGTGTTCTTTACAGGAAGATTTTAACTACAAATTAATCTCTTTATTGATAAGGGAATACTCTGTTGTAGTTTATCCCAAGTGAGGAATATCAAATTCATAACTGTTTGGCTTCTTGTCAGAGGTTTTTCCCACAAAGCTCTACTATTCTGCATCATCCCTAAGGGATAGGTTTTTGATCAAAACATGTGTTTCCTCAAACACATGTAAATTAAAGCAACAATAAGCCAAACCTCTCCTTCCTTTCATACTCACCTTGCTTGCTCTTGTTTCCTCTGATGGTTTCCCCCTCTCCTCTCCACCCTCCCGCAACATGCCTGCAGGTCTTTCCAGACATTTTTGAAGAAGAAGAAACTGAGTGCAATGAACAAGTAGGTCATACCCTTTAGGCCATAGTTCAAGGGGTGTAAGTATAGATTTAGTAACACTCAGATGTGGTGAGTAGCAGCTCAGTTCTTGCTGTCCCTATGTGTAAGTCTATTCAGTATGTTGTAGCAAGGAGGGAAAGTAGTCTACAAAGGCACTGGGCAATACTATGGTCATCACACTTAGAGCACCTGTCAATCTCAGATTGCTATGTAAATATCTTTTGCTATTATCTCTTAGTGTTACAATCCTACCCAGTGTTTTAAATTTTCCTTTTGCTAGGGGATAATCCAGAAATGCTTATTTCTGGTGGCAGAATGGGAAATTAATTGCACAAAAGTCTACAAATGGGTGGAAGCCCAAAACAGACGTGTGCCTTCATTGGCACAATCGTTTTGTTTGTTTGTAATGGAAGGTGATTGGGAAATGGATTCACTTACATCAGTCTGTGGGAATACATCTTGGAAATTCTTTGTGTATGTCTGAGGATTCATATGCCCCACCCTGAATAGCTGTTCTTGCTTATTCTAAAAGTTCACTTCCTCATTCTCATTCCTTTAAGACAGTTAACCATGATAACCAGGATCACAGCCCCTGCAACCTTTTAAACTCACTTTGAGCATTTCAAAATAGGTATTATTAACCTATCCTGATCTGTCATGACCTTTTCTACCTTTGCCACATTGAAATGTATAATCCCTATAGTGACCCAATTTCAACCTCTATTTGAACATCATTGCTAAAGCCATTGTGTTTGAAGAAGAGAAAATGTTTGACAAAGTCTTTTGCTTTAGGATTTGTATTAGAAGCTACAAAAGCTGGGTTGGGAATGTGGCTCAGTATTTAAGAGTATTTGCCTACTAGTGTATGTGAGTCTTTGGGTTTAGACCGCAACAGTATAAAACAACCACTACCATAATAAAAGCAAGCAAACAAAACGCAGCAAAAGTCAAAATGAGCTAACAACACCACATCTATGATATAACGAACAGACTTGTCATAGGGGCAAGATTATATCTGAAAAATTGTTTTGATAAGTCTGATTTGGTCTAGTGTAGAGGATGGGTAGTCCTTCCTGAGTGCTCGCAATACAGAGATCTTGCTGTGCTTTTGTCTCTATATATGTTCGTTGTCCTTATTCTCTTTAGTGAAATTTTTATGCCTAAGGAAGGCAGGTTTGCAATTTCTTTCTTAACACATGGAGTTGCTATAGTGTCTTCTTGTTTATCCAAATATGATTGCAGTTTGGGGATTTTGAACTAGTGAATATTCATAATGGACGTAAGTATGACATATATCATATGAGCTTAGTTACCTAAACTATCACATGAGCTCACTTTCCTAAAATAGATTGTTATGTGTTTATACAGATCTAGGAGAACTATTTGTGGTATATATGACTTTGTTTCCTGTCTGTTTGGTTCCTGTAATGCACATGGTAACTTTATAAAGCTTTTTTTAAGAGAAAAGAAATCTTTCTAGGTTGTAGACTATCTATACATTTTTTAGGTAGGACTTACATTTATATTAGTATAAGCTAGATATGAAAAATAGGATTAAAAGGATTAAGTGTTTGGTGGTTCATGCCTGAAATACTAACTACATGGAAGGCCAATATGGGAAGAAACATAGTTCCAGGCCAGTGCAAGCTGAAAATCTGAGAAACTCAATCTCATCAGAAAGAAGTGAGACTCTATCTAATAAATAAGCAGTACAAAAAAGAGTTGAGGCATGTGTGCCTACCGAGCAGGTATGAAGTCCTGAGTTCAAATCCCAGTATTGTTTATCCCCTCCCCCTCAAAAAACCCTCAAATAGATTAAATTCTTTACTCAGGAAAGAGTTTATTGACTGTCTACTATATAGCCAGGAATAAAGGAGTTATGTTCCCTGCACTTAAGAGGCTTAAATGATAAGAGATGGTGCCTAGGAAGCCATCATTATTGATATCAATTAAATATTAATAGTGTCAAATGTAGCACATATAGATACAGTATTTTTTCCTCATAAAATGACCTTAGCATTATAGGAACATAAATACTAAAATAAATAAGATATGTAGAAAAAGTTCTCAGATGTAAAGGAGCCAGCTCTGTGTGTGTGTGTGAGTGTGTGTGTGTGTGTGTGTGTGTGTGTGTGTGAGAGAGAGAGAGAGAGAGAAAGAGAGAGAGAGAGAGAGAGATGGTCCTTCACTTAGTGATGGTTCAAATTAGTATTTTTGTTTTACTTTACAGTGGTGCTAAAGTGGTGATATTTACTTGCTCAGTAGAAACTGCAAAGTTTGGATTTCAATGTTTTCCTGGGCTGGTGATTTGTAGCCTGCCACTCTCCCAAATATAGGGAAGTAGCAGCAAGATACAGCTACTGGTCAGCCACAGTTACTGCATTGAGAAGCACCTGTGATCTATATGTTTATAGGCACCTGTAGAAAGACTTAGCTGTGAAAGTAAAGTGCAGTGTTTTTGGAAACATCTGGCCAGTCAGGATTTCAAAATACAAAACTAATTTCATCATGTTGTTGAAAAGTCAGTTCCTTTATTTTCTATATCCCTGATCTTAGCCTTCAGCTACAACTACTATGCTTTAAGATATTTTATATGACCTTTATATTACCACAATAGGCATGCACTATGATTTCTTGTTACAACAATATTTGATCTTAGGCATTAAGCTCCTGTTAATACAGAATTTCCTTCTTTGATTTCCCTATTTCTTGTGGCTTTGTTTCTTTGTGTGTATACATGTGTTAGCTTATGCTCTTCAGGAAGCTCCATTGTAGAGAAGATCTACTCAGGCTGGAGTGTGCTTCAACACTATTTTGGAGTGAATTCTTTGATTTCCTTCTAAGTGCCTTCTCTTTTCTTACTTTTCCTCCTTTATTCTTCTGCTGCAAGTAAACCCTAAGAAAACTCTAATAAGCTGTCTAACTATTTCTGTTCATGAAAATAAAGGTTTTGAAGTGGAATATGAAATATTTTATCTCACACTTCATTGGGTATAGAAACCTTTTTTAGAATTTCTCATGAATGATGCTATTAGTTTTTGGCATAGAATGCTGTTATTTTTTCTCTAGCAAGTCCAGTCCAGTTGTTTTATTCTTTACCACCTTACATTGTCTTAGTCTTGATTCCTTTGCTTTTTCAAAGCTCTCATAGTTTGACTTTGTTCTTTGAGCTGTAGTTATTGTGATAAGTTTGAATTTCCTGATGTGTTTCTCTGTTCTTATTTCGTGTCTGGATGCAAACTTCATTGAAGTCTTTCTGATCTTGGACATGTGTGATTTTTATGATGAGATCCTCACTGCTTTTTATACTTGTTCCATGTGTTTAAAGTAGGAGATTGGATCATTTGTCTTGTTTCTCTAAACATTTCCTGCTTGTTTTCCTCATTTCCATTCCTTTTGTTTTTGTTTTTATTTTGGTGAACATTTTTTTTTCCTTGAGAAAATTATTTTCTGCTACAAGAAAAAAATACCCAATAATGCTTTCATATTGTCTCCTTGATTTTTACTATGGGATTTTATTCTATCTTACATACCTTTCCCTGGGAACTCTCATATAGAAAGGTTAATCACATTGTGTATGAGTCCTTATTATCTGATTTGATACATGGGTTTTTGTTTTGCTTTTATTTTTTGAGTATTTGATTTATAGTCTATGAAACTTTGTCTTGCTTTCTTGCTTTATATATCATCAAAGACTCAATGAGCTTTCGTGCATGTATGAAGGTGTGTGCATTCATTCTATGAAGTCCTATTACCTATAGCTGTCATGAAGAAAACACATCAACTTAGAATACCTAGTACATTGTATTAGTCACTATCCATTCTTCTTCCTTTTTCTCTTCTTGAGTAACACTACTACACGTTGAATACTCCTTATCCAGAACTCTAGATACCATAAGTGCTTTTGAAAGACTCCAGACTCACTGGGATACTTTCGTCTACGGGAATGCGCCCCAGAAACCAAGACTCCAAACCAGTAGATGTAACAAGCAAGAGGAGTTTATTCAGCGTTTGCACAGCAAACACACTCTCTGCCCCGAGCAGCGGTTACAGGCATTCTTAAAGGCAAAACCCACAAAATTAGCATATAACACCAGGTTTTTCAGGATTGGCCCATTTAAAAGTCACCATGTACTCCAGCAATCATTTTGCTACTTGGGAAATTTTGTAACACTCTTTGTAAAACGATTGGCTCGGGGCAAGTCTAGGGGGAGCGGTCACCTTGGAGGGGAGTTCACATAGTTACAGGCTTGTGATTGGTTGACATTAGGAAAACATACTCTTTTGTTCTTTATCTTTCACCACAGACCTTGTCCAGGGGCCTGGACTCTGGACTCTGAAACTTTTTACTTATTTTTAGGGAGGGGAAGGGTCAGTGCTAGCGTAAGCAATTGTAAAATGTAATTCTAATTTTTAATCTTTCACTTTAATTTTTGGAGTTTTATGTATTTTACTACATTTGAGTAGATCCTACAGGCTGAGCATCTTTGATGTAAAAATCTAAAAACTGAAATGTTTCAAAATGTGAAACTTTTTGATGGTCAAAATGTTTTTGTTTGTTTTTTACTTTAATTTCATTGTCAAGGTGATGTATAGAGGAATTACACAGGTAAGGCAGTGTGTACGTTCCTTGTTGAACATTGTTACCCCATCCCTTGTTCTTCTCCCACTTTCCCTCCCTCCCATCCCAAGTTGCAAAGTTCATTTCCAACATTTTGTCTTGCGAGTACTGCTGCTGCATTGGTTCACCCTTTGTCCTTTGTCTGACCATTCTGTGATTTTCCAGAGCCTTCCAGATTTTAGATTGAAGATGTTCCACTTGTACCTTTAATACTCTAAGGTTCTTATCTGTAGTTAGTACTTTAGATTCATGGCCTGATTCTCTATCTTCTAGTTTTATTCACTTTTTCTATTTGTTTCCTATTGTCTCTCTTTTATTGGACTCTATCCAAACATGGCAGGTGCTTATGGCAGTGGATTTATGAATGTGGCACAATGTGGGGACTAGTGAACTAATTTATCTAGTACACTGAGGTCAGTCCCTGCCTCCTGTTTTTAGCCTTTTGTCATGGAGCATTCACTGGGATCGTTGCAGAAGTCATTCTCCTCTTAGCATCCACTTCCGCCTGCCTCCAGCAAACACTTGTCATCCATCTTCCTAAAGACTGTGTAACTGTCTTTCCATTCTTAGGGTTTCACTTTTGTGCCTTGTTTTAGTGAGTTGGAATCTTTTTATCTTCCTTTATTATGGTGTTATTGAGGGTGTATCTTGGAACAGAAAAATAATCAGCATAGGTGTTATTGTACTATCTTTAAATGGAATCAAGGAAGTAATACATGTCTAAAATCTGATTCTACCAACTACTACCAAGGCAACGTCTCTCATGGTGTCGTGTTTCAATAGTATTCTAATATTTTGATTCTGGTCTTAGATCTTTAATGACATATATAGGATGTCAACAAAAAAATAATGCTCTCAAAAGACAGGTTAAGTAATACCCCCAAGTTGTTTAGATTAGACTAAACTACCTGATGTACTTTATGGCTGGTGTCTGTTAGAAGTAAAACAGAACAAAATTTCCCAAGGGGAAAATATTAAAAATGTAAACATATTTTTTATATTTTAAATGGACTCACTTTTCTATTTAAACTTATCAGCAAATTTCTACCTTGTATATACAGAGATTTATTTACTTTTGGCCACTGAGGTGGTTCTGTATGCAAATTTAACAGGGTAAATATAAGAGATCCATCCAACTGTGGCTAAATGAACCACTGAAATCACAAAGGCACATATTAAAAGGAATTTGTGATGACTTCAAATTGCTCTTTTGCTAATTTAGATCTTGTAACTCTCAATTTGGCTTAATTCATATACATAGAGTTGTAGAACAGGCTGTTTGGTTATCGGTCCAATTCTAGCACTTCCCCTTCTGTCTTCTTAGTCTTTTGATAAGCCTCATCATGACCAGGATGGGCAAGGCCATGCCAGCAGGAGCTCAGAGGTGTCAGGGCAGTGGGGTGGCAGGTTACCTACAAGTGGAGAGATTTTTTTTTAATATTCGCGTCCTCCGTGTCTCTGCAGTTGTTTTCTTTCTGAAGCAAGGTGCTCTGAATGACTGAAAGCATGGGCAGCTGCTTTATTTGATTCCTCTCTTCAGTGGCCCTTCTGAGCATTAGATCTCTGAAATTACTACAGAGTAGGAAGAGCAGAAGGTGGACAGGGAGGAACAGGAATCCCTTGTGTAGTCCAACACAACAAGCTGGGGAGTAACTCAGGTCAGTGAAAGTACCCTAAAATGGGCCTATGTTAGCTTCTCAAAGGAGAGCTCAGAGTTGAGAGACTCAGCTGGATCCACACCTCTAGAAGAAATAGAGCCATATGGCAGGTGGGAAAACACAAAGATTGCCAACTCTTTCTGTATTTACAATGAACATCTCCTAGTTGGGTGAGTGGGTTATTTATAATACTGGGTTTTGAATCCAGAATCATTTACATTTTCTTTATTCTGGGAACCATAAACAAGCAGGTTTTATTTAAAAAGTATTTTCTGACAGTATGGTATCTCATCTCTGAAGACTTTATGGCAAAGTCTCATTTTTTAATTTGTTTTAGTATTGGAGGTTGAACCAAGAGCCTTGTACATACATGACCACTCTGAACTACATTTCTACCCCTGTTTTATAGTATTTTTGATGAGCTTGTATACCTTATACATAAGAATAGGGTTCAGTGTGATATTTTAACTCTGTACCCAGCTTACATTACTCAAATCCAGCTTCCTTTCTGAAAATCCAACTTTCAGATTGAAATTTTTTATTTTCCACATAGGAGAAGGAACATACTTTATTTGTCCATGTCTGACTTATTCACTCAACATAATGACTTGATTTCCATTCATTTTGCAGCAAACGAAAAGATTATGTTCTTTTTTTTGGGGGGGTGGTCCGGTCATGGGGCCTGAACTCTGGGCCTGGGCACTGTCCCTCAGCTCTTCAGCTCAAGGCTAGCACTCTACCACTTGAGCCACAGCGCCACTTCCAGCTTTTTTCTTTTTGCTTATGTGGTGCTGAGGAATCGAACCCAGGGCCTCATGCATGCAAAGCAAGTGCTCTACCACTGAGCCACCTTCCCAGCCCCATTATGTTATTTTTATAGTTGAATAATACACCATTATATGTAAGTATACACACATGTTTATATATTGATGAGGAAGTAGGCTAATTCTATATCATAGCTATTGTGATATACATGAATATGTTGGTTTCTGTTTGGTATGCTGGTTTCCTTTCCTTGGATTTTATACCTAGGAATGGAATAGCTGGATTGTATGGTAGATCTATCTTTAGTGTTTTGATTAAGCTCTCTATTTTTCTCCATAATGTACTAAGAGTTTCATTTTCTCCATTTCTTTGCCTCTGTTTTAAATGATTATTTTCATAATAGCCATTCTGGCTAGGATAAGGTATTATTGTAATTTCAATGATTTTCCTGAAAGCAAATGATGTTGAGTACCATCCGTGTATTTTTTTGACCATTTACATTCCTTCCTTTGAGGAATGTCTGTTTATATCATTTGGGCATCTAAAAATTGGAATGTTGGCTTTTTTCCTGTTTAATTTTTTTTATAAGTTTTTTTATTGTAAAAATACTGTACAGAGGGGTTACAGTTACATGAGCAAGGTAATGAGTACATTTCCTATCAAGCATTGTTGCCTCCTCCTTTGTTTTTCCCCTACCATCCCTTCCCTCCCACCTTCACAAACCTCCACAACTACACTCCTCCCTCTCACCCTACCCACCCCCAGCCTAAATTATAAAGTTCATTTTCAACATAGTGTCTTGTACATCTCATTGCTACAATGGGTCAACCTGTATCCCTATTTAAACATTTTGGTTTTTCCCTTCCCCTCCCCAAATTAGACCAACATCAAATACAGTGAAAACAGGGGTTATACCATGGGGGAGGAACATACAAAGCAACAAAAAAAAATCACATGGTACATTATAACTACATTAGAAACAATAGCAAGAAAGAAAAAAACTACTTGTGTCCCTATCTTGGGGTTCATTTTGCTTAACATCATCTTATCTGGTCATATGTACATAGCTTTTGACCTTTTCTGCTTGTCCCAGACATATACTAGTTATTGCAAATAAGGGAAACCATGGGATCTATGTTTCTTTGGGCCTGGCTTACTTCATTTAATATATTTTTTCCCCAGTCTTTCCATTTCCTAACAAATAGGGCAATGTCATTCTTTCTGATGGAGGCATTGGTGGGAGTGTAAATTTGTTCAACCATTCTGGGTATGGAGGTTCCTCAAAAGACTCCACATAGAGCTCCCCTATGACCCAGCAATTCATTATCTTTTTTTAACAAATGCATTTTTCATTGCTATTGTAAAGGTGATGTGCAGACCAGTTACAGTTACATAAGTCAGATAAAGAGCACATTTCTTTTTGAACAATGTCACCTCTTCTTTGACTTTTCCCCAGTTCTCCCCTCTCATCTCCACCGCCCTTCATTATGCCTTTCATTATCGTTTTGCAACTATCTACTAATTGTCTCTTTTCACACACCTCCAGGCACAAGCACTTACACTTCCTCCATCTGCAAATCCTGTTTTCTCACTTTGCCTTAATTTCTCACTCAGTACTCAAATATCATTGTAGTAGTCCCTCCTTATTTTTTTTCAGTTTCTATTCACCCCTTCCCTAGATCTCCTTATTTTAAATCATATCTTTTTTTGATTTATGTTTCTTCATCACTAAAATCTGAACAATCCAATGTAAGATGACTTAAAAAATTTCTCAACCATTTTTAAAAATGATCTTTAATTCTTTGTACAAAAAAGTTACCATCCAAAAATCAAGTTATGAACACAATGCATCTTGATCAGGGTCAGCCCGTCCATCATTCTTCCATCCCTCTCAACCCTACCCTTCCCTTCAATTTTCTTAATTTTGTAAGATATGCATTAAATTTTATGACTGTATCTCCCACCCTCCCTTTTGGTCCTTTTGGTTTGGTGTTATGTTTTCTTGTGCTTAGAACACAGCAAATTCTAAGCAAATATTTATTGAGTAACTATGTAATCAAGAAAACATTTATTCAACATCTTTGGGGTTTTGAGCAGCTCAGTATAATCATTAAACAGCAAATTGAATTTCTGCAATGATCGTGCACTATTTATAAAGAAGAAAAGTGAATTGGGAGGCAGAATTCATTTCCCTAAATCTGGAAACCACCCATTGTGTAGCTAAGTTTTCTTTCTTTCTTTTTTTTGGGGGGGGGGGTTCCGGTCGTGGGGCCTGAACTCTGGGCCTGGGCGCTGTCCCTCAGCTCTTCACAGCGCCACTTCCAGCTTTTACTTTTTGGTTATGTGGTGCTGAGGAATCGAACCCAGGGCCTCATGCATGCAAGGCAAGCACTCTACCACTGAGCCACTTTCCCTGCCCCTCTCAGTTTTTTTCTGATTCTATATTAACTTTTTCTTCTTTGTTAGTAGGAGGTAAAGATGAGTTCACTTCTTGGAAATGGGTGGGTTATTTCCATTTTGTATCTCCACTTGTTGAGACCAGAGGTGACTTTCTTCCTTTCTTCTCTATCCTTAACACCTAGCAGGGACTCTCAGATGGGGAACAAGATCAGTAGTTATTTGTCTTCATCACTAAATGATCACAGCTGTCTAGTTGATGGCTTCTGTAATCTTACAGATGGTCAGTTTTCCCTCTAAAAACTAGGGTAGGGTTTGAAGAAGCAAGTTGAGAGACAAATTAAGCAAGTTGAGGAACCAAATTAAGAATATTGGACATGTTTTCCACAGGCGCTGTCCACCATGGCCCTGTTATTGGCTTTCATGGTATCTTTTATTCACCATCTCTCTCCTGTGCTGTTCCCATGGAGAAGAAGGCTGAGAATGCCACAGAAAAAGCCACACTGTAATCAATTAATGCCTTCTAAGAAGATCACTGGAGCGTGAGGCTTCTCTGAGGGTATATTTTCTAGTGTCAGGCAGGAGGAAGAAGGGGAAAAAGGATTTGAACAAAAAGAAAAGGATGCAAGGGATAAAATATCATGAAGAAAGCTGACTTAATCTGATGCCTTCTGTCTCTCTACTGACTTTCAAGTAGTTTCAACTGAGAACTTCTATTGAAGATGTGCTTTTGTATTTTATCCCTTTTACAGTGGCAAAGCTCTGCTTGTATGGGGAACAACAGGTATTTTCTCTGTTGTTTGAAGCTTTTATTACAAGCATATTCAATAAGGAAAAAAAAAACCAACCCTGTTATGTATTTAATCTGTTTACACTTCAGTTCATCCACCGCTATAGGAGAGGTTGGGACATGTAGCCCATGGGCTATAGAAAGCCACACAATCATTTGGTAAATGATTTTTCTCTCTCATTCCTACCAGGCCCCCACCAAATCAAGCAAGGTACCTGTGAGGTGGTCGCTGTGCACCGATGCTGCAATAAGAACCGTATAGAAGAGCGCTCGCAAACTGTCAAGTGTTCCTGCTTCCCAGGGCAGGTTGCTGGCACAACCCGGGCTCAGCCTTCTTGTGTTGAAGGTAAGACATTGCTCATCGGTTTCTCCAGCATTTCAAAAGGGGCCTCAACCCATCAAGACCCTCTTCTCTGCTTTACTGTCTTTGTAATTCATGGACATCAAGGCTGCTCTGTGATGATTTCTGTGAATCTTGGTGAATACGGAAAGTCTTGCGTTCCTCAAGAGGAACAAATGGGTGGCTCCATCATAGGACAGTAGGGAAGAGGTGCTTCAAAGCCTTTTTGTTCTCTTATGTACTTGGCTCTTACTGGGAAGTTAGTTCTAGTGGCCATAGACACCAGATCTGTGGATGCTGAAGTTTCTACATAAAATGACATAGATTTTTGCATAGTACCTGTACATGTCCTCTAGATCACTTAAAATTGTATCTAGACTACTTACAGTAGTGAATACATGTAAATACTACACAGATAGTCTTACTGTATTATTAGGGATTTATGGCATTTATACATGTTTAGTACAGATGAAATTAAAAAGATTATTTTCTGGGGTAAATTGAATCCATGGACAGCGAGGTTGTGGATAAGAGGTCCATTGATGCTCAGGACTCAGCAGTGTGTGTGTGTGTGTGTGTGTGTGTGTGTGTGTGTGTGTGTGTGTGTGTGTGTGTGTGTTTGCTGGTCCTGGAGCCTGAACTCTGGGCCTGGGTGCTGTCCCTCAGCTCTTTGCTCAAGGCTAGTGTTCTACCACTTAAGCCAGCCACAGTGCTATTTCTAGCTTTTTCTGCTTATGTGGTGCTGAGGATTTGAACCCAGTGCCTCATGCATGCAAGGCAAGCACTCTACCACTGAGCCACCTTCCTAGCCCCTGTGTGGTATTTTAACCTTACACTTAGTGGGGATTTTGTTTGCTGGTGTGTGTGTGTGTGTGTGTGTGTGTGTGTGTGTGTATGCTGGTACTGGGGCTTGAACTCAGGGCCTGGACACCGTCCCTTGAGTGCCTGCCTTGAGTGAAAAATCTATCACTTGAGCTACAGCCTCACTTCTGGCTTTTTGGTGGTTGGAGAGAAGAGTCTTACAGACTTTCTTGTCTGGATTGACTTTAAAGTGAAATGCTCAGATCTCAGCTTCCTGTATAGCTAGGATTATAAGTACGAGCCACTGGTACCTTGCTGTTAATTGATTTTTGAGATAGGTTATCATGAGTTTGATAACCTCATCCTTCCAAGTGCCGGGATTGCAGCTGTGTACCACCGTGCCTGGCTTCATGCTTCGTGTGATATCTACTCTATTATTTCCAGTCTATCCTTTTAACAAATATTTCTAGGACACCTTTAGAGCAAAGTCCCTGAGAAGAGTTTGGGATCATGTATCATTCATTTGTATTCTCTAAGTCCCCTAGCAGGCTACTGTGCCAATAGCTAAACTCCATCTATGAATCGATGTTGATGGTTGTTGATGGAGGCCTGGGACTGGTTGGTTCCTTTTGATGCCGCTGGCATCTTCTAGCAGACACCTTGTTAGACACAAACATCTGTCCCCAGGGGAGCAATGCCCAGGCTTAGCTTCCAGCAGTCTCTCTGCAGTGGTGTGAAAACTCCCTGACAGACAACACTTGCAGCTGTGTGCAATGCACGTCTAAAGGTCAAGCAGTTAAGACATGAACAAGTCCTTAACTCCGTATCTTGTTGCTCAATCAGTGATAAGAGTGGACTTATATCCCTACACCCACACCTATGCACACACACCTTAGCTGTGTGGTCATAGGGGTGTGTTCGGAATATCAACCACCTTAAAAGCAGTAAATATAGTAAACACATCCTCAACTATTTTACCAGGAGTTCTTGGGGTTAAATGTACTTGGTTCAGCTACTATAAGGATAACACAGGACATCTCTAAACTATTACCTAAAATACCTACTGTGCTCCCCAGTAGTATCCCATAATGATAGATGATAACCTTTCTACAAGGCAGTATATAAATATTCATTTAGAAAGGCATAAGGCTAGATGAAGAACCTCATGTTAATTCAAGCAGTTTTTGCTCTTCTGTTACAGAAAACCCTTTCCCTTTTTAGAGCATTTTTTTTTGGATGTGGGGATTATCGATAAAGGATTGTGGACCTATAAAAGGAGATAAGAATCTTTCACATTAAAAAAAATGACATTTAAACACCAGTTTGCCAAGTTTCTATATCTCCAGTTGGGACAGTAGAATCTATTTATCTTTTCTGATAACTGATTCCCAATCATGCATATTCCATCTCCTTGCTGCATTGCCAATCAGTCCACATTTCCCCCATCCCTGCTGCTACCTCCACAGCCAGGGACCAACATTACATTTTACGGAGTTTACTCTTCCGAGTCTTTCATTTTTCCTGTGCTGTAGCCCAGATCTTCCTTCTGCACAATAGAACTTTTCAGTCTCATGCTGAAATCCATAGTCCAATGCCTTCCTGGGGTCTCGGAAACCTTGCATTGTCTTGTGTCATGACTCTACCTTTGCCAATCCACACTCTTTTTCCATTCCTTCTCACTTCTCATTTACTCTGTCCTTCACTCACTCTGTCATTTCTCCTCTTCTCCAGGACACGTATCTGGCCTGCTGAATTCCCATTCTGTTCTCCCCATCCTCTGTGTGTTCTTGTGTGACTCCATGTACCCAAGCCACGACACTTAATCACTGCAAAACTTGGTCAATGTCTTTGAATAGCTTGTGGATATGTATGGAGGGTTCTTACTTTGATCTCTCTGCTTTGGCTGACAACAAACTTGTTTTATTGTAACAGAGGATTCATATTCACTAATCACACATCACCCTCTCCAGATAACAACGGCATTTGCGTGGCTCTGCAAGCTTTAAATTTGTTCTAAAGGAACTTATGAAGCATCATATGGACTATTTTTATATCCTGCCTTCTTGAGAATCTTTAGGTAAAGAAGTTTTATAAGTCATGCTAGGCACTGGTGGCTCACACCTGTAAACCTAGCTACTAAGGAGGCTGAGATCTGAGGACTGCAGTTTGAAGCCAGCCCAGGAAGGAATGTCTATGAGACTCTTATCTCCAATTAAACACCCCAAAAAGTTGGAAGTGGAGTTATAGCTCAAGTAGTAGAGCACCAGCTTTGAGCAGAAAAACTAAGAGATAGTCTTCAGGCCCTAAGTTCATGCCCCATGACTGGTGTACACACACACACACACACACACACACACACACACACACACACACACACACGGTTAATAAGTAATGCTCTATAATATTCAGACTTTTGTTGTTACCTGGAAGTCACCAATAGAGAAATGACTACTATTGGCATCTTCATCTTAGTAAAGGAAATATGAATACTTACTCTTTACTAGCTTGCTTTAAATTATATATATGGGAAAAATCTCCTTTGGCCTCTACATTTGATTTCTTATATCTGTTTAGTCAATATTTATATGTATACTTGTGTATATTTGTGTATTTAGAGATAGATATGTCATTTGTATTTTAGTATGAATTATGGTATGAATCAATGTAAACTTGTGTTTGCCCAATTTCTTAGATCAATCTGCTTTATTGCTACCAGAACTATGTTGAACAGATCTCTGTGTCTTTTAAATTTGGCTTTTCAAGTGTTCCATAACAGTCCATGGAGTTGGATAGGCCATTCCTTTACTGATAAAAAATGTGGCTTTCCAAGTCTTTCCATTTCTTTACAAATAGCCCAACATCATTCTTTGTAATGGATGAGAAAATTCCATAGTCTATACTCAAATAATGTAAGTCCTTAGAAAGGCAAAATCAAAGTTCAGCAAAATAAAATACCAGGAAAGAAGCAGTACACAAAAGGGATGGGGTAGGGTCAAGGAAAAAATGAGTAGATAAATGAAGAGAAGAGAGCGAGAATGCAATTAAGAACCCAATGTATATCCTATAAAATAGAGCGAAGGAAGGGGTAGGTAAAGTAAGGATGGGTAAAAATGTTGAAAGGGGTGGCATTGACCAAGATATACTCATAACCTGCTTTGTTAAATGGCAACTCCTTTATACAATGGCTTATAGATAGTAGAGTACTACTGCTACTGCTACTACTACTACTACTAATGATAAAGAAAATGTGGTTGTGTTTGTGGTAAGGTACATGGACTTACAGTACTTTAATGTCATAGGATCAGTAGGAGATGGAGACCAAATTTTTGGCATCTGACCATAGCCAACCACGTCTATGAGACCTTTCTGCAACAAAGCAAATGTTCTCTCTCTGGATCCTTCTCTAGAGATGTCTCTGAAGACATATCTGATCTTGTAGGGAATGAGTTATGGTTATAAGGAGATGGTTATATCTGCACATAGTACATTGAACAAGTTTGGTAAATTGTTCAGACTGAAAGGAAAATTTAAGAATGGGAAATAAACATTAGAAGAATAATTCACCTAGTTTTCATTGTATTTCAAACCATAAATCATGATCTTACTGTGTTAAATCACATTCTTCGAGGAATCTTGTATCCTTCTTCAATTTTCTCAAATTCCTCCTCTTTTTTAATAATATAATAATACAGCTGTCAATGAAATAGAGCTGTCAATTAGAAAAAGATAGATCTGATGATGCATAGGTCAATGGTTAGTAGCAGCCTGTGACTAGAAGCTTCAGATTGCACAGTGCCGGGCAAGCTTTATGTACTGTGGCCCTTTAGGAGGACATTTATAGCATGAGAACCCTAGAAAGCCAGGCTTGTGAAGATACCATCCTCTCCTCCCACTCCATACCTAGCACTGCCTGGCAAACAGTCAGTGGCCAATAAATGTGCATTTGTTCCAAGTCACTGAGAAAGGGGTGGGAAGTGTAAGCTTTAGCGAGGATGTGTGTCTGTTTTTGTATCTCCCTGATCTTCTATTCCTTATATGAATGTTTCCACAAGGGCTTTTTAGCTCTCCCTGCTTAATCTTTATCCCATAATAATTATGCAGTATCACGCTATTAATTGGCATGTGGGAAGACCCATTCTCTGCAGATAGGTTCTTCTTATCTTATTTGTCAATGAGACTGGAGAGGATCTAAAATATCAAATTCACTGAATTTACATTTAAATTAAAACAAAGGCAAAAAGATGTTAGAGCAGGGCACTAATTAATATTGACATAGAAACTGGAATATCCTTTTACATTTTTTGGTTAATCTATACCACAGACACTTAGCTGGTGTTTTTCAGTCCGTGCTTTTTCATAAAAACACAGATTTTATTAGTTAAATAGAAAATTTAGCCATTTTCATCCCCCCACTCCCCCATTTTGGGTTATAATTAACTTATGAAAATCCCCACTGTGAGAATTATTGAAATGTAGGATCTTTATTATATGGTTAGGATGGGGAATTATATAGGTCTCTTGTGTCTGGAGCTTGAGAGAGAGAACTTTCCTTAGGTTATAGCATTCTTTCTTCTGAATCTGCAGCTGGTATCACCCAAGCTGGTCTGTGGCATGAGCAATATTCTCCACATTTATCAAAATACAGCTCTATAGAGATAATGCTGAATGGTTTTGTGATAAAGCAAGATAAATATGTAGTACAAGAAAGTTTAATTTAAATTGTCAAAATGAATGTATTCTAAACACTGGATTTAAAAGAGATTAATAAGACAAAAGATTTGAGATTGAAGGCAGTTACTTTTAAAGCTATATTGTTTATCTTCTGATCATGCCTCAATTTCTTCCACTTTCTTGAGATGTCAGAACTAGTTTAGTTAGGGAAGAGAGTTCCTGTTTGGACCTCCACCAGCTCTTAGAGCTTTATGGACTGTGGGATGAAACATAGGGTCTCTTCATATTGTATTTTCTCTGCCACTTAAAACAATTGTCTGAGAGTCAGTAGAGATTACTGGGTATTGGAAGGACCTGTGATTTGTATGTGTGGGTTCACTCATCAAGGTCTACAAGAGCACCCAGTGTCTATCCTGGATACTGAGGGAATGGGGGAATGAAGTCCAACGTTTATGGAGCCTACTAGGAGACAGAGTCAAACTTCATACCTTTAGGACTTCAGATCAGAGATGGGCTTCAGAGACAGTGTGTCTGGATTTCCTAGGTAGAAGAAGATAAGAAGGTGGAGAGAATTAGAGTATGTGCACAGGGCAAACTTGGGCATGTGCTTCCTGCAAAATGGTAGACACAAGATTCAAGAAGTAATTAGAATTCAAGAAGTAATTTTCTTCTGAGAATCTGCAGTTTAATAGTGGGTTGATAGTACACCAATAATAAAGACAAGCGGTGTAGAGACAATGTTCCTATAGACCATCTTAGGATTTATAAGAAGGACAACTGTGATCCTTTCACCCTTAATTTTATAGTGAGCCCAGGACTAGCTAGGATTTGTGTGTTAGAGCAAGCAGATGCATGGAAATTTTAGAATTGTGAAATTGCCCATGGTAGGGGCAAAAACAAACGTTTGGAGTAAGGTAATGACATTTACTATGAATTAGAATTCTTTTCCTAAGCCAAATGTCTAAGTAGGTCTTCAAAGTATCACTCCAATGTTTTTGTCTGATGACACTTGAGAAAGAGTTTACTGGCATGTATTATGTGGAGGCCAGGGATGCTGCTAAACATCTTACGATACACTGGAAAGACTCTGTAATAAAGAAGAATTAATTGGCTCCAAATGTCAGTAATATTGAGGGTTTCTGGATAAACTCGGGTGATGCTGGATTTTGCATTAAAGAAAATGAGGCACTGAGATCACAAAACCTTTGTTACTGACATACCAACTCATTCAGGACTTTGTGCTTTGTGGAAGTAACAATGAACAAATAAATGAGATTGCTTCAAAATATTAGTTCTTTGATCCTATATTTGTTAGACAGCTCAAGCCAGTGTAGTTTCTTTCCTTGAAATAATAATAGAAAAGTTAATAAATGCCTTCCTTTTGTTGTTGTTCTGGTCCTGGGGCTTTAACTCAGGGCCTGGGTGCTGGCTGTCTTTGAACATATTTGCTCAAGGCTAGTGCTCTACCACTTGAACCACAGCCCCAGTTCTGGCTTTTTGGTGACTAAATGGAGATAAGAGTCTCACAGATTTTCTTGACTCAGCTGGCTTTGAACTGTGATCCTCAGATCTCAGCCTCCCGAACAGCTAGGATTAAAGGCATGAGAAGCTCATACCTTCATTTTTAAAGAACACAGTGAGCATGCTGAAATAATGGTGATTTTTAAACCAAATAACTAAAGATACATTGAAATCTCAGCGGATACCCTAAGAAGAGATTTTGTTAATCTTTCTCTCCATACTTAAAGGATAAAACACTCTTTTTGTTTTGGGGCGTGTGAATACCTTACCTGTGTAAATACAACTGAACAAATTCAACAAATATCAGACAAACTCTTGAAAATTGAGTCTAAAATTGTTAGTCAATTTGAAGGTGGGCTTATGTGAATGGTAAAACAAATACTGTATACAATCTCTGTTAGATGTAATGGAATAGGACTTATACAATAGAGAGTTTAAAAAGCTAAGCATACAAATGGTGGGACAAAGGGTAAACTAATTCAACAGTGATACTCACTAGACACTATGAAGGAAATGAACTATATAACTTGGGGCGGGTAGGGAGTTGGAAGGAAAGTAGGGGGAGAAAATGAGGGAGGGGGAGACATTGTTCAAAAAGAAATGTACTCATTACTTGATTTATGCAACTGTAACCCCTTTGTATATCACCTTTTCAATAAAAAAGCTAAGTACATAGAATTTGTTCCTAACCACCCTTCCCTGTCTTTATTAATTTTCTTCCCTTCTCCATAAAACTGGAAATTTGTTATGGGTTGGCAGCTTGAAAATGGTATATTTTATATGTTTTCCTAAGTCGAGAAGGCGTGGAGCTTTTAAAAAGAATTTTATTGTAAAAATAGCAGTGACAAAGCACTTTCTCATTTAAGGTGTATGATGACATTTTGTCACAGGAAGGCAAGATACCCCGCCTGCAACTTTTCCTACAGAGATAGGGCTCAGGCACGTGGGAGATGTGTCAACAGTTGTTTTAATAGACTCCTATTTTTTTTCCCTCCTCCTTTGTTCCAGCTTGTTGGGTCAGTCTGCACTTGGGGCTTTGACTTCCCAGTGTTTAATCGGCTCATTTCCTTCAGGTTCAACCCTCAAGTGGTTATTAAGGGTTGTCTAAGGACTGGCAGCAAATTTAACTCATAAAGGCATCTGGCGCTGGCATTGTGGCGGGTCTTGTTCCCTCTCTCCTTGCTGAAAGAACATTTGCTATGACTTCTTTCTCATAATAAACATTGTATCTGTTATTGGGGCACCTTACTCACTGAACTCTTCCACAAGAATATAAAAGGGACTGTTCGTCTTTGTGCAAACAGAACTATTTTAAATTTCAGAGCACCTTGCCATTTAAGGGGGATGGTTGTGCATAGCTGCCTTTAGAAGAAAAATAACCCTCCCATTTTTTTTCAGTTAAATGAAGGAAAACTGATAAACTGAAGGGAAACTGATAAACAGGTTCAAAAGAACTTGATCTTATGTTTCCTTCTGTCCTATAGAACTTCTTTCAAAGAATGTTCGTGGGTTGGAAGAATCAATATTGTTCAAATATCTATACCTGCGCACTTAAGCATTGCAGCGCTGCTCACAATAGCCAAGTTGTGGAAACAGCTCAGCTACCCTGCAGTAGATGAAAGGGATTAAGAAGGCTGTAGGGCCAAGATAGAGAGTATTGATGTACATTCTCCAGTCACCAGGAAACACATATGGGAAATATCATAGTAATTCCATTAATCTGTATGATAACCATTGGAAAAGGATATGCCTTGCACTGTACCTGCCCCCCCCCCCCCCCCAGCTCCATCCTCCCTGATCTACCACGGCCGGCCCCACCTCAGCTCCTATCTGATTTCACTTACCCTCAATGGGCCTTCTCTTTAGCATTCTTTCTGTGCTGAGCTCTGCTGTGAGTTCATCTACTTCCAAGTTACTTTTTCTGGACCATCATTTCCCCTGTCCTGCTGTACCATGTGACCCAGGCAGATTCCAGGGCTCCTGCGGGTTTCTTCCCATTTCCCCTCCGTTGAAGGCTATCCCGTGCCTCCGCGATGATGTCTCCAGCCACCTGGATCTGCTGGCTTTCCCAGGGGCCACTCACTGACCCACTGTTCCATGTGTTTTCTCTTGGTCAGACCACGAGCCACCTTTCAAGGCTTCTTTTCAAGGTCCCACTGAGTCCTATATCTTCCCAGAGGATTAACTTCAGTTGTAACTATGTGTAAATATAACTGTGCTTCATGAACAGTACTTCAAATTGAGGGCTGGGAAATAGCCATTTGGGACCAAACCAATGCATTAAAAAAATGATGATGATTAGCATGGGGAGGGTAAAAAGGCTCCACTCAGCACTTACCAATCCGAATGATTAATTCTATTAGAAGAGGGGGTTCTGAAGTCTTCATGCATGGGAGAGATGGGAATGCTCCCAGTGCTGAGTATCTGTGTACCAGAGTTTGTACCCACAAATAATGAGTAAAACAAGAACTTTCACAAGGTGTAATGAGATGGAAATGTTCACCACTTGGATCTGACCATTACATTCTGCACACATGTATCAAGTTGCCATACCATGCCCATAAACTTATAATTTTGATTATACAATAAATACATTATTGCATGCTGTAGTGTTATAGCAAGGTTAGTGGGCAGAGAGGAAGAGATTTCAGATTCTACTACTTCATTCTTAGTATATCAGTTTCACAAGAAGCACTATTGGTACCTTTTGCTACATCTGATGGACATTTAGACAGCTCTGTGCAGTTAGTTGCAAGATGCAATTGTTATGGTATTTGCAGCTAAAAAGAAGATAACATTTAAGCCTGGTGCTGGTGACTCACACCTGTAATCTTAGCTACTCAGGAGGCTGAGATCTGAGGAATGTGGAAAGTCCATGAGATCCTTATCTCCAATTAACCACCATAAAACCAGAAGTGGCTCTGTGTTCAAGTGGTAGAGCACTGGCCTTGAGCTGAAGAGCTGAGGGACAATGCCCAGGCCTAGTAGTTCAAGCCCCACAACTGACTGTATATATATATATATATATATATATATATATATATATATATATATATACATATATATATATATATACACACATATACATATATATATATGTCTCTATATATGTACATTTGTATATATACATATATATAACTTTTATAGGGTTTCGTGGTCATCAACTCCACTTCAGTAAGTCTTTAACAAAACAAGTAACCCATTAGGCAACAAACCTTTCTAGGTCTAGGCAAGTAATGTACCCAAGTCAGTTCTTGTGATGTTGATATGTACCATCAGCTAGTAGCTGCGGTTAAAAGGTGGAAGTATGTGTTTAAAGCTTAACATATCATATCTGACTGCCTCCCTTTGAATGCTTGTTTGACTGCCTCTGAACTCCATGACCTTGCCTGCATCCCTTCAGACCTCTCTGGATTTCAGGTTTTTCATCTGTGTGAAAGAAAGGAGAATAAAATCTCAGGATTGTTGTAAAATCTAAATTAGACAAGATAGGGAAGGCAATTCACAAGGTGCCTGTGTTCAGTGATAAAAATGATCTTAGGACTTGTAGATCTGTGCTTGAACTTGACTTTCAGATTTCACGGCAATGGTGGTCTCGGTCAAATCAGTCGGGAGTTTTTCTGGAAAGGAAACATGATGTCATGCTCTCTGTAGAGAATAATTAACTACTTGCTTTCCATGTTGGATGCTTTGTTATTTCTTCCTCTTCCCTAATTGCTCTAGTTAGGACTTCCTTTGACTAGGTTGCTTTGAAGTGGGTAGAGTGGACCATCTTGCTCTTTCACAGAGCTTTGAGCTTGTCACTGTCAGTATGAAGTTAGCTGTGGCTTGCCACACACCAGCTTTTAGTATGCTGAAGCACATTCCTTCTATCCCTAATTTGTTAAGAGACATGAAAGGCTTTTCAGTTTTATTGAATTCTTTCTATGCATCTGTTGAAATGATCACGATTTTTTTTTATCATTTTATTCTGTTAATGGAATAGATCATATTAATTGCATGTGTTGAACCATCTTCTATATCCCACAGATAAATCCTATAAGATTGTGGTACATAATTCTTCTGACATCCCATTAAAGTTGACTTGCTGGTATTTTGTCAAGGGTTATACTTATATCTAGTGGAGATATTGGCCTGTAATTTTTCTTTTCTTGTAGCTTTCTGTCTGACATTGTTAGGAGACTAATGCTGGTTTCATAAAATGAGATTGTAAGTGTTCTTTTCTCATTGCTGTGTTGGAAGCATTCAAGAGCTGTTGCTATTGAATTCAGTAAAGTTTCCAGATACAAATTCAAAATACAAAGATGAGTTGTAAAAAAAAATATGTATTTACTGTACTACCAAACAAGTATTGGAAAAAGAGTTAAAAAGATCCCCTTTAAGATACAATAAAAATGAATAACACACTTTGGAATAAGTCTAACCAAGGAGGTGGATCGTTTGTAAAATGAAAATGACAAGATATCTATGTTCACAGATTCTATGTGAACCACAAAAGAATCTAAGTGGGTAAAGGAATTTTGAGCAAGAAGAACAAAGCTAGAGATACCAATCTCTAAAACAAACTACGTTACAAAGCTACAGTAATCAAAACAGAATGGGTTCAGCATCAAAAGTGACAGTCCAGAAATAAACCAATGTATTTACCTTCAAGCCATGACAAAATGTAAGACAATTCATCTCTTCCATAAATGCTGCTAGGAAAAGTCATTATCCACATGCAAAAGAATGAAATTGGATCTGTATCTTACATCATATACATAGAATAATGCAAAACTGGTCAAAGACTTAGATGTCATCCTTGAAACGGTGAAATTCCTAAAAGAAATCATAGGGAAAAAGTTCTGGGTCTTTGTGTTGGCCATGTTTTCTTTTGCATATGGTACCTACAGCACATGCAACAAAAGTAAAAGAAGCGAAAGTGTGCTAAACGAAAGAGCATCAGCACAGCAGAAAATGGAAAGAATGGGAGAAAGTATTTACAAATCATAGTTCTTTAAAGGGTTTATACTCAAAATATACTCAAAAAACTTAACAGCAAAACCCTAAAACCTAATCTTAAAATATAGGCACTGGAAGCCAGGCACTCCGGTTTACCTGGTAACCCCAGGTATTTGGGAGGCACAGATTAAGAGGATTTCATTTTGAGGTTGGACACAACAAAAAGCATCAAGACTCTATGTGAAAAAATTACCTAAAGGAAAAATGGCTGGTGTATGTGGCTCAAGTGATAGATCCCTTGCATAGCAAGTGCAAGATCTTGAGTTCAAACCCTAGTCTTGTTCCCCAACCAAACTACTACTACTACTACTACTACTACTACTACTACTACTACTGATAATAATGATAATAACCTGAGTCCACATTTTGCTCAAAGAAGGTATACAGATGTCCAACCACTGAAGCATGTATCTATTTTTATCAGTTCCTTTATTGAAGAAATTGAAGTTAAGGAAAGTTAGTTGCATGTAATTTTTTTTGTCGGTTGTGGGAGGCTGAACTCTGGCCCTGGGCATTGTCCCTCAACTCTTCAGCAAAAGACTAGTGCCCTACCACTTGAGCCACACCACTAATTCCGGCTTTTTTCTGCTTATGTGGTGCTGAGGAATCGAACCCAGGGTCTCATGCATGAGAGGCAAGCACTCTACCACTGAGCCACCTTCCCAGCCCTTCATGTAATTACACACACACACACACACACACACACACACACACACACACACACACACACACACACACACACACACACACACACACAGTAGCCCAACTAGAGTCAAACCCCACAAGCCTTGCACACAGCTTTAGCTCCCACCAATTGTGTAATAAACAGGCAGCCAACTGTGAAGAGGAAATACTTTGTAGAATGTGGCTGAGTGTATTCTTTTAATTTATTTAGGTCAAAGTAACTCCAGCTGTGTTGACCTTTGTTTGGGTCTCTCAGTGGAGGAAGACTCAGAGTCACGATTTGGTCTTTGTTTTCCAGCCTCCATTGTGATTCAGAAATGGTGGTGTCACATGGAACCCTGCTTGGAGGGTGAGGACTGTAAGGTGCTGCCAGATTACTCAGGTTGGTCCTGCAGCAGTGGCAATAAAGTCAAAACCACAAAGGCAAGTATGGACCACATACAGCTGTAGTTACAACTGCAGTACATTGTTTCTTGTGTGTGTGGTGGGGGGGGAGGGGTTCCCACCTTGATTTTATTCTGCCATCCAAAGAAAACATTATTTTGTGTTGATAAGCCTGCTGGGGAAGTGCCACCTTACGGTTTTAGCCTTTCAGAAAAACTCATTCCTTCCCTTGGCCCCCTGCCCATAAAGCCCTATCAGGTTTTATAGAGTGATGATTTGGTGAGTAAACTCTTGTTTGAGGCAGGGACATTAAATTCGTTGTGCTTCTTCATGAGTCTGATTTAATGTAGGAGTTTCAGAGTTGACAGAACAGTGTTTCAAAACACCCTGGCAAGAATCCACACAGAGATGATTTACTCAACTAGAAATACCTGTTGTCTTAAAGGAGATGTGAGACTCAGGATGGGAGCCTTCAACTGTGCGAAGTCAACAGTTTTCTTCCCCTTTCTGGTTCTCCTTATGTCCGACAGGTACCATTAGCTACACAGTCCTTCAGCTAGAAAGCCAACTGTGAACCACTTGATTACTTTATCCTTGGGATTTTTTTTTTTTTAATTACTAAATCCTTTTGTGGCTGTTCATCCCAACTTGGAACTTCCAAGGTCATCTGCCATCTTGGTTGGTTTAAGTTAATCTTTTTCCAGTCCAAACTCTAGATGAGGAGTATAATAGTTTTTTTTTTGAGATATCAGTCCTACCGTTACAAATTTTCCAGTAGTTTTCATTGGCTCTTTGGCCTGCCGCCAGCCTTTCTGATCTAATGGCCCCTGGACCTCTCTATGATGAGTTTCCAATGATGCACTTTAGACTGTATCCTTCTCTTGTTCTTTCCCGAGTAGACTTTTTCCTCTTACTCCTAGCTTTCTGTATAATGGTGGAACTGGCATCTGTCTATCTATTTATCTTGATCAGCCTAGTGCCAATTGAAAGCTTCATAGTAGCTAGTACTTGGAGAGAAATTAATGACAAAGTTCATTTTGAGATTATTTGAGTTGGGCATATTGAACTAGAGAAACTCTTGGGTTCTGATTGCTTTCTGAGCTTTTCCCCTGAGGAATATGATAAACAGTGACCAGCTTCTTACCTTTCCTATGTCTTTCCCTTTATGAATATTTTGCAACAATAAACACTAAAAGTTCTCATTCACTTTCTACCACCAAAGTCCAATGCAGGCCAGTTAAAACCAAATCCTAAATGTGTAATTTGTATGTAGATATAGTGCTGCTAATACAATAAAATGCAAAATATAAAATGAATTTCTACTTAAATGAAATTTTTAGCTGATATTTTATATCCAACATAGTCACTGGAATAGGAAGTCAATCAATTAGTTCCTTATTGTCTAGTCAAAGCCCTACATCATTTTCAACATTTGTGCTTATCAACAAACTTTTCCTATAATGTCAGACCCCAAATTCTTGAACAATCATGAATAAAAGGCATTCATAGCAAAGATTGCATCTGTCCAAATGCAAATCAACTTGTCCAGATTTTACTTTCCCTGAATGATATTCTATCAAACGATTTCTATAGCACTTGTATTTGGCATACGTCATCTTGCAATGATTGAAAATATTCAGGAGCATGTATGTAGATTACATGTAACTACAATGTCCCTTTATAGAAAGAACTTGAGCTTATATAGATTTTGGAGAATCCTGGAACCAGTTCTCTATGAATACCAAGGGACAGCAGTGTACTTTTTTGCCCAGGGAAGTGGAAATCATGGAAGTATTTAGCAAGGAGATTATTAACACTCCCCTCATCTCTACCCAATGTCCAGCTAAACCAATCTCCAGGAACTCCCATGCTACATACCCAGCATGTTTGCAAGAAATACCAGCCTCAAGATTATTCTTTTGTTTTGTTTTTTGGGTCCGGTCGTGGGGCCTGAACTCTGGGTCTGGGTGCTGTCCCTCAGCTCTTCAGCTCAAGGCTAACGCTCTACCACTTGAGCCACAGCACCACTTCCAGCTTTTTTCTTTTTGCTTATGTGGTGCTGGGAATTGAACCCAGGGCCTCAGGCATGCAAGGCAGCGCTCTACCACTGAGCCATCTTCCCAGCCCCCAGCCTCAAGATTATTCTATCCCTGCTTCTGGTTCCTTCTAGTCATTTTCTTCTAAGTCCTTTCCAAATAAAATTATTAAAGTCTCCAGTGAGGTAAGCTCTTAGATAATATCTATCAGTGATAAAAAATTTCTTTTATTGTATTTCTTGGACCAAGGAATAACATTTTGAAAGATTAAATTTATATTGATTTATAGCTATAAATGTAAACAACACCGTGAGCAGAAGTCAACTGTGTTCTAGAAAAGAATGCATCTAAGTGGCTCTCTTGATAGCTCAGTTTTTTGCCTTTCTTTCTATAAGTAGCTAGAGAGGGAATTAGCAAGACGCAAACCTTTAGGGGCACTTTGGCTCTGGGTTTTGGGGATATGTTTGCTGTAGCTAAATCCTCAATGGTAGTGACATTTTATTTAGTGCACGGAAAAGTTGTACAACATAATACAGTTCCCCAGGCCATCATGATACTTGGACTGCTATTTTTCCTTCCCCCTAGTAATATGCCACCCTAGAATAATCTTGAAGCCATAAAACGTTGTTTACTTTATGAATCCAAGTCAATGTGACTTGAACCACATAAAACATTTTATGTCTGTTTTGGATCATCTGCACATAGAGTAAATTCATTTGTGGAGCCTAGACTGCTTTCCAAGGGGTGGATGGCATTCTAGAAGCTGTATATTTGTTGGGAAATCCACCTTGACCCTTATACCTGAGGAGAGAAGGCAGGACTATAAAGATGGAGCAACTACCTCTCTGGAGGAGATATAAGCCTGTTACAAAAATAGTTTCCTTAAAGAGTACGTGCACAATGGCATAAAAACCGCAGAAAGGCTAACAAAGAAAAGTCAGAGCTCTCCCAGCAAGCCACCTATGTCAGAATATTTATTTTCCATTTAAATGCAAATAGGAAAAGAGTTAGCACTCAACTTGAGATATTAATGGTCTCAGATGAAGATATGAAAATAAGAGAATAGGCAATTCTCTAAGCAGCTATCTTTCTCAGGTACAAAAGAATACCATGGAGATTATTCTACCTGTAAGTAAGTTGTTCAGGGTCTCCAGAGACAATGCAGCCACTACTTCTGGTGGGAAAAATCTAAATCCTGCCTCAAATCTCCTTTTCTGAATTTCCCTGTGCTGATTCTGTGTGTTTCTTCTCAGCAATAAAACCAAGCATTGGTGAGGGCATTTTTTTTTTGTTGCTGTTTCACAAAAGATGCAAAATTGTTAAATCTGGAGAAATTCTGTGTTAACAATCCTGTTCTTTAAAACCACTACTAAGGGGGAAGGTGTATGCATTTAGAGTAGTCATTCCCGACTACTCTAGTTTTCTCCAGAGTGGACATTTGGCTATATGTGACAACATTTTTGTGTTGTCCCACACTGAGGTGGAGAGAGAATGCTGGGAATCAGATCTTCTTAACCATGGGGATAGTTTTACCCCAAGTGAAGAATTACTTTACTCCAAATGTTAGTAGTGACCAGATTGAGAAATGAGTGCTTAGAGAATTGTGTATTAACTTTTTTTAAAAAAAATATTTCTTTTTTTTAAATAATAAGTTTTTTCTTAATTGTGAAAATACCATACAGAGGGGTTAAAATTACACTAGCAAGGTAATGAGTACATTTCTTATCAGCTCAGGAATGAGACAAGGATGTCCACTCTCTCCACTTCTCTTCAATTTAGTATTAGAATGCCTAGATATAGCAATAAGACAAGATGCCAACATAAAAGGGATATGCCAAATAGGGATAGATGAAGTAAAACTCTCCCTCTTTGCAGATGACATGATCTTGTATTTAAAGAATCCCATGCACTCCACTCCCAAATTACTCGAGCGGATTCAAAACTTTGGCAAAGTAGCAGGGTATAAAATTAACCCTCAAAAATCAATGGCTTTTCTGTATGCCAACAATGAGAAAAGTGTGGCTGAAATCAGGAAAGCAACTCCATTCGTAATAGCCCCACAAAAAAATAAAATACCTAAGAATTAACTTGACCAAAGAAGTGAAGGACCTCTACAATGAAAACTTTAAAACCCTGAAAAAGGAAATCAAAGCAGAACTTAGAAAGTAGAAAAACCTCCCATGCTCCTGGATTGGAAGGATCAGCATCGTGAAAATGGCAATACTTCCCAAGGCTATCTAAAAAAATTATTTCTTTGCAAGCTTCCTATCTGATTCTTTCACTTTATTTTGTTCTTCAGATTTTCTAATACATGTCTACAAAGTTTCCTGTATTTCTTTGGAAACTCTAAGAGAAATGAGTTAGGAATGGAAGCAACATAAATTTTCTCAAACTTCAGGACACTTCGATGTTGTTTATCTCTGATGGATTATATAAGAGCATTAGCCTTTGAGATGAACCTAAGTAAGAACAGAGACACAAACAGAGCCTTAAACATAACTCAAACACAAGTTTAAACAAGCAAGTTTTCTCTTTAACTGTCCTTCACATCTCAAGTCCTATCTAGTATCTTCCTCAAGTGGCTCCTTAATTGGTGCCTTTTTCTCTCTGTCTCCTGGAGTCCTGCCATGGGTCTTTGTAATAATAATTTCATGGTGTCATGGTTACAGGACACTCATCATAAGGATTTGTTAATAACACAAGCTGTGTTAAATCTGGCATGGTGCTGAGCAAACATGCTTTAAAATGTCCTAAAGAGGCCAGGTGCAATGGCTCAAGACTGTCATCCCAACTACTTGGGAGGCAGAGACTGAGGATTGAACTTGAAGGCCAGCCCAGGTTTAAAAAGTTTGGGAGACTTCAAATCAATCAATGACTGGGGCATAGTGATCAGCCTGGGCATCAGGCAAGACCCTGCTTCGAAAATAACTGATGCCCGTGGCATAGCTCAATGGATAGGGCACCTGCCTAGCAGGCAGGAGGTTCTGAGTTCAATCTCTAGTGCTGAAAAAAACATGTCTTTAGGATTGTGGCAAATGGGCAATATGAGGAAGCTACTAATCTACCCACTCTCCCACCTGCTGGTACCCTGCTGGGCTTTTATCCTTTTCTTCCTCCTTATTTCCTTCCCCGATGAGGTATCACCAATGGACATCCATTAGTCACTGCCACACAGTATAATCGCCTTGTACCGACCTCTCTGTCAGTTACCTCTTAGCCTATGCCCATTCTATGATGTTGTTGCGCTTCATTCTCGTCTAAAATTCCTCTTGCTTGTCGGAGGCCTTTGCCCTAAGGCATTATCTTCCCTGACCCTTAGGGTCAGGGCACAATCTTCAGGGGAGTAGAGATTGTTTTGGCACGTTAGTAACCCTGCATCCATCAAAATTCAGAAATAGCAAGGAAATCATCCATATGTAGTAGGCATAGTAATAATTTTGAAGGAAAATAAATCAGAAAGCATCTTATCTCACTCATGGCCTTGTTTTCTGAAATGAGTGGGACACACAAAATGAGCCACCTCAGATGAAATATTTTTTGAAAATTACACCCTAGGGTGTCGAGATTGATACCTGGCTGTAAATGCTTTTAGGATATATACAGATGCACAATCCAGCTAGAAGCAGCAAACATGAAATAACTACCATTTCCTGGGTGCTCTCTATACGACAGGCACTGAGCCATGCAATTCAATTCGTGTATTTCCTTCGCTCCAGCCAAAGCAGACAGATGCTTTCATCTCTGGTTTGTACCCATGACATCTAAGCAAGGAGATACAATGTGTCCATTTCAACCTCACCACTAGATGCTCAGGCCATTGATCTTTCCGTTGGCCTTGTTTGTTTGTTTAATTTACATCCTCATATTATCTTCTCACATATTCATTTATCTGTCCTTACCCCCTTCCTCAGAAATAGCAGTGATTGCAGAACACTGGAGGCTCATGCCTGTAATCTTAGATACTCAGGAGGCTGAGAGTTGAGGACTGCAGCTCGAAGCCAGACCAGTTAGGAAAGTCTGTGAGACTCTTACCTCTTTCTTGTTTTCGGATTGCAAAGGAAAACATGCCCAAAGGCTCTCAGAGTGAAGAATTAGGCACCTGGCTTTGTATTTGGTGAGGTTATAGAAATCCCACAAGATTAGGTATGTTCATTGATTCATGCTGAGCACACTTTGTTAATAGCACTGCGGAGTTTTCCGAAGGAATACTGATTAAAATCATTGTACATGGTGATCAAAATGTACCTTTCTAATGCATTTAATCCACTTTTAAAAGTGAAAGTTACTTTAGAAAGTCTATTGTATGGAGTGGAACTCTATAATCCATGGAGAAGGGTTGAATTTTGCAGCTTTAAAGATGTAGGCTTATGGTAGGAGATGAGAAAAGTTCTCAGATTAGTTAATACAGTAGCTCAAGCAACAAAAATAGCATAATATTACAATACATCTATGAAAATATTTTCAAAATTGCTGGGCACCAGTGTCTCACACCTATAATCTTTGCTACTCAGAAGGCTGAGGTCTGAGAATTGCCTTCTGAAGTCAGCTTAGGTGGGGAAAAAGTCCATGAGACTCTTATCTCCAAATAATGAGCAAAAAGTCAAGTGGAGCTATGGCTCAATTGATAGAGAACCAGCCTTGATAAACAACTACTACTACTAAGGGACAGTGTCCAGGCCTTGAGTTCAAGCCCCAGTACCAGCACATACACAAAAATTAAAAACAGATTGAATTATTTTGTAGCATGGTCATGTGTCTGCTCTTGGGCAGAAGCTGAAATGGCTTCTCTGTAAAGATGAAATTGAGTCATCTTATTAGCTCTGTGGACTGAAAGTCATTGTAGCGAGTACTCAACTCTGCCTTTACACCGTAACTCTAATGAAGCATCCTCAAATCCCCTCTCCCCCCAAAAAGGTCCAGAAAGTGGAGCAGTGGCTGAAAGTGGTAGAGTGCTAGCTTCGAAGAAAAGAAGCTCAGGGACAATGTCCTGAGTTCAAGCTGCAAGACCAACACACAAACCAAGAGCAGTCAGCAAATCATGAAGAGTCAATTTGCTGTAGCTGGTTACTGATAAACTACATACAAATGACACAGATAAGGACTATATGGTTCTCATGGCAGAAAGGGTTTTTTTTTTGTTGTTGGGGTTAGAATACTCACTCACTTAATTTGTTTTTTTTTAGGTGACACGGTAGCAGAGAGAGAGAAAGAGACAGAGAGAGACGTGCTTTATCCTCGAGAGGCGTTGGGATACAGACCTGTCTGGTGTAGAACACCATCCAGGCAGGAAATTGTCTTGGCTTTCAGCAAATTCACGTTTGTAGTTTGTGCACCATGAGAAGTGGCATCCACCCAGCTGCCCTCTTTGCTTCATGATTTGATTACGGAGAAATACAACCACTAGCTGCCACACGGTTCAAGTTTTATCTGGATTCCAAAGGAAATACCTCTAAGAAATCCCTGGGGAAGCAGAGATGTCAAAACTGAACACGAGGAACATTTCGGTCTTCAGTTTCTTTTTCTGCCTTTATCAAGGGACAGGGACATATGTTTCATAGGGTTCTTCTTTCAGCTTTTCTTTTAGCCATTGTATGAAAGTGGTTTTAAGGAGGTCTAAATAACAAAAGCTTCTGGAAAACATAATTACAGAGGTTGAGTACTAAACCCCAGGGAAGCAGCGAAGAATATTTATTTTATGAACCACGAAGAACAGAAGGTTTCACTGGGGTTCCTTGGTGCACATTTGTACTTTTACTTTTGAGAATTAAAAAAAAGTTTACTGAAGTTTCATTGACAGGTTAGCAGAAATTAAAAAGAGGCTACTCCCCCCGCCATGCCCAATGCTCTTGAGTTCCAAGGAAGCAAATTGGCTGCAGTGTTTCATAACCAAAGCTCTATTGTGACACACACACTAAGGAAATAAAACATGTTGGGATAAAGTCACGTTGGTAAACCATTAAAGGGTGATTCTTATAACCAGCTTATTGTCAGTTCTAAGAAAATAATTTGTTAGCTCCTACTCAGGAGAAGTCTTTAAATGCAGAATTTGTACATGATCATTGCTTTCATCTTGACTTAGTTCTTTCCCTCCTCACTTGACACTTCCCTGACTTCCTTCAACGTAAGTAAACCTGCAGTCACCTTCCCTCACTTTGGTTCAATGATTTCATGGCTTTTGTCATGCATGTTAATATACATGTCAGTGTAAACGAATGTTCAAAAATGCCAAAAAAATGCCAGGTGCTGGTAGCTCATGCTTGTAATCCTGAGATTACAAGGTTACAAGGTTGAGATCTAAGAATTGTGATTCAAAGCCAGCAGGAACAGGAAACTCCATGAGACTTTTATTTCCAATTAACCACCAAAAAACATCTGGCAGTGGAGCTGTGGCTCAGGTGGTAGAGCACCTTTTGAGCACAAAAGGTCAGAGACAGTGCCTCGGCCTTGAGTTTAAGCCTCCAGATTGGCACACACAGACATATAGACTAACACAGACAGACAAACAGGCAGAAACATATATATATATATACACACACACACACACACACACACACACACACACACACATACACACACACACACATACAGCCAAAAACTGTTTATTACTAATATTAGTCCTTTTACAATTATTAAGGAAGAAATCAATATTATAATAATGATTTGATTTGATTTTTCCAGAAGGAATAGAAAAAGAATCATGGTCCACCTGTTCCCCGAAGTTTTCTATTTGACTTGCTGAATGCCTACCAGAATTGTTACAATAGTATAAGTTAAAAAATTATTCTGTCGATGGCATATTAGTTTATATGCTAATGTTATATCTTAAGATTTGGTGCTAAACATCCTATGCTTGAAGATTTATAAATACATAAAACAAGTCATTTGTGAAGTAACACTTATGTTTGGGGAATATAACTATATGACAAAATTGGTACTTATGTTACTGGTTTTGTTTCTCTTCCCAACCTGTGTAACATTGAGCATTCAAAAAAATCTAGTGAAGATCTGTTAGGTTAATCTCATTCTTGATGTGTTAGGGATATATTCAGCTACTTTTGGGTAAGGTTTTTTTTTTTCCACTGTCAGAGACTTAAAAAAATATAAGGAGCTATTGTAGTACATGAAACAATGCCTTAGTGTCTGGCTTGCACATCAGATCTTGTACATGAAATATAATCAAGCAACAAAGACTTCACCTTGAGGAACATTTTTAGGGAGTAAACGACTTGCAGGGAATAAATGCTCCATTTGGGAAAATGGCAGGTTTCCAAGCTGCCATTTCACCCAATATTGCTTCAAAGCATACTATTTTACCTAGTCAAAAGGGACTCCTGAAATGGGGCTTTCTTTGAGAAGCATTTTAATGTGATCATTCCTATTCCTCTCCTGTACTTTTGCAGAATTTGAAATAAAGATGCCAAGAGGGTTGTGAGGATATGAGTCGCGTTAGGCTCTCTCTGGCTGCGACGCTCGGGACATACTCGATTCTTTATATCTTAAACCACACAACTGCTCCCCTAGTAGTGTAGATGTAGCCTGGGTCTCTCTAACTGTACCAGTCATCGCACAGATTTTATAGCTCTTCTTCATGTCCACAGTGCTCTTCAAAACTATAGATACCTTTATATGGAAGGAAAAACAATGGATGTTCACACATTTAACTCCGATAAACATTTAATGAGCCTTCTCAAGACAACCCTAACTTAATGACAACCTTCTCTATTTCATACAAACAGATCCACTCTCTCACTCTCTGAGACATCCTTAGGAACAGTTAGATTTCTTTTTTCTTTTTTAAATTTTGTGTTGCTTATTCTTTTTTCAATATATATATATTATTGTAAAGATACTGTACAGAGGGGTTACAGTTACATGAGTAAGGTAATGAGTCCATTTCCTATCGAGCATTGTTACCCCCTCCTTTGTTTTTCTCCTACCATCCTTTTCCTTCCCCCTACCCCGCCCCCCGAAAAATTGTAAAGTTCATTTTTAACATAGTGTCTTGTACATCTCGTTGTTACAATGGGTCATTTCAGCATTTTGTAACAGATTTCACAGAGAGATTCCATAGAGAAGAAGTTAAAATGTAGTACATTTAAACTTTCCCTCAATGCGCCCATCTAAGTGTTAATGGAAGTAACACAAGGAGGAGTCATCATAAAGGAAAACTCTGAAGACTTTCAAAGCAACATATAATTCTTTCTGGGTTCTGGGTGTCCTGGAGATAGGTCAGGCTTGACCCTGCCTGGTGTCTAGTATCAAGATGTGTTTACATCCAACACCTGTATGTTGAGATTATCTTCTAATGTGCCAAGGGCCTCATGAACAATGCAGGCTACCAACATATTTTTTTCTTCAAAAATGGGCCAAATATTTATAAATGAATTTCCAATTGGGTTCCTTATTTAAAGGTGACAGTTGCCTTGGGACACTATTAATAATACAAAACTTCTTTGTGGTTACACTTGGGCCGTAGCTGCCTGTGCAACTACACACTTATACACAGCAGTGTGCTTATTGGAAGATCACTAGCACTCAAATACAACACTCTGCACACACACTTTCCTGCAGATGTTCAAAAGGTTTTTAAGATTTTTTTTTTTTGGTCATGGGGCTTGAACTCTGGGTCTGGGCGCTGTCCCTTAGCTCTTCAGCTCAAGACTAGTGCGTGGCCACTTGAGCCTCAGTACCACTTCTGGCGTTTTCTATTTATGTGGTGCTGAGGCATTGGATCCAGGGCCTCATGCATGTGAGGCAACCGCTCTACCACTGAGCCACCTTCCCAGTCTCTCAAGGTTCTTTTTGGATATGATGTGACAACATTGAGCCCCTAGAACCCACATAACACCACTGGTTGAAGAGAAGTGGCCCATTGGAGGAATTTACATTTCCTAGTCCCTTCTATCATGCTGGCTAGCTCTCCTCATTTGAATTTTTATCCATACAGTCAAATTTTGTTAGGGAAGAACTTTCTGGAAGGGGAGATTGAGACTAACTCCTGAGAATGGCAATGGAACCAACTTTATAAAAAGTATGTCTATATGCTGGGTGCTGGTGACTCACACCTGTCATCCTAGCTACTCAGGAGGCTGAGATCTGAGGATAGTGGTTCAAAGCCAACCCAGGTAGGAAAGTCCATGAGACTCTTATCTCCAATTAACCACCAAAACCTGGAAATGGAGCTGTGGCTCAAGTGGGAGAGCACTAACCTTGAGCTGAAGAGCTCAGGGACAGTGCCCAGGCTCAGAGTTCAAGCCCCATGGCCACCAACAGCAAAATTGTCTCTATCATAGATGAATTATCCAGGTATGGAAAAACACTCCTGCATGGTATTCTTTGTGTAGAGACCTACTGGCCATGTATGAACCAGCACGGATCTGATGACTACCATCATCATTTAGGAGTGCTCAGAAATAGGCAAAGAACTATTAAGAGTTGCACCAAAATATGTAGATTCTTCTACTCTAAAGGTTGGCAAGCTTTGGCCCATCAGTTCAATATGGCTCCCTTGTTGTTGTAAAGAAAGGTTTATAGGAAAGTGAAAATGCCATCATTATGGCTAGCTGCCTTTACATTATAATGAGGACCAAATAAGCTATGGCCCACAAAGCCTGAAGTATTTATTCCTTGTCTCTTTGCAGAAATGATTTGCCAATCTTTATTTTAAATCATGGAAAACTAAGATGGGTCACCAGAGTGCTCACTAAAAGATCGAGGCTAACACGCATGTGTTTGAATCCTGGCACTGCTACTTCCCCATTTTCTATAATTTTTTTTGTTTCTTTACATGTAAAATGGGGCTAGTGATATAAACACATCTCTCTTAGACCAATTTTTGTTGCTGTAACAGAAGTGCCAGCAATTGGGTAGTTCATAAAAGAAACAAGTTTCCTATGGCTCATGGTTCTATAGACCCCAGAGTCAAAGCCACCACTGTGTTGTCAATGGCAATAAAACACAGTAGAAAGCGAGAGGGCAAATAGATGTGCGTTATTAGTCTAACAATCTGCTTTCAGAGTAATTCAGTTCTGGGAGAGCAAGACCTCAAACATTGGCGAGAAAGGCATCTCCCCTCAACCCCAACCACTATTAGCACTTGGGGTTTGAATTTAAGACCTTGTGTGTTTGTCAGGGACTCTGCTACTTGAGGTATGGCTCTGACCCTTTTTGCTTTTGATGTTTTTTGAACAGAGTCTGGTTTTGCTCCTGGTCTATCCTGGAACATGATCCTCCTGTGTTGTTTCCTATGTATCAGGAGCAGCAGGTATGCACCCAGCTTTTTACTGGTTGAGATGGGGAACCATGAACTTCTTGCTTGGGAGAAGCAGCCTCTTAACAGCTGAGATTACAGGTGTAAGTCACCACACCAGGCTGATCTGTCATAACCAGCTAATCGTATATTGAGAGACCCCCCTCCCTTCCAACACAATAACAAAAAAATCCAACCTGTGTTTTTGAGGGGATAGACCATATTTAAACCACAGCATCTTCATAAGAGTTCTTTTTTTTTTAAAAAAGGAATTTTGTACCATAAATTTCTCAGCACGGCAGTTAGAAAAGAACATGCTCTTAACATGTGCCTCTTATTTCACATAGTCAATAACTATTCAACAAACTACTTCCCACAAAATGAGAACCAGAGTCCTTTCTCAAAACCAAGACTGAAGCTCACAGAGGATTGGAATAGAGTGTTTTCTCTTTCCTAAGATGGCTCAAACTCTGAGAAAATAAGAAGAAAGACCAAGGTTGGCAAACAATATAAAGGGCATTGCTTCCCATGGACCTTTGCTGTTAACTTGGAAGAAAGCTGAAACACTTGAAGAGGCACATGCTTGGATTCTTTCCAAATGATGTTCTGGAGCATCCTATGGGGAGAATAATATGGTACCCAGGTCATCCTAGTGGAATTTGAAACCTAAGCTGACAGGTGCAAGACATACAGAAACATGGCCCTTTTTTCCTGTTCATGCTGCAAAAGAAACCTCAAACCCCATCCTGCAGCTATGTGAAAGGAAGCAATCATTTCAAGTTACAAAGTAATCTTGTAAACAGAATTTTGAACAGAAGAGCCTTGTAAATAATAGATGAACCGTAAGGGACGTGTGTTGGGCTGTCTTTGCAGTATTGATTTGGGGCTGTGAAGGAAGAAGGACTCTGTGAGCTCTTACCTTAGTCTATTCCTTTTCTGCTTTGCTCTATTGATACTAACAGCCCACTTCTATACAACAAAGCAGCTTTTTATGTTCTTTGTTTGGGCCTTTGCTCTTGGTAGACTAAGGTCTGTGACCCCCCCTCTTTTAATTATTGGCTTTGATTCTCTGAATTCTCTCTTGGATTCTCTTACCAAAATACTTTAGGACAATGAATGATTAATTGAGTAACTGTAATTAATGGCCAGGAAACCAACAAATGACTATGAGTCCAAAGTGTACAAACCGGAAATCCTACTCTTAAGTAGCTCAGTTTGAGTCTCCAAATTTTCCTACCTTTTCGGAATTTCATGTCCACCATTTGATATACTTACAAAATCCAGTATCCAGTGATTTGTAGAGCATTCACTGAAATTATAAAAAATAAATTCACTTGGTATTTTCACATGGCAGCAAGTGAAAAGAAAACATTAAAACAAAACAAGGAACCACCCCCCCCCAAAAAAAAAATCCCCACAACGACAAGCTACCCATAGATTTTTCTCTCACACACATCAATAGAGTGGAATGCTGAGGTCAGCTCAGTGGAGGACAGGGCTGCAATAGAAATCAGGAGAACACTTTGGAATATTTAAATATTTATGAGCCCCATATATTTGACAGGGGACTGCAACTGATGCTTGATGCCACTGCAAAGAAACTAGAGTAAAACCACCGAGTCTTAGTGTGAGCAAAGAAGTTAGTGACTAACTCTTGAAACTGTCAAAAGTCAGAAAAATCAGTGTCTGCGGCTGCCGTATGCTATTTCAATCACTGTCTGCCCTGATTCTGTACTGCACGGACCAGGAGTGGGGTGAGGGGAGGACTTAAAACTGTACGGGGTTTGAAATTCCCAAGGGAATAACACTTGGGCTGCTGAAAGCTTGCACCGATGACTCTGATTTGGTGGTACAGGCAACTGCGTTGAGGTCAGGCTGAGGGAAGACAGGGATTTATGTGTGGCTTTGGAGAGCTGTGATTTCCCTTCTGATTAGGAAGAAAAGACTGATCTGGAAGAACTCCCCTATTTTTACCATTCATCTTTCTGTGGTTTGAAGAGAGCTATGTTATCTTCTTGCCTCTATCTTGACACATCAAACACAGAAGGGCACAGAAAACAAGGCATGAGGGCTGTTCAGTCTCAGAATGGGCCAAGACACAGAGGGACACAGCATGAAAATATAAGTAAAAGTGATAGACTTGTCTACATAGAAAAAAAAGCCCAAACATACCTTGTCCATTGCAAATCACACATACTGAAATGAAGGTCCAACTAGGTGTAGTATGTCTAGTTGATGTAGCAGGATATTAGTATGTAGGTTACACAAAGTTTTTATAGGCCATCAAATAAAAGGAGAATACCTCAACAGAAAAGTGAACAAAGGGTATTATTGATAATGCATAAAAGTTCAAGGACAGCACCCGGGGCCAGAGTTCAAATCCCATGACCAGCAAAGAACAAAAATATAAACAAAGAAGAAGCAGCAATGCAAACATACTCAATGTTTGCTTTTTTTTTTGTAGTGGGGTTTGAACTCAGGGCCGATGCACTATCTCTGAGCTCTTTTGCTCAAGGCTAGTACTCTACCACTTTGAGCCACAGTGCCACTTCTGGTTTTCTGAAGATTAATTGGGGATAAAGAGTTTCATGGATTTTCCTACCCAGGCTGGGTTCAAACTGCAGTCCTCAGATCTCAGCCACCTGAGTAGCTAGGATTATAGGCATGAGCCACTCGCACCTGGCTTGTTTTTGAGGAGTAGTTAAAATAGTTAAGATGAATCAGGCATTCATATATCAGTTTCCATATTAAAATGATAATATTTAATAAGAATTTCAGGGATGCAGCATTATATGGTACATATGCTACACCAAATCTTAATGTTATATGTGTTTTGTGTGTGTGTGTGTGTGTGTGTGTGTGTGTGTGTGTGCGTACACATGCATATGTGCACATGCCGGTACTGCGGTTTGAACTCAGGACCTGGGTACTATCTCTTGGCTTTCTCATTCAAGGCTAGCACTTTACTTGAGCCACAGTTGCACTTCCAGCTTTTAGGTAGTTAATTGGAGATAAAGAGTCTCACAGACTTTCCTACCTAGCTTCAAACTGTGATCCTCAGATCTTAGTCTCCTGAGTAGCTAGGAATATAGGTATGAACCACTGGTACCCAGCCTGTTACTCATCTTGAATCAAGATTCCTATTTATAGAAAATTGTTATAAGGAATTAAGTGAAAATATAAACAACAGTTCCTAAGATCAAAAGCCCAGAAATCCTAAATATGCATCAAAAAGGGAATGGCTATACTTCCAGTTTGGAGGAAAATTTACCCTTTTTGTTAATCACAATAATAATGTCTGACAACAACATAAAAATGACCTAGCAAAGACTCTGAAAAGTAGAGGAAATGCCAATTGTCTAGGGTCCTTTAGGGCTCATGCAATAATCGGTTTGGAATCCTGGGCTTTGTCTGCTTTGTCATAACTCTAACTCCAGTGCTCAATTGAATGTACAATAGAGAAACAGATGTCAGACTCAAATCATCTCCAAGAAAAACTGTTTCCTCTTGCTCAAGGGACTAGGAATGAGCTGAGCACTGGCAGCTCATTCTGTCATCCTAGCTACTCAGGATGCTGAGATCTGAGAATCATGGTTTGGTGCCAGCCTAGGGAAGGAAAGTCCGAGAGTCTCTAATTAACAACCAAAAAGGAGGAAGTGGAGCTGTGGCTCAAGTGGTAGAACTCTAGCCTTGAACAAAAAAAAAAACAACAGGCCCTGAGTTCAAGGGCCAAGATCAGTGTGCGCACGCGTACACACATACACACACACATACACACATACACACACACACACACACACACACACACACACACGAACTGGGAAAGATACAACTCAATAATACAATAATCTTTAATGAGTATTTTTAGTTGACAGGAAAAATTTCTCTTCCTACCAATACACCATCCTCACCCTATAGCAAATGACAGGCAGTGTCCCCTCCAAAGCCACCCACCACTGAGAGATTATTGGGAGAGAGGCCCAAGTTGAGACTAGCACTGCTGGGGCTTTGTAAACGAGGTTGACCTTTGAACTCTGACCCACAGGGGGAAGCCAGATATACATTAAAAAATTATTGTAAAGGTGAGGTACAGGGGGGTTACAGTTACATAGGTCAGGTAATAAGTACATTTCTTTTAGAAGAATGTCACCCCTTCCCTCATTTTCTCTGTTTTCCCCTTCTGATACCTCTCCCCCACCCTACGTTGTACAGTTGATTTCTAACATAGTGTCTAGTGTCACTGCTGAATTGGTTCACTCTTTGTCCCACAATTTCTTTTTTTTTTTTTTTGTCGGTCGTGGTGCTTGAACTCTGGGCCTGGGCACTGTCCCTCAGCTCTTCAGCTCAAGGCCAGCGCTCTACCACTTGAGCTACAGCGCCACTTCCGGTTTTCTGGTGGTTTATTGGAGATAGGAGTCTCATGGTCTCTCCTGCCCGGGCTGGCTTTGAACCCCGATCCTCAGATCTCAGCCTCCTGAGTAGCTAGGATTACAGGCGTGAGCCACCAGCGCCCGGCTGTCCCACAATTTCTATGCTTCCCCTTCCCCTCCCTAAATCAGATTAAACTTAAATACAAGACAAAGGGTGTAGAAAGCAAGGGAATAAACCAAAAGTGGGGAGGGGGAGGGAGAACCACAAACAGTCCAATAACAAAAACCCTTCTTGTTTCCATTTCTTGGGGTTCATTTCCATAAGCATCATTTTATATGATCATCAGTTACACATTTAAAAAATTATTTTCAGATACACATTTTTAACAAATAGGTTACTAGCTGCCAAAAGAGAAGCTTCAAACAAGAATCAGGGCCTCAAAATATAATGTTCAAAATGTCCAGGTGGCAGTTCAAACTTACTCTTTAAATCAAGAAAAAGCATAATCCCAACTCAAATGAGAGGAATGTGATTGACACATGCCAGCACTGAGATGGTGCACATGGTGAATATGTATTATAAAATCAGCTGTCACAAAAGTGTCCAACAAGCAATTATAATCACACGAAGCAAAATTAGACTACATCAGCAACAAAATGGGAGATAAGAAAAAAAGAACCAAATTGAAAATTTGTTTCTAACATATTTATAAGATATTTCTTGGGCTGGGAAGGTGGCTCAGTGGTAGACCGCTTGCCTTGCCTGCATAGGCCCTGGGTTCAATTCCTCAGCACCACATAAACAGAAAAAAAAAAGCCAGAATTGGTGCTGTGGCTCAAGTGATAGAACGCTATCCTTGAGCTGAAGAGCTGAGGGACAGTGCTCAGGCCCAGAGTTCAGGCCCCACGACCGGACCCACCCTCCCCAAATAAAAAACAGAGATATTTCTTTTTGCTTTGTATGTTCCTCCCCCACAGTATAACCCCTGTTTTCACTGTATTTGATGTTGGTATAATTTGTGTAGGGGAAGGGAAAAACAAAAGGTTTAAATAGGGATACAAGTGGACCCACTGCAACAATGAGATGTACAAGATGTTATGTCGAAAATAAACTTTACAACTTTGGTGT